>NC_071469.1:72584646-73232503 GCF_028500815.1 Rissa tridactyla | reverse complement strand
AGGTCTCTCCGGAGCCTTCTCTTCTCCAGGCTGAACCCCCCCAGCTCTCTCAGCCTGTCCTCCCAGCAGAGGGGCTCCAGCCCTCCCAGCATCTCCGGGGCCTCCTCTGGCCCCGCTCCAACAGCTCCGTGTCCTTCTTGTGGTTGTTTTCCCTGAGTGGATACCTACACTTCATGGTTAATGAATTTACCTTCTCCAGGAGAGTCCTCCTCCATGCCTGCAGCTTGGTAGATGCAGTGCGTGGTGGGCCTGGCTTTCAAGAAGAAAGCTCCCCCTTCATCCAACAGATCTATCGTCAACTGGGAAAAGGAAACACAGAGCACGACCGCACTGGTGTGGGTACAGGATGGAATGCGGATCGACACCATACTGCAGCTGGTCCAGCACAGGGACCCTAGCACGCTCCCCCGCTTCAAACACAGCTCGGAGCACAAAGTTTAAGTGAAATCAGATAGGGGAAAAAAGAAAAAAAAAAAGCGTTCTGAGGCATTGGGATATAATTAAAATATAACGAAACAGGACAGAAAGTACTAAGAGTAATGAGCAGAATGTAATTAAACTACAACTGAGTTTAATGAAAATGTAGTAAGAAGAGATCAAATACAATCTGATGTAACTAGGACATCACACAGGCCCGCGTGAGTGTGAGAAGAGAGACAGAGGGGAAAATACCCCACCAACTTTCTTGTGTTGTGTTGAACTGAGAAGGACAGACTGGTCAGAGAAAAATCACATTTCCAAGAGGACCTCCCTTCCTGGAAAGTCAAAGTCAGTCATTTGCTTAAAAAGAATTTCTGAGACCTGTTCCCAGGTCTACCGTGTTTTCTGGGACCTTTCTTCCATGACACAAGGGCTTGTTCCCAGACCAGAGCATCCCCTGGGCAGGTCCTCACCTGGACAGGTACGGTGCCACCGTTATGAAGGACCAGAGGGAGTTTTTCCGAATGACCCAGCAACAGCTTCTTGAAGAGCAGCAGAGGGTTCCCTCTCTTATTGTGGAGGACCGGGCGCAGGACCGTCACCCGAGGCAGATTCCCATCTCCACTGATATTGAAGGTCAGGCTTCGTGCTTTGTTTGCTGCAGGGCTACAGGAGAGGAAAAATCACTACGGCTGGCACTAACCCATTCCCCACTTGCCAAGGAACGAAGCGAGTGCGACCCGCTGCGTTTTCCCCGGCTCCTGTACCCCACGATCCCAATCCGGTCAGGGCCATTTGCAAGAGGAATCTGCTCTGAAGAGCCAGAGCCTTCCAGAATAACAGATAAAAATCATTTCGCCGAATCGAATCAGCCAGTACAGCAGGCGAGTAATGAGGCAGCGGATGAGACACGACAAATTCACTGGCCGCGGTGACATGAGACATATGCAAAAAGCACAAGTGCAGCATGAAAACAGTATCAAAGCAAGAAGGGAGAAGTAAATAAGCAGCACCATCAGTAAAGATTATTTCCAAGGACACTAAGCCAGGAATTGCTTATCGGGGCAGAAAGCTGACTTATCTTGCCCGACTTCAGCGACTAAAGGGTCGGGGAAAAGCAGGTCAGAGCCTCGGCACACAGGTCCCAGGGCACAGGAACCGGGCTCCTTTTTTACGAGGGGTCCAAAATATCTTCATATACCCCAGGTAATTACATAGGACCATCTCATTTTAACATCAACAAGGAGGAGATAACGCACGCTGACTTGCTGGCACAAGAGACTCTTCATCTAACCCTTTGTCCTTGGGAAGCCCCAGCTCAGCTGTTGCACATCTCCGTTTCTGTCCGATTCAATAACTTCTAGTTGGTACCTAAAGTTACGCTGTCTTCAGAGTTACTCCCAGAGCCTAAACTATGAATCTTATTTTCCTGCTCTATCTAGTACTTACTGCCTCCTATATTATCTAAAGCTAAGTACCCTACCTCGGGTGACCGAAAGAACTAGGGTTAACGAGAGGTCTACGTCCTCCCAGAGGAGAGGTGGCTGTCAGAAGGGTCACCCCCAAGATTTCCCAGGGTGAATTACTTACCTCGCGGGGACATCGAGGGAAGCCTCAAAAGTGCATTGGTAGTTCTGCATGGTTTGCGGAGCAAAGGTCACCGTAGCAAAGGCGTGGGAGCAGCTGGGCACGCACATCCGAACAGGATCCACCTCGAAAACGTCGCTAACGCGGCTGTTAAGCTTGGGGGAATCCACAGAGCGGTGTTAGGAGAAAACATCCTACAACGTGATGCAGTCTTACTCATATATGCACCACGGGGAAGAGCCCCAGACAGCGTCTTCCTTCCTGCTTCCTTGGACAGGCTCCGTCCATCTCGCAGGGTGACTCCAAAGTGGTGCTGACCTTGCACACGGAGCTGCCATAAAGCCCAGGAGTGCAAAAGCTTGCTCTGAGCACTGAGAAGCCACCCCAGCACACACGGGAGGTGGGAACTGCAGGGAAAACCCTGCAAATAACCCAGAATTGGTCTTTAAAGAGAAGGGAAAGACCAGGGAGTCTGAGGAAATGGTCTGCTTCGAGCCCTGGCACATCAGTCCAGTAGAAAGGCTCCCTCTGAGTGCGCTTCCAAGGGATGTTCAGAAGGGTTCAGGTCTCCCACCAAAGACCCAGAAGGATGAGCCAAAACCTTGCCTGAGACACACTGAATTCAACCCAACTGTCACCTCGGCACTGCCACTCTCTGTCACTGACCTGGACTAGTCTGGGCAAGAGGAACCAATGAACCTGCAGAACCAGGGAGGTGGTCACACAGCCTTTGAAGAGCAACAGTCACCATGGCCTCTTGCTCTTACCTTGCTGGAGGTAGGTTTGACGGAGAGAACGACGTCACAGGGAACTTTGTCCACATTGCGGATCTTGAAGCGAGCTGTGGCCCGGTGCCCAACCAGAACATTGGTGAAGATAAACTTGTTCTCATCTCTGATGAACACGCCCTTGTCTTGCACCATCTGCAGGATCTGGCAGAGGTTGATGCTGCTGCAGATCCGATGCTCCTCAAAGATGGACTCTACGTCATCAACCACAAATGCTGCAAGCAGACCAGAGGGAGGGCTGAGGATGGAGAAACGTTCATACTGAATTTATCTGGACCCTGTTGGCCTCTCAGAGCGCCCTTTCTGCCCAGGTCCCTGCAAAACCCAACCTGGATGGGGGTGTTGGCTGTGAGGATGGAGGTCAGTCACCCTCAGTCTGAAAGGGTATTGCTTTCCTTTTATCGTTCCATGCATCCCTCCCAGCCACTCCCCACTGGCAGACGTGAAAAGGACTGGAACCTCTGAGGATTTTAAGATGGGACTTCAGGGTGAGGGCACCTCTCTATCCGATAAATAAGTTCAGGTGCTGATCAGCAACAGGTCTGGCCATGGGGACCTGTGGATGGGGCGTACCTGGGAGGCAGGACTCGGCAAACAGGGTATAGGGAATGCCAAGGGGATTGTCCTTGGGGTCTCTGTCACCGATATCGATGGACAGGTGCTCCTTGCATGTCCCGAATGGCTCTGCATAGCAATCCACCGTGATCATCTGCTGAGCACCAGGAGGGATGGAGCCAAAGCCAGGGTACACCGTGAACATGCCTAGAGTGAGGCGAGCCTGCAGGAAGAGTCCCAGGAGAGGCTGATGTCTAACAGCCCTACCTTGAGCATCCCCAGCAAAGAGTAGGCCACTCCTTGGCCTCCAGTCGGGCCCATGTCCCCAATCCCAGAGCAGGGAGGGATGATTCCATGGCCGGGATGACATGAAGAAGCTGGGAGAAGGTGTAGGCTTGTCCCGAGTGGCATAGAAGGAGTTTGGGTGTAAAGGTTGAAGGTGGTAGCTGGGATACTTCAACCTCCAGGGGTAAAACAAGAGAGCAGAACTAACTGGGAGAAATGATGGGAGAGAAGAGAGGGGACTGAGAAGAAGAAAAAGCAAGGTCATCTCATATCAATGGACTGGGAGTTCAAACAAGGACGTTCCACGTATGCGGTATTCACAGACCTAACCCAGGCCAGCAGCTGCCAAAGCCAGGACCTGCTCCCCTCTCTTGACCCCCAACTTCAGGTCTGAGCCAGAGCATGGGACCGAGCATCTCCTGCCTCTGCTTCTGGCTGGGAGATGATGGACCTCCAGCTGCCACTGCTGGGCACGCACAGACCACATCCCATCCCATGGTGATGAGCCCCCAGCAGCGTCCTCCCACTCCAGCCGCAGTGGGATGTGATGGGGAGCAGGAGCCACCCACCTGCACGAAGGGGTTCGTGTCCTTTTGCAGCGAGGGCTTGCTTTGCTTGACCGAGGGAGTCATTTTGCTGAAGTTTTCACTGTCTTGGGAGGGGGCAGATTTCCTTCTTTGATGGGCAGAGAAAGCAGAAACATCCATCATGCTGAGCTCCCCCTGCCTTTCTCCAAGGCCAAAGCTGACCTTCCTCCCCATGGAGGAAGGTCCTCCTGCTCCTGCACCACCCACTGCCGTAGCTTATGGATATATCAGCTACAACACCAGCTTTGTCCCACGCATGGGGATACCAAGGCATTTTTCTGCTCCTTGCTCACAAGCCAGTGATGCAGACGGACAAGAGGCCCCACCTTGAAAACCGCATTCAGTTTTGGGCCCCTCATGACAAGAAAGCCACTGAGGGGCTGGAGCATATCCAGAGAAGGGCAACGGAGCTGGTGAGGGGTCTGGAGCACAAGTCCCGTGAGGAGCAGCTGAGGGAGCTGGGGGTGTTCAGCCTGGAGAAAAGGAGGCTGAGGGGAGACCTTCTCACTCTCTGCAACTCCCTGAAAGGAGGGGGTAGCTGGGGGGGGGTCGGTCTCTTCTCCCAAGGAACAGGCAATGGGACAAGGGGAAATGGCCTCAAGTTGCACCAGGGGAAGTTTAGGATGGAGATTAGGAAAAATGTCAACACCAAAAGGGTTGTCGAGCACTGGAACAGGCTGCCCAGGGCAGTGGTGGAGCCACCATCCCTGGAGGTATTTAAAAGCCAGGCAGACGTGGTGCTGAGGGACGTGGGGTAGTGGTGGTTTGGGCAGTGTTGGGTTGATGGTTGGACTTGATGATCTTAAAGGTCCCTTCCAACCTAGAGGATTCTATGATTCTAAGAACCCAGGTGTCCTGGCTGCCTGTCACACAACAGCCACGCTGTGGGGTCTCCTCAGGCCGGAAGGGTGGTGCAGGTCTTCTCTCACCTTTTCCTTGGCAATACGGGTGCATCCTGCTCTGCTTGGTAGATGAAGAATTTAAAGTCAAGGACGCCTTTGTTCTCCAGCGTGAAGGTGCAGGTTTTCCTGGTGCCGTTCATCATGGCACCGAAGCTGAGGAGCGAGGCAGGGGAAATGCAGTACTTGCTGAACACAGCTTTCGCTGACACCTTTACTGGGATGATGGCGATGGTCTCGCCTCCTTCGCGGATGTTGGGCTCAATCACCTGCAACCGGAGGCGGGGGGTTGGGTAAATACAGCAGAGGCCAGCCTCTCTCTCTCTCCCCTGACCCCACCCTAAGTCCCCATCGACTCACCCTCCCTGTTCAAACGCCTCCTCCGGAGCCAGAATTTCAGCTCCATTTAGGAAGCATCACAAATGGTTTCTGAAAGACTTTGTTGAGGGGCTTCCCCAGCTAAAACCTGCCTTTCACAAGACACGTGTCCTGCTTACACTCCCAAGTCACGGTGTGCTACCCCCCGACCTGGGGCAGGCAGCTCACCTGGCAGCGCAGGATGGGTTTGTCCTCGATATTCATTTCCATCTTGGGGTGGAAGAAGAGCTGGACCTGCACAGGGCGCTCGGAGACACTCAGCAGGCCCTTCTGCGGCTGGAGGCTGAAGTGGGATTCCATGTTGGGTACATCGGTATCCGCGGTTTCCAGCTCGAAACTGGGGAGAAAGAGAAGGAGCGAAGACCTCTGCAGTTAAAAGTACCGGTGCCACCAGCGCAGCCAGGACTTTGCATAGGACCATACAAAAATAAAAGGGAAAAAGTCCAGCTATGCCTGGGGAATCCAACATCTTGACACAGAGCACAGACAATCAGGAGTGCTATAAGCTTACTTCCACACCAAATTTTCTCATTCCCTCCTTTAAAGAGTCTCATAAAGAGAAATGAGTTGACCCTCAAAGGAAAGCAATGAATTTCAGCAGGTGAGTGGCTTAAATTTCAGGGTCTCTCCTTCTGGTCCCTGCTGAGCTGTGAAGAACCGCTGGCGTGTGGTTGGATTCTCTATTAAAATATTTGAGATTGGAGAGCCCAGATTTTGTATTTAGCCCAGCCGCGAGGTAGCCAGCAGGGGAACAGGCTCTAGCCGTGGGCAGATGGAGAATGCAGGGCTGAGCAGATGGTGGCACCGTGCATTCACGGCCCAGGCAGCTGGACCCACCTGTACGCGATCTCGTACTTCCCTTTGTTCTTCAGAGTCAGCACTTGCTTTGCATCATCCAGGACCTTAAGGGTTCCAAAATCCACGCTGCCCTCCGTAGCTGCAGAAAACCCACGGAGCGAGTTAAGAAACGGTGAATATTTGTGAGCTGCTGTAGACTACACCGAGCGACAAGATACATATTTGGAGTTCTCAGGTGGCACAAACCCCTTCTTAGCAAGTTTTCCTTTGTGGGAGTTTTCTCTAGGTCCTTTGCTGCCCTTTCCCTTAGTCGGAGAATATCCGAGTTTTCCAGCTAAGGAGCTCGTTTTCCATCTCCTTGCTTCCAAGCACAGATCCAACAATTTTACGCGCCGTGCCAAGCCTTCAGGAGCTGCCAGCTGCTTGTTGACACCACTGTGGTTCCAAAGCCCCCAAGTCAACCTGCACGTGAAGCTGCACGCTTCAGAGATGAGAGACTCAAGGCTGTCTCTGTGCCCTGACAGTGCTTCACTCCTCCCAGCTTGCAGGATACGTGCGTTACGTCTCCCATCCTGTCCCAAGTCCTATCCCATCCCAAATGCTTTGGTGGCCCCCCTTGCCGAGGCAACGCAACGCGCCTGGGACTGCTTTGGCTTTGGGGGCATCCACTGACCTTTAGAAATGCTGATGCTCAGAGCAACATCGTAGGCCTCCGCGTGGATTTGGATATTTTCAATCTGAACAATCCCCAGGACGTTTTCTGCATCCGAAACCTGAGGTGGTGAGACGCAAACACTGCTCAGCCCATTCTCCTGAATGCTTTTGGCAGACAACGTACAAGCCCTTGTCTCTGCTGGCTGCTCCCACCGCGGCCTCCCCTGCTTGACAAACATCTGTGACTCCAAGCTTTCCTAACCTGTTCATCTCACGGGCTGACCCAGCAGGATTCTGCTGCAGTAAGAAACCCCGTCAGCCCAACTCTGTGCTCCTGCAGTGGGGAACGCTGCTGCTAAAGCACCCTGGGAGCCACAGTGATGTGGAAACGGCCACAAGAAACGTGAGGTGTCCCAGAGTAGGTGGCATTGACAACCACCCCTCTCTTTGATCACCCAACATCCTCCAAACCACGGGGAACAAAATCCCAGGGCGAGAGTTTGCTGCTCTATGTTAAGAGCCCCGGACAGACTCCAGGATGGGTGCAGGGAGCACGCCAAGGTCTGGACAACCAAGCAACAGTGTTCAACCATGCAGAAGGTGGTTGTCGTATGGGCTCAGGACACAGTGCCTGGTTATCAGGGGTGACACGGATGCTCAGGGATGCACCGCGTGTTCTGGTGAACCCAGCTTGAGGCGGCAGAAGTTGGGGTCATAGCACCCTTGTGGCCATCAGGTGCATCTCTTCCTGACTCCACAGAATACTTGCCCCACAAAGCCCAGCTACAAGAGCACCGTAGTAGTCACTTAGTTTCCAAAACATTGTCCTTCAGTGAGAGTCTCTTGCTGCCCTCCAGCAATGCAGGTAGAAAGGAATCTCATGAAGGCTTCTCCCTTTGCCCCCTTTGCAGGGTTCCCTTCAAGTCTCCATCCCTAAGAGCACAGGGCTGATCACTCTGCCCCGCTCTACCAGGGATGGCACCGTCCCCCTCACCTCTAGTCGGATCATCTTCTTAATGTTGAGAGCCCTCGTGGCCTTGAAATCCAGATGGACGCAGAACTCCGTGCGGGGACCAACGACGCCCTCATCTTGCGACACGGAGAAGTCCTCGCCGAGGTTCTCCAGCCCACTGAGCCGCCAGGCCATGGGCAGCGGCGTGCGGTTTTGCAGGACCAGGGTCTTTCTGTCCCTCCTGCGGAGACAGGAAGACACTCAGCACCGGCTACTCGATGGCCATGGTAGCCTCGCAGCTGAATGCAACTCGGAGCAGCCCTATCCATGTGTCTGAAACCATACTGAAATGTTTTCTCTGTGTTGCAAGTCTCAGAGGTGAGGTCCTGGGGTGCTAAAGGTGTATTCAAGCGAAGGGAGATAAGGAGGAAAGTCTGCTGAACCAGCAGACAAGATGCAAATGTTGTGTAGCCTGGAGAAAAGGAGGCTGAGGGGAGACCTTCTCACTCTCTGCAACTCCCTGAAAGGAGGGTGCAGCCCGGGGAGGTCGGTCTCTTCTCCCAAGGAACAGGCGATAGGACAAGAGAAAACGGCCTCAAGTTGCACCAGGGGAGGTTCAGAATGGAGATTAGGGAAAATTTCTTCACCTAAAGGGTTGTCAAGCCTTGGAACAGGCTGCCCAGGGATGTGGTGGAGTCGCCATCCCTGGAGGTATTTAAAAGCTGGGCAGACGTGGTGCTGAGGGACATGGGTCAGTGGTGGATCTTAAAAGGTCCCTTCCAACCTAGACGATTCTATGATTCTACGAAATACAAAGGGATGCCCATTGCACAGCATCGCTCGGGCCAACAGGGCTTGTGGCTGTCATGGGATATCCAAACCAGCAAGCAACAGTGTGCAAGAGACTGGGAACTGGCTGGGAGAAAGCGGGATGTTAGCCCAGCCACCAACCTGAGCGGCCCCACCGCCAGCGAGAGAAGCCGAAGGTGAGCTTGCCGACAGCTCTCGCCCCCGGCAGAGCCACCGCCGGATGACTGACCTGTGCAGGAGCAGCTTGTCGAAATGCACCTGCTTGGGGCTGACCCCCAGCTCCACCTGCACCCCCTGGCAGCAGAGGCGGAAAACCACCGGCTCCGGGTTCTCCTTAACGCAGCAGACGAGGTTGTCTTCCACGAGGCCAGCTGAAGTGGGGTACGCCCAAACGCTCAGCTCCTAGCCCCGGCCCCGCAGAAAGAAATGGAGAAGAGCGTTCAGTGAGCAGATGGAACGGCTCCTGGGCGCTTCCGCCGGGTACCTGCCCGTCTCCTACCTGCTTCTCGTTAGGTTTCAGCCTCATGCTGGGAGGGTCTAAAAAGAACGTGTCCGCTTTGAGATCGCGCTCGAAGAAGAAATGCACCTCCGCTTCCAAGGGGGTGACGTTGAGGATGGTTATCTTCTCACTGTTGCTGGGATAGTGCTGTGCCTTGTACCTGTCCACAAAAAGGGGAGAAGGCTGCAGAGGAGACCCTGGGACCGTTGTCTTTATCACACGTGGAGGAGAGCACTAGAAGACCACGGTCTAACAAGCAGGCTGAGAAAAAGGACCACGTCCAGGGGCACGTTGCACAGTATGCGTGCTCGTCCTTGAGTTTCTTTGATGTCTGCCCTGATTCACGGTGCCTCCATCTCCAAAGCGTGACGATGTACAGGCCATTTAAATAAAGGGTGTTTTACAAAATATAAATTCAAAGGTGGCTGGAAAAATAAAAGTACACCAGGCCCATGGGTTCTTGCCCCTTCTTTGACCGGTTTTCTTCCCTGCAGGGTACAAAGAACCGCTTTTGAAAAGAGGTTTTAAAAATAGTTTAGCTTATGTCTTTCAAATAAGTCGTGAGATTGCCTTGTATTTCAGGGGTGAGCTCCAAGTCTCAGGGAAGGAAACAGAAAGGATTAATTCCCAAGAGAAATGCTAAATTTAACAAGCGTCCCTTCTTTCAGGTATGGAGCAGGATTTGGAGTTAAAGGGTTAAAAAAGCCAAGAGAAACCCAAGACCATTCATCAGCCTGCCTAAAGATCCTCTTCTGGGTTTTAAACTGTCTTGATTTAATTTCCTTGGGTTGTCAAAATACCACTGGCTCTCCAGAGCTCCCATGAAGACAAGAACTTCATTTTTAATATTTAAAAAAAAAAAAAAGCAATGTTAAAAATAGAAATATGCCAGCAGCTACATTGACAACTTTTATCCAGCAGGGAGGCTCAGGACAACGTAATTCCCATTTCTATCCCTCTGCAGGTTCCCCCTCCCCCGACACACACATTGGCAGGTCAAATCATAAAGTCTCACCAATATAACAGATTCATGAATGGTTTCCAAAGCCATCAGCAGAATAATTGCTCATTCAGTCTACCCCTAGAGCTCAAAGCGCTTTTAAAAAAAGCGCCATAAAGTTCACAGGTGGTGAAGCTGAGATGTGGAGGGGGGACGCAAGTTGCCCAAAGTCACCTTCAGGCTGGAAGCAGCATGTGGCTCTGGCCACCAAGACACCCACCGGGTAGGAAGATCATCTCCATCTCTCCCCAGCTCCTCCAAGACTCCTGGTGCCTGTTATCTGCTCAAGTTCACAGATCTGTGGTCCTTCGACCCCAAGTAACTCGCAGGTCTCCGCCTGGCCCTGCCCTGAACTGTGCCACTGGGACAGCATGTCTCCAACACCCATGAAAGTACAAGGCCCTGGAGATCCCATCCCAACATCTCACTCCAGGCAGGCAGCACATCAGGATGCTCACTCGGGGCAGGGAGCACATACCAGTCTCTTGACTTCCCACACAGCAGTGGTCCAAAGTGGAATACACCCGTGTTCATGACATACTGCTTGAAGATGATGTCATCATCCGCCTTGCTCTTCCTCCAGTGAGGAAACACCAGCCTGGGGTGAGAAAACAGGGAATGAGGAGCTGTGAGATGCTCTGAGTAGAAAACCCGTTCAGAAAGCCATAACCCTTATTGGTGGCTGAGGTACCAGTACTGGTTCCCAGCTCTGAGCGTGGGAAAAGATGCTGGGCTGCTCAGGCAGCAGGCTCTGCCCAAGCCAGAAGGTCACGGGGCAGGGCTACAGGGGACAGCCCTGGCTCCCAGTTCAGGGGTGAGCAGCGTGGGAGGCTCCCACGGGCCAGCCTTACCGCGGGTCCTGGCTGATGGTGGGATACAGGCAGGTGCCCTTGCACTGCAGCTGGTACAGACGGTTTGTCCCCAGGATCTCAAAATGCAGCGTCTGATCAAACTGGCCCAGCACCGTGGAGCTGAAGTGGACCTTCAGTTCCACCTCGCCGCGGGCAGGCACTATCCACCGGCAGCTGCTCAGCCTGGCAATTAAAGAGGAGGCTTCAGATATTGCTAACGAGAAAACGAGACATGGAGAAGGGTCGTGGATTCGCCATCTCATGGAGGCACCGGCTGGGGAGCTGGGGATGATGGACCTCGTTTGGTGAGATGGCCACGAAGCAGAAGGATCACCTCCTCCCTCTGAGCTCACCTGACGGATCTCCCCGGGGATGGGTCTGTGTCTGCGCCGCTTTGGTCCACCTCGGGGGCACGCATGGGCGCTTCCATGCCCAGCCCCTGGAGACCTCTCCTGCCCCGGCCCGAGCTCCGCTTCTCCCTCACAGCTTCCTGGCTGCCCGCTGCTTTCTCCTTCCTCAACCGGCCCCTGCTTGGGGTGAGCTGCTCCTCCGACGCCTTCGCACCCCAAGGGGAGAGAGCAGGGAGGGGTGAGACCTACCCCCAGACATCCCCATCCCGGAAAAAAAGCTGTGGATTTCTTAAACAGGAGAGAAAACAAAAACCCACCATATCTGCCCATGGACTTGGTCTTCCTTATCGGACTTTGTTTTGCCTATGACACCTCCTTGCCCAGGACCCTGCCTCACCCAGGACCCTCTCCCTCAAGGGAAGTTGAGGGTTTTAGGTGATGTTTTTCTCTCGTCTTACAGAACCGCCCCATGTCTCAAGCAGAGCTGTCTCTTTTGGACAGACAGAAGGGGTGCCTGCAGACGCGGGTCCCCATCACGTCTTCACCACCCTTCCACAGTCATCCTTTTCCATCCCACTTGCCCCACCATGTCCCCATCCAGCCCGGCCCCTGCCCTGGCACCTTCACTGTGGACACAACGGGGGCATCCACGAGACTGTCCGTATCCTTCTTTTCTTCTTCCGCAGTGGCACCTTCTGGCACGACAAAGACGAAGTGCTTGAGGGCTTCTCCTGCTGCAGGGGCCATCCGCTTCTCCGGGTAGCGGATCACAGAGTAAAAAGCAGTAGGGGGAATGGGAGGCCCTGAGGGACCCAGACCCAACTCATCCAGGATCTAAAGGAGAAGGGAAAACCCTGTTTATACTCCCGTCACCTTCCCTCCTCACACTTTTTCCCTAATGGCACTGAGCTTTTGGCAAAGTTTTTTTTTAATTTATATGGCGGACAGTGCTTTTTTATGCCCAGTGGGGTGGGCAGGCTCCAGAGCAGTGTCAGGACCTACAAGTGGGACCTAGGGAACAATCTCTCCTCTGAGTGACTCAGCTGAAGGAAACAACGACCATGATCTGCCCTGGGACCATTTTTAATGATTTCCAGATTGGGACGCTCTCTGAACAGGCAGGATGCTTGCACAGAGAACGTTCCCTCTTTTCATCCAGCTGAGGGATGGTGACAACCTCCCCAGCCACGTGGCTGCTGTGGAACATCACCATTGGCCTGCACAGACCAATGGCTCTGTGCTGTTGCCACCTGGTGGGACACAACCCACCAGGGCCCAGACCACGGCAGGCTCAGCATCGGAGCCTCGCAGGGCTTTACCTGCTCTGCTGCTGGCAGTTTGCCGCTCTCCAGGATCTTCCTAGTCACATCTTCTGAGCTCGGCACCTGGATGTCCAAGCAGGGCACCCCGGCATCCTGGCCTCTGACTGACCCTTCTGCACCTTCCCCTTCCAGCTGAGATAACTTGGACTCCTCAAGAGCTTTCAGTTTTTCCAGCCGCTCCTTCTCCAGCCTCTCGTGACGCTTCTTCTCTCGGTCCTTCCGGCTCTTGCGGCTGGATAAATGCTGGCGCTGGTCTTCTGCTTGCTGCCGCACCTCCTCTTCGTTCAGAGGGGACAGCAGGATACCCTGAGCCCTGTCCCAGGTTGACAATATATGCACAATGTCCTTCTGCGATGCCTCGTAGATCTTAAACCTCAGGGCCAAGTTCTTCTCACTGTCACTCAGGATCTCAGTTTTGGTTTCCTCCTGTTCTGGGTCTGCAGGTGGCACAACCATCGCTGGGCAGGCGTCCGTCAGGGGAACCTTGCTCCGCTTCTTCTTATCCGCCTTGTCACTTGCAATAGACTCGGGGTGCTCCTTTAGGGATCCCTTCTTGTCCACCCCTTCAGTGACATCTGACCGGTTGCTGGTGGAGGTGTTGGTGTTGCTGGTGGATGGGTTCGTATTCTGGGCAGGAGGAGCAAGAAAAAGCAGTGAGCATTTCAAAGTGCCGACTCAAATGCTGTAAGACAGTGAGGATCTTTGCAATAGCAGCCCGAGCCTTGTCTGAGACCTGTGCTAGGTCCTCTACAAATCCCAGTTCAGAAGGTGGCAGGTACCCAGTCTAGTTCAACTGAAACCAAACCCCCTGGTGCCAGACTGATGAGGAGTCCTGCAAACCAGTGGAGAAACAGAACAGCTTTCCCAACCCAAAGAGGAAATTTAAGACACCGCCGTACTCCTGTGCAGTCTTCTGTGCTCGTTTTCTGGTATGCTGAACATCCCTGGGGCTGGCTGACTCTTTGGGGACTCTGGTTGCTAATGAATACCTAAGGCCTGAGGGTATCTCCTGCCAGACACGCTTGAAAAGACACCACATCCCAGATGGATCATGGCTCAGAGATGCAAGCCATGTGCAGAGCAGGGAGAAATGCTGGACTAAAACTATCTGGGGCTTCCCAGTGAATGTATGGAGTTATGTGAAGCCATGACTCAAAGGGCAGCATGATTCTAGAAGATCAGCTTTCCAACAAGCCCACGGGACAGCTTAGCTGGAAAGTCCCCAGGGCTTTCACTCATCTCTGTAAATAAAACCACCCACCTTTCTGACTCCAGGGCGGTTTTTCTTCCCTAAAGCATTGTCTTTGTCTTTTCCAAGCTCTCTCTTGCCCCGCTTAGACTTCTTCTTCAGCTCTTCTTCCTCCTTCAAGCGTTCTAGCTCCCGCTGGTGCTTTTCCTCAAGCTCTCGAGCCAGCTGCTCCATCTCCCTTCAGCAACCCAAACAGAAAATGTCCCTGAGTCACCACCAGATATATGGGCTTGCTGCAGTCCCAGCTGGTCCCTCGCTTCAGGCATTGACCCTGAGGGTCAGGCAGAACCACTGGACGTCCCTCAACCGGGGGAAGTTGGGAACATCCAAACTAAGGAAAGGTGGGAGGGACCTCCAGGGCCAGCCAAATCTAAGCCTTGCTCTCATAAGGTCTCACTTGTGCAACTTCTCTGGTGAGGTCCATCTGGACACCTCCGGCACACTGCTGAAGACTGAGCCACCATCTCTCCGCACTGATGCCTGAAGCCCTCTCTTGATTTCCCAGTGTAAACCAGCTTGCAAATCACCAGCACCTACTTTATTCCTGCACCAATACTTGGCTTTTCTGTCCCTCCCTATGCCCGCCTTCTCCCTGGGCACAGCCTGCTCCTTAGAGAGAATAATCATATCAATCGGAAAGCAAAGGCTGCGGTAACTCCCCTGCTGCAAAACAGGCTCTGAACGACCATGTTTCCTGCTGGAACCCAGCTGTGACCATGGGGAACTTGTGCTGTCTGTTGTGGAAATCATAGTTTGAAGCAGCCCTAGAGATCTCCTCCCAGGGAAACAGACTTCAGCCTGGGCTGGAAGAAATGCTGAAACACGTGCTGGCTTTAAGCAGGTCCCCCTCCCAGTTTCACACTTCTATGCATCCTCCTGAACTGGGCTGCTTTGCTGGATGAGAGCTTCCCCCAGGCTCTCCTGCTGCTGCAGCTGAAGTCAAGTCTAGGAGACACCAGGTTTGATGGCTGGGGTCACTCGGTAAGGAAAACTCTCAGAAACCACCACTGCATGGACTTCACCTGTGGCAGGACCAGTAACTAAACCAAGCCAGCACACCAGCCCACACCACAACCCCTCTGGTTTGGTGAAGGAGGGCTTGCAGAAGACGACAATCAACATAATTAACTGAGAGACGCTTGTAAGTGCGGTGGCAAGGCAAGCACAGAGCCCAGCTCCCTGCAGCCAGTGTGAGAACCAGAGGGCTTGCCGCTAAAACAGAGAGAAGGCGTTCTCATCCCACCAGAGCAAGCTCCTTCCTCCACTGGGAACCTTGTACCCTTGTAATAGACACTTTTGGCCTTTGGTCTGAAACCCCTCTGAGCTCAACCAAGGTCTCTGGAGCAGGGAAACCCTTCGGGGCCACAATCCTGGGGAGTTACCCAGGGAAGGCTTACAGACCTCTTCTTCCTCTCCCGCTGGACTCGTCGTATATTGTTATTAAACTGAGTTTTCTGCTCCTCGGTGAGGGCATCATACTCGTCCTCATCCATCTCCCACAGACGTGCTTTCTCCCTCCTGGCAGCTTCTTCCTGCTCCCGTTCTTCAGCACAGACCAGAGGAGAAACCATTAGCGACTGCAAGCGGGGCTTGCTGTTCTGGGTGAGCTGTGAGGACACACAGCTCTGTCCCAACCCAGCCTATCATCCTGCTGGGAGATACCGGGGAGCCCATATCCCTGCTCCAAAATGCAGACAATCCCCCAAACTCTCGGTGGTCGGCAAGTTCCCATGCCTTGCCCGCCTCACGTGCACCAGCCTTGTGGACTGGCTGGTGGTCAGGTATTGAGCCACAACAGCTTGCACTTTTATGCAAGTTTTAATGTTAGAGACTAAGGCAAGTCTTACAGCCTCAGCTCTGCTGTATTTTAAGCTCCCATGAGCTGAACACTGGCTACGTTGAGGCAGAAGATGGAAGGATTAATAAAAACACTTCTTACAAGCTCTGCTGGTATCCCAGATACACACGAATAAGGTTGAGGGCTGGAGAGAGAAGATTTGAGAGGTACGGAGATGAAGAGTCTCACCTTCCTGCTCTTTCACGGCTGCCTCCCTGGCTTTCAAAGAAGCATAATCCTGGAAGAGGTTCACAAAATAGATATAAGGCCGGTTTCTGACAGCTTTGAGCAGGCAGAGGAGAGCAGATGCCATGTTGCATGCAAAGAGGGTCTCCAGGCCATCAAACACCACTCCCTGGTAGCAGTCACTTAACTGTGAATAAAGTAGAAAAGAAAGAGAAAGTCAGCTATCGCACGCTGTGGGCTCTCAGCTAGTCAGTAAACCCAAATGTCAAAGGACACCAGCCACTGTTGTTCCAAGTGCATCAACTCCAACAACCTCTAATCTTTCCGCACACTCATAGAATCACAGAATGGTTTGGGGTGGAAGGGACTTAAAGCCCACCCAGTGCCACCCCCTGCCCTGGGCAGGGACACCTCCCACCACACCACGTTGCTCCAAGCCCCGTCCAGCCTGGCCTTGAACCCCTCCAGGGATGGGGCAGCCACAGCTTCTCTGGGCAACCTGGGCCAGGGGCTCACCACCCTCACAGCAAACAATTTCTTCCCAATATCTCACCTAAATCTCCCCTCTTTCAGTTTGAAGCCATCACCCCTCGTCCTATCACTCCACTCCCTTGTAAAAAGTCCCTCCCCAGCTTTCCTGTAGGTCCCCTTCAGATACTGGAAAGCTGCTCTAAGGTCTCCCCGGAGCCTTCTCTTCTCCAGGCTGAACCCCCCCAGCTCTCTCAGCCTGTCCTCACAGCAGAGGGGCTCGAGCCCTCCCAGCATCTCCGGGGCCTCCTCTGGCCCTGCTCCAACAGCTCCGTGTCCTTTTTGTGCTGAGGACTCCAGAGCTGGACACAGCACTCCAGATGGGGTCTCACCAGAGCAGAGTAGAGGGGTAGAATCACCTCCCTTGCCCTGCTGGCCATACCCTGCACGCAGCCCAGGGCTCCTCCAACAGCAGATACAGATCTCCTCTCCGAGTCGTACCTCTCTCTGCAGCAGCAACGTATCGTTTGCCCTCACCCCAGGTACCTGCAGCCTTTCCGAGAGGATGGCCACCAGCAGGTCCTCGGGCAGCACGCAGCTCATGAAGCCCATCTCTCCCGCTGTGCTGCCCCCGATGCTCAGCCATCGCTGCGCAGGAACCCAGGGAAGGGGAGAGATGAGATGACAACTGGATGAGCCCTGCAACGTTGAACACACACGAGAAATAAAACACTTTGGAAACCTGGGGACTTCCACTAGCGGGAGACTAGAACAAAACTGTAGGCCAGCAGTTCCAGGGGACAACCATGGGGGTCACAGCCCTTGGCCAAAAGAAACCCAAGCTTGCAAGCCCCCAGTGCAATATCCCACAGCTTTGCCCACCGCCCACCGCACTTTGCCAACAAACCATTAAGACCCAGTAGATTTTTTTCTGCCAGAGCTCAGGGTTTCGTTCCCACCTTGAGCCTTGCCCTGCCAGCTCTCTGCACTATATACCCCGTCATCAAGCTCAGGGCGACATGGAACCTCTAAGCAGTCCCTTCACTTCTCAAAAGCAACAGAAAGGTCCCAGGTATTAACCAGCGCAGATCGTGCTTCACCTGGGAGCCTGTCGGTTCCGGTAGATGCAGCTTCTGGGATTGGGATGCATGGCCATCCGTCTTCCTCTTCCCCGCGGTGGTGCTCGTCCAGCCTCGGGAACTGACGGACTGCAGGCTGACTTTGTCCCCAGAGCTGGACCGGCTCAAGTCCGGGCTGTGTTTGGCCTCGGCGTTGAGCTGCAGGCTGAGGGAGACGTCTGCGTTTTGACCTGCCGAGGAGACAGAGGGCTCAGCGGGGCTGGGGGCATCCCCGTCCTTCGGGGAGCCAGCAGGCACCTTCCACCCCAATGGGCACAGCCCTGCACCCTGGTAGGGACACAGCACGTGTCCCCCAGCCTGCCTTCCAGAAGCAGCTCCTTCTCTTGTCAGCATGATAAACCCCACCATCTGATGCCGGGTTTTAAAGCCAGAAACACTTTAATGCACAGCCCTGTATCCCAAGCGACAAACGGGCCAGCCTGCAGGCAGCTGACATCGTTTACACAGTAGCTTCCCTGTGGATCAAACCAGGGATTTGGCCTCCAGGACCATGGTTTCCATACCTTGCACCCATCCTGCGTTCTCAGATGGAGACTGTAACACGCAGCCTTGCCCTGGCTCCGCTGGAGCTAAATCCACCATACGGAACAACCCCACCTGGGACCCAGGAGCCTCTTCCCTCCACCAGCTCCCAACCCAACCAGGTTCAAAGCCGAGCCATGCAGAACTTCCCCTCTGCCAGAGCCAGGGTCTGGCATCACCCTGCAGAGCTCGGGCTGATAAAGTTTCCTAAAAGTCTCTGGTCTCACATGGAAAACAGCACAGGACGCACGAGCTGCGTGACCTGACAGCACGTATAGGAAAAATCTCTGGAGAAAAGAGCTCATCTGCAGCGTCTCTCATCTGAAACTCCCCCGGCAGGTTATTCTTCCCTTCCTCTCATGTTTGTGAAGCCACACGCAAAGCCAGTCGGTCTAGTGCTTAATGAGCTACTTCAGAGGGCTTTCTCCGTGTTAAAGTGGGCAGCGGTTCTACCTGATGGCCGTGAGGAGCAAGCTGGATTCTGCTTTGAGGAAATATAAAAAACCCCGAGAAAGATACAGGTGTGCTTCAGCGCTCCTAGGAAAAGGAAGACATGCCGAGAAGCCCAACGGCAGTAAAAGTGCCCCTGTCTGAGCTCTTAAAATAGAGATTTTATTTTATTTTTTTTTTTTTTTTAAAAATAACCAGAGACGCTTTATGAAATGGCTTTGCATTTCTACACGCCGCACCCGTGTTCCCTAAGAGACCCGAGGGCTGTCAAACAACTTCTCCGGAGCAAGAAGTAGACGGTTGTGGTGGGTTTCTGAAGCTCTGCTCTAAGCCCGGCGTTTCTCCTTACCGGCATCCTCCGTCTCCCTGCGGCTCTGCTCGATGGCAGCCCTGACACACAGCTCCCGGGCGCGCAGCCCTGCCGAGCTGCTCCTGTCCGAGATGGCCTCTGTCACCACGGCGTCGATGGACAAGCAGGCAGCGCCGTAGTATTTGGACAGGGTGACTGCTGCCGACGTCTTGCCTGGAGGGAGAGGAAGGCTGCTTGGTGACATTTGCACAGGAGGCATTTTCAGGGACAGGCTCTGGAAAGCCCCCAAACGGGATTTCAAAGTTTCAAGGACCGTCAGAAAGCCAAGTGCCGCTTTAGGGGAAGCCACGAGGGAGGCAGCTTGAGCATGGTTAGAAGCATTGTCCTCTACAGCCAGGTGGATCATCTCCACCTCATCTTCAGCTGAGGACTTTGTCCCTTGTGGTGACCTCAGTCCTGGGCCAAGGATGCCGTTTCCAGCCCTGTCCCACCACCATTCAGACCGCTCGCCAGCCTGTGCTGGTCGGCGTTGCCTCAGGTAACGTCTGGGCATGGTTTGGGGGTCACTATGGGCTAGGGACTGCTCCCACGAGGCAACGGGGACACGGCCACCCTGTTTGGGGGAATGAGAGCCCAGCTGTATGGACACGAGATGAGCCACACCACCTGCACCACGCTAGGTGAAGCCCTGGGACCGTTTCACGTACCAGCAGAGCTGTGGCTTACTTCGCTTCACTTCAACTGCTCCACCGAGCACCATCGTCCACCAGGACGTCCCTGTCCCACTTCTCCCCCTCCTCGCAGCCAAGGGCTGTGGCTCACGTACCTGTCATGGGGGCCCCGTGGACGATGACGACGATCCCTTTGCGGTTTTGGGCTGCGCACCCTTCCGCAGAGATATCAATGCCAAGGTGGCGGGCGATGGCCCTACGGACAGGGCTGTCCTCCAGTTCTCCCGTGGCCTGCTTGCTGCTGGTGGTGCTTCGCCGATGCTCTGCTGGGCAGAACCAGGTAAAAAAAAAAAAAAAAAAAAGAAAAAAAAAATCAGCCTCCCGCCTACCTGTGATCCTGATCATCCTCCCCAGCCCCTCAGATCCTGGGAGAGGAGACTCTGCTGAAACCAACGTCACACCCGAGGTTTCACCATGCCCACCAAAACAGCATTTGCAAAGAGCCAAGCTCTGCCTGTAGGAGGTCACCGAAAGCCACCTCAGCTCGCAGTCCCACAGAGAACAGAGAGCGCGCTGTCCTGCCTAGGAAAGGGACTGGCACCATCCTGATCCCAGCAGCTCCCGGGGGCAAAGGTGCTCATCTGGCAAAGCCGGGGAAAGCCTCCCTTGCTTCTCCCTCATCCCTGCCCGAGATTCTTCTCAGGATCCTAAAGACTTCATATGGAAGAGCAGATTCAGGGCCACCAGGAGCAAAGACAGCACCAGGCTGCAGCGAAGCAATGGCCATTTGTTCCACCTCAACACGAGGAGGAACTTCTTTCCTGTGAGGGTGGCAGAGCCCTGGCACAGGCTGCCCAGAGAGGTGGTGGAGTCTCTGTCTCTGGAGACATTCCAAACCCACCCGGACGCATTCCTGTGCCACCTGCTGTGGGTGACCCTGCTCTGGCAGGGGGTTGGACGGGATGATCTCCAGAGGTCCCTTCCAGCCCCCACCATTCTGTGATTCTGTGATTTGCCAGTTTGCACGGCCACGCACAAAAGATGGAAAATTTCCCCAGAAGCAGCCTGTCCAGGCTGCCTCCGCCCTTGGGTGGATTTTGGTTTTGTTGCTGGGAAGGAGCAAATATAAAATAGCTGGTGACATTAGACCTGGTCCTACTGGCTGAAGAACTCATCCAATCCCACTCTTTGTGGTTGAGGGACACAAGGAGACATCCTGATTATTTCCCCAGTCCGTGGCGGGCAGATATGAGCTTGCTTTGGCTGCGCTCAGGGCTAGTAGAGGATGCGTGTTACAAGCCACAGACTTTCACCCAGGAATTCCTCCACTAAGCTGGGGAATGGGTGGCTACTAAAAACATGGGATTCCCATGGAGAACGAGGTCATGGGTATGTGGGCTGGACTCCCTGCTGTGTCTGCACTCAGGGCAGCCAACGCCAAACCCTCACCGTTGTCCTGGCCTGCTGGTTCCCCAGTCTGGGACTTTGCCTGCTCATCCTGCAGCCTCTTCTGGTCCTGATAGTACTCCAGCACCTCTGGGGGCAGCTTCTCGCCCGGAGCACGCGGCGGCAGCAACAAGGTGTTGCGGCGATCGTAGTCCTTCAGCATCCGCAGGATCTGTGCGCATAGGGAAGAGAAACCATATACGGGATGTGTTTCTTGACCTTCGTCACATCAACAGACTCCCCAGCCCATCTATCTTCTCCTTCATTCTTTCCTCCCGCCAACCTGGACTATTCCCAGCCCCTCCCCAGCCTGCCAGCAGAGCTGGCTGATCCCGAAACACCACCAGGCTTTTCCCTGGAGATGCCTCCACCTCCCTGGCACGAGCCTTGGAATGGGGGAGCGCTGTGAAGCTACGGGAGCACCCACCTGGGGTCCAGACCTTCCCTCTCACCTGCTCCTCAGCAAGGTACTGCTGGTCGAACTCCAGCGAGTAAAACTCGATGGGGAACTCGCATGGGTTCCTCACCACCACTGTCCCCTCAGCCCCACGGCTGTACGGCAGCAACGGTCCCAGTTCAAGCATCAGGGGGCTGAACTCCAGCTGTGGCTCCAGCCCATGGCCCGAGACCTGCAGCTGGAGGTGTTGGCTGCTCTGGCAAATGTGAATCTTCAGCTTGCTTCTGTAGGACTTCTGAAAAGAGAGAAGCGCAGAAAGCTCCTCCATGAAGTCCCAGGTGACAGGGCCTCAAATTCAACCCTTGCCCCAAGGTCAGTGCCTCTAAGGTGAACGGAAAACAGGTATTTACGTATAGCAGGGGCTACAGCATCTGCATGCTGGCTCTGAGTAACCGGGATGAATCCTGGCCTGGAGTGTAACTGGATATCAGGTATCAGATGGATCTAAAATGGTCTGTCAGATGTTTTCATCTAGTCAGGAGGGAGCGCAATGCTCATGAGAAGGGTCCTTGGGGTTATGCTGCCCGCACAGAGACCTGGCACTGCTGCATCAGGCAAATGTCAGCTACACGAGAGGCAGGTGAGCTCTCACTGGCTAGAAATAAAGGTTGTCTTCTCTGGTCGAAGCCAGACACAGGGTGGTTACATCTATACTAGCAATTAAAACATCCCTGGGACTGATCCCAAGCAGGGAAGCACCCTGTGTTCATACCGTTACATACTGCCAGTTTCCAAGTAACGGCGGCCACATGCAAACCGCCTTTGGGAACGCTCCGTCATGCAAACTGCCTGGGAACGTGCAGGCAGGCTGGGCCAGAGCCACGGGGACAGCACGCCACTACAGGTGACTGTCCTGCTGGGCCCAGGAAGGTGTCTGGTGGCTTGTTTTGTCCACTGGTACCAGCAGGATTAGCCTAGATGGGCCCTCTCCAGGGTTAGCCATCCCCTGCGAGCGCGGCAGCTGCTCTGCACGAGGGCACTGCAGCCTGCAAATATGCACAGGCAAAGGGGAAGACAAGGGGAAAAAGGAATAAAAGGAATATTTCCCCGCCCGTGCCGAGAGGTAACCCCACTGCAGTGCCCTGATGCTCTCCGTGCCAGGTCCCCATCGGGATTTCAAAGCGCCTTGAGAAGAGGGTGCAGCAGGGGAAACTGAGGCACAAGTGGGTCGGGGGCTTGCAGAAAGCTCCATGTGGAGGTAGACCTCATCTCCTGCTCCCTACCACGCTGCCCTGCCAAACCTCCTGGGGGTGACACCCGCCGATCTCACCTCTTCCGTGGGTGAAAACCTGACTCTCACGTTGCATCGCTGTCCTGGACTGAGGGCTCCAGCCGCCGGCAGCGCCTCAAAGGCGCAGGGCTTGGCCTTCAACTCCTGGAGCAGCTTCCGACGCACATTCGCGGGCAAATATTTGTCCACCTGAGCACAAAAAAAAAAAAAGCAACTGCGTGAGGTCTCCTTGGTCTGCGAGGACAGACCCTTGGTTCCTGCCATGCTCTGAGATACTGTCAGGGTGCTGAGAACACCCACGTCAAACCAGTCATGACCACCACTGGCCAAGAACAGCAGGGAAACCACGCAGGAAGGGCAGGCAGGTGGGGTGGCACTGTCCTCAGAAGAGGAGGAACGGGTGAAGGTGGCAGAGAAATGAAGCAGCAGCTAATGAACAGGTCCAGGTGCACCAGCCTTGCTCTGTATCCTCAAAAGCTTCCTCAAACGAGCCGTAGCCCAAGCACTCGAGGAGCCACAGGGGCAGTAGAGGCAAAAGAGGCAAAGAAAACCCAGGCAAGAAGTTACGTGGTACACATGGGTCTGTGCTTTACCTTTTTAACAGGCTCATTCACGGTGATGAACCATTTACAGGGGAGCTGGAGCCGATTGTGGAGCTGGATGGTTTCTTCTTGGCACTGCCCACACTGGACAGCAGAGAACTCCAGTCTGTCCCTGGAGAGGCAGAGGGACGGCACAGCCACGGTGGCACGGAGGCGGACGTGAAACGTGGGGCCTCCTGCTACCTAGTGAAGGAGAAAGCATCCAGCTCAGAGCCCAGGTGACATCTGCTGCTGTCCCCAACCTGACACCTGCCCCGAAAGGTGGCACAGGCACAGGGAGATGAGGAAGCATGTGGTACCTTGATGGGCAGGAGCACGTCCACCTCTCCCAGCGGCAGGTTAGTGCTCTGTGGGTTGAAGCGCACTTCGAACGTTTCTGTCTCGCAGTAGGGCAGGTGCTTCACACGGTCCAGCTCCACGCTGAAGCCTGGAACAGATGGAAATAAAGCAGCTGAGACACACAAGTGACATGAAACGTGTCACGAGCGCGTTAAGGCCACACGGGTGCCCTGGCTGGCAGCTCTGTGAAGGACCCGTTGCACCTCCGGGGAAGCCTGCTGCTTTTTCTCCCTTGTCACCACTCAGGGAGAAAGGGTTTTCACAACCAGAATCTAATGCCCACATGATAAAAAGGAAACATCAGCTGAAGAGCAATTTCTTCATCAGGCTTTAAGGGGAAGGATGCACAGACCTCTCCAAAGGAGAATTTCCAACTAAGATTCCCCCATGCCGTGGTGTTCCCTGGACAAAACTTAGTGTTGTGGTCACCTGTGGTCAGGTGGTCTTCTGACACCTGACCACCCCTCGGACACAGTGAGTCACCATTTGCTGGTACTGCAGCCTCACCTCAAGGCCTCTTTGGGAAGCCCATTTTGATACACCAGAGGACCTCACAGGCTGTTTTCTCAACAAAGGCTCAACAGAAGCGCTATGACGTTATGAACTTTAAACAACGCATTTTTTCCAAACCACAAAGGGTCCATCTGTTTGCAACACAAGCCCACAGAGCCCACAAAGAAACTCAGATGATGCTCATGGTTGCCAAGAGCAGAAGATGCTGAGAGGTGACCAAGGTGATCAGCCCACCTAGCCCCTGCAATGAAGTGTTAGGACAGTCGCAGAGAGGTAGGCCAGGTCTCTGGGCACTGCTGGCCAGGAGAACTCAGGCTCTAAAGCAGGGGGCAGGGGGTCCTGAGGAAGAAAAACCAATACAAACACTCCAAAAACCTCCCCGTGTCTGGTGGCTTCAGCTAATCTGGCAGAGCTCCTTCAAGGCCACATGAAGGCTCTCCCGCACTGGTTACCTGTGTCACGCAGGACCTGTCCAACTGCGTGGAAGGACACAGGGAACTGCCCGGTGTTGGTGATCTTCACGATGTGTGTGTGGATGTCACCGAGAATGACGTAGCCAAAGTCCAGGACGTACTCGGGCAGCTCAGCTCTGAAAGGAGGAGGAAGGACAGGCCTTAAACCACAGCCTGGCTACATTTCCAGGTGGATAGAAGATGCAAATAAAGTGGGTATTTCTGTATTCACAGCTGTAAAAACTCAACTCAAGCCCGTGAAACCCAAGGCCTGACCACCTGGTAATAAGACTTTGGTAAGTCATGAGGAGTGGAGGTCCTAGGTTTTATCAGCTACCAATGGGACCTTAAAATAAAACTGGTTTAAAATGGATACTGGTCACAGCTCCTCTGCTACAAAAAGCCATCGTGGATAAATAAGTCCACTGGATCTTGCCCAGTCTCAATGAAACTGCTAAGCCTGGTGTAGAGCCCAGGCCTGAAATCGCTTCAGGACCTTGCAATAAGATTTGCCTGCAAGGGAAATGTTCACCGTCACCAGATCTGTCCCTGAAGCAGCACCAGTAAATGCAGTAATCAACACCTACAAGATTCATGGGAAGGTCTTTTTCCCAGAGCAATCCCACTCGGGAAAGCACATAAATCATCTCTTTTGCAGAGCATCTTCTTCCTGAACTGGAGCTTACCATGCCCGTGCCTCATCACGAAGGAGCTAAAGGGAAGGACCAAGTTACCTAGGTAAGCCCTGCAGTCCCACCAGCATCCAAGCCACGTGATTTAGGGTTCGTCAAGGGTTCATCAACCTGAGCAGGGATGGTGTCTGTGCTGTCTGGAAGATGGTCTGCCCTGGACCCCCTCAGTTCTAAGAACAGAAGCCAGCATCCATGGGGAGCTGAGCATCCCCCAAAGCTCAGGGTGGCACTGTGGAAGTGAGGACACTCAGCTGCTCACAGGGAGCACGTCAAAGCCATCAGGATCATTGAATCATTATGGTCGGAAGGGACCTTTAAGATCATCGAATCCAACCATCAGCCTAGCACTGCCCAAACCACCACTACCCCACATCCCTCAGCACCACGTCTGCTTGACTTTTGAATACCTCCAGGGATGGCGACTTCACCACATCCCTGGGCAGCCTGTTCCAAGGCTTGACAACCCTTTGGTTGATGACATTTTCCCTAATCTCCACCCTAAACCTCCCCTGGCGCAACTTGAAGCCGTTTCCTCTTGTCCCATCGCCTGTTCCTTGGGAGAAGAGACCGACCCCCCCGGCTGCACCCTCCTTTCAGGGAGTTGCAGAGAGCGAGAAGGTCTCCCCTCAGCCTCCTCTTCTCCAGGCTGAACACCCACAGCTCCCTCAGCCGCTCCTCACAGGACTTGTGCTCCAGACCCCTCACCAGCTCCGTTGCCCTTCTCTGGATACGCTCCAGCCCCTCAGTGGCTTTCTTGTCGTGAGGGGCCCAAAAGTGGATGCAGCCCTCGAGGTGGGGCCTCACCAGTGCCGAGCACAGGGGGACCGTCACTGCCCCAGTCCTGCTGGCCACACTATTGCTGATATGGGCCTGCTGGCTGCCTTAGCACACTGCTGGCTCATATTCAGACGCTGTTGACCAACACCCCCAGGTCCTTCTCCACCAGGCAGCTCTCCAGCCACTCTGCCCCCAGCCTGTTGCATCCATGGGGTTGGTGTGACCCAAGTGCAGGACCCAGCACTTGCCCTTGTTGACCCTCACACCATTGGCCTCGGCCCATGGATGCAGCCAGCCCAGACCCTTCTGCAGAGCCTTCCTGCCCTCAAGCAGGTCGACACTCCCACCCAACTCGGTGTCGTCTGTGAACTTACTGAGGGTGCAAGACCTTTCAGACCCTTTCTGAAGTCCCCAGTTATTCCCAGCTCTGCAGACACAAGGAGCTCTCAGGAGCACCCAACAACTGCTGAGTGTTACCCTTGGGGCACCTGGAGATAGGGGTAGGGGAGGCCCCACTAACTTGAGAAGCCTCCGACGAGCACGCTGGTCAAAGGCGGCGTCCCCCGGGGGACCGGAGGCAAGAGCTTTCTGCAGCTCCAGGGCATGTTCCTCTATCAGCATCTGCTCCATCTGCATCTGCAGCCGAGGGTCCCACTGAGGAAAGGAAAGACAGCGGCTGGTTGGCAAAGGTCCTTCCCAAGGCACAGGCTTGTCTCTGAAAGAGGATCCCACCCTGCTCTTGTTGAGAGGGGTGATGGGGTCCTCCTGTCTTGCTGCTCAGTGTCTGCGACACCTCCTGCTCTCTTAGCCAGGACCTTATCTCGAGGGAAACGAACTCCAGCATCTTCGCCGGCCCAGTCACTGTTATAAAAGCTGAGCTGGCCAGACAAACAGACAAACGAGCCAGGAACCTTCCCGAGCTCCAAGTATTTGCCTGCCCCCAGCCAGTGCCAAAGCAGCTGGGACAAAAGCTCTCTTGAAAAGGGAACCACGACGAAGCTGGTGCCTCTTGGAGACAATCACTGACAGCAGAGTCCCAGGGTGCAGCCAGGCTGCTGCTACTAAGCTCTGCAAACCTGGCAGGGCTCAGGCTGTGAGCTACAAACAGCCCAGCGATGCCCTGCAGCTCCTTCAAAGTACCGTCAATTCTATCACTTGAGCACGGCCACCAGGACCTCTCCCTGGTGCGGTCAGGAAGCTCATGTGTGTACGAGAGCGACAACTACCAGAGGTGGGCAGCCCTGGGGCAACGCTGAGCTAATGCCAGGTGTGGGCAGGGAGGTCCCAAGTGCCAGCAGGGCACCGGGAAGCCTGCAGCGGGGTGCGAGGGGACAAAAGGACAAAGGGGGAGGGTGGCACATGCCAAACAAGGCAGCAGCCGTTCTCACCACGGTGTCCCAGTCGTCCGTGGATGGCTCTGTGGCCGCAGCCTCCCCCAGAGCAACTGCTTCCTCTCTCTGGCTGTCATTTCCCATCTTCTCTTTCACCTCCTTGAGCACCTTCTCATATTTTTCATTTCCTGGAGGAAGAAAACATCCACAAATAGAAGCGTGGGCACAGCGCCACTGAAGCTGGGAAGCCCTGCTCCCCTGACGCTGAACTCTCCCAGAAACACGCTCCTCGAGCAACGTATGGAAAGCGGACGCTGCTTTTCCTCTATGAATCCTGCCGTTCACTCCCACCCACCCTCCGCCCCACGAAGGGACATCTCATCCCCTCCAATGTGATGCAAACCCACCCCTGCCAGCTTGTATTACAGCTCTCCCCAGCATTTCTGTCTAGCCATCATCTTCCCAGGACTCCGACAGATATGCTGGCAAGCTCTTGCAGGATGGTTCCTGGGGCAAAGCCCGCATGGGCTTCTAGAAATTCAGGAAGCAACCAGAGGGCTGAGTGTTGGTCTGACAGCCCCGAAACCCCCAGGCTTGGTGGATGTGAGTGTGAGCTGCCCTACGGGCATATGCCATGGGGGGAAAAACCAGAGGACCTTCCCGGGGAGTGGACAGGCAGTGCTCACCTTTGATGCTCCTGGGCAGGTCCAAGTAGATCCTGGGAAAGATCCCCTCTCCTTTGAGGGAAATTTCTGCTGGCTCCAGGTGACCCACTTGGATCTGGAAAGTCCTGCAGAAGATTCCAGGCGCTCCTGGCAGGTAATAGACTTTCAGCACTTGCTCCTTGCCAGGTCCGATGTAACCCTGCAGGGCGTGGGAGAAGAGGGAGGGAATGCACCAAAGAGCGTTTGGCGGAGGGATGTCTCCGACGATAGACACGCTGAGAGAAGAAGGCAGGTCCTCATATATAAGAAAATAGCAGACAACATCGCCTTCTAGCTCTCTCGTATCTAAAAGCTGAAGCCTCCTACCCCGGGATGCAGTATGTCCTTGTAGGGATGCGTTCCACGGGACGGACCTACAGCCTGCCCTTTGCTCAGCTCTTCTGCTCACGGTGCTTACCCTCCGCTAGCAAGAGCCAGAGTGAGTAAATAAAAGCTCTTTCAACCAGCCCCTACGGGAGACGAGTGAAGTGCCCGCGCCCTCAGCGGGGCCAGCAGCTCCTGCCACAGCACGGCGGTGGTTCCCAGGCTGGTGTCCCCTTACTAATGCCCCCAAGCAAACATCTCCTGCCTGTGCGCTTACAGCGAGGGTGCGCTATCCCGACTCACCGTGACCTGCAAACGTACATCTCTGGAAAAGCAGGAGCAGAGATTAGGATGAGATCTAGGGAAGAAGGTGTTGCCGGGAAGGGCACCTCCTCTCCAGGCTTCCAGAAGGGCCGTCCGAGCCCCGGGCTGCGCTCATGCCAGCCAGGACAAGAGCAAAGGTAAGAGACAGCAACACTGCTCCGGGCGACAGGACACAGCCGCCCCCCGCGTGTGGGGCTGGACCCTCAGTTCCCCGCTCCCCTCCATGCCACAGGGAGAAGCTGCGGAGCAGGATGGATCCTGCTGGGTCCCCTGAGCCCTTGCTCCAGTGCACAAGGCAGCGGCAGCGAACGCCAGCCCCGGTGATGCTCTTCCAGCAACAGCCACACAGGTTCCAAGCAGAGCTGTGTCTTCGGATGCTCGCAGGAAGAGGGCATCAGCGTGTCATCCCTCGTAGGAGATAGGCACCAGGAGACGCGAAAGCCATTTGGCTTCCTCTTCCCATTGCCAAAAGGGACATTGTCCTGGGTTG
Organism: Rissa tridactyla; assembly: GCF_028500815.1. Classification (NCBI taxonomy): domain Eukaryota; kingdom Metazoa; phylum Chordata; class Aves; order Charadriiformes; family Laridae; genus Rissa; species Rissa tridactyla. The sequence continues at coordinate 73,203,254 of NC_071469.1, read as the reverse complement.
AGCCACACGGGACTAATTTCTCTTCTGATGCCAGGGAAAAGACAACTCTAGTGTCTGAATTAGTGAAAATATTTACTTTAGAGCCAGCTCTGGTATGTGGGATTCAAGGTCTCAGTGGTTTTGAGCCTTGCCAGGTGCGGGGATGAGGAGAAGCGAGACCTGGACACTTGACCCAAGCTGCCAACAGGAGTATTTCATACCATGAACGGCACATTCCATAGAAATCAGAAAGTTTGCTGAGGAGTTTCTCTCTCCCTTGATGGTGGTGGCCCAGAGAATTCCTCGCCCCGGTGCCAGAGCCCTGAGCCCTTCCCTTCCTCCCGCAGCCCTCGCAGGGTGCCACATCGGCTGTCCCTGCAGGGGGGACGGCTTCTGCTGGGGAACGGGCTGGGAATAGTCCTTGTATATCTTATATTAGTATTGGGATTAATGCTGCTTCTTTAGTATTATTGTTAACTATTTAGTCTTATCCTATTAAATCTATTTATATTTCAACCCTCGGGTTTCCTTGTTTTCCCTGGGTGGGGAGGGCTCATCAGGTGAGAGAATAATTGTCTAAACGACAATAAATTGTTGTGGGTTTTCTTAAACCATAACAGACAGAGATAGGAACGCTGTTCCAGCTTGAAGATATCTGCGGAGCACCGAGGAGCGAGACGCTCCTAGACCAGCCCGCTCCTGCGCACGGAGCTGCACCGGCTGGTGATGGGGCGATGCTGCAAACTCTTCTCCTTCCCATTCCATCCCTGCTCCTCCCTGGCCCCCTCCCTGCCCCACAGAGCAGCAAAGCTGTGTTCAGTTCTGTGCTCCCCGGTTCAAGAAGGACAGGGAACTGCTGGAGAGGGGACAGCAAAGGGCTACCAAGATGCTGAGGGGACTGGAACACCTCTCTGATGAAGAAAGGCTGAGGGATTTGGGTCTCTTCAGTCTGGAAAAAAGACGACTGAGGGGGGATCTCATCAACACTTATAAACACTTACAGGGTGGGTATCAGGAGGATGGGGCCAGGCTCTTCTCAGTGGTGCCCAGTGACAGGACAAGGGGGAATGGGCACAACCTTGACCATAGGAAGTTCCATCTCAACATGAGGAGGAATTTCCTGACTTTGAGGGTGGCAGAGCCCTGGCACAGGCTACCCAGAGAGGTGGTGGAGTCTCCGTCTCTGGAGACATTCCAAACCCGCCTGGACGCGTTCCTGTGCCACCTGCTGTGGGTGACCCTGCTCTGGCAGGGGGTTGGACGGGATGATCTCCAGAGGTCCCTTCCAACCCCACCATTCTGTGATGCTGTGAAACCTGGAGGAGGGAGGGACCAGTACAGGGGCTGTTACAATTTCTAGCAAAGGAGCTTCATGCCCAAGCAAGACAGCATTTAATTCTCACCTGGTTATTGCTGGCAGGGGACAGGCAGGGACAAGGAATAAGTCCTGTCTGATCACACAACCTGGGTAAGGTGACCCTCAGGAGACCTTGGATTGTCCGCCTCCAATGCCAGTGCCACCAGAGCTCGGCAGCCGGGGCCCAGCGAGCCACCCCAGCACCCCTGCCTGTGACAGCAGAGCCACCCGCCAGCAAAGGCCATTAAGTGAATTTATTAGGACGGTGTTGGCTTGACCTTCTCTGTCCCCCAGCAGCAATTGCTTATGGCCCTGTCTCTCCTGGCTGCCTTTTTTTTTTTTTCTTTTTCTTTTATTTCCCCCCCCACTTTTTTCCCCCTACAGCCCCCCGTCCTGGGCAGCCTGACCCAGGGTTAATCACTCGTGCCACCTCCATACTCACCGCGCTGGGCACGGCCAGGGGCACGCCGGGCAGGGGGCTGGCAGCAGCGGCCGCGCTGGGGCTCAGCACCGTGTAGGTGAATCCCACCTTCCCGCTGTTCCGCAGGCTGACCTCCGCTTGGGTGACTTCGTTGAACAGCTGAAGAGGGGACAGAGGAGCGGGAAGTCACGGACACAGGTCTGCTGCGCTGGGAATCTTCCTTTTCCATTGGGTTGGAAGCGAAGGAACACAAAGCAGAAGCAGGGACCGCAGAGGAGACCCGGGCGCTCGCCTCTCACGACTTAACCTGGGCAACCCACAGCCACCGGGTACCTCTTAGGCCGGCACAGGAACAGATATTTACGGCAGCACGCAGAGGTGCGACAACAACCACCTAAAAGTCAGCAATGACTAAAGCAGGAGATACAAGCTCTCTGCTCTTTGAGGTGCCGTCTAACAGCTGAAACAAAGGAGGAAGCATCGAGGCATTTCAGAAGAAGAGGCACCCGCCCGCAAGGATTCGCAAGTGAAATACAAGCAAAAAGGGAGACAGACGGTGCAACACATCCAGGGCCAAGAGCTGGAAACATCTGTGGGGGTTTTTAATTGAAAAGAAGTAAAACGGGGATTATTCCGGGACATTCTCTCCAGCTACAGTGAGTGAAAGCCCAAGTCAACTTCCTCCTTGGTTTATTTTGTTCATTAATCAAGAACACTAAAAGAGAGCACCTCCTTAGGCCTCAGGCGCTAAGAGCGGATCAGCAGATGGATGTCTCGGGGACACGTCCCTCTGGAGATGCCTGCTGGGATCAGGAGGCAGCGTGAGTTACCTTGAAGAGGAGGAACTGCCAGCTTTGTTGGAGCGGGGGTGGAGATGGCCATCAAAAACCAACTTGGGTGCAGGACATTGCGCTCAAAGGTTGTACTTCCAAGCCATAGAGCCAACAAAGCAGCTGGGATGGGGAGAGAGCCCAAGACCTTGGTGGGCAGGAACCCGCCAGTGCTGGTTTGAAGACAAGGACCTCTGCCAAGAGAAGCGTGCGGTACCTGCAGCCCGCAGTCGATCTCCGTGATGTCCAAGAGGTAGTTGATGAGCGAAGCCTCCCCGCTCAATGCAACCTCGTAGGTTGGGCCTCCCTCCACCCTGCAGAGCGCCATGACACGGGCGACGATGTTTGCGTGGCCAAAGAAGGTGAACGTGACCCGCTGGCTCTCGCCCGGCTGCAGCACACCGTACAGTGGCAGGATGTCAAAAACCTGGAGGTAGGGGAGGAGAGAGATTGAGATGTCAGGCGTGGAAATCAATGCAGAAGAGCAGCCATGGCTTGGAGCAAAGGACAGACATGGCTGGAGAGGCATCTTCCTCAAACACAGGCAAAACCATCCTAAGAAGCTGTGGCTGCCCCATCCCTGGAGGGGTTCAAGGCCAGGCTGGACGGGGCTTGGAGCAACGTGGTGTGGTGGGAGGTGTCCCTGCCCAGGGCAGGGGGGTTGGAACCAGATGATCTTTTAAGGTCCCTTCCAACCCCAACCATTCTATGATAATCTCATCCTGCATCCATTCCACTTAACAGCGGAGGGACCACGGGAAAAAACAATCTTCTCCCATACTTCCTAAATTAACGCATTAATTAACATACTACATTAAAGTAATACGCAAGGTCTCCTGGCAGCAAGAAATTCTCTCTGCTGCAGAACCGGCCTTTAAAAAAAACACTTTTTACTGCCTTCAGAAAAACATGAGCCCCGGTGAGAGGTGTGAGCCCTGGGGGGAGGACTCCAGCCTGGCTCATCTGACTCCCGATGCTTTTCCCCCTCTCCCCGATTCACGTGCTGCTCTCTCTCAAGACGCTACAGCAAAACCTACTGCAGAAATTGCCTATCGGCCACTTGGCTAGGAACAAGATGGATAAAACCCTCCATGGGCGCTGCATGCGTGATGTCCTCGGTCAGCCCTACGACATGTCCTGCATGTCCCCTCCAATGACCAGTTTGTCACCAGGCCCCCTTACCTCCTCCACTCCCAAGGTGAGAGGTTCTGCCTCTACGAACTGCATCAACTCCTTGATCTTCACTGAGCTCTGAGTCTCTGCAGCACCTTCCAGCTCCGCAGCACCTTCCAGCTCCCCAGCAGCGGATGGCAGCAGCTGGAAAACAACCACCATGGGCCGCAGTAAGCAGCTGGCTGGTCTGGGTGAGACCACTTCACTGCAGGCTCCACCACCTCATCAAGCCAGGAGCGGCTGAGAGGGGACCTAGGCACAAATCAAGTAGGGCTATGTCTATGCCATCAGTTGAGTGTGGGTTCAAGCCCACCCAGAGATGAGACGTGGGCTCCATCTGCACTTCCTACATGCAACCTTGCATGAGGAAGGTGCGTGCACCCAGCACTCAGTCCTGGCAGAGACCTCAAAGGCGTTTTGCACCCTCGTGCCGGCCCACCTTCACTCGCTCCGGCCCAAGGAACATGCTGAGAATCCCCTGTCTGGACAGGTTAGGTTCTCCCTGACAAAAATAAGAACACAGCTGCAAGCGAGGAGTATCAAAACCAGGAAAATAAGGACTTAGAAACTGCTTAGATGGTGCTTAGGTTTCATCTCATGCACTCATCAGTGCTGGAGAACTGGGCATCTCTGCCAGGGCGTTCTTCTCCAATGGCACCTTCCTGAAGAATGCTGCCAAGACGTTTTTCTGTCTTGCAGCAGCTGAAACCTGGTGGTTAACCTCAGAGGTGCCATCTTTCAAAAGGAACCTTGTTCCTGGCTTCTGACCCCTATTTATAAAGAAAGGCTTTTTGATTGCCCTTGAAGGTTAAGAACACACGGTTCTTCACGCATGTGAAGAAGTGCTTCGTGCTGTGGCCTTGACTTCAGCCAGGATATTTATGGGACATCTTCACACCTCATCGGAGGTTACATCTCCCCAGGAGATAAAGCACCAGGGAGGGCAGAGCCTTCTCCTGTTTTGACGTTCTTTCTGTCATCTCCACATTTTCAAACCTAGCAAAGCTTTGCCAAGCACGTATTCCCAAAGATCCTAACCACATCTTTCCCAGGCCTGCAGTCTCCCACTTTCCTAGAGAGGTTATATGGACATTGCCTTGATATAGTGACACAAGCAGGAGATGAAACTGCAATCCACGTGTATCCTTTGAAGCAATTTTGGATCCTACTTAGCCACGTCCACTTGTATTTCCCTGGTCTATTTGTGCGCACATGGCAACAAAGCAGGAAATAAAGATTATTCCGTGCTTCTGTCCAAAGACATTCAGCCACGCTATTCTTTATGTCTACAGGGTATCATTTTTCCTGATTCAGAAAAAAAATAACGCAGTCATAACATTAATACTGCCGATATTTGGATGCGAGCAGGTGCAACCCCTCTCCTTGAACTTAATGCCAACGCTGGCGCTTTCAGAGCCTCTCGTGCTCTCTTCCATCCTTTTTTTTTTTTATTGCCCCAGGAGCAGCATCTGTCCCACGTGATGCAGAACAAGGTGCCAGCTCCTGCCAGGCCCAAGGTCAAGCTCCAAAGCAGCGAGGTTCACCAGGAAGGTCAGCAGATCAGAGGCCGTTTTCAAAGCCAGGAGGAAGGAAGGGAGAGTTACTTTGTTGGCAACGCCTTGTTTTATAAAAGATGGCTCTGTGGCCGTCACCGCAATAGCAGGTCTTGGGGGAAGGCAGAGGCGCGAAAACGGGTGGCTCTGGCTGGGGTTGAGAAGGTGGTACACGGAGATCAGTACTCGGGAGGGCTTGACACAGGAAGGGAACTGGAAGCCTTCGCATCACGAGGCAGACAAACGCCTCATTTCATGTTGTAAAAAAAAAAAAAAAACCAAAACAAAAAAACAACAAAACAACGAAAACCAAAACAAAGCAAAAAAATCCCAAACCCAGCGTAAGTCGGGAGAATCTACGCAGGCTTCTTGAGGCAGAACCATCCTATTTCTCCTTCCCCATGTCCAACCACTGACCCTGCTGCTGCCCAGCCCGCGCTCAGGGCACATGAAAGCAGAGCAGCAAAAAGGGAGGCTGGCATGAGCATGGCTTTTCAGGAACAAACTGGGGGAGGCAGTAGGAGAAAAATCTACCTTTGCTTCCAGGGAGTCATCTGCTGGCTCTTGGGCAGGATCCCCCACGGTTCCCAGGGCTTCGGCTGGCTCCTCTGCGCCCCCATCTCTGGAGCTGCTCTCTGCAGACGCTGAGCGCTCCGACCGGGCTGCCTCTTCCTTCCGTGGCTGGGGTTTGATGAAAAATTTAGGTGCTGGAGGACTGAACCTGGAAAACAACATAACTTTGGTCACAGACCCGCAGCGGGAGGGAGGGAAGCCTGCACGAGCAGCTGCTGGGCAGGATGCGGTCCCTGGGTGGGTGCTGGTGGTGTGAGCTCAGTGACGGCGGGGCCTACAGGGGAGATGGGGAGGGACTCTGGATCAGGGAGGGGAGCCATGGGACAAGGGCGGGCGGGTGTAAACTGGAAGAGAGGAGATTTAGCTGAGATCTGAGGAAGAAATTGTTTGCTGTGAGGGTGGTGAGCCCCTGGCCCAGGTTGCCCAGAGAAGCTGTGGCTGCCCCATCCCTGGAGGGGTTCAAGGCCAGGCTGGACGGGGCTTGGAGCAACGTGGTGTGGTGGGAGGTGTCCCTGCCCTGGGCAGGGGGTGGCACTGGGTGGGCTTTAAGGTCCCTTCCAGCCCAAACCATTCTATGATCCTATGGGTCTGACCCAGCAGCTCCAAAACCAGGATGGAGCAGGTCAGCCCCTGGGGTGCCCAGGGACAATGTCCCTCACTGCTGGTATAACAGTGATGCTGGCAACTGGTCTCACGGAGACATGGAAGAGGACAGAGGCAAAAAGCGCAGTGCAAAAGGAAAAGACAAACTGCGTGAAAAGGTGATGCTGAGCTGCGAAGTGGCAGATGCAAAGAGTGATGAGCCAGCACAGACCCACCTGGAAGCGGCCTCCTGGAAGCATCCACCCCACGGGGACTATGCCCTCCCCACCCCAAGGGCCAATGCCAGAAATTTTGCAGCTCTACTAGATATTTATTGCAAATATTTCCCCTGACCATTACCTACAGCCGTAGGTCAGTACAAGCAAGCGGCAATGCTGATGGCTTTCTCCAAGCGCCATAGGGCAGGAGAAGGGCTGGAGCCCGCAGCCCGCTGTGCCCTGACCACCCCCCAGAGACCAGCATCACCCAGGGACACCCACGGAGCCCATCGTGGGACATCCTCACACAGAATCACAGAATGGCAGGGGTTGGAAGGGACCTCTGGAGATCATCCAGTCCAACGCCCTGCCAGAGCAGGGTCACCCACAGCAGGTGGCACAGGAACGCGTCCAGGTGGGTTTGGAATGTCTCCAGAGACGGAGACTCCACCACCTCTCTGGGCAGCCTGTGCCAGGGCTCTGCCACCCTCACAGGAAAGAAGTTCCTCCTCGTGTTGAGATGGAACTTCCTATGGTCAAGTTTGTGCCCGTTACCCCTTGTCCTGTCACTGGGCACCACTGAGAAGAGCCTGGCCCCATCCTCCTGACACCCACCCTTTAAGCGTTTATAAGCGTTGATAAGATCCCCCCTCAGTCGTCTTTTTTCCAGACTGAAGAGACCCAAATCCCTCAGCCTTTCTTCATCAGAGAGATGTTCCAGTCCCCTCAGCATCTTGGTAGCCCTTTGCTGTCCCCTCTCCAGCAGTTCCCTGTCCTTCTTGAACCGGGGAGCCCAGAACTGGACACAGCGCTCCAGATGCAGCCTCCCCAGGGCAGAGCAGAGGGGGAGGATGACCTCCCTCCACCTGCTGGCCACACTCTTCTTGATGCCCCCCAGGATGCCATCGGCCTTCTTGGCCACAGGGGCCCATTGCTGGCTCACGGTCATCCTGTTGCCCACCAGGACTCCCAGGCCTCTTTCCAGAGCTTTACACACAAGGTAACGCGGAAAATGCCAAATTCTAGGCAGGGACTCGCACTTAAACAGCCCATTGATCCCTGATGAGCGCCAAATCAGCAGCCATTAGGACTTTGGGGAAGGAAGCTTTATAGTCATTTTTAATCAATACACTGCAACCGTGGATGGCAAGATGCAGGTCCCTGTCATCCCGCAGGAATTCCCCGGGCGCAAAACTGCGGCTCTAACTGCAGCCTGGGCTAAAAGGGCAGCAGATCTGCTGAAACAAGGCTGTAACCCATGCGGAACTCACCCACGGCGCGATTACCTCCCTGGCAGTTTCTAAACTCAGACTGCTTGAGGACCAATTCGGCAAATGATTCAGCAACGCAGTGTAACGGCCTGTTTTATGAACGGAGCCGAGTTTATAGTTTGACCAACATCTGTCAGTAAAAAGTACACGGTTTAACATTTGCCATCGCACCCAGGTGACTCTGATCACGTTCCCTGTTTAAATCACAGCAGGTGCTCACAGTAACTGGGCTCATATTTCTAGTCCCACCTGGAGGGACACATTCCAGCCATGCCTGCCTGTCACTGACCCTATTCCCAAGTGTCCCCCCTATAGGCAAACAAGGCAGATCTTCACAGCAACCTGGATGCTTCATTCCCAGCTGGGAATTCAGTGTCCTTAACGATGTGCTCCCAAATGAATATTTTTGTCGTTAGCTGCGTAGCTCATTATGTAAGGCTGCTTTTCATTTCTGGGTTAGAGGCTTGATAACCCCTGAGAGATCCCACCTGACTTGTCCTTCCTACAACCACACACAAGAAGGCGGCTTGGCCTGGCTGAGCTCCTCCGCAGCCCCCGCTCCGCCTGCTGCTGGGACCCCACGGGGGACCCCGAGCGAGACCTGGGCACTGTCATCATGGGAGAACAAACCAGGACTGGAGGGGACGAAGGCGCTCGCCAGCCCCTGCAGATCATCGCCCATCTCCAGTCCCACCTGTGCAACCTTCGCCCCTCTCAGCCGAGTCACCTCGATACGTGTCGGGGTGCCCTGATGGGCGACCAAACTCCAGCAGCCCCTGCCTGGGGCATCTACCTAAGGATGAAATAAATTCAGCTCAGCTGCGACAACGGTGCCTCTGGGCAGCCTGCAGCTGAATGCCACCTCTCCCTGGTGACGTGGGACATGCCTGCAGAGTAGGGGTACTAACATCCAGGGCCGGGAGCACCTGGAAGTCCTCCAGCTGCGCACCAGTCCGTGCACCAGTCCAGCGCGTGGGTCCAGCCCCAAACCTGCCGCCATCCGTCCTAGCGAGGAAATGAAAGCGCGGCTTGTGATAAATACTGCAGGTTAATAACAGCTCCTGAAGGAGAGGTAAACCCCCGAGATGGGGAAAAAAAAATAATCCATAATCGTTTATTAAATTACCTTTAGTATTATAGAATGGTTTGAGGCAACTTCACGGGACCGCGGCGCCTAGACAACTGCAATATTTTTCACTCTAAAGCAGAAGCCCTCTGGGACCCGGTGCTGGGAGATGATGTGATTAGCGAGTCCTGCTGCGGAGAAGCACAGAGAGCAGCGAGGGACTTTTTCCAGGGGAGGGGGGGAAAGTCAAAAATGAATAACACAAAGCGTGCCGTGAAAAGGAAGAGAGCGAGGAACCCAAGGTGCCAACAGAAAGCTGACCCCTGGGACAAGAAATCTTCCTGGCGCCGAAGGAAAGGGGGTTGTCTTCCAAAAGGAGAAGGGAAGGCAACAGGATGTTCAGCAACAGTTCAGGCTTCAGGCAGCTCTTTCTCTGATGTGAATCGGGACTTTCTGGGCATCCTCCAGGACCTTCAGGCCGAGGTTGTGGGCGCAGGGAGGAAGGCAAGGAGCAGAAAGCAGTTCCTCCACCTGCAGAGAGGATCCATCCCAAAACAGAGGGGCCAAAGGGCTGTGGAAGTGCCTCCACCAGCACCGTGGAGCTGAGACAAGGAGCCTCCACACATAAGCAGGTCAGTCCGAAGCTGGAGTGGCTGACAGCAAGGTGTTAACCCCCTCTGGGTCTGTCTCACCCAACCTGGTCACCTCTTAGATGAGATGAAAGTCAACCACGAATTAACAGTAGGGATTTAATGGCAGTGCAGGTGAATTAACAGCAGGGAGAGAGACGGCCTTCTTGCTAGGGCCAGGACAACCTTGTGCCATCCGTCGTCCCCAACCTCTGAGACGTTAGGAAAAAAAAATAAAATAAAAAAAATTATCTCAGCTCATCTCCTGGTTGCTGAGCCCGGCAGGGACACGGCTTCACACCGCTTCCCACACCCGCCTCCCAAAATAGAGGAGCTAGAAATCACACCGCTTCCACAAGCTTCATGTGAAGATTCATGCGGGATGATGTGACACACCCCCCCTCCTCCAGCTCAGGCTGCGCGAGAGCCGGCAGCATCAGGACAGTCACCCCCAAAACCGTAACGGGAATGTCTGAGGTCCCTGCAGCCCCTGCCAGCACCGGGGACACGTGCCAGAAGCCACCACCCCACGGTACCCCCACGCGGAGCATCCTTGCCTGGTCCTGCACCCGTTCGGCACAGCCACGGCACCGGGTGAAAAGAAGCCTCCCAACAAAGTACTGACTCTTTTCAGGTTATCCCAGGGTTGAGCACTGGAGAACACCTGAACGGCACCCCACGAGGCATCTAAACAGGCTTACAGGCCCCTACGATGCCCTTTTGTTTCTCCTTGAGGCCACCAGATGCATATTAAGGCGGCACTTTGGAGCAAGCCACAGACAGCTCAAGGGTGTGTTTGCAACTCAAAGTAAAATAATATCGTACAGGAGTAAACTGAGAACCTTCCCAGTATACCGTGTGGGAGCACTGGGCTTGAGCTGGGCCACCTGGCCAGCAGCTGAAAGAGATGGTGGCGATGGTTTGTCCTCATCAACAGTGACTGTTAAACTACGTTTTGTCCAAACGGCCCTGAATCCTATTTCTTTGCTGGGATAAACTCCTCTGCTGATCTACGGTTTGTGTATTTACTGAACCACCCATTGAAATTCAGACCGGGCAGCGGAGAGAGAGAGAAGATAACCAACCGCAAGATCCAACACCTCCAACTTCTGTCTTGCATGCACTGGAAACGACGAAGCTGGACTCAGCGTTGATCTGAATGCAGCGAGCAGTCCCGGGGACGTCCCACTGTGACCAAGTATTAATTAGCTTGAAGTTAACGTGCCATTTTAACGGCCACTTACTTATTCGAGGCAAAAAAAAAAAAAAGTCAGTTTTGAGAGACGAGGGAGAATTTGGATTTCTTGTTTGAAACTGGAATTGCGTAGGAATGGATGCAGGGATGTTACTACTGAAAAGAAGCAAAGGCAAGTTATAGCCCCGGAAGAAGTCTCCACTGGCTTTACTGGAGTTATTCTGACTTGCGCTGATTTTACAGACGGCAAAACATTACCCCTTAGAGGTCCTCTCCTTCCTCATGCTCTGCACATCGGACAGGGGATTTGTAAGCATCAGGTGAGGCGGTAGGACGCTCCCAATTCTCCATCGGACAGAAGAATGCTTCTCCATCAGACTCCGGCCCAAGGTCCCTCTGAACAAATCATCAGCTCTAAACGTTAAATACAATTTGTAGTCTTTGTTCAAAATTAAACAAGCCCTGACAGCTGTAATTTGGAGATGCCGGTTAAAGTAATCAGCACCAATTACAATCTTACCAGCGACTTTAAAAATCAGCTCTGCAAACAGAGGGCTGCAGTGACTCCCATGATGGATGGCAGAGGAGGCGAGACGTGCTCCAGCCGTCTTTGTGGCAGGGACCCGGACACTCACCATTTTAAGATGATGTCTCCGTGTGGGCAAGCCTGAGAGCTTGGCAAACCACGACGGGTATGGCTGCAAGGGTTAAATCCAGGAGGAAGCAGGGGGGAGCCAGAGAACTGGTTGAGCATAACCAGCTGAGAACATCAGGCTGTGTCAGACAGGCAAGCAGAAGGCTCCCAGCCATGGGAAGAGAGATGTTCTGCATCTATCCTCTCCTTGGGGAAAGGCTGCAGGAGACCAAAGCTGGATCTCAACAAGTTTGCGAAAGGGATGAGCAGGACACAGCCTGAGATGGGAGGGACCAGGCTGGGGGGGCTTGGCAGGCCAGCTTCACCCTCCAAGAAGCCAAAAAAGCAGCTCAAGCCTGAGCTGAGGCATCCCAAGGGTTGAGGACCAGCATGTACCTGGGCTCCCCTGCCCCCCAGCCGGTATCACTGTCCCTCCACGGTGCCAAGGGCAGAGCGAGGAAAAGGAAGGAGATGAAATGATGGAGCGCATCCCGAAGTCCTCACGTCCTTGCTCGTCTCCACTGCTTCTGCTGAACCCCAGAAGGTGTCTCCACCGCCCCGCGCTGATGCGGGCCGCCCAGCACGGCCTGGGGCGGGCAGCAATGCCACAGCCCAGCGCCTTCTCCCAGCGGGTCACCGTGGGGAAAGGCAGAAGAAGGGAAAACAGCCACGATAACAAATGCAGAAGAAAAAAACAAGCCAAAAAAAGCCCCGGGTTAATATCCTTCCTAGGGTCGCATCCCAAAATAAATCAGAGAGACGCCGAAGCTCCACCCTGCCAAGTACGCCAGCATCACCATCCGTCCCCTGTCCAGAAGGAGCAGGGCTTGTCACACCAGCAGGAATCACAGATCTAAGGCTGCGCGTGGCTTTTACCCTGATTTATACGGCCGGTGTAAGTGGCTGGTTAACATCACTCTCGAGTTATTGTTAAAGGTCACTCACAGAGTACAACAGAATTCCCCTCTGCTTTACCGAGAGCAAGGCAGACGTACTCCTGGGAACATGCTCACCATCCAACGGCCCCACCGAGCTCCTGGGGACAAGGTGAGAGGGACAACCAGACAGGACTGGCCTGGTGCAGGTGACATTGGGGACAGCTGGGGAGAAGCGTGGGGTGATGGAGGTGGAGTGGGAGCGGGGACGGTTACCACCGCAGAGGAAGCCAACAAAGCGAGCTCATAGTTGGAAAGGTTTCCCCTGGAGGAGAAAGACGACTCTCCCGAGGGCAGAGCAGCTGAAAAGGCGGCATTAATTGAGTCAGGTGCTCTCAAAAATGCACGGCACACCAGCTGGGCCACAAGGACCCTTGGGGTGCCCGACCTGCCGGGGACTACTGCCTCCCTCCGCTACGCACGGCAGGGAATCGATCAATCCTTCTGGCACCATCCCACACCACTAACTCCGAGGTGGGCATCTCACCGGGCTGCCCCACTCCTGGCAGAGCCCCCTGAATCTCCCGCTGAGCTGAAGTCCTCTCTCCGAGCTGCTGTGCTGTAGAGAGCAAAAGCTTTTCCCTCTCTTTGCCCCCGGCTGCCTCCCTCTCCGAGTCAGGAGATAGAGATTTACAGTGATACAGCCCTAACATCCCCAAATCCTCACCTGGGCTGTCTGAACACAGCGTCCACACTCTCTTAACCCAATCGCTACTTGTTCTCGGAGTTGGCAAAGACGATCCACCTGCTTCTGCGAGCAGCACGACCATCCATGCTCCTGCGAAGCTACAAGGGCAGCACCAACAGCACCTTTTCACACTGTGGCTATTTTTTAATTTTTTTTTTTTTTTTTTAAGCAGGGTCATTTAACAGAGTCTATCGCATGAGGCAGCTCCTCACACAGAATCACAGAATGGCCGGGGTTGGAAGGGACCTCTGGAGATCATCCCGTCCAACCCCCTGCCAGAGCAGGGTCACCCACAGCAGGTGGCACAGGAACGCATCCAGGCGGGTTTGGAATGTCTCCAGAGACGGAGACTCCACCACCTCTCTGGGCAGCCTGTGCCAGGGCTCTGCCACACTCACAGGAAAGAAGTTCCTCCTCATGTTTAGGTGGAACTTCCTATGGTCAAGTTGGTGCCCGTTCCCCCTTGTCCTGTCGCTGGGCACCACTGAGAAGAGCCTGGCCCCATCCTCCTGACACCCACCCTCTAAGTGTTTATAAGTGTTGATAAGATCCCCCCTCAGTCGTCTTTTTTCCAGACTGAAGAGACCCAAATCCCTCAGCCTTTCTTCATCAGAGAGGTGTTCCAGTCCCCTCATCATCTTGGTAGCCCTTTGCTGTCCCCTCTCCAGGAGTTCCCTGTCCTTCTTGAACCGGGGAGCCCAGAACTGGACACAATCCTCACCTAGAGCACATGGAGCTGGTGGCCATGGCAGCACTCCCCCCCAGCACAGGGGGATCTCAGCATGGGCAGAGCTCTTCCATGACGTGCTCTGTAAGCATCACTGGCAAAGAAACTGTTGGGGGACCAAAATATCGGCTTTGGCCAGTTGGCTTTTAAAGGAACAGCAAGCACTGCTTCTGCTCCGCTCCAGGACCAGCTCCTGCCTCCCCTGTGATACAACAGGGAACAGCACTGGCACGTGCCACCCTCTCTGAAAAAGAAATCATGGCAGGGGCTTGGACTAGATGATCTCCAGAGGTCCCTTCCAACCCCACCATTCTGTGATTCTGTGATCATGTCTTAGGAAACGATCTCTGTGACGGGTACTCGCCTTGTCTGCCTTAAACCGGGCCAGTAACCAGCAAGGAATCTGAAACCCACCCAAAATTCATGCTGTCCATCCACCATCCCAAGATCGGCCTCTTGAGTGGAAAGAGTGGCCATCCAGAAGGACAAGCAGCAGTTTCACTTGGGGCTGAAAGCTGGGACCAGCAGGAAAGCTGGGCTCTCCCATCATCTCCGCACTGGGAAGCACTTTGGGCTAGAAGGAATCAGGACCAAAAAAAACCCAGAACCAAACAGTGCAGATTTACACCCAAAACCATGTGAAGATTTGGCACCTGGATTCAAATTTGGCTTGAGCACCTTCTCCTAAGTGTTTAAAGCTTTCTCAGCTGCCCTGTGAAGATGGGGATGCACCAGCAAAGAGCAGGGCGACACTAGAGATGACACCCTTGGACAGAGCGATGCCCGTGGGTTCAGCTGGACTCTCCCTTAAGGAAAGCTTGTGGGAAGCAGGAAAAAGAGCGAAGGGTGAGAAACAGCTGGAGAAATGAAGAGAAACGCAGTCTGGAAAATGATGTCACCTTACTCGTGCAATGACAGCAGCAAATAAAGAGGAGTAAACAGCCTCTCCTGCCACCCGGATTTCGTCTGATGGCTTCCCTACTCAGTGCTCTGCCAGAGAGACGGAGCGGAAGCGGCAGCAGCGGCTCCCGAATCGATGCTCTCGCTCTGCCTCAGCCAGGCAGTTCCCATGGACAGAAAAAAAAAAAACAACAAAAAACCACACCACCACCCCCCCCCCCCCCAATAAAAATAAAATATCAACATTTAGTTTCATAAACAGTAAAGCTCTGCAGAGACGGGCCCTGAGCGGCGGCCCAGAGGGAATGAATTAAAGCACGAGCCACCCCGGCAGCGCAGGCATGATGGCGTTCACGGGGAGGAGGACACTGCTTGCAGTGCAAACGTAGCTCGGGCTCCCGCCGCATGCCCTGGGTAATGAGGATGTTCACATGTTTTGAAAGCGAAAGCGAGGGGTCGGCTGCTCCCCGGGCTTGCTGGCTGACCATCGCTGGCAGAGCAAGAAGAAGTCACCTTCCAGCCAGCGTTTGCTGACGGGCTGTAAAACCAGAAGGCAACCCCCATCCAAGCGCAGCCTGGTTGGGGCGTGGATGACCCACGGACATCTCCCACGCTTTGCCCTGACGGCACAGGACAAAGCCAGGGAGACAGTCAGCTGTCCCAGACCACCTTGGGTGGGACGTGCAGTGCTCTCCACCCAAGCAAGGCTTTCTCCTTCGCCTCTCCTGCCCTCAATCCGCTCCTCCAACACCCCGCGGGGCTGCTCCCCAGTCCTCCAAGGCGAATGAAAGCTCTCGGGGTCTGTCACCCTTGTGGAAAAAGAGGAGGCTGAGCCTCAGAAAACCCAAGCGTAATAGATAAAGCAATTCCCACACAGCCATTCCGGGCTCCCACCTCCATTGCAACGGCCCAGGTAAAAGTCCTCCAGGTGTTGTCAGCATAACCAGCGGTCAGAAGGCCCGGGGCAACAGAAGCTGTCTCCAGCCTGCGGCTTCCCAGCGAATGAGCTGGGAAAAAAAGGGGTGTTGCGCTGGAAGGCAGAGAGGCAGGGGGTGCACAGTGAGGGTCACCGCGCTGAAGGTGAAGACAGAGAAGAGAAGCTTAGAGACCTGCTGCAAATGGGAAATCATCACACAACACACACATCCCGCCCCCCCCAGCCTTCATCCCGATACAGCATCGCTGTACCGGTTTATGCCTCTAATATAGACGACAACTTATGCTCGCTTAAATCCTGGCTCCAAACCCCTCCTTGGCACTCACTGCCTTTACTTTTTGTCCTCTTTGGGGGCGGTTGGGGGAACTGGTCATATATTTCCCCAAGTCTCCCCCTTGCTTCAGCTTCCCGGTGTCTGTGCCCACGAGTAACAGAGCCTCTCCGTAAGCCACTCAACACCAGCCCGATGGCCACCCCAGAGGTGACGCTGGCCTGGCCCCCAGCCCTGGGCTCCCAGAGACTCCGGCCCCCAGAAGTAAGAGCCCACACTTCTCTGTTACGCCGAGCAAACCGCTTCTCCGCTCCTGCCAAACCACAGGCAGCTGAATCCGTCACGCCTCAGCCCTCCTTCTCCAAGTCACCCCCTGGGTTTAAAGCAGGAAAAGTAGCACCCATGGGGCTACCAAAGCCCCGTCCCAAGGAGCCGATAGCACCAGGGGGGGTGAGAAGCCTCGTCTGAGGCTCCCCAGCATCAGGGGCACAGTGAACACACACATTCCTCATGTATATTCTCGCTGCTCACATTGCTGCCTCTCCCCTCCAGCGGCTGACGGAGCGCTGCTGTCAGATTTTTCGCCTTGCCCTGTTTTTCACTGTCTGTGTTTTCCATTTCTTCCTTGTTATAAAAACAACAAAGCAAAAAAAAAAAAAAAACAAACCACCAAACAACAAACCACTCCATCAAATATAACAGAGAATGGGTTTTTTTTTTTTTTTGGTCAGTAAGAAGGCTGGGATCTGGCTTGCGGGGTCCCTGCAGGGCACCCTGCCAGGGGACAGGGAAGGAGAGAGGGCAGAGGCACAAGAAATTGATGCTAGGGAAAGACGCGCTTGGGAAGAGAAAGGCTCTTAGTTTGTCCAAAACAAATTGGCAGAGAAAATCCTGGATAGAAAGGAAAGAGTCGTTTTCTACGTGTTTAGCTCAACAGACCCTTTCCCCCAAGAATCTAACGGCGATTCATTACACTGGCTTCGTAGCCAAGAAGTTCCCACTCTCCAGAGCCGTCGGATCAACACGCGGAGGGGGCGTGACACGTGCAATGGAGGTGCAGAGCTCCCTGCTGAGCCCTCCTGGCACACGGACCGTCTGCATGCGTTAGCTCTGTCCCAGGGAAGGGAACGTGTCTCGCAGGAGGGGGACAAAGAGGTGATGCAGGAAGAGCAATGCTCGAAATAAATGACAAGGCATGGACCCCTAATAAAGGATGAAAACTCTAGAGAACAGCTAGGTTCGGGGACAAGCCTCTGGCAGGCTTTGTCACACGTCTCTAAGAAAATCCTTGTATATCCTTTGGATTTAATGTCTTCCTTTTGATGGGAAACCCAAACAAAGCAGAGGAGCTGGACGCTGCCCTTAGAAAAGGGGAGAAATCAGTCTTTCCAGAAGGAACCTTTAAGGTAAGGAGGACGATTAAATGCTTGAATCAGGTTCCATATCTACTGTGTGATTCTGGACATCCATTCCAACGTCGCAGAAATTTCTGTGCGCTTCTCAGCACAAGAAGGACACGGAGCTGTTGGAGTGGGGCCAGAGGAGGCCCCGGAGATGCTGGGAGGGCTGGAGCCCCTCTGCTGGGAGGACAGGCTGAGAGAGCTGGGGGGTTCAGCCTGGAGAAGAGAAGGCTCCGGTGAGACCTTCCAGCCCCTGCCAGGCCCTAAAGGGGCTCCAGGAAAGCTGGGGAGGGACTCTGGAGCAGGGAGGGGAGCCATGGGACAAGGGGGAAGGGGTTTAAACTGGAAGAGGGGAGATTTAGGTGAGATATTGGGAAGAAATTGTTTGCTGTGAGGGTGGTGAGCCCCTGGCCCAGGTTGCCCAGAGAAGCTGTGGCTGCCCCATCCCTGGATGGGTTCAAGACCAGGCTGGACGGGGCTTGGAGCAACCTGGTGTGGTGGGAGGTGTCCCTGCCCAGGGCAGGGGGTTGGAAATAGATGCTCTTTAAGGTCCCTTCCAACCCGAACCATTCTATGATTCTATGAAAACATCATCTTGGAGCAAAGGCTGAACTCAGCTTTGAGCTATCAAAGGTCCAAGGGGTGAGGGGAGGCTATTCTCAGTCTGTCTCCAACCACCCAGGTCTAGAAGAGACATAACCATGAGAGATTTCATAGCTCAGCAGTTGGTGAGCCATAAATCTGAGAGTTGGCGCAAGTTGGGCATGTCCAACCAGGCAGCAAAGGCTGGACCGTGTTGCTTATACGATTGCTCTGCTCAAAGGAGCAGCAGTGACTAAAGGGTAAGGAGGGAAAAACGGGTTGAACAATTAGAATTAAAAAAAAAAATAAATCTAAGCACACAGAACCTTGTCCAGGCAGAGAAACAACATTTTTCTCTCCTGGCCAAAATAAATGTGTATCTTTGATGGATGCTGGGAGTCTCCGATGACGGGCTCCAGCAAGGTTAGATGTGTGGATAGTTAAATTCTATTGATCTCACCTTCATGAGACCTGATGTTTGATTCCCTCTATGTCAGACTGAGTTAGTTTGATCTGATAATTTAGAATACCAACAGTGCTTAATGCGGACCAGAAATAATATCTGACATGCTGCCCTTCTGCTGGGCTCTTAATGAGCAATTTGAGGTGTTAATAGCTTGGAGACCATCTTCATTTCCAGCTCTGCCACAGAGGATCACACGGTGTCTGCTGAGGGACCCGGAGAGAGTACATTACTGCTTAATTAACATGCAGAGCAGAAAAGGGAGCTGCGGTAACGGCCAGAGCGCTAACGAGCCAGCAGAGGGGCTATGCCAACCCCCTTCGGAGCAGAGGCTGCGATCCTGCCAAGCGCTCAGCACCCTCCGACTGCCACCGACGCCGCGGAGCTGGGCGGTTCAGCATCCGCTGGAAGAACCAGCGCCTGCAGGCTCAGGTCCAGCAAAGCCAATTTAGGTGGAGACTGGGTAATTAAAAGCTGAAAACTGATTCAGCATTCACATTTCCAAAACAAAACAAAAAAACCCAAAAAAAACCACCAAACCAAAAAACAAACCCTAAATTGGTTCTAAAGAAGAAGAAGAAAAAAAAAAAGAGTAAAGATAAACAGGCAACCAGCCAACAAGTGGCCCCAGAGGAAATTAATTCCACACAGGCTTCGCTGTAATGTGCTTGTTTCTCTGTTATTATAAAATATATGTATTGTTCTATCATCAAAATTAGATTTTCCCTTTAGCTTGTAATTAAACCCGAATCTAATTTCCCAGGAGATGTCAGGGGGTTTCCAAGCAGAGCTTACAGCCCTGCTTCCCTTCCCCTTCCCACCCACCCCCGGGCTTTTGCAGACTTTCCTCTGCGTTGTAGGGTCTCTTCTTGGAGGTGCCACACATCCGGAAGGACCACGCTAAAGACTTCTTGTTATCACTTGATAAGACTCAGCTGCCAATGGGCTCCCCAGCACCCAGGTCTTCTCCCCCAAGCCCTCCTCATCACAACCGCTAATTTCCAGTTCCCAATAGGTCGTCTCCTCTGAGCCAGCTCCCAATTCCCCAAACAAAACTGTTTATTGATGACTTCTATTATTTGTAATAGCGGCACTTCCATGCACAATGGTTAACTTTGCTCGGTTTCCTAGGGCATTATGGAAAAACCATTTGCTACTGTAATTAAAACTGCCCAGACTAGACTTTTGTACTATGCAGCGAGGCCACAGCGGGAAGAACAGCTATAAATTTGTTTATAGATGTGCTCCAGCACGACTGCAAGCTTGCTCTCGGGCTCGTAAACCACAGGCCAGCGCTGGATGGCCCTGCTCCCCAGGGATGCCAGGACAAACGGTCCCACTGAACATGTACAGCTGTACCCAAAGCCGCAGCAGAACCTAAATAGCTGTTTTGTGAACATGACGGGCAGTTTAACAGATAAAAACTCACTTCGCCGAGGCAGTGTCTGCCTCAGCCCACCACAGTCTGAGAAAGCAACCGTCCACACCAGCTTTCCTTCCCAGGGGAACCCCTGCGGGGGGCTACGGCAAAGCAGCAGTGAGAGATTGGGGCAGCAGCACATCGTTCTGGTGGCCGTGCCCGTGTAGGTTCTTAGCATGAAGTGACAACACATGGCGTTGGCAGGGAAGGAAAAGAGGTCACGTCACCTACCTGCTCGTCCCAGTGGCTAAGCATGGGTTTGTAGCTCCAGAAATAAAGCAGGACTGTACGTTGTGGGTTGTGCAAGAAAGCGTTGGCAGTGTCTTACAGCCCTGGCTGTGCTGGAGAATGTTGTCTCCTTCCCAGTGTTAAACTGGTGGAGATCACCTATTCCCTGAGCATCTACCCTGAGCACAGCTGGTAGGTGTTATTTCCACAAGGGAAAATCGAAAGCAATTCGTCAGATCCCAGGGAAACCGCCTCGGTCTTTGCAAAGGACAAACAGGACACCAGGAAGGAGGAGAGGTTCAAGGAGAGGGCAAAGGTGCACATACCTCATCTGGCTCACGTGGCTGTCCGTCAGGAAGGACCAGTGATACTGGACAAGGAGTGGGCTGCAGTTGGTCATCTCGATGTAACGCACATCTTCAGTGTCATTCAAGATGCAGCCAAAGTCCACGGCCGTGGTCTGGATACAGAGATTCGGAAAGTAGACTTCGCCCCGAACAGTGATCTGCTCCTTCTGAGGATGCTCAAGAAACTGTATCTTCAGAACCTTCTCTACTACCCGGACACTCAAATCCTCTTCATAAGCCGGGTTAAATCTGATGGAGAGATGAAGTTCCTCCCCTATCTCCAGCTTCATGGGCTGCAAAGAGATGAAGAGCGTTAATCACCAGTGTGATGAAGTCCCAAGGTCTGACAGCACGAAACATGTACATGTTCCAAGCGTGACCCCAGCGTAGGCTTCTCCGTTCATCATTTCCTTCCCAACGTGTGCCTGACCGCAAGCACCACAACACCCTTGTCTGAGACTCTCTCAGGCTCATCTCTCTGTGCTCTGCATCAATGCAAGAGCGAAATAAATGCTGTTCTACTGAATTCTAGACCCACAAAGGGTACATGCTAAATACACAACCAAATCAGCACTCAGGCACGCCAGGGCCTTTTCCCCTGACTCTAGAGGCACTTTATCGCCACCGCACAAGTGACAGGGCATTGCAGCATCACCTCGCAGGGGCCAGCCACTGGTATGGCTCAGAAGTGGTGGCCGTGCCTACAACAACATGTTTAGCCAAGTCCATGTCGGACACCTTCTACCGACAATGGGGCAGGTGACAGGCAGAGGCTGGAGGAGCATCCTCAGCCCTCCCGAAAGCAGAGTTGCCCTTGAAGGCAGCAAGCTGCTCTTGAGGTTATCTGAGAATGGCTACTGGAGAGCTGGGATGGCTTCCAAGAGCCACCTTTACTACACGGCTTGCCCAGACCTAGTTGCCTGCTCCCCTCTCCTCATTTCTCAAAGCCAGGATATACTTCCCCAATTCGTATGATATTTTATTTCCTTCAGCAGCTTGTTTTGAATCTGATTTAGTTCAGGTCAAGTCTACTGGGCTGGAGCACCTCTCCTATGAGGACAGACTGAGAGAGTCGGGGTTGTTCAGCCTGGAGAAAAGAAGGCTCTGAGGAGACCTTATAGTGGCCTACCAGTACCTGAAGGGGGCCTACAAGAAAGCTGCTGAGGGACTTTTTAGGATGTCGGGTAATGGTAGGACTAGAGGGAATGGATTAAAACTAGAGATGGGTCGATTCAGACTGAACGTTAGGAAGAAGTTCTTCACCATGAGGGTGGTGAGACACTGGAACAGGTAGCCCAGAGAGGTGGTGGAAGCCCCATCCCTGGAAGTTTTTAAGGCCAGGCTGGATGGGGCTCTGAGCAACCTGATCTAGCGGGAGGTGTCCCCGCCCAGGGCAGGGGGGTTGGAACTAGATGATCTTTAAGGTCCCTTCCAACCCTGGCAATTCTATGATTCTATTGCTGACTCTAAAGACTAAACTTCTCTACTGGAGGACCTCCCAACGGAAACGTACCACCACGCTCCTCCCTCTTCAAACCCCACCAGCAGGAAGGTCCATGGCTGCTGACCTGAACATCTGCAGGGAGGGGCTGCTGGTCCGCATCGCAGATCACGAAGGGTTGCTCCAAGGCCAGGAGAAGGCTGAGTGGCAGGGAGGACATGTTTTTTAAAGAAAGGGGCTCGTACTGAAGAGTGAGCACATCGCTGGGTTGCTACAGAAACAGGAGACAAGGAAAAAAAAAAAAGGAACCTGAAGCGGCCATGGACCTCCTTCCCCTTCTGATGCACATCACATTTTTCAACCTCAAAAGTACATACACCTCTATTTATTATTTTTATTAGTTTCTACCCTTCTAGGAAGTTTTCCTCTAAGTGCATCAGATGCTTTTCACGTTTAGAAGCCACAGCATCGCCCAGGGGACAGGAAAACAGTCTTGTGTACAGATGAGGGAACAGGACCCTGAGAGGAAGCACCTGCTCGAACAAGATCAGAACCAGAAAGTTTGTCTCTGGTTTTGTGCCCTCTCATGGGCAGAACGGCCCGAGACGTTTTTCACTCACATACAGTAATTTCTTATAACAACATCAGCTCTAGTAGCCTCACAAAAAGCGGTGAGGCTGGTCAGAGGAGAAAAGCGAGCAGGATTTGGCCCGTAGCGGAGAGCTCGCGGTAGCCTAAGGTTGGCTTTGAGCGTTTACGCGCACATAGAGCCAGACAGAAACCTCGACAGTTCGTTTGCAACGTGTCTCCTGCTGCCCCTGCTACCCTGACAAGGTGTCTCCAGCCTCAAAGCTAAGCTCAGCCTAAGCCATTTCTTCCTGTTTATGCATTTCTCCGGGCTTCCTGCGTGGTTTTTATATAAACCAGACAGCGTTTGGGAAACTAGTTCTGGGTGTATTGATATCAAACAGCTGCAGTGTCGTAGCACTCGATAAATCGGAGCGCATGGCATCAAGCAGACCGCAGGCAGACATGAGGGAGAGCTGAAAAGCTTCTAATTAAATCCAAACCGCCTGCTCGCAGGATTCTGTGCTTCTCTGGAAGCCTGGGCACCAGAGGAGAGACCTGAAAACACAGAAACTAACTAATGAAATATCTTCTCTTTTTCAGACGCCTCGTGGGAGAGGGGGAAGATGATGCAGGAGTCGGAATCCAGAGACTAAAGGGCACCTGCTTTGCGTTGGTGTTACCATCGCTGCAGCTGAAGGACGTCTGTGGGTCCTTTGAAGGAGGTAAGGCTTGGGGAAATGCAAAGAGCTCGCATCCATACCAGCAGCAGAGAAGGCAAAGAGGGACAAGATATGACGGGTTTTTTTCCCTCATCAGCCTGAGGAACTGACAGCAACCTCAGTTCTTCTCAGCTTCCCTGCAGGATCGGTGTTCAGACTTCACTGTGCCTTGGAGGATCCTCAAAACCCTCCCTTTACACTGAGTACAGGAACTGGTGCCTCTCTAGAAGTGGCCATGGTCCTCCCCCTCAGCAGTGCAGCTGTAACCTCAATTTTACTTTGGTGAAGGTACAAAACCAGTCCCCATCTCTAAAAACATCCTCGCTTACTTTCCAAAGCGCCTCAGGAAGGGTGAGGAGGGGGTTTAGCGTCGCCCAGCTGCAGTCATCTGCCCTCCCACCCGCAGCCCCAGCACACACGGTGGCTGTGCCAAGCCCACGCTGTCCCCCTGGGTCCCACACCTCTCACCCTGTGCCCTTAGAATCATAGAACCATAGGGTTGGAAGGGACCTCTGGAGATCATCCCGTCCAACCCCCTGCCAGAGCAGGGTCACCCACAGCAGGTGGCACAGGAACGCGTCCAGGCGGGTTTGGAATGTCTCCAGAGACGGAGACTCCCACCACCTCTCTGGGCAGCCTGTGCCAGGGCTCTACCACCCTCAAAGCAAAGAGGTTCCTCCTCGCATTGAGGTGGAACTTCCTATGGTCAAGTTTGTGCCCGTTCCCCCTTGTCCTGTCACTGGGCACCACTGAAAAGAGCCTGACCCCTTGGCTCAGCATCTCAATTCTCCACATCAAGAAGGGTAGAACAGAGCTGCTGACACTGTCCCCAACCCCAGGAGGAGCGAAATAACAATCTCGGTGTTAACAGCAAAAGCTTGGTCCTGCTCAAATCAATAGGCAAAGCCCCACAGAGGTGGAGAAGCTGTTTAACTTCTTCCTTTGAACTCCAGCACACACCCCCCCACAGGCTTTCAGTCATCAGCCACGCTATGAAACGCCAGGATACAATCCAGAGACTTACCTTCTCCACCCGGAAAGTGATTTCTCTGGAGGACATTTGCAGAACAGGAGCAACGAACTCGCATGTGACATCCACTTGCATGATCAGCACCTTCCCCACCTTGCTCCCCACGATAGCGTGGCACAGCAGCCGCTCCTTCACCACCTGCGGGCAGGAGGCACATGTCACCCAGCGGGTGCTAGCAGGGCGTCCAAAAAACACACTGCGTTTTCTACCCACCCAACCCCAGACATAAAAGAGCTTGATAGCCTGGATAAAAACCATGCCACGGGATCTTGGGCATCAACCGTCAGCAGGTATTACTGCAGAAGCGCTGCCTCCAGCTCTGGGGCACCAACAGCAGAAGGACACGGAGCTGTTGGAGCGGGGCCAGAGGAGGCCCCGGAGATGCTGGGAGGGCTGGAGCCCCTCTGCTGGGAGGACAGGCTGAGAGAGCTGGGGGGGTTCAGCCTGGAGAAGAGAAGGCTCCGGGGAGACCTTGTAGCAGCTTTCCAGTACCTGAAGGGGGCCTACAAGAAAGCTGGGGAGGGACTTTTTACAAGGGAGTGGAGTGATAGGACGAGGGGTGATGGCTTCAAACTGAAAGAGGGGAGATTTAGGTGAGATCTGAGGCAGAAATTGTTTGCTGTGAGGGTGGTGAGCCCCTGGCCCAGGTTGCACAGAGAAGCTGTGGCTGCCCCATCCCTGGAGATGTTCAAGGCCAGGCTGGACGGGGGTTGGAGCAACGTGGTGTGGTGGGAGGTGTCCCTGCCCAGGGCAGGGGGTGGCACTGGGTGGGCTTTAAGGTCCCTTCCAACCCGAACCATTCTATGATTCTAGAATTTCAAGTTGCCACTGAGGCAACCCTTTAAAACACCTTTCAAAACATTAGTATCAGCAGGAGCTTAATGCAGATTTATTCCACATTCACTTAAACATCTGCACCTTGTAGTCCTGGAGCCATGGAATGCGCACCAGGATTAGCTAGCAGCTTCCCTGCAGAGCTGGATTTCTCCTGGAAAGAAGGGGCTGGGGAGGAGAACAACCAGTGATCTAGCTGAAATCCCCCCTCTGAGCTGCCACCCAAGGGTGCTGCAAGACCTGGCTGCCCTTGGGACACCGGGGCTGGCCGAGGGGACCGGGGAGAGCTGTTATGGAAATATTGACAAAAGTCAAGCTGTCAATTATAATGATCCCTGGGAACAGTTTCCCACACAGAGAACGTCACTCTGATCATTAGAGCTGACACATTGTGTTCGTTTCTCTCCTCCAGGACTCAGTGCTAGACAAGCCCTCTGCCCATGTTTGTCTACAGGGGAAAAATGATGCTGCTCCCAGACACTCCCCCTCCCTTCACAGCTTCACTCACTGCTCCCCCAAGATGTACAACTTCTTGTTTTTTTGTTTTTTTTTTTAAAAATTTACTTTCTGCCTGTACTCTTAGTCTAAGTGTAACTTATTTTCTCTGCCCTTCCTTTCTGCCTCGTCACGCAACACCTTGGACCCTGCCGTTTGCCCCTCAAGTAGCAACGCTTCCTTCAGCCCGCATTTTGGAATCAGCAAGTTGGGTTTACGGTAGCTATAGAAACACACAAAAAAACCCCCAGCCTAGCAACTGATGGTGGCCAGCAAGGAAAGCAACTGGTGCTGCCATGGTAACTGGTGGCATTAAACCATTTTCTTAAAAGCACTTGCTCATTTTCTCAGGCGAATGTCAAGGGGCTGCAGAAGAAGTGCCAGTGGGGGTGACCTGATGGGGAAGGCTCAGCACCGGTGGGGGACCTCACCTGGGGGGTGCTGGAGGAGCCTTCCAGCATCATCTCCATAGTCTTGCCAGGCATCAGCTCCATCCTCAGCGGTCGAAGCTTAAACACGGGGCAGGCAGGTTTGGAGCTCTGGGAGGAATCTTTGCCCTTGTTGTTAGTAATGGCAGGGAGACGATCACGCTGTCGAAACGGGGCGAAACCTTCCGTTGTCCAATAGAGCTGATGGGTGCGTCGCCCTTTGTTGGTTATCTTGAAGCGGTAACAACAGGGATCCAGGCTAGAAGAGAAGCAGATATGGAAAACTTCATGGGAGCTGCCATTTTCTAGCACTCAGCCAGTTTCAGCACCCTGATGGCCTTATCTGAGCACACACACAACAATAAAGCCACCTCTGAAAACGCTGACCTAGCTCAAAGCTTCAGCAAGAGCCAGACCTTGGTTGCCTCCAAGTTTATCACCATCCAGCAGCTGCTCTGTTTGCGTACAGCAATGAAAAGCTTCGTGAAGAACATCATTGTGATCTCAGTAGCTTCGGACAGAGCATCCCTTGACAGGCTGGAGAGGTGGGCCTATGCGAACCTCATGAAGTTCAACCAGGCCAAGTGCAAGGTCCTGCACCTGGGTTATGGCAATCCCAGGCATGAATACAGGTTGGGTGGCGAATGGCTGGAGAGCAGCCCTGAGGAGAAGGACTTTGGGGTGCTGGTGGACAAGAAGCTCAACATGAGTGGGCAACGCATGCTTGCAGCTCAGAAAGCCAACTGCATCCTGGGCTGCATCAAAAGCAGCGTGGGCAGCAGGGTGAGGGAGGGGATTCTGCCCCTCTGCTCCGCTCTGTGAGACCCCACCTGGAGTACTGTGTCCAGCTCTGGAGCCCTCAGCACAGGAAGGACATGGACCTGTTGGAGTGGGGCCAGAGGAGGCCACGAGGATGATCAAAGGGCTGGAGCCCCTCTGCTGGGAGGACAGGCTGGGAGGGGGTTCAGCCTGGAGAAGAGAAGGCTCCGGGGAGACCTTATGGTGGCCTTCCAGTCCCTAAAGGGGCTACAGGAAGGACGGGGAGGGACTCTGGATCAGGGAGTGTAATGATAGGACATGGGGTAACGGCCTCAAACTGGAAGAGGGGAGATTTAGGTGAGATATTGGGAAGAAATTGTTTGCTGGGAGGGTGGTGAGCCCCTGGCCCAGGTTGCCCAGAGAAGCTGTGGCTGCCCCATCCCTGGAGGCGTTCAAGGCCAGGCTGGACGGGGCTTGGAGCAACGTGGTCTGGTGGGAGGTGTCCCTGCCCAGGGCAGGGGGCTTGGAACTAGATGGTGTTTAAGGTCCCTTCCAACTTGAACCATTCTGTGATTCTGTGATCCCCAGCCTTTGCTGCTTGATACTCGGAGAGTTTTTCCGAGGTGCTTCCTGCAGGTCTCGCTGCATGGGATGCTAAGCTGGCTTGGCCCAGCTGCAAATGGATGGGGGACCAGGTCTACTACCATTTCACCTCCCTCTTGGGAGCTGCTGCCTTTTGGCTTCCTCTGAAGATGCTCTTTGGGAGCTGCAGGGTATATAGACCCATCTGGTGATGTGGGCACCCCTTGCCTCGCTGGCAGGGTCCCTCCCCCTGGCACCCATGTTATTCGCTTTGGCCCCCCATCCCTTTGAGAGCATCCAACTCTCCTCGCTCCCAACGTTATCACCCTGTGCTGGAACAGTGCGGCTGGTTTGTGTTTTAGGAAGACAAATGAAGGCAGGATCAGCAGAAGTTTCCCCACTACAAACACAGCAGCAAGGTCTAGCTGCTGAGGGAACGGAGCACCAACAAGAGATGAATAACTAGAGTTAGATATAAACCAAAATGAATATTCAATGGAAATCGATTCCTTGATATAAAGAAAAACTAACTGCAGGCTACTCTGGAGTAATTATTTTACCCTCTATAAATCTGAGCACGACCAGGAAATGAATTGTTCCTGGAACAGTTATTGTCTTTTTGAAAGGTACAGAATATGTGGCTTACAAAAAAGCAGCTAAACACAAACACAGGAGCAACAGGATAGAACAAGGTAGTCTTTGAAGCAGACTGTTTAAAAAAAAAAAAAAAAAAAAGATGCATACAAGTTTAACCAGTATGAATGTAACCGGAATGATGTATGAAGTTCAACAAGGCCAAGCACAAGGTTCTGCGCTGGGTCGGGGCAATCCCAGGCACAAATCCAGGCTGGGCGGAGAATGGCTGGAGAGCAGCCCTGAGGAGAAGGACTTGGGGGTGTCGGTGGATGAGAAGCTCAACACGACCTGAAAACATGCGCTGGCAGCCCAGAAACCCCCCGCAGCCTGGGCTGCATCCCCAGCAGCGTGGGCAGCAGGGCGAGGGGGGGGATTCTGCCCCTCTGCTCCGCTCTGTGAGACCCCCCTGCAGTGCTGCCTCCAGCGCTGGGGCACCAACAGCAGAAGGACACGGAGCTGTTGGAGCGGGGCCAGAGGAGGCCCCGGAGATGCTGGGAGGGCTGGAGCCCCTCTGCTGGGAGGACAGGCTGAGAGAGCTGGGGGGGTTCAGCCTGGAGAAGAGAAGGCTCCGGGGAGACCTTCCAGCCCCTGCCAGGCCCTAAAGGGGCTCCAGGAAAGCTGGGGAGGGACTCTGGAGCAGGGAGGGGAGCCATGGGACGAGGGGGAAGGGGTTTAAACTGAAAGAGGGGAGATTTAGGTGAGATCTGAGGCAGAAATTGTTTGCTGCGAGGGTGGTGAGCCCCTGGCCCAGGTTGCCCAGAGAAGCTGTGGCTGCCCCATCCCTGGAGGGGTTCAAGGTCAGGCTGGACGGGGCTTGGAGCAACGTGGTGTGGTGGGAGGTGTCCCTGCCTAGGGCAGGGGGCTTGCAACTAGATGTCCCTTAAGGCCCCTTAAGGTCCCTTCCAACCTAAACCATTCTACGATTCTAAGTTTAGTATGAAATGGTTTATCCTGCAGACAGCAACAGCCAAAAGCTTGGAGCAGCTCTGGGTAGATGCAGAATTTGTGGCTCTGGGAAAGCCCAACTCATCTGAGATGTTCCCTGGGTCCCACCTCAGCAGCCGACAGCAATGGCAGCAACTCCAAAGGGGGCCTGCAGGCTAAGATGTGAAGGGGGGCAGGGGACAAGGACATGAACCATGCCAACGTTGTCCCCTGCGTTGTGTAGCCAATTCGTGGCTGCACAGAGCACAGGAAACGCTGGACAAGTGCCACCCTCCTTGCCTCGGTGGATGGTGCATATTTAGCCCCCTAAAATCTATCCTAAATGCTTAAGGTAGGGTTAACTTGCTCTTTTTACCCCAAAATTTAGGTATTGGAGCACTGTGGGTCCTCTCTACAGCCAGGGAAAGGACCAGGCAGCTGGAGAAGACCATTCTTCTTGTCCCAAGAGGCCACCAACACAAGGCAAACAGCACTTTGAAAAGGCTTATTTTCCTCCCATTTATAAGGCGCGTGTCTGAAACCAGGCACGTTCCAAGCATCAGTGGATCCCCTCCTCCCAGCTCAGCTTGTTCAATTAACGCTCTCAATTGATCCCGCCCGACCTCAAGGGGGCTGCTCCCCCTCTCCCGTTCCGAGCTGGGCCTGCAGCCACCTTCGCCTGCCCGTTGATGGAGGAGACGACGAGGAAAACGGGCAGGAGAAGCAAGGAAAGAAGAAGTACGTCTAATAAACAGCAGCCCGGCAGGGGAGCCGGGGAAGACGAGTGAATGGAGGGATGATACGAGGGCAAAGACAAATTCTGCTGCTCCTCCAAGACTCCCGGGCAGAGGGGAAATAAAACAGCGCCGTTAATTTAGGCGGGGAGTTGCTAACAAGCTACCGCCGAGGTTTTCTCCACTGTTGTGGGATGATACTCCCCAGTGAGTGGAAAAGCAAGCAACAGCACTGCGGAGGGAAACACGTTTATACTTGTAATGTAGCGTTTTCCAGCCGGAGGCTTCCGGGACCTGCTGTTTTCCTCCAAATCTTCATTTGATAAAGTGACGAAATATATATATTATAACTAAGGGCAATTCAGTGGCAATTTAGCAACTGGCGTCCATTTGGGTGGCTTTATGAGGGTACCTAACGACTTTCAAACAGCCATAAAAATGTTTCTAAAGGAATTCCCGTGGCTTCAGTGAAACGGGGCCAGGACCTTGAGCACTGAAGGGGAACTAGCCTGAAGGACTCCAGCACAAGATGAAACAGCCTCAAGTTGCGCCAGGGGAGGTTTAGGATGGATATTAGGATAAATTTTTACATGGAAAGTGTTGTCAAGCCTTGGAACAGGCTGCCCAGGGAAGTGGTGGAACCACCATCCCTGGAGGGTTTTAAAAGCTGGGCAGACGTGGTGCTGAGGGACATGGGGTAGTGGTGGGCTTGGCAGTGTTGGGTTGGTGGTTGGACTCAATGATCTGAAAGGTCCCTTCCAACCTAGAGGATTCTATGACTCTCAAACTCCTCCTTGCTGATCCCACAGGAGAAGTGGCAGCTAAGAGAGCGCCTACCTGAAGTGGGGCCCCAAGCTGAGCTCCGGGGCGAAGGGTCTGTCGGTGACAATCGTGGTGCCGATGCCGACGGCCCGGACGGGAATGACGTAAGTATGGCTGTTCTCTATGAACAGGTTCACCTCGTCCTTGAATTTTTCAGTATCATCCAGGTTTGCTATGACAGTCACAGACACCTCGGTCTCGGGGGGGATCACTCCCTTACTGGGTTCAATCCTCCAGCATGAGCATTTGCCAGCCTGTTAAGACAAACCAAACGCTAATTTAGGATGGAAACCGTGGATCCTGATCTCTTTTTGGGGTGCAGGAAAAGGAAAGAGTAAAGATATGAGGGTAAAAAACCACAAAGGCTTAATTTCCCTAAATGTTACATCTGGAAACAACTACGTAGGAGCTTATACAACCTGTATTTTACCCTCCCTTTAACAGACTGACTTCATTAACACAGTTTTGCCCAACCCAATAGATGCTCATCCTCAGGAGAAGGTTATTCCCCTCCTTCAGTCTCTCCTTTGGAGTGTGGACCAAGGGAGGCTACTTTATTTCTCCTGGGTTCCTCACAACAGTGGCCCGGTTGGCGTAAAGCCTCAAGGCCAGAGGAAGCCAGAACTGCTCCAATCCCACAGCAGCAGCCACACGGCTGGGGGATCCTGCTGAGAGCCTGAAAAATAACTCTGCAAAAACGGTCCATCAAAACCCCAACACCAAAGTCTTCTTGCCCACGAGTTCGGCAGTGCTTCTCAACAGCCCCTGAAGGACCGAAGCGCTCGGCTCCCACTCACCATCACCTGCAGTGAGACATCCCACTGTTCTCGGGTTTGAAAAATTCAGCTGTAAGTGTTTGGTAAAGAGATAAGTAGAACAAAAAGAGTAAGACGTGCCCCGTGGGCACAGCCCGGGCTTCCCAAGCACTCTCCTCCTCTGGTTTCTCATGGACCTTCTGCCACAAATGGGGTAATAATGGTACTGGAGCCCCAGCCCATCTAAAACCACATTCACGGGGAGGAAGCTCGCAGCAGAGAAATGCATGCGATGCTCTGCGGCCAGCATGAAATGCACTTGGATGGAGACGGACTGCTTCCAAGTGTCCATCACGGCATTAGTGGTAGATGCACCAAAGTTCAGAGCTGTGGTTGGGACAACAGGCACTATTCACCAAAACACTGCAGTATTCTAAGAGAAGAGGGTTGGGTTTTTTTCTTTTTTTTTAAATAAAGAGCCACAATGTACTTGAATGTCTGACGTGATGCAAGCAAGGTGAAGTTAGCTCAAGTTTCCACCCATCAGGCTGGTGGCACTGAGCTCTAACAGGACACCAGCCAGCCCAAGGGTATTGGAAAACTAATTGAAAACTGGGGAGGGACTTTTTACAAGGGCATGGAGTGATAGGACAAGGGGTGATGGCTTCAAACCGGAAGAGGGGAGATTTAGGTGAGATCTGAGGCAGAAATTGTTTGCTGTGAGGGTGGTGAGCCCCTGGCCCAGGTTGCACAGAGAAGCTGTGGCTGCCCCATCCCTGGAGGGGTTCAAGGCCAGGCTGGACGGGGCTTGGAGCAACCTGGGCTGGTGGGAGGTGTCTCTGCCCAGGGTGGCACTGGACGGGCTTTAAGGTCCCTTCCAACTCTAACCATTCCATGACTCTAAAACCAAGCAGCACTTCAAAGTCATGGAAAGCATTTTAAATAACCTCCCTCAAACAACCTCTGCTAATGATGAGGATAAGACTAGCTGGAGGCCAGGGAAGCAATAACTTGCTGAGCATTCAGGGTCCCAGCAGCGCGTGTAGGTGCCCCAGCTACGGTAACTCCTTAGGCTGACTGCACCCTGCACGGAGAGCGGGTCAGGTCTGCATCCCTGCATCCCAGGCTGGAGCACGCCAAAGGCATCAAAATTATTCCAGGCACCAACAAAATTAATCAACCCAGCTACGTTTCATTTGTCCTCTAGAGCTGCAAGAGAAAGACTTAAAAAAAAAAAAAAAGGTAAGATGAGGATGGGATGGAGGAAGGTAGTCGGCACAGTCTGAAGACCAGGGCTCTGCTTCTCCACGGGGAGCAGGCCGGGGTTTTTTCACTCCTACATCTTCCATGTTCATCATTACCTGCAACTTTTACCTTCCACTCTTCTGGTTTGGGACCTCATACTCTGGTAGGGAATATTTTTGTACTTCCCCCTTTAAGATCTGGCTAATTTATCCTTTCGTTTTCTACACCCCGACACTCCTTAGCTGCGGAGGAGAACCAGGCCAGACCTCAGGGTGTCTGGCTCGACTGGAAGATGGCAAACAAAGCAAAACCCGTCAGCAGTGCTCTACCTGCTTACCCAGGGAGACTACAGCCAGTGAAACCCCATCAAGAAAATCAGCACCAAATTCATTTACATCTCAAAGGCCCGTGAAGCACACAACCTGTGGCAGGTAGACAAGAGAAGACCCACCTCACTCACCACGTAGGATCCCACCAACCCTCTTCTGTTGTCCCCGCATCCCATGCATAGCCGGTCACTAGCCTCAGAGGCATCCACTGCACTGCCACCAGCCAAGGGCTACCCAGCCAACGCCCTCGTGCCAAGCCAGTGGGTGTTAGGTTTTCATTGACATTAATGTACAACTTTTCCTCTGATTTGTGCTGACACAGGGTAGCTCACTTGAAAAGGAGACATGATAGCTTTGCTCCAGAGGTGAATCTGCAAGT
The DNA here is from genome assembly GCF_028500815.1 of Rissa tridactyla. Lineage (NCBI taxonomy): Eukaryota > Metazoa > Chordata > Aves > Charadriiformes > Laridae > Rissa > Rissa tridactyla. Next base: position 73,170,193 of record NC_071469.1, on the reverse strand, counting down.
CTGCTAGCTGACAAAGCTCATTTATCAAAGCCTGGCAACAAGCCGGGCAGTAAATTGTACCCAAGAAACTATTACTGAGGAATAATGATAGGCTGTCTCGATAGAGCCAGACTTTGAATTTCCCAGGGTGACCCAGCGCAGACACACCACGCCAGGCCAACAGCCCGCTCCGGAGGAGGATGGTTTGCATCGTGTCCTCATTCCTTCAGCTGGTATTTGGTGTGGGTCCAAGGGGCAGCCGGGAGCATCACTGAACAGGAGACCTGCCAGGACCGACAGGCTCTGCCGGGCCAGATTCACTCGGGTTTCTAGGTCAGCTTCTGCCTCCACCCATCCAGGCTGTGTCCCAGAGACAAGAAGTCTCTTGGAGCCATGCTAAAAACCTCCATCCCTTTAGAGGCCAAGATCTAACTTCTGATAACATCCCTGCTACGTGCTTCTCCCTGGATGCTCTGGATAGACAAAGACATGGCTATTTCTGTCCCTGGAGGAGCTTGCAGTATTGGACGTCAGAGTCCCTGAGTGTTGGGCAGGGATTGGGATCAATCCCTTATATCAAGCAGTTCAACACTGAGATCATTAGCTTCTCCCAGAACAGGCTTCTACTGTGAATAAGAGCTGCCAAAATTAACCATGGTCACAGCAGACACCGGCGTGCAGCATCTGAGAGACGGACGGCTGGCTGCCCTAAGGGACAGCTGAGGAGCCACCACCCTCAGTTCCCTTGAAGCTACTTAAAGTTAGTTAATTAAAGTGATCTGGTCATTCTGGCCTTGCACGAGTGAAAGAGGCAGCAGAACTCAATGTTAAAGATGCAGCTGTACATTACCAAGCCACAGCTCTAGGAGAGAAGGTTCACACCGTGTCGGGTGGACCCAGTGCTCTTTGTGGAGGTTGCACATGAATGGGAAACAAACCCCCATCCTACACCCACTGTGCAGAGCCTTGGCCCAGGGGTTTTAGCAGTCCCGAGGCGGGGGACCCTGGTCTCTTCATTTCAAAGCTACTCTTTATCCGCACAAACCGCCAATGGCAGAAAACAGCTCAAAAGAACCCCCAGCAGGAGGTGGAGATCAGAGCGTGAGGCTGGTTAGATGCTCCCACCAACAACCAGCCTCCTCCGGGCACCTCCGCACCAACATCTCCTCATCAAAAGCATCGGGACCACCTTGGTCTAGCCTCTGTCCCAGGGCACCATCAAGGGGATGTTACATGGAAGCAAAAAGCAGAGCCTCTAAAGCCTGTAAAAATATAAAAATTAAAGCGTGGCGTGCTCTGCCACTGACAACAGATCCTAATTTGTCATACTTGGTTCTGCTAATAGCAGACCGCTGAATGAGCTAACGAAGCTTGTCTCAACACCAGACTGGACAAGGCTTTCAGCAACCCGGTCTAGCGGGAGATGTCCCTGCCCAGGGCAGGGGGTTGGAACGAGATGTTTTTTAGGTCCCTTCCAACCTGAACCATTCTGTGATTCCGTGATTTGTGTCCCCTGTCCATAGCTCACCCCTCCAGATCCTACCTGCCCACCCCGCTGGGCTGGGGAGACCAGTGCCACGGCTCCGAGCATCACCAGCCAGGACACGGGCACGGCTTGCCCGGCTGCTGCCAAACACAACATTTAATAACCAAACTCCTCCCGCTTTTCCTCTGGGAAGAGCACTCAGCTGAGTCACTCTCGCTTGCAGGAACATAATTGCCTTGATGCCTTCTACCCTCCTTTAATTCAGTTGGCCAACGGGTGCAGCACAACACGACGAGTTTAGTTTCCCCAGACGAGCAGAATAACAATTTCTTCGATTACTGAAATACAGCAATTTTGAAAGGGCATGAACTCATATAAGATACCTGACATGATAAAAAAACCCACAAACCCTCTTCCCTGTGGCCAGCTTTCAGGCACCTTTTCCAAGGCCTCCTCCAAACTTCTGCTCCCCTTTTTAAGAGCCTCATGCCCTGGACCGAAGCCGGTGCAACCCTCAGAGGGACACAGCCTTCCACCTTCCTCAAGTTTTGGTACAACGGGTCACCAGCACAAGACTGGAAATTCCTGACCATGACCGATGCCGTGAGTTTCCAGGCACGGTCCGGCTCTGGCGAGACCAAACTTGGCGGAAATCAGCAAATTGGTACCACCGTGTTCGCAAAACACAGCCTTTAAACACCAAACCAGTGGTTTAAAAGGTAAGCTTTTGGAGCACCACGAGGCTCTGGTGGGACAGCTCTGGAAAGAGTTAAGCCCGTGCATCTCATCTTCAAATGCTCTGCTCGCCTTGGAAGAGGCCACATATTCAGGGCCAGCGATGCCCGTACCCTGGAAAGTCAATTTAACGCTCCTTTCTAAATAGCATCGCAGATATCGTAATAAGGGCACGGCACTGTCTGCCTGCGTCTCGCTACCGGCAAACACTGACAGCCTGGCTAATTATTCAGATGCTTGGGTGGGGGGTGGAAGTAATTTACAGTAGATTTAAAAAACTACCCTCTTGCCAATTCAAGTCTGCCCCGACTTCAGCGAGAGCAGCTGGAGGGAGCTCCGAACGACGCCGACACGCTCCTTCAAAGCCTTCCCTCCCCGCAGCCCCGCACAACCCGCCCCGATAACAACAAAACCACCCAGAGCATCCCTACAGCGGCAGCCCTCCATCAGTGCTGGTTTTACATTCCTCTCCCTGTTTCGCTGCCTCTCCATACGGCTGCTGCTCCAATAAAGGGGAACGTTGGCAGAAGCCTGAGATAACAAGCAATGAATTAGTAAACGAAACAAATCCCGCAACTAATGAGGAGAGAAGCGAGTACGGGAATGGGAACTGCGTGTTCTCGCTTTGCTTACACCGACTTCGACCAAGAGCCTTTATTCGTTGCCTTAAAAAAAAAAAAAATCAGTTGACTTTTCTCCAGTGAATCCCAGAGAGAAGATAAACCGTTACAGGCATGGGGTTGGTTTTTTTTTTTTTTTTTTAAATAAACAGAACTTAGTCTCTTCTGCCCCGTCAGCTCCAGATGAGCCTGGGGGCAGCTCATCCCCGGGAAGGTGGAAGGGGATCTGCTTGGTGGGGATTCTCCTGAAGATGACAATCCACCTGGCTGTCCTACCGCTGCTGGAAAAACCAGGCGGCAGCCAGCTCCATCAGGGGCACGGGGCTCTGCGGTAGGGAGCTCAAGGCTCAGGGACCCCAAAAATCAGGACTGTCGTGAGAAGGGGAAATCCCAAGAAAGGGTTTTTTCCTTATTACAAGGCGCCAGGAAACCACCGTTTGCCTCCCCCCAGTAGCACCAAACAGACCCAGCGTGGAGGTTACGCCGGCAGAAGAAGGCGGCCGCTGATTAACAAAAATTATCCCCCAGGCCTGTCTTTTCTTTCCCGATCACACAGGCATGATACTCAGCTGCCTCCCGTGATGCTGAGAGACGTCATTCTTAGCAGTCAAATAAAAGACGCCCGTGAAGAGAGAGTGACAAAGACCAAGAAGGAAATGATCAAAGAAAGATGCTTGTTCCTCTCTGCCTTTCTGCAGGGAGAGCAAACACTTCCAATTAATCAATAACAACTCTTTTGCACTTGTCAATACGGCAAAAAAAAATAATCAAATCAGACACTTGGAGAAAGAGGAAAAGAAGATGACAGCAGCGGCAAGGGGGAGAAACAGCCACCTTCTCCAGCAGGTTGCATCAGCCCCTGGCAAAGCTGCAGCAACTCCTTCACATTGACCAATTCTTCCAGTCTTTTCCACCCACAACACAGGCAAACCCTCCCCTTGCTGGGTCCAGAGGATGCTTTTCCAGCTGGAAAAGCAACCTAACAGGGAGAAGTGCATCAGACACAGGCGGGATTCAGTGGATGAGCGCGGGATGACACGCTGGTCCCAAGGGTCACAGATCTGCAGGGATAAGCCACCGCAGGACTAAGGTATGAAGTCCCTACACTCCTCTTCAAACCCCAAAACCTCAATGCACAGCTTTGGAAGCTTGTTACTTATTTCCTTCTGGCAGCGGTGATGCTCAGCGCAGCTCCCGCAACTCATGGAATGGAAGAAACAACTCATCCGACGGAGGGAAGAGGAGAGGGGGCCAGGGAAGCCTGTGTGCGAGGGGTGCTCCAGGGTAATTCCTTAAATCACTACCCCAAAGCAAAGCTATCCACAAAAAAGCATCTCTGCCTGCTCAGACAATGCTCTTTTCTCCCACAAAGCAAGAAGAAAGCTTGACTTGACAGGAACAGCAATTTGCACGTGATGGTTAAGGGTACCACCAAGGCGGGGGCACGGCACCTGCATTACAACACCTTCCTCTTCTACCTCCAGCAAGACACCGGTCTGTTACTTGCTCTGTTGCTGCCCCTTAATTTAATCTCATCCAGTTTGTTGAGCTGCCAGTCAGCGTGCTGTAACATTGCTGATCCAACGCCGCTGTGAAAGTTTCAATCGATACCTCGTTCTTTCGAGTGGGGAGCGTGATCCATAAGCCTCGCCGCTGCCTGCCACGGTTTCGAGATTAGCCATCAAACGGGAGCCAGGGAAATCGCAGCTCGCTGTCCCGCAGCGGCCTTCCAAGCGAGAAATCAAAGCAGCAGCTTTGGCATCTTGGAGAACACAAGACTTGGGTTCAGGGGCACAGGGATGCCCGAGTCACCCACTAAGGCCAAGGAAAAGCTGGAGCCATTCTGCTCTCTCTGACGTACGTGCGCAGTTCCCCCCGACACCCAACCTGCATCTCAAATGTTAGTTTCAAAACTATTTAGTCCTCTCTTTTGCCCTTCCACACGCTGCCAGGCAGCGGCAAAGGGTAAAACTTCAACGGAGGCAACATAAGGGCACCAAAAGCAGGCAGCTGCCGAGGGTAAGAGAGTAGGTCGGGCACCTCTCATCTGCCGCAGACAGGCTCGGCATCCCAGCCTTCAAGAGCCTGAAGAACCCTTGTTGAAACGGCTGATGGAACAGGTTCTCAGGACCTGCCTCCTTTGAACATCTCCCTGATATCGGCTGCTCGTCCTGAGGAAGCTGAGGTGCGGGTAACTCACCCCTGGGCAGTCAGCAGGGGCGACCGGTGGAGCAGCAGAGCCCCTTCTTTACTGCAGGGAAAGAAACCATCCCCCAACCACCTCATAATAATGTTTTGTTTATTGAGTAGCCACAATATTTGCAGAGATTGCCATGAAGCAGGAGAGGATTTATCCCCCAATCCCATAAATTAGAGCACTGAGGCATGGGAGAGGCAGATCTGCCCAGGGCAGGGAGGGAAGGCATCACCCCCGGACGGCAGCACCAACAGAGCTCTGCGGGTCAATATTGGGTACAAACACACAAAACCCATCATTATACGCCAGCACCACCCATTGGAGGTGGCCTCCTCTCCGCAGAGGTGGAAAGCAGATTTTCATTTAGGAGCCAGAGAAAGCTGCCCCAGGAATCCCCCACTCTGAGGTTACATGGGGAGGGACTCTGGAGCAGGGAGGGGAGCCATGGGACGAGGGGGAATGGGTTTACACTGAAAGAGGGGAGATTTAGCTGAGATTTGGGGAAGAAATTGTTTGCTGTGAGGGTGGTGAGCCCCTGGCCCAGGTTGCCCAGAGAAGCTGTGGCTGCCCCATCCCTGGAGGTGTTCAAGGCCAGGCTGGATGGGGCTTGGAGCAACCTGGGCTGCTGGGAGGTGTCCCTGCCCAGGGCAGGGGGTGGCACTGGGTGGGCTTTAAGGTCCCTTCTAACCCAAACCATTCTATATTTATCCTCCCGGGCACAGAAACTGGAGTGAAACAGCTGGAAAAGCAGCAAGAGGGAAATTCAGCCTGGCTTAACCAGCCCCAAGAAGCTCAACCCACCTAGCACAGAGAAGCACGAACCTCCTCCAAACCCTCTTTTTCCTCCTCCAATCCCCAAATACCTGCTCCAGTGGGGAGGAATGAGCCGCCGCATCCAAGCCCTTCCCAGCTGCAGCATTCCTGCTCCCCCCGCCAGGGGAGTAACCCCATCTCCTTCTGTGCAGCCTCCAGCCTGGAACAGGTTGCCCGGAGAGGTGGTGGAGGTCCCATCCCTGGAGACATCCAAGGCCACGCTTGATGAGGCTCTGAGCAACCTGATCTAGTTGAAGATGTCCCTGCTCACTGCAGGGGGGTTGGACTAGGTGGCCTTTAAAGGTCCCTTCCAACCCAGCACATTCTGTGATTCTATGAATTGCTTTTTTCCGTAGCTAGTCTCCAGAGATGCTCTGCAACGCTACAATCCACCGGCTCTGTAGGTACGCAACCCTTACAAGTATATTTTTGTGCAACAGCCCAGCTGGTTTGCCCCCTAGTAGGTGTGAAACGGACCTCACCCCCTCGTCTCCAGCCTTAGTGGGAGTTTGAGGCACAGCAGATGCAGGCGCAACAGGGAAACCATAGGGAAACCCATGGAAGGGCCACAGGGCTCTCTTGATCTTCTAGAGCTCCACAAGCATGACTCTCAGAGCTACATACCTTCCATAAAATAAAGGGAGAAGTCGTAAAAATGATCCAGACCAATTTCTGCTCAAACATCTACGCAACGTCTGTTTTACTGAGGGGTGCGCCCCAGCTAAAACTGCCCCCAGAGCCAGGCCCCTCTTGCTGCATTGTGATGGAATATCTCGCTTTCTCTCTCAGACAGCGATCCAGAAACGTTGCATATAAACATCAAGTCACAGGCTGCTACGTACCAGTCATTTTTCTTGGAAAACAGCCCCACCGATACTTACCATCTCTGCCGAGAAGGATGCAGGGATGGCAGTCTGATTGGCGAGGTGGAGAGTTCGGGAAGCATCTTGTAGGACTCGGATACTGCCAAAATTTATCTTACTGGGATGCACGTAGACAACTGGTCCTTCTCCAGTGCTTACTAAATGGATTTTCTGCTCCAGGAAGCAGGTAGGAAAGATTAAAAAAAAAAAAAAAAAAACAAAACAGGAAAAGTTTAAAAAGATTAGAGAGCTCTAAGGGTACTCCTAGACCAAGGGATAATTACAGCTGTTTGAAGTTTCCCGTGGTGTTAGACCGAAACAGAAGGCCTGGAGCAACTGGGAGATCTCAAGTGATCCCATCTGAAAGCCAGAAGCTCCCGTTATCGAGGGATAAAGAAACCCAGTTTCCCACGCTTGATATTTCACACCTCCTCCACACTCTCAGCTCTCCTTCCTCCGCCTCGTGCCTGCTCCCACCCCTTTTCCTGCCCAGTCTTGCCCCAAACCACCCTCCCCGAACTCCGCTGCCGCCCAGCCACGCTTGGAGAATAACTTCTTTAACATTCCCTGCGAAAACCAGCACAAGTCAGAAGCGAAGCGAGCTCTTCGGAGCAGAGCTCATACAAGCTCGTTGCCTCTGATTTGTGCTTACGTGTATTCCTGGTGTTATGTGAATAACAGCCATTAATTATTAATTACATCATGTAAGCAGTATTTTTTTTTTGTTCTCCTTTTGACTGTTTGAGACCCAGAAGTTTTGTTCTTGCAGAACTATTGGGGGAGGAATGTGGATCTCTTCGCTAACCCCCCCTTCTCACATCATTAAAAACAACGAGACTTTACCCAGTCTGGCTGGATTTCGCTAGTTCTAAACACCCCAACTCTTAACACAGGAGCCGAACGCACGGAACTCCCAATGCTGACAAGATGCTGTATGATTCACTGGAGGGCACGGAGGATGCTTTAACCACCAAAGAAACCAGAACTCCACGATGTAAAAACCTTTAATGATGTCTGACGGGAGGAAATGGCACTGACAGCTGTCAGAATCACTAGCCCAACTCAGCCAGAAGGAGCAGCGTCCGGAAACCCTCATCCCTTGACAGGACACTACTGCTTGCAAGAGCCAAAAAAAAAAAAAAAAAAAAAATCACCTACCAAGGCTGGCACCTCGAAAATCAAGGAGCGTGATGATAGAGCTTTTATCCCTCTGGGAGAAGGGAGGCAGGGAGAGCTGCAGTTTGGGTGATGCTGCCCAAAGCTCCCAGAAAGGAGGAGCTGGAAGCGAAGAGCCGTGCCTCGCCAGCTGGCTCTGCCTCCAGCTGACAGCAGCAAAGAAGCCTTTGGAGATGAGCGGAATAACATCTGGAGGATGCCCAGGCTAGCTGCCTTCAATTAGAGTGTGTGCTAACACGATATATCCTCACGGAGGAAAGGGCTCGTAAAAAAAACCCCAACCCCTTTACCTACAGTCGTCTTAAAAGGGATAAGAAAAACCCCATTTCAGCAGCGTTAAAGGCACTACGAGGCACAGGGAAAGGAGACGGCAAATCCAAGAGATGGCCACGCATACCCACGCGCCCCCAGTGGCGCCGCTGGCTTTATCAACGGCTGTGTAACGTCACGTTTAATCATTTAGGAATGAAGAGCATCTGTCTCCGGCAGACAGCCGTGGTTGGAGCGACCGCTTACGGTGACAGCGGCCAGCTGCCACATCCCCTGCCTGTGGCACACAAGGCTGGCCTTGCCACCGGTAACCCCCCGGGGGGGTGGCTTTTACCAGCTCCCTAACGGAGGAGGTTACATCCACCAGACTGAAGCTGGCATGCAGTCACCAGCAAACGAAATACCAGGCAAGAGACCCAGGGAGGGACCCTGCCTGACCTGGATGACAGTTCTGTGCGGTATTTCACCAAACTCCATAAAGGCTTGGTAGCAACACCAGGTGGCATCACCTGAGGCAACAAGAGCAAGCTTGTATTTTGCTTTACTGGAACACAGCGCAGCGATTCCCCCGAGGTCAGACTTGCATCATATTATCCATATGGGTGTTCAAGGCCAGGCTGGATGGGGCTTGGAGCAACCTGGGCTGCTGGGAGGTGTCCCTGCCCAGGGCAGGGGGTGGCACTGGGTGGGCTTTAAGGTCCCTTCTAACCCAAACCATTCTATATTTATCCTCCCGGGCACAGAAACTGGAGTGAAACAGCTGGAAAAGCAGCAAGAGGGAAATTCAGCCCGGCTTAACCAGCCCCAAGAAGCTCAACCCACCTAGCACAGAGAAGCACGAACCTCCTCCAAACCCTCTTTTTCCTCCTCCAATCCCCAAATACCTGCTCCAGTGGGGAGGAATGAGCCGCCGCATCCAAGCCCTTCCCAGCTGCAGCATCCCTGCTCCCCCCGCCAGGGGAGTAACCCCATCTCCTTCTGTGCAGCCTCCAGCCTGGAACAGGTTGCCCGGAGAGGTGGTGGAGGCCCCATCCCTGGAGACGTTCAAGGCCAGGCTCGATGAGGCTCTGAGCGACCTGCTCTAGTTGAAGATGTCCCTGCTGATTTGCCACCAATGCAGGATGTCTAACAAGATGGTTCGCTCTTCTGCTAACCCGGAAAGCTTTGGATGAGTCAGCTCCTAACGACCTACTGATGCCACACTCCAACTATAAGGCAGACCTATCGAAAAGGCAAAGAATCTCGCCTGACAGCCAAAACCTCGCGCCTGCGCTCTTGACACACCCAGCCGGGAGCCAGCAGCAGCAGAGCGTCAACGCTGCACGTTAAAAGACCGACTTCAACGGGCACAACGCAGTCGCCCCATCTCGCGGCTAGACGTTTCTTTGGGAACAGTTAGGATTCTCCAGCTGAAACGCTCGCCCTTTGGGGCAAAAAAACCTGTCATCTTCATTGCCACATTAAAAAAAAAAAAAAAAGGTGAAGGTAAAGTTTGAAACTGTAAATTGTTTGCCCAAGGGTTAAAGCTTGACAAGAACAATAGTTAAACAAGCTAACGTTAAACAGGCAGGTTATTCTAGAGGGGAGAAACCCTCCTTTTCAAGGGAAGTGTGCCTCGTATTTGAGGTTTTTTTCAGACTTCAGATTCCCCTGCGTTGCCCGGCCTTCCTGTTGACTGGTTTACGTGTGCATCCACAAAGGCCTGGGTCGAGACGTTCAGTGGCATCCAGGGATTTAGCAGCATCATTTCCATTCGTTTTAATGAAAGTTTAAATCCCTGAGACTGCTTTCAAAATGTCAGCCTCCCTTTCCGTTACAGAAAGCTTAAGGTTCCCGGCAATCCTCTGACATCCACTTTTGGGCTCGGAGAGATGACAAGACATTTTAAAACAGCTGCTTCAAAAGTTAATATCATTTTAAATTAAAGTTTAATCAACTGAATTTGTGCTGGATGAAGCCAGGACACTACGTACAATGTCCTCTTGCCTACGTTTTGTCATCGTCGCTGCTGTTGTGTATGCCTGAATGCGAACAACGTCTTCGAGGAGGCTTTAGTCCCGCAACGCTTTGCCTCATGCGAGACGCGCGTGTCTCCGGCTGGGGCTTTCAGCAAAGAGATACGATGGGTTTTTTTCCTCAGAAGCCATGGGCCTGACTTTCAGCGTGGTTTCTCACACAGCGCTTGCTTTAGCGGGATTCAGGGATGCCTCCTGAACAGAAGCCCTAATGAAGCAGCAGCCGCTCTTCGTCTAATAACACAGCAGAGCATGAGACCCAGGGACTGTGCTGGGCTTCAGACTGGGCTTGTTGTCCCGCCTCACATATCCTTAATTAAACGCTGCGTCAGACACTTAGATTATCACCTAAGAGGATACCACCTTCCCTCTTCTCTAGGTATCAGCTGTTGCTTATGCCATGAATCCCTTCTTTCCTTCTCCACACCAGCCACGCATTACAAGTTCTGGTTTGCCCAGGAAGATCCCTGTACACTTTTCGCCCCACCAAGATGAGTCTCTGTCCTGGGTTGAGTGACACAGGACTCATTTCTCTTCTAATGCTGGACAAAACTGCACTTTTAGAAGACTCTAGTGTACGAATTCATGAAAATATTTACTTCATAGCCAGCTAGGCTACGTGGGATTCAAGATCTTGGTTTTTTCGAGCTCACCAGGTGCAGGGACGAGGAGGAGCAAGACCCGGGCATTGCCCCAAGCTGCCAACAGGGTTGTTTCATACCATGAACGGCACATTCCATAGAAATCAGGAAGTTTGCTGTGTAGTCGCACTCTCCCCTGATGGCTGCCATCCTGAGCACTCCTCGCCCCGGTGCCGCAGCCCTGAGCCCTTCCCTTCCTCCTGCAGCCACAGCGCTCGCAGGGTCCCACATTGGCTGTCCCTGCGGGGAGTGCACGGCTTCTGCTGGGGAATGGGCTGGGAATAGTCCTTGTATATCTTATATTAGTATTGGGATCAATGCTGGTTCTTTAGTATTATTGTTAATTATTTAGTCTTATCCTATTAAATCTATTTATACTTCAACCCTCGGGTTTCCTTGCTTGCCCCGATTTCCCTTTCTGGGTGGGGAGAATAATTATCTAAATGACAATAAATTGTTATGGGTTTTCTCAAACCACACCAGTCGGGCAAAGGCCCCCATCCCCCAGGACTCACCAGTGGGGATCCTTCATTGCCAAACACCACGACATGAGCGACAGTGTCCTGCTCTCCCAGCACCTGGGCTTCCAGTACCAACGGGACCTCCACTGAGCTGTGAGGCTGGATGATCCCACACGGCACGGGGCTGGAGTACCACACAGCGGCATCCTTCTTGCATTCCTGTAAGGGACAGAAGCAAACCCAACTTGACAGTGACCTTTGAGGAAACTTTAAACTCCTTGACGTCTACCACAATGGCTATTAACGCATTATTAAAAATCCCTAGGAGAAAGGCATGAAACAAGATGCAAGACTCATGCAGGCTTAGCATCTCCAGAGGGTCCAAATGGACAAGAGGAAACGGCCTCAGGTTGCGCCGGGGCAGGTTTAGGAGGGATATCAGGAAAAATTTTTACACTGAAAGGGTCATTAAGCATTGGAACAGGCTGCCCAGGGAATTGGTGGAGTCACCATCCCTGGAGGGATTTGATAGCCGGGCAGACGTGGTGCTTAGAGATAGGGTTTAGTGATGGTTTTTGTCAGAGTTGGGTTGATGGTTGGACTCGATGATCTGAAAGGTCCCTTCCAACCTGGGCAATCCTATGATTCTATGAAAAGCTGCTGCATCCACAAACACCCAGCTCCTGTGCTGGCAGCCACCTTGCAGCAGCTTTTAATGACCCCCTAAATTCTCCTGCACAAAAACACCCCGAAGACTAGAACATAAACTGCTTCCTAAAGACTTGAAACCAATTCCTAAAGCTTATATTCGCCTAGGTTCCTGTTCTCAGAAACAGAGAATATAAACCACGCAAGGCCTTATCCAACCCCCTATCCAACCCAACCCCCTCAATAAAGCCATTGATAACAATTGAGGGCAGGAGGCGGATGCGATGCCAAACCTGAGGAAGAACCCTGTAGCAGCCTGCGAGATCGCTGTCGTTCACCAGGGTCAGCATCTGCCGATAAGGGAATTTGAGAAGGCACCGTCCAAAAGTCACGACGGGGTTGAGCACTCGCAGCGGAGGAGCAACGCATCTAGGCAAAGAGATATCCGAAAGGGAATTAGAGACACCAAGGGGGATGGAGACTTCGTTTACTCCCCAAAGAGCGTGAAACGGAGCACAACCCATTTGTCACTGTCAAACAGACACTTGATAGCCCTGCAGCCATAAATCGCCTTTAACTTATTTTTATTCCCTTTTACTCAACACCCTCTCGTGGAGGAGGGGCAGACCCTGAGTCTCAACGCCACAGCGGCTGCCGAGTGCCCAGGCAGAGCCCGCTGCCCTGTCCCACAGCTGTCTCTCCCATATCGTCGTCGCCCTGCCTGAAAGCTCAGGCCCTTGTCCCAGCGATGGAGGGCACAAGCCACCACCTGCCTCCCGCAGCGGGTGGACCACCCTTTCCCCATTTCTGTAGCCATCTTGGTCCTCCACCCCCCACAGGTCCAAACGCTGTTCCCGTTTGCAGTTGTTTTACAAAACCGCAGCCCAGGCGACGGCTCTGCCTGCGAGAGGGGACAGCACCAGTGACCCGCATCCTTCCCGTAATTAAACTGCCACCCACCGCAGCACAACAGGATTGAAGCTGGCTGCAGCCGCAACAACTTTCGACTTAAGTCTGAGAAAATTAATGCTGAAAAGAAGCAGAGGGAAGCAGAGGAACCTGAGCTCACCTTCCACATCAAGGACTATTTTTCCCTTCGTAAGATCTTGCCTTCATTTGCCCCTCACCGGTCCCACCATAAGCCCCGTCCCCATTTACCTTCGTTAACCCTATTTGCCTTCGTTAACGGAAGCAGACGCCTGCTGAAGCAGGATGCTCGCTGCATCCCAAATGAATGTTGCATTTTGGTCACAACCCAGGGCAAGTCCACCACATGCAGGAAGGAGGAGAGACAGCCCTCTGGAAATCTGTTACACCCCAAGCACCAAAAACACAGGCCAATAATGAACATAATTACTGTTCCCTTTAGAAGGCGGCTCTGGGCCTTGCCACCCGAGCTGCTTTCAAAGCATCGCTCTTCTCATATGGAGCTGGGCAGAACCAGCTCACGAAGCAACACTTCCCATTTGGAGACGGAGCCAGCACACCACGCGCAAGGCGGCGCTTGGGTGACGGATGCAGGAGGAGAGACGCTGAGCTGGGAGGAAAGCGTCCGTACCTGGCTGTGAGGAGCAGCGCCGACACCTCTGTGCCAACCCCATCCACGTCCATCACCAGCGCCAGCTCGTATCTCTTCAGAGTGTTGGAACACAGGGTGACCTGGGGGAAGAGAAGAGCATCCAATACTTCATCGCTCCCAAAAGCCACGGTCCATGTGCGGCGTCCTCCAGTTCTCGTTCCACGGTAAGGAAAGGGGGGATTTTGCCCTAATTCTTCTGCTGGTCCATGGATAGTGCACAGTCTCCGGGAGTAATAAAAGTCTTCTGACACTATCTGCTTTGCTAAATACACCGTGCGGTTATCAGGGCATATTGTAAGCTAAATTAAAGCACAATTAGGCTAATGCTCTACTCACTGCTGTACTAAAATTGAGGGACCAATTTTTAATCTCGACGACAACAGCGCAAATCCAGAGGAAATCTGTTGACTTCAACAGAACGAGTTCAGCTTTACAATGGGAAGCTGAGGGCAAAACGTGGTCTAGCAGATGCTGCCAGAGCTTTTTCAGTCCCCGTTGGAGATCACGGCAGTGAATACAGCTCCCTCTGCCCAACAGGAGAGGAGAAATAAGACGGGGAAAGAAAAGCCAACTACTTTATACAATAACATCTCTCTTTTTAGCAGCCACCTTCTGTCCTCATCCTTCCTCTGCCCACTTGAAATCAAAGAAATTGCTCTAAGCAGCTCTCCAAACCACATGAACGGCTTCTGTACTTGACCATAGGGTATGTGGATCTCCAGCTCATGGTTTTTGAAACAAAACGCTGCTCCTTCAGGGAAGTCCCAGAGTAACCCAGCTAACAAAAGCCTAACACTAGCGCATCTATCTCACTCACCTTACAGTAGCAGCACTACAGGCCTCTCTTACATCGGTGAAGCTTCAGCTCCACCTCCCGAAGCACGTATGGCCGGATTCTTCCCCTACCTGGATATCCAGGAATCCCTGGGAGCGGATGGTCCCTCTGCAAGGCGTTATGGTAAATTCGGTTGGCTTGACATGACCGCGAGCCCCCTTCCTCCAGGATGGGCGAGCGTTGTCCGACATCTGAACCGAACTGGTGACACTGGGCTCTCCCAAGCCGTCCCCAGGTACGCGAAGGTTGAAGGACATGGGCACCAAGGAGGTGTTAGTGAGGCGACAGGACATGGTGTGAGGAAAGCCTAGGAAAACAGCACAAATATGAATTTACGCACCAATTATCCCACGATTCCTGGTGCGATTATCCTGTTATGATAAAACTGCACTTGGAGTTTAGCTCTTTTTGGTCTGAATGATGGCTAATTGAGAAGCTACGTGAGGAACTAATCGTCGCTTAAGTTCCCTTTTATGCCGATCACAGAGATTGCTTCCTCGGCAATGCCCACTCTTAGCGATGCCGAACGCAAGACGAGGAGCTCTCACCTTCACCTCTCTCCAAACCAGCACCAGTTACTTCTCATTTATGAGTGTGCATCTGGATGGACCGTTTCCTCTGAAAATTCAATATGTAAAGTTTTGTGTTAACTCCCTGAACAGTTCCACAGCTCCCAATAAATAAAAGCAGCGCGCTGCCTTTGAGGAGCACCCGGAGCAAAAGAAAGGAAGGATGAAACTGGGAACTGCAGCATGATGCAGAGCACTCCAACGCCGTTTCTCTGGGCAGGATCCTTAAGGAACCTCCTGCTTTGGGGCCACCAGACTGAGCATATGACAATTTGGAGCCCGCTTGACAGGGGGTGAGCTTGATGCTTGCTTAGAAATTAGCAGGAACCGTGCCTCACCCACCTTACCTAACAAACGGGGACATCACATCCATGCCACAGACTGGCTGTGATAGTGCCCGCAAAGGCTTACATCACTTTAGCTTTGATGCGAGCTTTCCATTACGCACCAGCGATACAACCACAGCTGGTGGCGATGTTCTGCAGGGACAGGACATCAGCCCACGACCTGCCCTGGAGCGGACGTCTGGCTTGGCTGGAGAGCTCTGTGGGAAGAAGACATCTCCCATGGCCTCCTACCAAGAGTTATTTGAGTACAGACGGGGAAGAAAACCAAGGGCAGACCAGAGCAGACGGTTCATCCGTGCCCATCCCCAGCGACCACTGCCACCCTCCAGCAGTTCCTCCAGGCAGGAGGGGCACAAAAGAGGACTAAACGCAGACTTCGCAACCCCAAACGAGACGCGAGTCTCCAGATACAGACTGCGGCATGGCTAAAAGAAGCAAAAATACAATAGCTGCCTTCAGCTGAAAAAGGCCTTATTAATGAAATCAGATTACGCAGGATGAATCTCCTGTTACATAACCACAGTCCCGCCTGCCGCCGTTCTTCTTGCTTTATTTATTCAAAAGGAAATAAAGAAGTGGCAGAGCGGCGATGCAGGGAGGAGAGGAAGCGGCCCAGGAAAGGTAATGAGTTTTCTTTAAAAGTCCACGAACAGCATGCAAACACAGAGGCATCCTGGGCACAGAATGATAATGGCCCTTCAATCAATCCACAATTGATTTCACATTTAAACTTTAGATCATCTCAGTAAAAAGCCTTTTGTGAGAGGGAGATGGAGCACCAGAATCTGCATTTCAATGGAGATGCTCTGGATGCTCACCAGCGGCTCCGGCAGCAGAGCTGGGCTTTCTGCAGGGAAGGAGAAGGAGCGCACGTCTCCCAGGACACAGAGCTATTGCTTGGGCATATTACCTGGGAGGTGATAATGAGTTGCCCTCCTTAACATCTCACACTAAAGGTCAGGTGGGTAAACGGTGTCCTTACCTCACAACAGGAACATTTACCCACAGCAGCTACAGGCTCAGACGTGGCTTAAACTCTTCTCCTGCAGTCCCATGCCCTGGGTCCTTGTGGGACAAGGACTTTCACAGTCATTCTGCTGCCCAGGATCAGGAGGTTGGGACTGAGCAGACTATGAGGGACACCAGAAAATACTGACTTTCTATCCCTTTGGTCCTATTTCATCTCACGATGGCACAATACTGCCTAAGTGACCAGCAGCCCTGATTTTAACACCCCGAAGGACGCTACGGAGGAACACCAGTGATAGATGTTCTTATGGTCAAGTGCTCCGTTTTGATAAGGCACAGACCTCTCAACTTGTGGTCCAAGCCCAGGGCACACTCACAGAATCACAGAACAGTGGGGGTTCGGAGGGACCTCTGGAGATCATCCCGTCCAACCCCCTGCCACAGCAGGGTCACCCACAGCAGGTGGCACAGGAACGCCTCCAGGCGGGGTTGGAATGTCTCCAGAGATGGAGACTCCACCACCTCTCTGGGCAGCCTGTGCCAGGGCTCTGCCACCCTCACAGGAAAGAAGTTCCTCCTTGTGTTTAGGTGGAACTTTCTATGGTCAAAGTTGTGCCCATTCCCCCTTGTCCTGTCGCTGGGCACCACTGAGAAGAGCCTGGCCCCGTCCTCCTGACACCCACCCTTTAAGTGTTTATAAGCGTTGATAAGGTCCCCCCTCAGTCGTCTTTTTTCCAGACTGAAGAGACCCAGATCCCTCAGCCTTTCTTCATCAGAGAGGTGTTCCAGTCCCCAAATCATCTTTGTAGACCCACTCACCAAAGGAGACATCGCCGAAGTGGAGGGAAGGTACGCTGAAGTGAAAGGTGGGTCCAATGACGCAGCCCCTGTGAGGACAAAGACATTGGCTTGGTTAAAGAGAACTGTGAAGCATTCAGCTTTCATTCCTGCTTGGATGGATAAAAGCTGGTCTCAGAACCATGGTGGGTTTCAAATCAAGCCGTCAACCTGGTGCTCAGCATGGCCTCCATGTGGACAGGAGGCAGCCAACGCAAAGCGCTCTGCAGCTGATAGCTACTGATGCGGCTTAGGGCACCATGACAGTCAGGGGACCAAGGGTACGTCCCTAAGTTGCTGCTGGCCCAATGAAGGACCCTGATGTCTCTATGCCTCAGTTTCCCCATCTGAGGTGTCCACACAAAAGTGGACTCCTTTTAATTAGCTTTCCCAGCTGCAGGTTCCCTGCTTTGGTATTTCTTAGCTGGAACTGGTGTTTCCACGGAATAGACGAACATCTTTTCTTCAGAAGATCTTGATCCACGCAATCGCTAGGCATGTAGGATTTTGAGGGATGAATCCAGGGGAGCCCCAAACATCCATTGAGAAGAGCAGCAACAGTTCTATGCAGTGGACAATTGAAATCTTGGAGGAAAGTATTGGCTTGTCACCAGTGCACCAGATGACACATCCGAGAGCAACACATCTTATACTACCAAACATGCGTGTCTTGAACACACCACACCTCCTCGCCCCTCCTTAAAGTCATCAGCCAGGCTCCAAACTCCTAAACTCACCATCATTCACTGAAATTAATGCTCGGAGCTGCAAAACATTCACTAATCTATTTCATGGTTGATGTCAATCAATGCCAGCTCTGCCTCTTAATTAAAAATCACAGACCACAGCGAGTCATGTCTTCTAGCTTTATTCTGTTCATGTTCTGCACGTGAACAGAGCCCAGCATCCCACAGGAGGCACCCACGTTCATCCGTGATGTCCCATTTCCAGCATCCCTTTACTAAACACCAAAGAAACAAGCATTCAGGACGTTTTAAGGTTGGTTTCCAACTAAAGAATAATCATCTATGGTTTGGGCAGCTTCTGATTGCCTAGTCAAAAAGCACTCAGAAAAAAATCTGACTTTCAGGAGTTTCAATCCAATGCTAGTTCTTGATTCTTGGGGCTTAACCAGTTCCTGAGAATAAGTCAGACAGCAAATCCCTGCTGCTGATGAAGTTTCCTCTCCAAGGACCTCACATAATCCTCCCAAGCCCTTAACAGCTTACTTTGGAGGGAGCAAAGGGAGAAGACATCTCTTTCCGCCACAGCACTTGCCAGGAGACGATGGAAAACTACCTCCACACCAACCACGAGCGGGGATCACTCTGGGAAAGTGCCAAGGATGAGCCTTGCCAGGCAAGCAAGGAAACGACTGCCGTTTCTGCTGAGGGCAGACTATCTGTGGTCAAGGAAGTTCAACCTGAACGGCTGCCCAGAAGGCCCAGGCAAGGGGTCAACCCAGAGCTCTGTGCACCGCAGCTGATAACAGGCCAGCCTGCAAGAAAATGGGGGGAAAGGCAGTGTTTTTGCCAACAACCGTGTTTTACAGCAGCATTAAATAATGCACTTGTGAAGGGAGATCAGCGTCTTCAGAGCAGGAAGGATAACACAAAGTGGGAGAGGAATTTGCACTCATCTCTGTTCCTTCCTTTGCAGCCTAGTGTCCCACCAGCCAACTTGCCTCCATCAAAAAGAACTGGGAGTTTTTCCTCCATGGAGGAATAAATCCACTGCACAAAACTTCCCAAAAAGGTAGACAGGGAGGCTCAGCTGGACCTAGTGGATGGACATCTCAAAGGAGTTTGAAAACAAACAGCTTGAGTTGTAGGACTGGAGAATGAGACATAAGAAGGACATGGAGCTGTTGGAGCGGGGCCAGAGGAGGCCCCGGAGATGCTGGGAGGGCTGGAGCCCCTCTGCTGGGAGGACAGGCTGAGAGAGCTGGGGGGGTTCAGCCTGGAGAAGAGAAGGCTCCGGGGAGACCTTCCAGCCCCTGCCAGGCCCTAAAGGGGCTCCAGGAAAGCTGCGGAGGGACTCTGGAGCAGGGAGGGGAGCCATGGGATGAGGGGGAATGGGTTTAAATTGGAAGAGGGGAGATTTAGATGAGATATTGGGAAGAAGTTGTTTGCTGTGAGGGTGGTGAGCCCCTGGCCCAGGTTGCCCAGAGAAGCTGTGGCTGCCCCATCCCTGGAGGGGTTCAAGGCCAGGCTGGACGGGGCTTGGAGCAACCTGGGCTGGTGGGAGGTGTCTCTGCCCAGGGTGGCACTGGACGGGCTTTAAGGTCCCTTCCAACCCAAACTATTCCATGATTCTATAAGGGCTGGATAGGGATCCCTGAAACAAAGGCAAGACAGAAATCAAGGAGGCTGATGACATCTCCGAGGAGAATGGACTGCAATGGGAATTAAAGCCAAGGGACAGCTGTAGGGGAGCAGATGGGGACGCTGGGGGACCACCAGATGGGCTGCATAGGAGCCACCATCCAGGAAGAGTGGAGTAAAACGACAAGGAGGAAATAAAAGAAAAGAACTTCAAACCTCTTCCCCTGAGACACAAGGTCTGCACTGAGCTCCGGGCCCTGCTGTCGGAACAGGGCAGAGGGAGGCCACAGAGAAGGGGAGGACGTGTGGGGCACCAGGAGACAGGGCATCGGTGGGGAAACCGAGACCATTTCATTTGGTTGTGGGGAAGCCAAAAGACAACTCACTGTCCCGCTGACAGCTCTTTCCTTCCTCGGGAGTAAGGCCATCCAAGAAAAAAAAAACAAACCTGTATTTCACCTGTGATAAGTGCATCTTTACAAGCGAAACCTGCCCTTGCTCAAGGGGAAAGCTGCTTATGCAAGAAAATCCCGTGACCAATTTAGGGGAGGGACAGAGGAGAATAAATTATTTGATTGTGAAATGTTCCCTCTTGATTTCCCAAAAAAGCAGCACTTCCCTTCCAAACACAAAGCCCGCATAATTGTTTCTCTCCGGCGGTCAGACCTACTCACCGCTCTCTTTTGTGAGGTAATAACCCTGTTGTTCTTTTTTATCCCGTTGCCCCTACCTTATTGGTAAAATCGACTGTAGATCCCTTTCATTTCTTCACTCCCTTCATCTACTGCCTCCCCAACAGCAGCAGCCAGCCCCAAAGCTCCAGGGCTTTCCTGCCGACACCACAATATCCCACCAGCCACACGGTTGAGACCAGTTGGGACAAGTTTGGATGCTGCTGTGGTCCTGAGAAGTCTGGTTTGCTGCTTCTCCTGTCATCAGCCTTTTTTTTTTTTTTTTTTTCCCCTCCCTCCTCCCCTTTGCTCAGTGAGAATTATCTTTTGCAACGGCACCAGCCCACGGGATGATGCCCAAGTCCTTGTGACAGCACTTGCTGCAGAGCTCCCTGTCTCCCGCACCAGCGCTTTTCTGGCTGCAGAGAGGAGGTAGCGTAGCCCTGGCTGCACAAGAGCCGGGAGGACAGCTTGTCCCAACGCGTTAGGGTGAGAGATGATGCCGAGGCTGCTGCTACCCCATTTTGTATGGATTACTAACGGAGGATTTTAAAAACACGC
Source organism: Rissa tridactyla (assembly GCF_028500815.1). Lineage (NCBI taxonomy): Eukaryota > Metazoa > Chordata > Aves > Charadriiformes > Laridae > Rissa > Rissa tridactyla. The sequence goes on along the minus strand of NC_071469.1, from coordinate 73,149,597 downwards.
CTTCTGGCTACAGAATCACCCAGGCTGGCCCGTTGTTCAACCATCCCCAAAGCCCTTTTAGCCTTGCTTCGTGCTCAGGTGGGACATCCCAGACCACCTACTGATCCCATCACACCCTGCCGTGGCCCAGGGGGGAACGAGCTACCTGTGGGAAGGAGTCACTCCAGCTCCTGGGTACTCAGACTGGGCTGCAGGCATCTCCACACCTTTCCTGGGCAGCCGCCAGTCAAACTTTTTCCCCGCGTGGGTTGTCACTTAAAGCCCTGGGGGTCCCCACACAGAGATCTCAAAGGGTCACAAAAGGAATCCGCTGCTGCCAAATTCTGCGCAAACAGTGTCCCGGAAACTCACAGAGCCACCCTGGCTCCACTGTGAAGGCAAAACGTGCTTCCCAGAGGGACCCATGGCTTTCAGAGTTAAACTGGGTACTGCGGGCGTAGGAGGCACGGACATCCGCCCTCACAGACAATTATATGGCACCATTTGCTGTTGCAATTGCAAGGTTCAAACCAGAGTCAAGGTTAAAAAGCCTTGTCTCAGCCTCAGCTCCGATCCTAGCATCCCCACACTAAGACCTTCAACAACACCTTTTTTTTTTTTTTTTTATCTTCCCCCTCCTCTCCTTCCCCATAAAACGTGGTAGAGGCAGGAGAAGATCACCCAGAGATTACCCACGGACGTGCCCACCGACCTCCTATAACCCTCCTCACCTGATAGTCAAGGTCACAGGCTCGGGGGCTCCATTGACATTGAACCGGAATTCTTCCGTGAACTTCCCCAGGATGGTGGAACTGAAGGAGATCTGGATGGCTTGGAGCTCATCTGGCAAAATGACACCCTCCTCGGGGAGAAAGGTGAAGCAGGAGCCCAGAGCCGTAGCTGGAGGGACCAAGTTGAAGAGAGCATTGATGGCTCCTTCGTTAAACAGGATCGCCTGCAGCAGCAAGAAAGCAACATGGAAATACATAAGGAATCTTCCTTTCTGATAGGAGGCTGATTTGTTTTCTAATTAAACAATGAACATCTGCAAAAGGCAGAAGATGCTGTGTGCTGCTGCTTGGCAGAAGCCAAAGAAAACGCAACGGGACAAGTTCCGCCTTTGGATTTTTTCATGCAAAACGGTGAATATAAACTTCATATAAACTTCATATAAACTTCATATAAACTTCATATAAACTTCATATAAACTTCATATAAACTTCATATAAACTTCATATAAACTTCATATAAACTTCATATAAACTTCATATAAACTTCATATAAACTTCATATAAACTTCATATAAACTTCATATAAACTTCATATAAACGTTTATTCCGCGGACACAGAGCGGTCCACCTCGACTTGCAGCGTAGAGGACCTGCTCAGCATCACCCAGTTGATTCAGACCTGTCCCTAAAAGCAAGGAAGGCCAGTTGAGGAGGAGGAGGAGGAATTACTAGTGAATTCGTTACTAGTGAATCATCAACAACTGCTTCTGCTCCAGCTGAGTCCCATCCTGCCAAGGGCAGAAGACCTTCAGCTTCCATTGCAGCCAACGAGTTCATTGCATGTAGGAGACACCTCAGGAACCAGCTTCAGCGGCATTCCCCAACTCTGCTACAGTATGTAATTTGGGTTTCTTTTCTTTATTCTTTAACGTTTTTAGTTTCTTAGTCTTTGCTCAAACAGGCAAATTGCACTTTGGGATCCTGCGCTGAGCTGACATTTCCCTCCAGCTGCTTAGGACAGCACCAACAGCATCATCTACTTATTCACATTTTCTCAAGTAATGAAAACAATATATTGATAGAGAGAATCAATAAAGTATCAGCATTAAAAATGCACAGAGTGCGCAATATTTTGGTAGGAAAACACCTTAATGTGTCCTTCCCTGCCAGAGTCAAGCTTTTGAAAGCGTCTGGCATGATGTATTGTCTCATTTTCCACCTCTTTCGGTCGTTCTATCTTGGGGTTTTTTTTGTTTTGGGTTTTTTTTTTTTTTTTTTTTTCTCAGAAGTCTTGACACCATTGAAAGGGGAGGCAGATATATAGAAAGTTCCTTTGCTTCATTTCCAGAAATGCTTTGCTCTTGGTGGAACTGGAGCCTGAAGAGCGGCGAGGGACCAGTGGGGGCAAGGGGAAGCCCTCCCCTGTGTCTTTGGCAGGGATAGAGCTGAGCCAGGAGCCTGGACGCCTTTCCTCTGACTCCCAGAATGGCAGGATGCACTTCACCGAAAACTGTTTGCAATGGACTTGAGGTCAAACGCAGTGAGTTTATTCCAGCTGCCTTTTAAGAGCCAGAGTACAAAGGTGCGTTGCATCCAAGGGCTGAAACAAAAGCCTCTGAATCCTTATCTTTTTGACCCAATGCTGCTTGCGCCTGTCAAGGGTTGGGGTTTTTTTACATGAAGCCTCCCAGCTGACCTCAAAGGGAGACTGCCAAAAAGCAGGGATTAGGGCTTCACGAGCAACATACAGACCTTTCAGACCCCATCAAACATATCTGGATTCCACGAACATCCCCCCCCCTCCCCGATTTGACTATTATGTCAAATATTGCCTGCTCCCAACTGCCTGAGTTCACCAGAAATCCCACGGGGAGCCATCAGGATCCACCCCCGACCCCCTGCTGCTCACCTCATAGCTGTGGGCCGATCCAATAAAAACCTTCCCGATGTCCAGCTGGTCAAAGCTGAAGCGGAGCCGGGGCCCTATGCCTTCACCTTTGATGCGCAGGGGCAGCCTGGTCTCACGGCCTGGGGAGAGATTTCCATTTCAGTACAGTAATTCCCTCCGTTATCCTGGATTTTTCAGGCTGCCTCAAGGCTAGTCCCTGACTCCAGGCTGGATGGGATCAGTTCTAGATGCTCCAGGAGAAGATACTGGATGCTTGTTTACCTTCAGGGGATAAGCCTTGGGGCTGGTTTCTAATTTCTAACCAAGCCCTTGGGCTGGCTTCTCATTTAGTGATGAATTTGCACCCCGAAAAAGTGATTCTAAGTTTAAAAACATAAACTCTGAATTTCTTCCCCTGTTCTTAGATGAGCTTTGAAAACCCTTCAGTGAAGGCGCAAAGCTCGTGAAACGGAACTGAAGATAAAAATACGCTGTCTATACTGACGCGATGGGAGATGACAGCACGGAAGGTGAGAAGCCCAAGCAAGGCGAAGGGCTCTGCTAACAGCGATACACACATCCGAGGGCTGCTCAGAGCCCAGAATCACAGAATGGTTCAGGTTGGAAGGGACCTTAAAGCCCACCCAGTGCCACCCCCTGCCCTGGGCAGGGACACCTCCCACCACACCACGTTGCTCCAAGCCCCATCCAGCCTGGCCTTGGACACCTCCAGGGACGGGGCAGCCACAGCTTCACAGGATGACTTTGCCTATGTTTGATGAAGACGCCTCTCCAGCCGTGTCTATCCTTTGCTCCAAGCCATGGCTGCTCTTCTGCATCTATCTCAATGCTCGACATCTCAGCCACCCGCTCTGCCCAACCTACGGCTGGGTGACCGAGGGCTCACCTCCTGCAGCAGCACCTAAATAACGCAGGGCTTTATGTCTCCAGAGAGGAGAAGCACTCACCTATTCCCACCGGGATACCAAGAGGCTTCGTAAAGACACCTTACCTGAAGCTGAGCAGTCACGGAAAACCAGCCTCCTCCCTGCTGAGATCAGAGAAGCCATAAACATACCGCTAATACGCACGCACCTTGCTGCAAAGGTAGCCGAGACCACAAGGCTTCGAGCTAAACTCCAAGATGCTAATTTCCTTCCGTCAGGCGACATAGCGCAGGATCTTTCAGTCTGAAGGCTGTTTCGCACCACTGGAGCAGCCCGAAGGGCCCAAATCCCAGCTCAAATTTCAGCTTGGGTCTCCCTGCCATCCCACCCTACTCCGCACGGGAAGTGAGGAGCACAAGGAGAGAGCCCCAGAAGCTGTATATAACCTTCAACGCAGCTTTGGCGCAAAAATATTCCCCTGTCCTTCGAGCTCCTTTGATTAAAGGTTAGAGATTGAAGGTTGTTTGTTTGTTTTTTTTTTTTTTTTTTTTTTTTTTTTTTTTTTTTTTTTTTTTTAAACAAAGCCTGCTGCAGAGTTATTCCAGAATGTCCAAAATGGCTTCTTGTGGCAAAGAGCAGCCCAGGTGTGACATAGCGACTAGATCACAACTTGAAAAATAAAACAAAACTCCCCTGGAACAGCCTTTTCAATGAGCACTGGGTCTTGCAACCATGGGATGAGGATGTTTGACAGTGGCCAAAGCCAGAAAGGAAGAGCTAGGGAGCTTTTGTCCAATTCAACATTATTTAGGTGGATCCAGCCAAAGCCCAGCCGATAGAGATGAGAGCGATGCGCCACGGCTCAGGCGTTAATTGGAGGGCTGTGTATTTCTATTTCACAGATATTACAGAGGAGGCAATACGGGTGCTCACTGCCAAAAGATTTCTCCATCCTGCATCACGTGTGGCTTAATTTTCCTTAAAATCCCTAGGTCTAAACCACTAAAGCTCTTCGGAAATGGCAAAGGTTTCCAAGCGACAAGCTTTTGTCCATCATCACGCTGAGACATGTCCCATGGCCACTGATGCGTGTCCCACGATTGAAAAAATCAGTGAGAGTTCTTCCCCTTCTGCAGTAGGTCCTCGACCTCTCCTGAAGTTCCGTAGAAACCATCCTTTCTCCTACCCCTATGTCGATCCTGGGACTTTAGGAAATCCCAGAAGTTTTGCTTTGCCTCCTTCCAGGTGAACCTCAGAGAGCGCTTTTCCCAAAGGAGGAGGAGCAGAGTGAACTACAGGATTGCCAAGAGGGAAACAAAAACAAGAGAGCACGTCCTCCTCTTCACTAGGAGCTGGGGCTTTGAGGAACATCCAAGCCTTTGCCCAAGGCCCCGTGATGGCTCCCACCATAACATGTCCCAGGGCACACGGACCAACGGCATGGAGTCCTCCATCCCAAATCCATACCCGGTACCGTGGAGCAAGGATTTGGATCTCAGTAGGAACAACGCCTTGGCATGTCACGTAGGGTGCACAATTTGGCGTTGCTGCCTTGCTTTCAGATAAAGAGGGGTGTAGGTGGCCCGACAGCACAGGACTTTGTTTCTGACACTCGGTTTCTCGTTCACAGAATGTCCCCATGTTTTGTGACTGTCTTTGAACGCGATTCTCACCTGACCACGTCAACAAATAGTTTTACACACTGCAGGACACTTCTGTCACAAGGCAAGGGAGTGACCATCATTTGGGATTTTGCTTCTCCCTGGCAAGAGTGGCTTAGAAAGGGGTTTCGCAAGGTGTAACCCAATACAGTCCCCTGTGCGGACAAACCTAAAAACTGAATTTCAGGTGTCTCTGCCCCGCCACCGCGCGCTTCCTTCCAGCACTCAAGAGCCACAGCTTTATTTGCGTGAATAACTAAGGAAGTTAATTTTGAGCGTAAATATTTGCCAAGAGCAAATTTCAACCCCCTTCTTAACCGCCGGCTTTGCCAGCGGCAGAGTGCTGATGGGTTCCGTGTATCACCCAATCCAGAAGCACCTGCTCAGCGATCCGTGGGGGCCAGCAAAGCCCCTTTCCAGCAGGTTGTGAGATCCAGCTGCGCAATTCCCAGTGCTGCGCTGGAGCAAAGCTCCCAAATATTCCTGGCACGGGGCACACGCCGGCTGCCAGTCACCCTCCAAAGGGATTTGCGGCTGGCTTGCAAAGGCATGTGGAATGCAGTCACGCTTCTGAGAGGAATCAAGAAGCAAAACTAACTGGGCCCCTAGTTAAAGATCGGTGCTTTCGCTAAACTCGTTTTGCCCCCAGGGAGCTTGGCGTTTCCATCCTGGCAATACAGTGGATCAGCTCTGTTTTGTAAGGGCTGGGGGAGTAGGCGCATCATTTAAATGACCTGCTTGAGGTCCTCTTCCAAGGAGCCGGTGGAAGAGTTACAGCTCTCCCAAGGGCCCATCCGGGTCTTTCACAAACAGGCTCCTCTTTCCAAACACAGCTCACTCGCCCAGCTCCGCTTCCTGCGGCTCCCAGACCGGCTCAAGGCTTGCCTGCAAGTAGTTTTCTTATTTCTCTGCAATGAAGAAAAGCTCTCCCGACGCAACCCCTGGAGACCTCTGCAGCAAAGTGATGGACGCCCCCATCACCAGAGCACGAATCCCAGAGCCCGGCGCCGAGTGAGGAATCCCTCGGGAGCGACTTTTTAAAAATCAATCCCTTTCCTTCCACAGCTCTAACAACTGCAGCTGGTGGGCAGGAAGACAGTTTGTTAACACAAGCCCTGTGTAATTACCGTAGGTGGCATTTGCCAAGTAAACCCTGAGCAATTACTGTATAAATAAAAAGCTGTTTCATGACATTTGTATCCGTCAGCCTGCAGTGGTAGGGGAAGCAAGAAAGCAGCTGGGTTCGTGATTCCAGCACCCTCCGGAACGGGAGCCTGGCTGCTGGAAGACCACGGACCTTGCACCTCATCCTTTTAGATGGGGAAAAACCATCAAGTTCCTTGGGTGGAAATCCAACAGCAATCTCCCACTCTCAAAAAACCCCTTAAGCAGCATCATGTGGAGGAAGGACAAGGTAACCCGAACCAGGCAGCTCGCTGCAAGCATTCCCTGCCCCATGCTAGCACAGCAAAGGGGTCACCTCTGTAAGGGCAAAGACGGCATAACTTGGGTGAGTCAACGATAACCGCTCCCAAAAAAGACTCGACAGCGCTTCTGTAAGACAGGAGGAGCACAAAGCTTGTCCAGCGGGCTGCTCAGACTCCGGTTTCCAGGGAGGGAGTTCGCCCTGCTGAGGACAGCCAGCCCTGTGCAACACTACCTGTGTACGCACCACGGACTCGCAGTCACAAGGTGACAATTCCCACGCAGGGAGAGAGGCACTTGCCGGCCAGAGGTGGTCCTTTTGTCCAGCAGCGCTCAGCCACCCCAGGGCTGGCAGCAGCTGGGTAATGGGAGGTGATCCAGGGTCTGGGAGCACATTTGTAACTCAGCTCCTACTGCCTCAGATGGTGCAACAGTATAATAAAGACCCACCTTGGAGGTAAACTGAAGTTCAACCAGGCCAAGTGCAAGGTGCTGCACCTGGGCCAGGGCAATCCCAGGCACAAATACAGGTTGGGCGGAGAATGGCTGGAGAACAGGCTTGGGGAGTACTTGGGGGTGATGGTGGACGAGAAGCTCAACGTGAGCCGGCAATGCGCACTTGCAGCCCAGAAAGCCAACCACAGTCTGGGCTGCATCAAAAGCAGCGTGGGCAGCACGGCGAGGGAGGGGATTCTGCCCCTCTGCTTCGCTCTGTGAGACCCCACCTGGAGTACTGCGTCCAGCTCTGGAGTCCTCAGTACAAGAAGGACACAGAGCTGTTGGAGCGGGGCCAGAGGAGGCCCCGGAGATGCTGGGAGGGCTGGAGCCCCTCTGCTGTGAGGACAGGCTGAGAGAGCTGGGGGGGTTCAGCCTGGAGAAGAGAAGGCTCTGGGGAGACCTTCCAGCCCCTGCCAGGCCCTAAAGGGGGCCTACAGGAAGGATAGGGAGGGACTCTGGAGCAGGGAGTGTAATGATAGGACACGGGGTAACGGCCTCAAACTGGAAGAGGGGAGATTTAGGTGAGATCTGAGGAAGAAATTGTTTGCTGTGAGGGTGGTGAGCCCCTGGCCCAGGTTGCCCAGAGAAGCTGTGGCTGCCCCATCCCTGGAGGGGTTCAAGGCCAGGCTGGACAGGGCTTGGAGCAACGTGGTCTGGTGGGAGGTGTCCCTGCCCAGGGCAGGGGGTGGCACTGGGTGGGCTTTAAGGTCCCTTGCAACCCGAACCATTCTGTGATGCTGTGTAAATGGTCTATAAGGGCTTAGGGCTCATCCACTGAAGCTCTTCTGCTGTGTGGTTCTTTGACCTTTACAGACACCTCACAGCAGAGAAAATGCTGGCCAACCCATGGCATGAAAACGTATCCCTTCGCTGCCTCTATTGTTGTGGGATCAGTGATCCAAGCTTGTAGCCAGGCATCCCAAAGGCTGGCCTTGGACAGGAGACCACCTGGAAGCCAGAGGGACAGTGGGCATGTGCCAGCACTGCCTTGCTGACCATCAACCCATCCAAGCACCCCCAGGAGAACCGAGGGGACTGGAAGACCATTTGCCTTCCCTGTGGGTAACAGGAGCAGGAGAGAGGAGCTGTACCTGAGATGTCGCAGTAGACCGTTTGTTGATAGATTCTGGCTTCTCGGGGTTTAAAGATCACATTAATTTCAGCCGAAGAATTGGGCCAGACATCTCCCTCCTAAAACAGAAGGAGACAGCAAACCATTTATCTTCCAACGTTACATTTCTTCTTTTCAGCCACAGCCCTGCAGCCTATATTTAGAGCATCAATGAAGAGCAGGGAGCAAGCAACACTTATCAACAAAATCTATAAGGGTTTAGAAGCAGCTGCAAAAAAACCTTTTTAAGGCCCTTACCTTTACTGGCACCCAGTACAGGCTTTTTGTTAAACGGTGGCTTTGTTATACCCCTAAAACTGGCTCACACTCCAGTGAATCAAGCAGGATTTCTTCCGAGGTACCAGTCAGTCTAAGGAAAAGTCCCTCTCTCCTCCAAACCTTCCTGCATTTCCCTCTATCACTATGGCTACGGGAATGCTTTTACTCAGATCGGAGGAGATTTAGCAAACGAAACAGATTTTTCCATTCTCAGTTACGGAAGCGCTGCCTCTCACACCCTTCACCCGTAACGCGTACGATGCATCTAACGTGCTGCGGTGAGCTGGGGCGCTCAGCACCGAGCAGAACGAGCCTCCTGCCCGGGGATGGATGAAGAACAGAGTCCTCCCCCACCGGTGGCTGCTCCTGCTCGGTGCCACGAGCAGCCAGCCGGCACGGAGGTGACAGGAGAGCTGGGAACGAAGCTGAGAGTCAGATGCATCCTTTTTCTCTCCGCGAGGTGCACAGGCTCCTGTTTCCCTGAGCACAGGCTCTAACAACAAGAGATGGGGTTTGCCTACAGCTCCATGCCTCTTAAAACCAAAAAAAAAAAAATCTCAACTAAAAATAGCTCTTTTCCTCATCATGTTCAGAGGTTTAAGCTTGGGCCGTGCTACCAGCGCTTCTGCAACTGTCTGCTGCTTCCTCGGGGTCTTCTCTCCCACAGAGTCCCAGCACTCTGTCCCAGGGAGCTTTGTCACACATTTTCGGAGCCAGCCCTGGTTTGTAAAGGGTTTCACTCGCTTCTTGCCACTGGTTTAAACAAAGGCACCACTCACATCCCCTCAACCCCTAGCACTGCGAATGTCTCTTCGTGCATTTGTTGACATAAACACGCGCACCTCTGACAACTGTAATGATGCTCGACCAGGAATGAAAAATTTAGCTTCCAGAAGGAGGCAAAAAAAGAAGGGAGTGATTTTTCTATCAACAAAGCGAGGTTTTGATTCTGCTTGCCGCTGGGTATCCTCGGTACTTTGTCCAGAAGAGTCTTGAACTGACTGGAGCCTCCGGCACTCCTGCAGCATAAATATTAAATAACTATAATGCTCCCCATCGACTCAGCCCTTACAGCTCAAAGGACAGTCCCCGCAAAATTCAAGGGGCTATGACACGGGGAGTTATCGGGCCGCAGCTGCAAACAAGTCCCTAACGCAGAGTCTGCTCAGAGTCAACAGGACGGAGGGAAGAACGGGCGGAGAAAACTGTTTCGAACGCCAACAAACCATCACCACCGCAATGAGAAGAAAAGGGAAGTCTAAAAGGATAAAGTCACTTGGATTCCTCTCCAAACGTCAAGCAAAGACATTCGCCAGATCAAATGTACTTTGTATTTCTATCCGGCAGGCAACTGGATGAAGATGAAGCCTTATTCTATGACAACACACTTGCTTGAGGAAGGAAACTGGGGCCACCAGCCTGCAACCCACAGCCAGATATCGGGGCCTTTGGGTACTGCGGGGATGCTGCGTGCACTGAGCATCCACACAGTTATCTTGGATTTGCAGAAATAAAAGCATTCGGGGTGCTCTGAACAACACAAGCTCCGCTCCGGCGCCCGGAGCTCGCCTAAGCTAAGCCACTGAGAAAAAACCCTGGGATGACAGATTTCCCTGGCTTGGCTAATTAGAACCTAATCACTCACCAGCGCTCCTCACCCAGCTGCTCGCTGTGTGTTTAACAGACTGAATTCCGTAGTCGCAGCCCGGGCAGGCTGTCCCCGGGGGAGGGAGGGATGCTCTAGGCAGCCGCTTGCCTTTGCTTCCAGCCCAACAGCCCAACACACGTCCCAGCTCACCGGCGTTTCTACCCTTCTCCTTGAAGGCTGCTGCATGGGCTGAGCCGTTTTTTTCTCCAGGCGCTGTGGTCCTCTGCCCGGAGGGCTGCAGAGAGCCCTCGTTGGGTTCCTGCATGGCAAACAGTGCTTTGCCGGGCTCACCAGCACTGTCAGGTCCACAAACACTCACTGCCACTATCCTGAGAGCGGTGGTGATGCTTGAGGTCCTTCTCATACAGGGGGGACGTAAAGTAGGGGAGGATGGGATGCCTTAAAACCAAAACCCAGGGGTGCAGGGGAGTGAAAAGAGCCCATTTTCAAAACGGCCACCCAGATGCCTCCAAGGGAAAGTCCATTTGCTTCGCGGAGCCCCACGTGCCAGATCGCAAACCAGGGAGAGAAGGTATTCGAATGAGACGGGACAGGTCTGGCAGGGCTGGGGGTGAAAAACCGATGCAGAAGGACACTCAAATCCTGGCAATCAGGCTTACGAGGGCCGCACGCAGCTGGATCACCGGGAGCACGCAGCTTAGAGCTGTCAGACACAATGCCTCCCGGAAACCGAGCACCCCGTTCTTTTGCCGGCATGGCGTTACCGCTTGCAAGACTTTGGGATCTACCTGAAAGAGCAGAGCGAGCTTTTTGTACACCATGTCACCACTGAGTGCAACGCTCTAAAGCCGAGCTCCTACCAACCAGAAGGTTTCATAGAGCCTGGGAAACTCAGAGAGAAAGTTTCATGCCTGGGAAACTCAGAGCATCCCTCCCCTCTCTTCCACCCAGGCCAGAAAACAAACTTCTTTGAGCGCAATGCGGCAGTATCGGTCTTTCAGGTCAACTATCTAACAAAGTACTGTTGCGCTGTTCGAGCCTGCCGGATCGCCGGCTGATGGTACTCACTGGTCTATTTTATGTGCCGCAATCAGATATATTGGCCCTGTGGACGCTTCGGGGCAGTTTGGTTATTACTCAGGGGCTGACAGAGGCAATACATCTCCCGTTAATGGAAGCAAACGCAATACAATTCATAAGCAAAAATGAAGCTAAGCAGGAAAGGAAGAAAATTAAAAAGACGCGCCGGCCTGATGAATATGTATCTGCTAAGAACAGTGCAGTTTTCTAGCTGAGCGAGTTTAGCTGACTTTGGGATTCCGTGAACTCCAAGGCCAGCACATCTGCGACAGAAATATAACCGACACAGTGATCTTACCCCGCTGTTTTGGTGCGCGGTAACAGCAATATATCACGGAGGCAGCTGACAGGGGACACAGGAAGGCAACGCAGAGCCAGGAGCGGGAGACGGTTCAGCAACAGCACGTGCTTGATGCTCGCGACAGCTCTGTCTTGTTGTCACCCACGTGGCCTGTCCCGCTCCGGTCACTGCCCATTGAGCTTTGGGTGAGCAGGACTGGGATGGCAAACTTCCCTGCTCCTCCACAGAGCTCTGGCAGCCAGACAGATGGACGCTCTGCATGCCTGAGTCCCTACGGCCACTTCCACAGCCACGATCCCGAGTGCTACAGGGAATACGTGCAGGGAGACATCACGACTACAGCAAGCAGGAGGTAATAGAAAGAGAACTTCATTTAAAAAAAATATTTCAGTAAATTCCACTTCCCTGTTTTACAGCATACAGACACAGAGGCACAGCGAGGCTTTTGGCCACTGCAGAGTCCATCTGGGCTACTGCGGTACTTCCAATGCTCCTCTCAGGGCAGCGAAAACCTTCCAGAGGCTGCTCTGGCAGGGCAGCACCGTTAGCTCCGGTTTCTCCAAGGAGGTCCCAACGTACAGGAGGAATAAGGGCTGAATCTTCAAGGCCCGAATGCCCTCAAGCGTTCAGAAGAGACGTGGGAGTATTCACACTGCACAAACTTCAGATATCTAACGTGGATCATCTACAGGGAGCCTCGGTCTACACAGCCTACATGCCCTTGAATAGAGAAGCTGAACGTCACAGGTTGGAGAACGTGGGCTTTGTGTCAAAGACAGACAACGGGGACACCTCCCCTCCCCAGAGTGATGTAAAAACCTCAGGTAGTCCTCACACCACACCAGTGGTGGGCTAGCCCCAGGAATGCATGGCTACATGCTATCGCACAGTCCAGACAGTGGCATCAGCATGGGCCCTGGGCTCAACACCAAGAGCTGCCCCTCAGAGGAATCCCTTCTCGTCTTTGCGGCTTTGGATTAACCTGGTTTGGGATAACAAATGTCACAAAACCACAGAATGGTTTGGGTTGGAAGGGACCTTAAAGCCCACCCAGTGCCACCCCCTGCCCTGGGCAGGGACACCTCCCACCAGCCCACGTTGCTCCAAGCCCCGTCCAGCCTGGCCTTGAACCCCTCCAGGGATGGGGCAGCCACAGCTTCTCTGGGCAACCTGGGCCAGGGGCTCACCACCCTACAGTGAAATTTTTTTTCCTGATAACCCAGTCTCCTTCCATCCCTGCATCACCGTTGCTGTGGAAAGGGGAACCGGAGCTGGGTCAGTGCTGGCAGGGCGTTTATCTGACTCTGGAACTTGATCTTGGACCAACATGGCCCAAACTGAAGATCAAAATGGTGAAATTCCACTGCACCAAATAAAACCAAACCAGCTTCAGCAAGGACCTGGGAGACCACTGCAAGCAGACAGCTCCAGACAGCAAGGGAGCGGGAGGGAGTCCCTGCAGGTGCTACTCAGAGCTGCTGAGCTCCTGGTGGGACGTGGGATGATGTGCTCAATACCGCCAAGACCACAGTGATTGCTGCAATGCTGCTGGGATCTCTCTGTACACTCCAGGAGGGAGCCTGGAGCTTTGGGCCAATGTCATTTCTTCTTTTACGACCAAAAGAGACGGGGGTGCAGCACATAAAGCCCCCTTGCTGCGGACAATGTCTTGCCACGTTCCAGGAAACGATGCACCAACATCCCAGAATCACAGACTGACAGGGTTGGAAGGGACCTCTGGAGATGATCCTGTCCAACACCCTGCCAGAGCAGGGTCACCCACAGCAGGTGGCACAGGAACGCGTCCAGGCGGGTTTGGAATGTCTCCAGAGACGGAGACTCCACCACCTCTCTGGGCAGCCTGTGCCAGGGCTCTGCCACCCTCACAGGAAAGAAGTTCCTCCTCATGTTGAGATGCACTTCCTATGGTCAAATTTGTGCCCATTCCCCCTTGTCCTGTCGCCGGGCACCACTGAGAAGAGCCTGGCCCCATCCTCCTGACACCCATCCTTTAAGTGGTTATAAGCATTGATAAGATCCCCTCTCAGTCGTCTTTTTTCCAGACTGAAGAGACCCAAATCCCTCAGCCTTTCTTCATCAGAGAGGTGTTCCAGTCCCCTCATCATCTTGGTAGCCCTTTGCTGTCCCCTCTCCAGCAGTTCCCTGTCCTTCTTGAACCGGGGAGTCCAGAACTGGACACAGCACTCCAGATGAGGGACAGATCTCCACACATCTGAGGACCTTCTGGATCCCGAGGCAGAGGAGACTCCTCCAAGGCACCAGAGGAAGCAAGCCGACGGACTAGCAATAAAACCCCTCTGTTCATACGCATCAGCACAGCTCTCTGGAACAATCCTAATGCGGCAGTATCACTGGAGCCCTGCACCAATATCCTCACTCCCAAGAAAAACCTGCACCAGCAGTTCAGAGACTCGGTCTCTTGAGCTCCCGATACGAAATCGCCGTTCTGCAGGATCCAACGGGGAAATTTTTGGCAGTACATCCACAGATCGCTTCACTGTGTTGTCGGTGAAGCTATAAGCCAGACCGTTTCACTCCAAAGGCAGACGGCAAGAATAAATAACCAGTTACACTTTATTCTACTATTCCACAGCTAAAACGAGTTCTTTAAAGACGTAACTATTCTGGGAAATTTTTGTCATTTCTCCCTTCATTCCTGCTGCACATCAAACTATAAAACCAGAAAAATATTGTGAGTTATTCCTCCCGGGAAATTAAAATAGGCTGTCGAAGAGGTTTCCTCACAGTCCTGCTCTAGCCCACAGGGGAAAAAAGCACTGCTGGTTAAAAGGATATGCTTCATTACCCACCCCTGCAGGCTACTGATGCAGGCGTATGAGCCTCAGGACCCCTCAGGAGCCAGGGGTCGGCCAGGGCTCACATCTCCTCCATAGGACAGCAGCTGAGTCAGAGCACAGGGAACTCCCGTGGATGCTAACCAGGACAGAAATAAAACACATACAGTGCCGTGAACACGATATTGCAACGCTTCTGGCTGAACGTCAGCTTCAGCCAGGCTGCAACTGGCAGGTGGCACAAAACACAGCGAGCGGCTGTATGAGGAGACAGCACAAAACCTCCAGCTCTTCCACCCTGGCGTTGCTACAGCGTGAAGCAACGTGACACGGGAGGGGACAGCCCACCACGGCTCACGGCTACAGAAGTGATCTCTACGCAAGAGCCCAACCATAAATACTTGCAGATCCTGCTTCCCCCTTCCCTCGGCCCCTCCATAACGAGAATCTGCTAGATCTCCGCCAGCCTGAATAAGAAAACGCCGGTCTTGAAAAGCTGGGCACCACCAACTGTTGGCCAAATCCCCGACTTGGTTTTGCAGAGGGAGAAGGCGATCCATGGAAAGGAAATCGCTGCTCAAAGCGGAGAGAAAACCAAAGACAGAGCTGGCAACAGAAGTACCGGAATGACACCCAGATTGCATCCTTCTAGTTCAGGGCACTTTGGAGAAAAAGGCAGGGCCAAAACGAACATCTGCTTCTTCCCATAAATAACCGAACCCACAGCGAGCTGCGGGACGGACCACAGCTGCCGCTGGAGATGGTGCCTGCTGCCAGAAACCAAAGTGCTCTGTAGTAACCTCTCATTTGGAGGGGGACCAGCTTGGTTCCCCAGCTGAGTTGGAGATTTGCGGGACCAAAAAAAACCCCTGTTACCTCCTGGCCCAGCAGCTGCTGGATCAACACCACCGGCAGCTTCATAACCTGGACATCTTGAAGACCACCTCCAACGGCTCAGAATTAACACATGACACTGAGGAGTCGCTACCAGGCACTGACAGCAGAGCGATGACTTGTCAAGGTCAGCGCAATGGTAACACATCCTTGTCCTCCCTTTCCTCTGGTTTCCATTTCCAAGGAGTCAGCTCCCACGTGTCTGCAATGTGACTAACGGCTAATCTGGGGTGGGGAGGATGCAGCAGAAAGCAAGGACTTTGTCCTCTGGTAGCCACCTGTGCTTCTACCATGGCTGCTTCTGCTGACATATCATGTGTATTTGCAAAAATAAATTAAACCAAATTTGCGATGCGCTCGGAAAGTCGGAGTTGCGTAACAGCTTGTTTCCCACAGGCTTGGACGGCTGCTCGGAGTGTTCACAGTCACATGGCAATTCCAAAATCACTGCCGCCTCTTTCTTGTTATTATTTTCCTCCGTGAGTTAACCCTACACAGACCGCAGAGACCCGCTGCAGCTTCTGAAGACAGCAACATCTGAAAACACCGGCAGGTAACGGTCCGCTTAGACAGCAAAGCTTCTGCCCGAACTCTGCAAAGCCACCCTGAAAGCGTTCCCAAGACTACTACCCCTCCGTCAGCCTCCTAACCTCTGGAAGCAATTATTTCTTCCAGTCAGCAGTTACAAGGGTTTGATTCTTTCTGTAGGGTGCTCCCAGATGTCACGGGTGATAGGTGGGAAGAAGAGAGTGGCCACTTTTGGCCAGAAGGTCTGTAAGGCAGCAAGGTCCCACCTTTGGGGGGCCTTTCCAGCAGATTTACATGGCAGTACAAGAAGAGTGTCTGTCCAAGCGAAAGGTTTTGGGGCCGTCACCAGAGAGAAGGTTACGGAAGTCAACGGCAGTGGATTTTTAGGTTCTACATTCGATACAGAGGAGAAAATGCTATCATTTGATGTAAAGACACCCATATGTCAGGGGGGAAAGACAGACGTGAGCTAAACACTGAATGTGAAACTGATTGTTCCATAAATACTGGAATTAATGGAAATCAAAAGACTGATAATGCTGGACAAGATAGAAGCAGAGAGACTCGTGTGGCAGACCACTTACATTCAAGCCCTAGAGCAAACCATGTAACATGAAGGCAGCCATTTAGGAAAGGATTCCACTCAAGACTAGGGGCCAGGCTACGCTTTATGTCCGTACATCATCACATGGAGCACACGGACTCGGTGCTGGGGACAGCCAGACTTCTGGACCTCACCTTAATGCTCTTCAGGAGCTCAAGAGCGGGTTAAGCTAGTGGTGGAGACACAGTCCAACCGTGGTGAAACAGGAGCCCTGGAGGACGTTCCAAAACCCGCTCTGATGCACCGCTGGATGCTCTTAACGCTCAGCTGATCAGCTCCCACTCTCTGCGATATTCCTACTGCTCTGGCACGATCCCTTGGTCACACCACGCTGCTGTCAGCTACAGTGGTGTGAAACCACAGCTGTTCTGACACTGGTGGCTCTCAGCCTTATAGGGGCTATAGGAGTAACCACCAGAACACCATCCCCTTCCTTGAAAAATATTAGGTTCACTTATTTTAATAAGAAAAAAAAAAGGAGGTTGGGCTTATTCCAGGGTTTACTCCAAAGATGAGAGGGGATTTTGGGCTGCTCAGCCAGCAGGCGCTCTTCGTCTCAGACCAGGCAAATGCTCTGAATCAGGGCTTTGGCTGGTCGAAGGATGTGAGACTTTTTTCTTGCATAAAGAAGAAAGCAAAATATTTTGATTTCTATTGCACATAGGTACTGCAAATGTCTGTTTAAACCTGCCAGTCTTGTGTCCAGGCTCACAGACGACACTGGAAGGGAGATTCAGACCCAGCGTTAAGTCCTAGTTATGTGAAGGGATTGGTATTTCTGGGATTAATTTGAATTTGGCCTCCTCTCCATGGAGGACCATTTCATTCTTCAGGTCAGTATGTGAACTGACAGTGCTCTGATATGCTCTGTTAATCCCCATACAGCATGCAAGGTGTGTCCTTACATATACGATCGATACCTCCGAACGCTGGAAGGACACTTATTAAGTGCCCTTAATTTACAGCCCTTGCAGCAGCTTGGCTTTAGGCAGGCTCTCGCTGCCCGTCAGGAGCCTGCAGGATTCAGAAATGCTTTTTGCAACCAGCTCTCCCAGCCTCACTAGAAACCTGATGTTTTTCCCCTCTTTGCACATCGAGCCAGCTGATGCCAGGATCTGCCAAGTGACCTCATACGACGAGGAGGTTCTCGGCTATCGCTTACCACCGGCTCGATGGTGAAGATGTCATCGGAGAAAAGTATGGAGTCTCCTTGCACCTTTGCTCTCTGGTTCTGGAAGGCACGGGAGAGAAGGGAAAGGCGTTCTCGGAGAGCGGGGTCCACCGAGCACTCCTGGAGGAAGTAATGCATCTGGTCCTCTTCCTGCCTCTGCAGCCTGTGACGCAGCCTGCGGTCACCGGGAGAGACAAACCAAGCAGATAATTTAATAAGCAACATATTCGCAGAGACTGTCGTGTAAGCACAGGGGCAGCAACGCACACGGGGAGGAACAGCCCCTGCAGCTCAGCAAGGGGCCGACCCTGAGCCAGGGGGTCCCAAACCCATCAGAATATCACTTGTTCTACCCTGGCAGGGCAGGTGGGTTTACTCCACACTTATAAACTAAGAAGCACAGAATGGTTTGGGTTGGAAGGGACCTTAAATCCCACCCAGTGCCAGCCTTCTCTTCTCCAGGCTGAACCCCCCCAGCTCTCTCAGCCTGTCCTCCCAGCAGAGGGGCTCCAGCCCTCCCAGCATCTCCGGGGCCTCCTCTGGCCCCGCTCCAACAGCTCCGTGTCCTTCTGCTGTTGGTGCCCCAGCGCTGGAGGCAGCACTGCAGGGGGGTCTCACAGAGCCGAGCAGAGGGGCAGAATCCCCCCCCTCGCCCTGCTGCCCACGCTGCTGGGGATGCAGCCCAGGCTGTGGGGGGGTTTCTGGGCTGCCAGCACACGTTGTGTTAATGTTGAGCTTCTCATCCACTGACACCCCCAAGTCCTCCTCAGGTTTTTTGAAAGCTTAGCAGCCCTCAAGAGAGCGACCTGGCTCAACAGCCACTGCCGCAACTGATGGAGAATTCACCAACCACCTCAACTGGCTTCTCCTACCATGGAGCTGCTCATGGGAGGCAGAAAAAGATGAAGGAGCACCCACTGCAGTGCCTCACTGGGAAGGGGGGAAGCGGCTGGGTTTCAGCTGCAGGTTACTAGCATCACTCTATTTTCTTCCCTTTTGGACCTGCAGAGATAAGCAAACAATATCTGCTCTCTGTTCCCTACACTGCCTTCCCACCAGCAGATCCCACGGCACTTTAAAAGAAAACTAATGAATTCAGGCATCTCATCACCTCGGTGAAATTAAGAGTTTCACATGCATGAAAACAGAAACCCTGAGCGAGGAAGGGACTTTGCCTAGCGTCACCCAACAAAGAAGCCAGGACCAGCACCCCTGAATCCAAACCCTTAAGTCCAGCCTTGAACCACCCTCTCTTTTTCCTTTTTGGCCTTCTCTGCAGAGCTTTGACACAGTTCATCTCTCCCTTACTTGGTAGCTCTAGCAGAAATCATTTTAGTGTTTAAAGATCACAACCAAGAGATGAGAAGGGAGCACTGCCACAGAGCAGTTGCGCCCTAGCTGGCATATTGCTGTCCCCCCTTCACGCTCCAGTCCCCTGGCCATGAAGAACCAGCAGGTGACATCTCCGGGGTGGGGGACGAATGGAAGGCTCCACATGCAGTGAATCCGGGCAATGTAATATAAACAGGATAGCGATCATCACCCGGCTGAATTCAAATACAATTAGAGGGGAAATACGGTCCTGGCCGTTACTCGCTGCACACAGACAGAGCCTGGGGCAAATGCTGTCACCAGCGCCAAAAATACTCGCTTTGGCTAGCTCCCCGCGGAGCACGATAGGAAACGTTTCTCCGCGGCTGACCTACAATGCTGAGCTTTGTAGGGGGGCTTCCAGCCACTGAGATGAGCAACCCTCAACTCAACCTCCACCAACGGACGATAATTCCACCCTTACATTCCAGAAAGTCCTGCAGGAGAAAGAACAACCCCCTGGGACAGACCTTCTAATGATCCAGGTCTTTTTAGATCCTGCACTGCCTCCCCCCATGAAAGTCCTTCCCACTCTGAGATCTCAAAAGCTTCTCCAAGAGCAGGACAGTGGCCTTGGAGCTACAACCATCCCTAAGACTTCCAAGTAAGGAAGAACAAAACGTCCTGGTCAGTGTCTAGGACACAAACTGGTATGAGATCAAATGTAATTGGGGGAAAAAAAAAAAAAAAAAAGAGGTTGAACACTGTGGAGAAACCTGGTTGCTTCTGAGGATTACTCAGGGTCCAGACTAAGACAGGCAGGTGGGAAGAGATGGTGAAGGAATGGTCTAGGGAAACGCCAGGCGAAGGTCATGAGATTTTCTTTTAACACACTGAGCCTACACGGAAGTCACACACTGTGTAATTAAAAATAGAGAACAGTGGAAAACTAGTTTTGGCCTTCAAGGCATTTCTGACCTAATTATGTTGAACTTTATTTGCTCAGAAGCCCTTAAAAAGTGCTCCCATTTAAGGCATTTTCCCGATCAGCTATGGGTGCAGACTAACTCCTATACACCTACGTCCGTCCAAGTCAAAGAAGTCACACAAGGACTCCCTAAATCACCCAAGCTTTAAAGTGTAATTTCTAATTCACCCCCTGCCTCCGGGATGTAAGTGTTTCTCTGCTGCCTGAAACAGGAATTCCAAAGCTTCACCAAAGACGCCCTTGGAAGATCCTGCCCCATCTCCCATCACCATGAAGACATGGGTTGCTGAAGCCCGAATGGGCTCTGCCCTACCTTCCCTGCAGAACCCTCCACCTCCAAACCCTCCCCAGCCTCTAAGGAAGGGCACAAATACCTCCTTGTGCTGGAAACCAGGGCAGCGCAAGGCAATTCAACATCCTACAGCAGGACGGCCTCAACTTTCTGGGCCAATGAAGCCCTCTACCCTGCGCATCACTGCAAAAGGAGCCTGCCATCTTATCAAAGCCGGAGTGGAAGAACCTGCAGCAACTATCACAATAGTTACATTTCCAGCAGCTACATTAAGTCCCAGGTAACGAGTCTTAACACTTTCCTCAGCCTCATGGACCCTCTGGAGCCCAGGGATCTCTGGAGTTCAGTGGTTTGTGATCCCACAAAACACACATTTGCTATCCAGTCATCGCAATCAACCTTTCCTCCCCAAAACGTCATCCTCAGCTGGAGTATGGGTGGAACTGTTTTGGGAAGTGCTGAGCTCCATTACCCTGAAGCTCAGGGACACATCCCTGACACCGTGGAGGGTTTACTTCTCCTAAACTACGCAAAAAGCACACACACACCCCCCCCCCGCACCCCCCGAAGCCATACGTTAGTTTTCCCCTTGGGCAGTGTATCTTACTGAAACGAATCTTTCCAACAAACCTCAGCTTCTGCTGATCCTCCTCTTCCTGAGTAACAAAAGCCTTCCACTGGAAGTGGGCTATGATTTCACTCCGATTGTGGATGACCACGGACCTGTGGTTTGACAGTGCGAGGTAGGTCTTCTCAACTGTCAAGGAGTTCCTGTCTAGCCTGATGTTGACATCTACAGCTGCTCCATAAAGGCTTGTGTGAATATCTTCGCCTGGAACAAAGCAAAGGGGAGTCTTTGCTCATCTCACTTGCCGGTGGAAGTACAAGAAACAGAGCAAACCACAGGTAACAGAAGAAAGCGTTACAGCAGTTCCCGAGAGCTGCATGTGTGCTGCATGAGGATGTCCCGGACACCACCTTAAGTGCCGTATTCCTGGGGGTGTTTGTAGAGATTTATCCCCAAGGGGGACAGTATTGACAGTAAGATTTTTCGGCTGTGCCCAGGTGGCCTTTGGGCTGCCATCCCACTCAGGTCCCAGGGAAGTCTCCATAGGAGACATTCAGGTGACTCTGAGGAGTCCCACCTCAGTCGTGGCTCACCCCGGGGTCCCCTGCAGGCACACCACCAGTGTGGTGTCCCTCCTGATCCCTGGCTGCTGACAAACAAAGATGCCTGGGGGCATGCAGGAAGAAAAGGGAGATTCAGAGGAACGAGCGGAATGACAGCCCACGGCAGGATGGGACACAGAGGAGGACGTCACTGTGTTGTAGCAGCAGTGCCATCGCCCGCTGTGCGTTTGTGAAGATACGGTCAAAATGAGACTGCTGGCGCATGGCCCACACCAATGTGCCCATTACAGTCCAGCAAGCCCATTTCTTCAGCCTAGTCCTTTGCCTATGCCTGGGAGAACGAGTCTACACTGAGCGTTCCCCAAGCTATTCAATGACCTCCAGAGCAAGGACATCTTTGGTTTCCGCCTCAGACCAAGCCGAAGAGGAGAGCACCCATGGCCACACACATAACTGATTAACAACTGGAGTCTTGCTGGAGTACCCATCAGCATTTCACCCTCCAGAAGAGACTCTACCAAAGGCTCCCTCACTTCCAGAGCTTTCAAACCTTAATTTTTCCCAACCATGTAACTCCTGGGAGTCAACTGAGCTCAAACTTCAGTACCAAACCCACTCTTCCTATTGTGGCTGAGTGTTTCCCAGGTGAGATGCAAAGAGCGAACACCGGGGATGCTTTGGGGAAGGTCATGGCCACTCTGACTCTCTAGAACTATCATTTCTACGGAGCGGTGCTCAAAGCCTCAGAGCCAGCCCCAACTGACAAGCATGGCAAGCTGGCCGTATCCTGGTGAGCATCTCTCAGCACCTCCTCACTGCACAGGTTACAGCAAGGCCACCAGAGAGCCCTGCTTTTAAAAGGTTACCGTGCAACAACACAAGGAGAGAGACAGATAGGTGCTGGATGGACTCCTTAAATCCAAAGCTGGCCAACACAGCAGAATCGCATTAATTCTGGGAAGAGAAAGCCCCCTCTTTGGAGGTGGGCTGGGGAATAAAGCAAGACTCACCCTTAAAATAGTAGATCTCTCCAGTCATCTATTCATTCATCTCCACACATGGAGAACTCAGCCTTCATGCCTGTGTAACCCTCAATTTCTCTGCTCTTAAGGGAGCCCGGGGTGGTAGGCATTTATGGCCAGAGATGAGTTACGTCGTGAGAAAACCAGCGACGTTTCCAACGACTGGACAATCTGCTTTCTACAGTGGAGGATTTAGCATATAAAAATAACTGAAGTTCAGAAGAGTTACGGCGGCGAGGTATGCTTTATAAGCGTTGCCTTTCCCCTCCACTGAATCCTCGGCATCCCTTGGCAAGCAGAGGAACCGGGACCCAAGAAACAGGAGACGTGCACAGCGCTTCAAGCACATACAGCTTGGGCTCGTGGAAACCCAACTTCATGCTCTACAACGATCAAGACAACGAAGTGCTACAAAATGAACACGGTGAAAACTATCGTCTCACCGGCTAAACCCATGGCCGCGTGGGTCTGGAAATATCAGGTATAGTTCCTGATGTCAAAAGCCAAGCTGAAGCATTTGAAATTAAATACAGAAAGAACGATTAAAAGTACGGAGCAGCTTCTCTATGAAGACTGAGTAGGATTCCTCAACCTAGAAATCACAGGGGAGAGGTTTGTAAAAGCATGAATAGCCTGGGAAGCGTGAGTAAGGAAAAACTTGCCATAAAACAGGAACCTGATGGCCTGAAATAATGTTATTAGTCAGAAATTACACAAAAGTGGCAGTAATTTCCCAGGGAACATTCCCGCCTTTGGAACACAGGAGGCTGAGGAGGCTAACAGCTATAAATCCAGAGAGCAACCGGACAAATTCTTGTAAGATAAAACCATCAGAAGCTATTAAAACAGAGATGAGTTTAAAGCCTCCAGCACAGAAAAACACTAGCTCTGGAGCCCCCGGGGGAGAAAGCATATGCGCAGCTTGTTTCTACATGCTTTGCTAAGCGTCCCCTACTGCGGCTCTCCTGGAGAGAAGCTGGGGATGCAGCCACCCTTCGGACTCTTTGGAAGGCCAGAGGGGTTTGCCGGAGCGCCTTCTATCCCAAAGAGAAGTATTTGACGTCATGCCGAATAGAAAAAGCCCCCCGAATTGGCCAGCGGAGCGGAGCGTGCACAGATGACAGCGCGTCGGGAGGAAGGCGCAGCTCTGTCTGCCAGGCAGATGAACCGACGCAGAGAATGGAGCTGTCGGGGCCGGCCAAGGGCTGCAGACTTCACGGTTCGGGTGCCAAATTCGATGCGACATTTCATTTAAGACTCTGGGCTGTTTAATATATAAGTTTTAAAAAAAAAAAAACAAATCCAACCCCACCACAAACCCAACCTCTGCGCTGTACCAGTGATGTAGCACTAGGCATTTCGCTTGACAGGGTAATGTCCGTGGTGTGCAGTTTGGGACGCTTTGCTGCCGTGACAGCACATGTAGTGAATCGAGATGTATCTGCCCTATCGTTATTTACACAACAGGATCTTATTACAGGCTGTCAATTCTCTCACTCTTACGCACTTTTGATACATTTCCTACCGACGGCAGGGCACAGCTCTCTCTGCAACCCAAAGCGATGCCTGAATTTGAAATTAAAAATTAGCCTTTTTGTACAGCAGTCGAGGTGATGCTTTGGGTCCAGCGCTCCTGAACGATGCCCTCTGGCACAGCAGAAACACCACTGGGTTTCGTTCCACCTGCATGACTCTGGATGCAGGGATCTTAGCGCATCGTAACCTCTTGCTACCTCAAAGCAAGAAGTGTAGTATCAGTTCATCCTTCCTGGGTCCTACTCTGCAGGGGGAGGAAAAAAAAAAAAAAAAATCAAAAAAGGGCAATTTACAGAAGACCTAAAACACCTTTCTGAATTCTTCTAATTCACGATCATCCTGGTGCAAGGGGGAATAGCTTTCAGAGCCGCACAAATTGTTCTTAAACAGCAAGACAAGTTTTGTCTAGCCTGAAAGCACAGCTCAAGGAAGGGACAAGCAAACCCTCGAACAAGATCTCAAAACAAATTTCAGGTTTTCGGAAGGACGCTTTCCTCACATTCAGCAGCAGCGCTTTCCTCCACTGACTGCTGCTCTACACGTTAGGAAGCTGGTAGCCGGGTCGATTAGAGCGAACACAGACACAAACCAGCGAAGTGCTGCATTTCACCTTCACGGAGACATAGCCTTCCTTTATCCCTGTCACTCCCTCTTGGCTGAATTTGGATTTCACATCTTTTCAGGGGCGCACGACAGACAAATTTGGAATGTTTGGGTGGCGCAAGAAGCAAGTTTAATTTCGTTTGCCGGGTTTGTCAGGAGACTGTGCCTTGCTCCCAGCTCTACGAGTGCAGCTGAAGAGAGGGAGGTCCTGCTGCTTCTCCGCTGACACTACAAGCAACGAAAGCCGAGCTCTTCGCTCAAACGGGTGTTATCGTACCTCCAGATCGATTGGCGATAAGCAATTCTTTTGCACCTGCT
Source organism: Rissa tridactyla (assembly GCF_028500815.1). Classification (NCBI taxonomy): domain Eukaryota; kingdom Metazoa; phylum Chordata; class Aves; order Charadriiformes; family Laridae; genus Rissa; species Rissa tridactyla. The sequence goes on along the minus strand of NC_071469.1, from coordinate 73,124,934 downwards.
GCTGTTGAACCCAATTGCCAGCATATTCTTGTTTTCCAAACAGCGCGCCAAGGACTGCTATTACCCCTTCGCCACTGGAGAGAGTCACTCCCCCAGGCTGAGGGGTCTCCGGAAAGCTAGAGATGTCACCTCCAGCTGGATCCAGCCCTCCTCACCGTATGCTTTTTGCCCGTGTCTCCCGCAGAGCTGCCACCAGGTCAGAGGCAGGAGCGTCGCTCCCAGCCGGCTGGCTGTCGGGATGCAAATGGCATCACCTGCGAGGTGCCCTGCTCACCGCCACCCCGAGAAAGGCCATCTCTCAGCCCCCACACTCGTATTCCCAGGGCTAGAGCAAAGCACAGAGCGGCGCGGCCGCAGTCATTTTTAAGTGTTTCTCCGAGGCGGCGTTCACAAGCTGCCTTCGGACCGTGTTAAACCACCACGTTATTCACTCCAGCCCTAGGAGCAGCTCGTTGATAAACCTCGCCGCTAAATAACTCCTGCTGCCAACACGGCTGGTTCTAAAGAATCATTCTCGGGCTACAACAAAGCTCTAAGCATCTAATCATTACTACAGCCATGATTATCGCTGTTAATGGCTAGAAGGTGTTGGCATAGAATTGCCCAGGTTGGAAGGGACCTTTCAGATCGAGTCCAACCATCAACCTCACTGACAAAACCCACCACTACCCCATGTCCCTCAGCACCACTTCACCCGGCTTTTAAATCCCTACAGGGATGGTGCCTCATGGTCCAGGCCTCAGCAAAGCACCCATCGAGCCCACACAGCACATCGTAAAAAGAGGGGTTTTACCCCAAAGGCACTGCAAGGAACCCATAAGACAACGGTTGGGGAGGAAGAGGGAGGTGGAAAGGAATGATGATCTGAGGGAGGGAGCCCCTCTGCTGGGAGGACAGGCTGAGAGAGCTGGGGGGGGTTCAGCCTGGAGAAGACAAGGCTCCGGGGAGACCTTCCAGCCCCTGCCAGTCCCTAAAGGGGCTCCAGGAGAGATGGGGAGGGACTCTGGAGCAGGGAGGGGAGCCATGGGACGAGGGGGAACGGTTTTAAACTGGAAGAGGGGAGATTTAGCCGAGATCTGAGGCAGAAGTTGTTTGCTGTGAGGGTGGTGAGCCCCTGGCCCAGGTTGCCCAGAGAAGCTGTGGCTGCCCCATCCCTGGAGGTGTTCAAGGCCAGGCTGGACGGGGCTTGGAGCAACCTGGTCTGGTGGGAGGTGTCCCTGCCCAGGGCAGGGGGATTGGAGCCGGATGATCTTTAAGGTCCCTTCCAACCCGAACCATCGTGTGATTCTGTGAATGACCAGCCAGCAGTGGCCTACAAGAAAGGTTGCAGGCACTTCAGACAGCACTCTAGCATGTTTTACATCTCATCTGCTTTTCAATTCAAACAGGCTCCTCACAGTGCCTCCTCCTGTAACGGAGCACCCAAAGTATTCCACATCACCTCCTCCGCACCGCGCTTAGCAAGATCCGTTCACCTTGTTACAGGATGAAATACTCCAGCACGGGGGCTTTCTTCTGCCCAGCGTGAAGGCGCCTCGCGGGATTGTCTTGAAAAGGACAATGAAACAGTCGGATGATGAAAGACAGCACTGCCGCATATATCCAGCATGCCGCGGGCTATTTTTAATCATTACTGCTCCGACAGTAACGATACGCTGGGCTACCTGACTGGCTGAAACATCGCTTTTTTGGCCGACGGGGAAAACAGCGCAGGAACTTTCATTCTGATTGCCTGGCACAGACATGCCCAATATACCACTTAATAAATCAATCACCCTTCAAGCTGCCCTTCTGCTTCTCAGCAGATGCTGATTGATCCACAAGGAAAAAGAGGCTAATGAACAGTCAGCTCTGTCCTGAAACCCATCCAGAGTTAACGACGCTTAAGAACGTGTTAGCGATTTCCACCGATGATGGGGCGGACAAGCTGCGGTCGAGGATGACTTGCAACAAGAAATGAAAGCCACCTTCTTCCAGAAACCTTACCTGTGCTAAAAAAAGGGATATGCAGAGTCACGCAGGTTTCTGTGCATAGCCGGGGATGGACAAAACGGCGAACAGGAGTTTTTAAACTTCCAAATGACCCTCCTGGTACCCACCCCCCCATCTGTGCTAGTATGCTTAACTCCATGGGTTGCTTCAGCAGGGTTTTTGTCGGGAGGGGCATTACGTAGCTGTGGAGCTATAAAATGGTTCAAAAAAACCCTTCAAGCACAAATGAAGCACGAACTTAATTCCCCTTCACCTGCCCTCAAAGTGATGGACCATCTGTCTTGAAACGCAAGGCCCTGGAGAGGGGGCAAAGGCCATTCTCTGTTTGCAAGGAGTAGAATAACTTTATCTAAAAACAATATAAAAACCCATATCACCACTACAAGCAGTTCTAGAAAAAGGGGACAAAGACAGGAAACAGTCATTTCCTATTAGCTGTTTTGACATAACCGAACACTTTGGAGGCCAATTAGACTCACCCATCACTTTAATTGATTTGGACTATAAAAGCCTATAACCAATCAGTTGTATAAAGTGTTAGTTCCCAATCCTCGGTCTGTTGCAACGCTGCTGCTGTTAAGATGCAAAGTCAACACACAATTGCATGAACCCCTATTTACACCTTCTTTTGCCTACAATAGATACCTCCCTCCGCTCAACTTGAAGCGGACGCACAAGAACATAAAAATCAGAAGCAGCCACGCTGCTGGGAATTCCCACAAGCGAAGGAAGAAAAGCACAACCTGCACTCACCAGCTGCAACAAGCACAAAGGAAAGTCACAGAATCACACGATGGTTCGGGTTGGAAGGGACCTTAAAGATCATCTGGTTCCAACCCCCTTGCCCTGGGCAGGGACACCTCCCACCAGACCACGTTGCTCCAAGCCCCGTCCAGCCTGGCCTTGAACCCCTCCAGGGATGGGGCAGCCACAGCTTCTCTGGGCAACCTGGGCCAGGGGCTCACCACCCTCACAGCAAACAATTTCTTCCTATTACCTCATCTAAATCTCCCCTCTTCCAGTTTAAACCCCTTCCCCCTCGTCCCATGGCTCCCCTCCCTGATCCAGAGTCCCTCCCCATCTCTCCTGGAGCCCCTTTAGGGACTGGCAGGGGCTGGAAGGTCTCCCTGGAGCCTTCTCTTCTCCAGGCTGAACCCCCCCAGCTCTCTCAGCCTGTCCTCACAGCAGAGGGGCTCCAGCCCTCCCAGCATCTCCGGGGCCTCCTCTGGCCCCGCTCCAACAGCTCCGTGTCCTTCTGCTGTTGGTGCCCCAGCGCTGGAGGCAGCACTGCAGGGGGGTCTCACCAGAGTGGAGCAGCAGAATCCCCCTCCCTCACACTGCTGCCCACGCTGCTGGCAATGCAGCCCAGGCTGCGGGGGGTTTCTGGGCTGCCAGCGCACGTTGTGTTAATGTTGAGCTTCTCATCCACAGACACTCCCAAGTCCCTCTCCTCAGGGCTGCTCTCCAGCCATTCTCCGCCCAGCCTGGATTTGGGCTGGGGATTGCCCCGACCCAAGTGCCAAGTTTTTAAATGGCTGGTAGTCCAAAGAAAAATCTAGAGAGGCCTCTACAGCATCAGTGTCTGGCTTACACCTTAGGATAACATGAGAAACAAGATCTTCTTTCTAAACTCACAGAATCAAACAAGTTTCTAAACATCTTCCATCACTAAACACAAGCTTAAAAAAAAACCCACCTGTGTTGGTGCACTTCAGCAAAGCTTCGGAGCCGAAAGAGGCTGCTGCTTAGGAAGCAGATTTCCCCACGTCTTAGCATTTATAAGAACTACTATAATACTTCTATGATGCTAAATCTGCCTGGCGTTGAAGGAACAGAGAATTGCATGAACACGAACAACTACAGAGGTGAAGAGCAACGGCCATCAGAAGCTCAGGGGCTGCTGCCGTGACTTTTCGCTCGACGGTAACTTAACGCTACTCACAGTGACAGCAGAGCCCCGGTCAACACTCGCACGAGGCTAAGATTAAAACCAGAAACTGGTTTTGGTGTTCCCACCCTGGTACCCCGCACAAGGCAGGGACAACTCAGATAATTATCTAATGAGGCAGCAAGTTGGCTCAGGCAAGCACGGAGCCTCCTTCCTTCCACCTCCATTCTGGCTGCCGTCAGTACAAATCGAGAGCACTCAGCAACTTGTTTGGAGCGATCTCAGGAATGTAAAATGCAACACAACAAGGGCTAAACCTCAGTTAAACCCTGCTGCCTATCCACATCTATCAGCGGATTTACAAAGAGGAAAGAGAAAGGAAAAGGCTTGATCTAGAGGCTAAATCAATAGGATTTTCATTTTATTTTCAAACAAGTTCCTGGAAGCCACTGATTGCGATGCCAGGCTCGCGAGACAGATGATAAGAGCCTGGGTGGAAAGGGGGTTCTTAAAGGAAAGAACAGCTACACAAAGGTGGTTGCGTTCTCCGACGTCTACATAAACCCACAGATGAGTATCACGGCAATGTGGTGCTTTTTTTCCCCAGGAGCTTTATCCTCGTGGGTAGTCAAGATGATCAGAGGTGCTGGTACACCCACAGCACAGCCCCTCGTTCAGCCTCCAACAGCAATAAACAACCAGGGCTGGGATTTAATGAGTTTCCTGCATGCACTCAGTGACGACTAACACACCGCCAAGCCCTGCCATAGGTGGCAACCAGAGGGACCTGGACAGGCTGGAGATGTGGGCCCTTGCAAACCTCATGAAGTTCAACCAGGCCAAGTGCAAGGTGCTGCACCTGGGCCAGGGCAATCCCAGGCACAAATACAGGTTGGGCGGAGAATGGCTGGAGAGCAGCCCTGAGGAGAAGGACTTGGGGGTGATGGTGGACGAGAAACTCAACATGAGCCGGCAATGCGCACTTGCAGCCCAGAAAGCCAACTGCATCCTGGGCTGCATCAAAAGCAGCGTGGGCAGCAGGGCGAGGGAGGGGATTCTGCCCCTCTGCTCCGCTCTGTGAGACCCCACATGGAGTACTGCGTCCAGCTCTGGAGTCCTCAGCACAAGAAGGACACAGAGCTGTTGGAGCGGGGCCAGAGGAGGCCCCGGAGATGCTGGGAGGGCTGGAGCCCCTCTGCTGGGAGGACAGGCTGAGAGAGCTGGGGGGGTTCAGCCTGGAGAAGAGAAGGCTCCGGGGAGACCTTCCAGCCCCTGCCAGGCCCTAAAGGGGCTCCAGGAAAGCTGGGGAGGGACTCTGGAGCAGGGAGGGGAGCCATGGGATGAGGGGGAATGGTTTGAAACTGGAAGAGGGGAGATTTAGGTGAGATCTGAGGCAGAAGTTGTTTGCTGTGAGGGTGGTGAGCCCCTGGCCCAGGTCGCCCAGAGAAGCTGTGGCTGCCCCATCCCTGGAGGGGTTCAAGGCCAGGCTGGACGGGGCTTGGAGCAACGTGGTGTGGTGGGAGGTGTCCCTGCCCAGGGCAGGGGGGTTGGAACCAGATGATCTTTAAGGTCCCCTCCAACCCGAACCATTCTGTGATCTACCAAAGTGAGCCAATTCAGCTAAACCCAGCACCAATTTTACCTGAAAAAAGGACTTCAGCATCCCAAGAGGTTTACATTCCCCAGCTGGCAACCCCACCCTGATCCACGCAGGAGTTTGACAGTCACTAACGTGGCTGGCAATTCCCCTTGGCCCATTTGCCTGGTGATGGAGCCTCTGCTACGGATGACCATCACTGTGGCCAAGATGCAGAGGCTGTGCTTCCCCCGCTGCCAGCCAAGCACACCCAGTTCTGTCGTTACCCATCCTCTTCACCAAACCCAAATGGCTCTAATACATCACGTCAAACTCGCTGTCATTCCACGGGTGACTAAAGAGCTCCATGTCAGCTCCCTAATTAGTCGTTTTTAAGTCTGCCTTAATTTTTCCAGTGATCTCATGCCTCATTTTCCCCATTTGAGATTAAATGTCAGTGTTTTCTCAAGCTGGCAGTTATCACTCATGGCTCCAGAGGCTGCTGCAGGGCAGAAGAGCTGTCTGTGGTTAGACCAAGAAGGGCAGAGGCATCACAGGGCATCCCATGTAGGGCAGAAGACCTGGATTCACTTCCAATACCCCCCTGCAACCCTGAACACTGCTGCCATGCTAAGTACAGTGACCCCCACTCACTTCTTTGAGATCTACTCAGGATCTTCTCTACAAGACACTGAGGGGCTGGAGCGGGTCCAGAGAAGGGCAACGGAGCTGGTGAGGGGTCTGGAGCACAAGTCCCATGAGGAGCAGCTGAGGGAGCTGGGGGTGTTCAGCCTGGAGAAGAGGAGGCTGAGGGGAGACCTTCTCACTCTCTGCAACTCCCTGAAAGGAGGGTGCAGCCAGGGAGGGTCGGTCTCTTCTCCCAAGGAACAGGTGATGGGACAAGGGGAAGTGGCCTCAAGTTGCACCAGGGGAGGTTTAGGATGGAGATTAGGAAAAATATCATCACTGAAAGGGTTTGTCAAGCCTTGGGAACAGGCTGCCCAGGGCAGTGGTGGAGTCGCCATTCCTGGAGGCATTTAAAAGTCAAGCAGACGTGGTGCTGAGGGACATGGAGTAGTGGTGGGTTTGGCAGTGTTGGGCTGATGGTTGGACTCAATGATCTGAAAGGTCCCTTCCAACCTAGATGATCCTCTTATTTTTTAAGTCATTTTTTCTTGTTGCCTGGCCCCAAGGAAATCATATCTATCCTACAAGCCTTTGTGCCGGCTCTAAGGAAGGGGAAGATCATGGACCTGCCAATCCCGCTCGCTCCAGCCAGTGACAGGGCCAGCAGCCCACACGGGCAGATAGTGCTCACCCCAAACAACCGCACGTCGCCTTCACTCCCTGGTGCTCAGCACTGAAATCCCCGCAGAGATTTCCCCCCTTTAGTGCCCTGGGGACCCTGTACTTTCAGGGCCAGCCACCGAGCTCAGAGGAGGGGACAAGGCAGCCGGACCCTCCCCTGCCCCAGGGCAGGGCAAGCTCCGCTCCGCACCATCTCCAGTTCCTAGCGTGCTCCACTGGAGAAACCCATTTAGCTGCTCTCTTCTCTTGTACAGGAATAACCTGAATTTAGCAGAGAGCAAGTTTTGCTCCCCAGGGCTCAGGAGGGGAGACATTACTTCATCCGCTCCCTGCAGGGACAGTAACTAACCCAAAAATTCAGGAAAATTCATCTGATCTGATTGACGACTCCGGAGCCAGAGGCAGATGCTGCCCGCATCTTCTACCTGCCTTTGAAGTAATTAATCAAGGAGCCGAGGCTGAGCTCTCCCTTCTTTGCCCTGGGTGTGCAGAGCCGCAAAGGATGCTCTGAAGGTCTGTGATCCACAGCAAACAAGCCCATGTTTGCTTTAGGAGGGTTTCCACTCAGGAACTGTCAAGCCCTCCCATAAATTGTGTAGGAAGTGGAGGGAAAACAGGGCATTAATCTGCCAAATACCCAGATGGTTCCTCAGCGGGCTTTTAGCACGAGGCTGGAGGCTTCCAGCGGGACTAAAATCACTGAGAACTATTCCTGAGCCGCATGTTACCTCTCTCCTGGGGAAGCTGCTTTCTGGGGCTCTGCACCAAGGGGAGGCAGGCCAGTGATGGAGTACATGTTCCCGCTCGAGGGGTGGCTCTTCTTGGACATGCTGTCTCCTAAAATTCTCCTACGAGTTCTGTCTCTGATCTCTTCTCGCAAAGAGGGCGAGATCCTGCCCTCTGGCTTTGGCTTCTGCGTTAGCCTCACAGAGCCACCGAAAGAAAATGATCTGCATAATTACTCTTATCACTGACAGCAATGAAAGCATCTCAATGTGTAGTGTCTGTCAGCGAGGCACAAGCTCAGTGGGGCTTTGCTAATTACTGAAGTTCCCCTGTGCTGACAAAGAGATCCCAAGGGATGTGGCAACCACCGGGGAAAAACCGTACAGAGGAACTTCAGCACCGCTCAACCGAGCTCCTGGACTAGAAGCACGCTGGAGCACCATGCCACAAGGTCCACCAGGCACTGCAGGAATCCACCTACAAGCACAGAATCTGGTCCTACCCCTTGAAGACCACCCATCATACCATAGTAGGTACTTCTTAGAGACAGGAGCGGGGACTTGGGGAGCTCTGAGCAGAGAAGCGACCCTCCTGCCACAACTCCCAGCATCTCTCCAGCACCTCCTCTCTCTGGTAGCCTGCATTACTTGCATGGAGCATCTGCCATAGATGTTCTTGTTTCTGGGTGCTATGGGACTGGTGAGTTTGTTTTTCGCACTTCCGGCACAGCTCTGGGAAGCTGTCACACATCTCCTTAACCAGATGTCCCCAAGCAAATCTCAACCTCCCAACGCCAAGCCTGTGCTGTCTGTCAGGTTGCAACGAACGCTACGACCGCGGCCAACTGGGTTTGATGTACAAACAGCAGCGCTCAGGGCTACCAGCTTGGGAATCTCACCTGAGAACTGCTCGAGCGCTGAAAGAATATCTAAGCTTTATGAATACTGACTTGGTTGAGACCAGACTTAACTCCGTAAACTTATTTTCCCACTTCCACATGAGTTGGGCCTAAAAGTCACCTGGAGAAGGGCCAAGCCACCAACCAGACCTTCAAGTGGTCCTACCTGCAGAACCCTTTCCAAACCAGTATGTGTGCTTGGCATGCAGACCTGAGAAACGCCGCCTGATGCCTTCACCTGATGTTAAAGGTGATGAATGGGGATGCGCTGTAGCCCAGAACATCCCAAGTCACCTTCATTTCAGGATGGGCTGGGATTCTGCACACCCAGACACACCCACGTGGAGGAAATGGAGGAGTCTGGGCCGAAAATAAATAAATAAAGCGCTGAAGGTCACATTTTCATTGTAAATCATTATGCTCTTAGCAGCAAAGACATTTCCTTCATGCTCATCTATAAAGTTTGTAGCAACAGGACAACCATCACATGCACAGTCTACCCAGGGGACAGCACCTATATTCCCAACCAGGACAGCCTAAGGGACACACAATTTAAATCAACCAATTAATAGGCAAAGGGAAAATTGTGACTTATTCACGTTGCGTGTGCTTCAAGCAATGCCAGGGACAGATTTCACCCAACTTCACCAAAAACTAAACCCAACATAACACGCACCTGGATCCTGCGTGAAGTCGCACTGACAGCGACACGATTCATTGGGAACCACTGCAGCCGTGAGCTGAGCGAGTCAACACAGACACACAAGAACGCAAGGAAAACACCTCCCGACCGTCCTAAACCGCTATTTTGCTCTTAGCACTTCTGTTTCATGACAACTGGGCTGCCGCGGGCTCTGAACAAGCAATGCAGCTGCTTTTTGTACGCCAGGCAGAGGGAGCCTGACTTAGCGCAGGACCAATTAGCCAGGGCTCGCCACCCGAGGTCGGGTGATACGGTCTGGTGCTCTGCGCTACACCTGCGATAAGCAGCTTTTAAGACCGATTGATTAAATGCTTCGCTTTCACTTTAGCAATTCATCTCAGCGGCCTTTTACTCGTTCTGTATGCTTCAAAGCTAGAGAGATAATCCCTTAATTATTCCCTTGCTCTCCTTCTCCAACCGTGGCTTATTTAAAAATAACTACAGCCTCGTACCGATAGGCAGGAGTGAATCCCAGGTTCATCTCCCTGGTAGCTGCACATGGAGGTCGTTCATCTCGGGTAGATGTGGTCTGTCCACGCACATCGCTTTTGCAAAGATGAACCACAGAGGAACCAGGACTTTCAGCAAAAACAAGACACAGGTTTTCCAAGCAAGCCATGAAGATCCTGGTCCTGATTATTCACTCAGTCTTTTCATAGAATCATTCAGGTTGGAAAAGACCCTTGGGATCATCGAGTCCAACCATCAACCCCACTCTACAAAGTTCCCCCCTACACCATATCCTCCAACACCACATCTAAACAACTCTTAAACACTTTCAGGGATGGTGACTCCACCACCTCCCTGGGCAGCCTATTCCAGTGTCTGACCACTCTCTATGAGGAATTTTTTCCTAATGTCCAACCTAAACCTACCCTGTTGCAGCTTGAACCCATTCCCTCTTGTTCTATTGCTAGTTACCTGTGAGAAGAGACCAGCACCAACCTCTCTACAATGTCCTTTCAAGTAGTTGTGGAGAGTGATGAGGTCTCCTCTCAGCCTCCTCTTCCTCAAACTGAAGAGTCCCAGCTCCTTCAATCGCTCCTCGTAAGATTTCTTCTCCAGGCCCTTCACCAGCTTCGTTGCCCTCCTCTGCACTTGCTCCAGCACCTCGACATCTCTCTTGTATTGAGGTGCCCAAAACTGGACACAGTACTCAAGGTGTGGCCTCACCAGTGCTGAGTACAGGGGGACAATCACCTCCCCACTTCTGCTGGTCACACTATTTCTAATCCAAGCCAGGCCCTAACCTCTGGTGCTACTACTGATTTACCCCAGAGAAAGGTCTAGCCCTCTGAATTTTATCCTAGAGCTTCTCTATATGCAGACAAACAGGGCACTTTTTGTGCTTCTCTACCTGAAACTTCATTAGCGCTTTCAGGAACATTATCCAAACCCATGAGCTTCTCAGAATGAGCACAAACCTCTGTGAATACATCATTAGCTGACAAATATTACACAAAGCTGGGATATCTTGAAGCTACAAAGAGCCTTTGGAAGATACAGGAGCATTTTTATAACTCTACAAACTCGAGACAACCAAGATGCTCACTGCTGGGCTAAAGCATCACCGTAGAACCCAGATTAGGACACCGCACTTCCCAGGACCAACCTTCGGGAAAAGGGACAAAACAAACCTCTTTCAAGCAAGAGAAAATGCACACCAAAAGCATTCATGCAACTGAGAAAGTGTCTGGTTCAGCATCACAAGACACCTCTGTTGAGTCAAGGCTGACAGAAGCTTTTTAACGCACTTTTTTTTTTTAACATGGCACCTTTTTCCAGAGTTTTCCCCACTTCGTCTTGAAGAGACTTAAAGCTGACGGTATTTCTGTGGCCTGACCTTGCTTTCATACCCTGGTATAAATCTCGCACCTATTTTTGGGAGGCAGTGAGCGCTCCCTGCCAAATCCCAAGAGCCCTCAAGTCCTGATGTTGGGAAGTGTGGGACGTAGACGGGTAGAGGGCAACATGGAGACAAGGGTCTGTGGCACCACCACGGAGAAGCACGTGTGGGACAGAGGTGTGTAAGAGACAGCGAGCACTAGAAAGAGTCCGATGGACACACGCGCTCCCCATATTACGCGTCAAACAGCACTGCCTAGAAATAAAGCTTCACACAAGCATATGCACGCCGCAATGGAGAATCAATATCCCTCCTTCTTCCACTCCGCAACTCCCAGCAAAACACAGGATTCCAAAAATGTCCTTCCTCTTTGATGGGATCAGCTTTAACAATCCCTTAATCGCCACCTATTTTTCACTTTTATTTGAGGGAAAGCTGGGACAGGGGAGGTACACCTGGAGAGGGAATTACGGTGGCTGGGACAACAGGGAATGATGGCAGACGACTGTCAGCAGGAGGTGCTGGGTGGAGAACACCACGCTGACAGCAGGGTCCCCCGGGGATGGACACAGGACATTCAGAACATGGACAGACTCAGCCTTTGCCCCTTACCTGCTCACTTCTAAGCACTGAAACACGTGGAGGTTAGAAGCTGTTGGCCATGAAAGCTTAACGTTATTCTGCTTAGAAGAGGCTCCGTTTTGAAGGACACAGAGAGCGTGCCCCATGCAGCGCCCAGCACTTACCCGTGTCGTAGTGAACCACCAGGGACCTGGAATGATCCCCTGTTTTCAGCGGGTGAAACTCCACCGTGACTTGCATGGTGTCACCGATGCCAAGAGTCCCGATGGAGGGATCCGCAGAGAAAGGGCTGCAAGACAGAGAGAGACACCAGGACCATCGTGGGACATTCAGGGACTATACTCTAGTCCACTTCAGCTCACTTGTGCAAGCAAGGAGCACACAGACCACAGCCAGCAGAGGAGAAACACAATGTATAGGATGAGAAAACGGAGCTACTGACTCTCCCTTCTGAAGGGATCCAGCCCTTGGAAGATCTTATGATATAAAATGACCTCATCTCCCCCACGCTCTCCATCCAGTCCTCCACAGTGATGCTCCGGGGTCCAACCGCTAGCAGTACCACCAGAGATGGGTTTTGGAAGAACACGGAGATAGTGACAGCTATTTGCAGGCACAACTCCACACCGATCTCCTCAGGAATCGGTCTTTTCCTGCCACCTATAAACCTCACCTCAAGAGATGCAAATGTCAAGGCAATACCTGTTCCAGTGGGATTACAGCCTAGAAACCAGACCCAGAATAAAAGTCTTTTTTGAAGACCAGAGAATAATTACGCTTTAATTTGCAGAATTCTTTTTTTTTTTTTAAACCTTGAAAACATCCTGATTTAGCTTAAGAAAGGGCACGTTTTATCAGCATTTCAATGAAAACTGCTCTAAGAAAAGGAACAACCAGAAAAATCTGAGTGCAAATGCAGATGAGAGTGGCACCACAACAAAACACAAGAGGAGCGTCCCGTTTACAGCCCAAACAATTAAATCCCTCGCTAAATGACGCATCATTCACAGGAGCGTACCAAGGCGAGTTTACCAGGAGGTTTTCTCTGCAGTCTAGGACTCTGGGTTGTAATCCAAGCTTGGTAACTGCCTGCTTGGGCCACCAAAGTCTGCGCAATGTGTTGGAAATAATTACGAAAACATGTTGGTGAACTTTTGATTTCATGTGAGCAATTAACGATTTGTCACCAGGTGAAGAGCCCTTGGCTGATGGATGCAAAACTCAGTGCTTTTAACGCTCAGGGACGAGTCAGATGGAACATGCTTCGGCACAACGGTGGTGGCTGGGCTTTGCGGACTGCACACAGCACCACTTAGAAAACAAAAGTTATTGTTTTCGGTGCTTCGCTGGCGGTCAATTTGCCACCTTAAAAACGTGTTCTGGGGAGTTCTACCAGGGTTAGAGAAAGCAGTGCACACACGAAAATAATGAGCCACGCACAAGGTGAACTTTGTTCATGTAAGTAGTGACAGCTGACGAAATTGCTGGAGTTCCTGCTCATTAAGGAGATATTGCTGCAATTAGGGGCCTGACCTCATTGCTGCTGACTCGAATGGAGAAGCATTGGGCCAGCAACGCTTACGTGCTGGACTTGAGACTTTTGAGAGAGAGGAGGAAAGACAAGACCCCACCAGCCTCAGAACCGGATCGCTCTACGTGGTCCTGCGTCTGCACCGATGCTTTCTACTGGTGCTTGGGTGGGACCATGGCCCACTGTGGGAAAGGCACAGAATTATTTTTTTTTTCCCCTTTTATTTTTTTTGCCAGAAACCTTGCCAGAAAGATAAAAGCTGCTATTTAAGGAAGGGGATTCCTGGCAACGCTTCAACACCTTCCTACTCCTTCCCCATGTCTACATACTCCTGCCCTCAGATGGCTGGGATGGGGATAACACTCCTGGTGGTAACTTCAGCGGATGCCTGAAAAAAGAAGATATCTCCATAATTTCAAATTATTGGAAGAGGAGGATCCAACCCAGTTCAGGACTCAGTTCTCAGGACTGAGAAACGGAGCACAAGTCACACGCTGCATCTCCTACATCCCACCCCACGCTGTGCCCACGAGACAACTCTTACTACTGTAGCAAGAGCTCAGTATCCCTCACGGGGACCTGGTTCTCCGAGCCCCAAAGATGCAAGCTCCACGGTTAAACTTAACTCCTCTGATTCTCAGTCAACATCACTAAGCTGTTCCCTGCAGCCTACAGATAAGAAGAGATGCACAGGAGACATCCTTGACACTTTGTAATAGTCAAAGGAAACCCACTGCCAAGAGATGAAGCTGGCAGGCTCCACTTTGGCCTTTTATCCATTAATTGTGAGCTGTTCTTTAAGATAATCCTGGCCCTGTTAGAGCTACCCTTTTAATCAATCACTACTGCTCCTGAAAGACAGAAAAAAAATAAGGTTTGAAGGTTGGGGTTTTTTTTTTTTTTAAAAAAGCTTGTTTTCTTCCGATATGCTTTTTAACTATGTCGGTTTGGATGTTTGCTACATCTAAACTTTCACTGGTGCAGATCTCCCAATGGTGCCTTGCAACCCCCAGCTCGTATAAACTCATTAGCCACAACTAACTATGAGCCATAAACTCATAGCCACACCAGTTCAGGAGAGACCTTCCCACCGGTACCTGCTGAGAACCTTGCCTGTTATTGTCCTTTAGAAAGAGATCAACACTCTATTTGTAAGCAATTTCACAGTGATTTTTGCTTCCTTTCACCAGGCATCAGCTTCCCCCTCTTGACAGACTTGAGCGAAAGTCATGTCCCATGAGGATACCGAGGGCCAAATACTCCTGCTGTAATTTAGAAACACAACTGATGAGCGAACGAAGCTGGCGGCTCCGTGACTCAGGCTCTCAAACCACCACGTCACCTTCGCTTCTCTGCAATCATACGTGTAGCAAATGCAGCGTGCAAGGAGGCTGCAACGCTCTTCCTCAAGTCCCACACTACGTCTACCTTGTACGACCACACTGTCGTTGCTCTGCTAGTGCCTTAATTGGCATTATCGTTGGAGTTTGGGAGAACTGATTTCATTACAAGCTCCCTCCAACCCCAAGGAAGGCAGTAAAGTCTACGGGTGATTGAATTGCCTCATCTGTCCGCTAAGACCTCCTGCAAGAAAAACCTAAAGATCATTTAATTGCAGCATATGTTACTTTTAGTAATGGTACAGCAGCCAAAGCATACTATTCCAGTAAACCCAGTCTGTTAGATCAAAGCATCCAAGCCCCATCCCTGTGCTGAAAAATCCTGTCTAGAGTCCGCATCTCACAAGCTCCATCTTTCCTTCTTTCGTTGCACCTGTGCTCTATTTTCGTACCCTTGGATGGTCTTCGTACGTCCTACAGTAGTTCTTCAGGCCCACCCCTCCATGTAGTATGCGGGTACTAGAGGGAGGGATGCAAGGGGGCTCCAAGCACTGTGCCTGGCAGGAGAATTTCCCGAGCTTGGTAGGGACATTACCAAATGGATCTTATCTCGGATGATCCTCTGGCCCCATAGCATGGCATAGCACAACGTCTGTAACGTCAGAAAAAGGCCATTTCCAACTCAAATATACTGGCATGACATTTATCTCCCTGAATGTCATGGAGAAGAAACTCATTATCCTGCCTTAACAATGATAACGACGGGAAGAGGCTTTCTATATTTGTACTATTATTATTTTTTATTACCAAGCTACGCAGTTAAGAGCTGGGTATGGACGTGCAGAGGGAGGACAGGCACAAAGCCAGACCTGCATAACAGGGAGTGCCTTGGTGTCTCTTTTCCTGAATGAAAAAGCGGTCAAAAAGCGGACGTGTTTTCTGGGAGTACCTCTGGGAGGGGAGAGATCCCAATGGGGAACAGCAGAAGGATGCTGAATTGGCCCCATGGATTCACTTAAGAGCTCTTCCTCGGAGTTGAACGCACAACAGAAAATATCAAAGTCCCTCGGCAAACGAGTAAGAGGCAGGGAACGTCATCATGAAGTGGCCAGATGTAAAAGCTGAGCTCTCAATATCGAGAGGAAAGGAGAGGACCGGAGACGGGCTGAAAAAAAGCATCGAAGGTGGAAGCAGATAGACTACGCTTGATGCCATAGAGAAGTAAATCCAGAGGAAGGAGGTAAAAGAAAGGCGACATGAGCAGAACATTGGATTAGGAAATGGTGGCATCCGCAGCTGGCTTGCAAACGGGCAAGAGCCTGAATTTGCTCAGAAAACAAGAGTTCCCATTGTGCAGATAGAGAATAAGGGCTTAGAGGGCCCTTAGAGGGGTCTGTGAGCTCAGACAGATCTCTCCTTCCCTTCTACTCCACTAACCCTCCTCCCTCCCCAACACGTGTCCGTGTGTGCTTGCCCGTAACACACGCCAAAGCTACAATGTGATATCAAAACTGCCTTTAACCCAGCACTGCATCCTTGCTCAGCAAGAGTTAAGCAGACATTCAACGTAAGGTGCTTAAATTCTCCACTACACGAGACTAAACCAGTCCTGCATTTCAGTCATAAGGCTGGCACTCCCTTCCCCCAGCACCCATGCCAAAACTCTGGATTACTGCATCTCGTATTTACACTTCGAGCTCTCCAGGACAGGGAACACAGCTCACAGAATCACACGATGGTTCCAGATGGGAGGGACCATAAAGATCATCTCGTTCCAACCCCCCTGCCCTGGGCAGGGACACCTCCCACCACACCATGTTGCTCGAAGCCCCGTCCAGCCTGGCCTTGAACCCCTCCAGCAATGGGGCAGCCACAGCTTCTCTGGGCAACCTGGGCCAGGGGCTCACCACCCTCACAGCAAACAACTTCTTCCCAATATCTCACCTAAATCTCCCCTCTTTCAGTTTAAACCCCTTCCTCCTCCTCCCATGGCTCCCCTCCCTGCTCCAGAGTCCCTCCCCATCTCTCCTGGAGCCCCTTTAGGGACTGGCAGGGGCTGGAAGGTCTCCCCGGAGCCTTCTCTTCTCCAGGCTGAACCCCCCAGCTCTCTCAGCCTGTCCTCCCAGCAGAGGGGCTCCAGCCCTCTCAGCATTTCCGGGGCCTCCTCTGGCCCCGCTCCAACAGCTCCGTGTCCTTCTTGTGCTGAGGACTCCAGAGCTGGACACAGCACTCCAGGTGGGGTTGCGCCAGAGCAGAGCAGAGGGGCAGAATCACCTCCTTCATTTCCAAATCACAGTTTTAAGTGTTCTGCAATAACAACTAATCATCAAGTTATTACAGAAGTCATTCGAAAGAATCAGTGACATTAAACTAAAGCTTCACTACCTCTGTTGTTTATAGCGATGCAGCCTCTATAACGGACATTAATCTCCTGATATTTGTAGGAAAACGGCCTCTCTTGTAAAAACCCGTGTAAATATATTTGTTCAAAGACAATTGCCAACTAATGATCTACTAGTCTGTCAAGCTGTGCACTGCTCTGATTCTCAAGCCAACTTGTCATGCCAACTGGGAGGTCAATTCTTGTCTGCTGGGGTCGCTAGAACCCCAGGGCTCACCTGGGAGCTCAGTGGTAGGTATCTGAGCAACTTCTCATAGCACAAAGAACCAACCATTGCTCATTGCTACCAGTCATTCATGTGAAAGTTTACCTATATGGTAGAGGGGGTCCAGAGGCACACGGCACGAAAAGAGTTGGTGCGGTGCAGTGATGATACGTCACACCATATGGTCCCCAGCACCGGCTGGAATAACCATTCCTGGCACAGCGTGACCTCATCACATCTGGAGAACACGGTTGTTCAGGTCTCAGGATGCAAAGGGCCATCCCGACCTGGTCAACAGGAGGGAACACTCAAAATCTGGTGGATTATATCAAACCGGGGGGAGCAGGCAACACACTGGAGGGCTGGGCTGCGATTCAGAGGAACCACAGCAGCCTGGAGAAATTGTCTGATGGGAAACACAAAATCCTGTATTTAGGACAGAATAACTTCTGGCAGGACAGGCTGGGCATTGGTGGGATAGAAAGCATTTCTACAGAAGAGGACCTTAGGGGCTGGAGCCCAGGGCATGCAGAGAGATGCTGAGATAAACGGCTTTCTACAGCCTTGAGAAGGAAAGATGAAGAGCGACCTTAGTGCTGTCTACAATTACATAAAGGGAAGGCGTAGAGAAGATGGGGCAAGGCTCTTCTTTGAGATATGCAGCTATAGGACACAGGAAAGCGAACACAAGCTACAGCAATGGAAAATCTGAGTAGATACGAGTTAAAAAGAAAAAATCACCACAAGGTTGAACACTGGAACATGAACCCAAAGAAGGGAACCTTGAAGACATTCAAATCTCAACACAAAAAGGCCCAGAGTAGCAAGTTGTGTTACTTGCAAACCTGATCAAACTTCAACACTGGTCTTAATTTGATCAGGGTGTTTGCTCAGATGATCTCCGGAGGTCCCTTCCACCCCAAAGGTACTCTGTGATTTTATCTTGTAAATCAGCCCAATTCCATTTCACATATTCCCCAAGTTTCTCTTATTTCCTATACAGCTGTGGATATAAGTATAGGCAGATGGTAGACAGACAGGCATTAGAGGAACTCAACCTTTAAGGAAGTTGCCAATGAAGAATTCATCGTGACATTTTGCTGAACACTTAAAGCAAAAAAAAAAAAAAAAAAGAGAGAGCAGAAACACAGGAACTTCAGAGTATTTAATAAGAAATCCAAATGAAAGTGGGGGCGACTTAATTAGAATAAAATCCTGCTTATATTCAAAGATTGAAATCATCTGTTTGAAGTTTCAAACTGGCTTTCAAAGGTTCATGATGAAATGGAAGAGATGACTGATGCCCTCAGCTGACAAGGGAAACCATACCAGCTTTTGATGTCCGTACACATGCAATCCAGCTACTCACAAGTCTACTTTTTTTTTTGTGTAGTTTGAAATAAAACCTCTGTAATTCTTCCCATTTCCTTATTGCGAACCAGGACTGAAATACGTAACTGCTGAAGTTCAGAAACCCTTAAAATCCGTACCAAGCAGGATGCGACATACGTTGCATCGCTCCATAGAAGAGTTGGCAGGTACATGGCAAAAAGACGCTAGACTTTACTGGGTATTTATTCTGGCGGTGACAACTAGATCTGGAAGTCCCAGAGGAAAACTACACAGTCATTTACAAGTTCCTGCCTACGTATTTCCACAGTGAAAGCAGCAGCCTGCCTAAATAGCATCCTAGAAGCCTGCTTAAATAGCTTTGTTAGGCTTTGGTGGAGGCTCCTCTTGGAACCTCACGTTTCACGGGAGAAAAGTAAAAAGTCTTCTTTTGAGCCCTGTTTGCCTGTGGAAGAAACAGAGGCAACTCGGGCGCACCAAGTCAGACAGCAGGTCTTAGCTGCAATCTTGACCTCAGCTCCTACGCCAAGACCTCTGGGACCCATCAACTCCCAACTCATTACCAGCCAACTCAACCGGTTTCTTTGCAGATGCGGGGTCAAAACAGCGTTGCCCTCTCCAGTTCAGCAAGCTGGAAAACCGGTGATTGCCTTCTGAGACCCTAAGGAGCGGGACAGGCTCTCCACAACACAATCCACATCAGGCATTTATCTAACCAACCACCACCTGCTTGGCACCCCCCAGAGAAGGGGTGCATTTGGCTGAGAGCAGTACGTAACCATTCAGAAGGTGCTTACAATTCAGGAGGTTGCAAGCTGGCTGCTAACATGTTCTAGCGCTCTCTAGAAAACCTGGGGGAGATAAAGCGCCAGAAGAAGCACTGTTCCAGTGAAACACTGGCCCAGGTTGCCCAGAGAGGTGGTGGAGGCCCCAGCCCTGGAGACATCCAAGGCCAGGCTTGATGAGGCTCTGAGCAATCTGATCCAGTTGAAGATGTCCCTGCTCACTGCAGGGGGGTTGGACTAGATGGCCTTTAAGTGTCCCCTCCACCCCAACACATTCTATGATTCTAAGAAAAGGCCCCCAACCCACACACCAGGTATTTGCTGCATCTTCTGCCTGTGCCCCCAGTAGCATTCTGGTTTGGGGCTGTAGTGGTTCTGAAGCCTCTACTTAGGAGTTCATTCCACTTAAAAAATATTTGGTCCCAGGGACCAGACCAAACCTACTGCAAAATAAAGTTCCTGGACCACACGGTGTTATTGTCGGGGCCTCAATACCAATTGCTTTGATCTATGATCTCCGATTGCCCTTGCTAATACAGACACAGCTGCTGCTGAATTCTTAAATGTCTCCATCACCAGCTCAGAGCCGGCCTTTTCCTAACACAGCGTTTGGTCTAACGGAACGGAGCTCCTAGAGCTGTCGTCTGCCCCGCAGCATCCCATGCAGCCCGAAGGGGGTGAAGTCGCCTTCGTTTATTTGTTCTTTCAAACCGACAGTGTCGGTCTTGCGAGATGCTGTGGCAGAGACACCGCTGCAGTATAATACCTCGCCGCAGCTCACAGATTTATCAAAGGTTGCATCATGCTTAAAACCCTGTGAGCAACCGCAAACCCTGCACGTCCTGCCCATTTCCAGCCATGGCTGCAATCCAGCAGCTCAGATGCTCTGGTTCCTTTTTGTTACTCTTTATTATCACCCACGAGTGTGTTTTCAAGCAAGGTGTTGAGTCCCTTTACCTCTGAGTGCTGATGCAGTAGCGGGCCTCCCGATTGCCGATGTTGCGAACCAGCAGAGTTTTCTGGGTGCTGGACTTGACTGGACAGATGGAGAAGTTCAGCTGGTCGGGGAAGTCCAGGATAGCCCGGGCACCTATAGCTCGGATGGGCACAATAAATTTTTCCCTTTCTGTGATGCAGGTGAGCTGGTGGCGATAATCCTGAGGGGGAAAGAAACAAATCTCAGCACAGGGCATTCAGTACCGTCCCCAAGGCAGGAGGAAAACTGCTGTTTGCTACGAATCTAAGAGCAGCATTCAATAATGTAATTGTACTTTCTACCTTAACAACCTTTCGTTCCAGTGGCACGACTTGGACTGTTAACATGCAAAGAAGAAACAACCTCATTGATTCACCTGCTTTCACAGCAAGCTGGCAGAACCAGACAAAAATTATCTGATGCTTTGATTCCCAGGCACCAAATCAGAGGAATTTCATGCAACGGATTGCAGGAAACCACTACAGGCTATTAAAGGCACCACCAAGAATCTGGTTGTGCCACAGCGCTAACTCCAGTCCCAGCAGTGCCACGATCCCCTTGAAGCTAGGCAGGGGATGCTCAGGTACATTTTCCAAGGGGTTAGGCAGTCTCTGGTGAAATACTTCATAAGCTGGACATGATAATTGCTTTAATGTCAGGTACATGTATTTTAATGTAGTGTACGCGTATTTCCCACCCGCTCCCATAGCTTTGTTAGAGTGTATCTCACACAGAATCACAGACTGGCAGGGGTTGGAAGGGACCTCTGGAGATCATCCCGTCCAACCCCCTGCCAGAGCAGGGTCACCCACAGCAGGTGGCACAGGAACACGTCCAGGCGGGTTTGGAATGTCTCCAGAGACGGAGACTCCACCACCGCTCTGGGCAGCCAGTGCCAGGGCTCTGCCACCCTCACAGGAAAGAAGTTCCTCCTCATGTTGAGATGGAACTTCCTATGGTCAAGGTTGTGCCCGTTCCCCCTTGTCCTGTCACTGGGCACCACTGAGAAGAGCCTGGCCCCATCCTCCTGACACCCACCCTTTAAGTGTTTATAAGCGTTGATAAGATCCCTCCTCAGTCGTCTTTTTTCCAGACTGAACAGCCCCAAGTCCCTCAGCCTTTCTTCATCAGAGAGATGTTCCAGTCCCCTCAGCATCTTGGTAGCCCTTTGCTGACCCCTCTCCAGCAGTTCCCTGTCCTTCTTGAACCGGGGAGCCCAGAACTGGACACAGCACTCCAGATGCGGCCTCCCCAGGGCAGAGTAGAGGGGGAGGATGACCTCCCTCCACCTGCTGGCCACACTCTTCTTGATGCCCCCCAAGATGCCATTGGCCTTCTTGGCCACAGGGGCCCATTGCTGGCTCATGGTCACTCTGTTGGCCACCAGGACTCCCAGGTCTCTTTCCACAGAGCTGCTCTCCATCAGCTCAGCCCCCAACCTGTACTGGTGCAGGGGGTTCTTCCTCCCCAGGTGCAGCACCCTACACTTGCCCTTGTTGAATTTCCTAAGTTTTCTCTCCACCCAACTCTCCAGCCTGTCCAGGTCTCGCTGTATGTCTAGGTCTCTCCCCAGCCTTGTCCATATAATGCTTTCTGATCCATCTCCCCACCTCAGAACCGGCTCAGCTCTACACCCAAACTGTTCTTGAGATGTTTAATAAGGACTTAAAAGCACTAACAATTCCACCCTTGCCCTCAGCAGCCTATTCCAGCTCTAGCCTAGGCTTAGAGAGTTCTTCCTGCGTCTAACCTCAGTTTCCCTTTACATCTCATCCCAGCCTCCAGGGACACAGGAGACAGCTTTGCTTCCTCTCTGCTGCATGGCTGATGCCTTAATCACATCTCTTTTGTAAGGTCTCCAGAATAAGCGGCTTGGTGCCTCGTTAGCATGCCTAATACAAGCCGTGGTGGCATCAGGAGCCGCAGACAGGAGACGCTCAGACATGCCTACCAGAGCAAACTCAACTGCGCTGTTCCCAGTCCCTGGCTTGCTCAGAGAAGAGCCAGACAGTCCCCCCCAGCTGTCTGGCATTTAGCAGTAGGAAGGCAAATTAAGCCACCAAAATCATTTTACTGTAGGGCTGAGCAGATCGATCTCCAGATGTACGACGTGGCATCACTGTGCTGGAAGTAGCGCCTTGCCCCTGCTACAGTCAGTGGTAAAACGGCTGCAGTAGGGTCAGGAGCCATTACCCCCAGCAGCTCTCTTAGCAACAAGTTGATAAAAGCTCTGTCTCTTATCATTCGTTCCCTGTCCCGATCTCCCCGCCCCACCCCCTCGATGCTTTTAACTCCTTTGATATTTTTTATAATTGTCAAAGCAGCAAGCAGACAGTTTGACAGAGGAGCTGCACGCGGCGGCAAGCTCCCTTCGCCAGAAGCCATTCAGATTCCTCTGCACTTGGGATCTCCTCCTCCCATAATCATCCTCTCCACACCTGGACGGGGCCGAAGGCAGCCGGGGGGAGGCCCAGACACATCGCTACGGCTTTACCACGACAGCTACCACCCAGTGCCTGCCCACCACCGCTCAGCCGGGGTGTAAGGCTGCAGCAACAGACACCGTCACATCCAAGCTGTAAAAAAGAATAAAGGAGGACGTGGTGGTTTTTTTGTTTGGCTGGGTTTTTTTTTTTTCTTTCTTTTTTTTTTTTTTTTTTCCTTTCTAGACATCTCAAATATTATTCTCGCTGGAAACCCGCAGAAGGGCTTTCGCTTCTCGTGTTTGGAAGGTAAAACGCCAGGAAGGGAACTGTGGCAAAGGACCTACGGAATTGAATCTCGCATTTCAGGAGAACGGTTTCATCTTCAGCAAGGCTTTCTGAATTAGCAGTTTCGTACTCAACCTTGCAGCCTAAGCCCTCTAAAATAAAAGCTGTGGGCAGCCCATGTGAATTTAAAGCACCTATTATCTGGGTACTTCACGTCCTGGACTGTTTAGATCCTCAGAAACTGCATTAGCAAATGAAGAACGCTATTTACCTTTTTTTTTTTTTTTTGGTTGTTATTTTGGCCCCACTACTGTAACAAAGGCATTGTAAATCCAATTGAAAGCTGCGTGCCTTATGAAGTCTTGGCACTCCATATTTACTTATCTCTCCCTTCCAGATGCCAGGTAGAATGAGGAGGATGCACGGAGTTCAGATCAGCAGGGGGATAAAGAAAAAAAGAAATCTCAACAATTGGAGGCATTTGAGGGAAGTAAAAGGAAATCATTTTCCAGTGGTTGTCACCACTAAGGGTAGAGTTGAAACCGGTTTAAAAAATCTTTTACTTTGCAACGGCAAAACCTTAGCAGACTGTTTAAAAATAGGTCTCTAAATAAACATACCCGGGTGAGACAGTGGCTGCGTCACATCTGTGCTTTAAAAATTGCCATGTTTAGATGCAGCTTCAGGCTATAGATTTTCGGGAAAATACGACTTCATCCTCCATACAACTCCTCTCTCAATTTTAAGGAAAACACAGATGACCGTACGACGGTTCCTCTTCTCTTATTCCCCTTTGACGAGCAAAAAATTACAAGCTCTGGCCTTCCAAGTATCACCGCTGGCATCCGAATTAGCCCCCACCGAAACGAAAGCGACCGCTTGTCTTGCGGATGTCGTTTCAGGCTCTCTGCAAACTCAGGCCAACATGCATTACCGTCACAGTGGTACCAGCCTTTGCTGCCCAGTACGCCGGCAATCTCAGGCGTCAGGTTTGCTGCCAAACTGATCCAAAAGAGTTTGCTGAATTCCTGGCAGCAGACAACTGCAAAGAAGAGATCCTTGCCGCAGGAGGTACCGCTAAGTCAAGCCTGCTGAAAAGTGCCGGCTGAAAGAATCACATCGCAAAGGCTGGGAAATGAGGGCCGCTAAAAGAGAGGAGGATCACGATGGCTCCACAAGAGATGGATACCCCTTCCCTTCTCCTGCCCCCCTCAGCTCCCGATTCACGGGATGCTCTGAAACCAGTCGCTTGGCTCCGGGTTCATTTTGCACCGAGCCATTTGCCTTGATCCTTCTGCCCCTTTCCTCCTCCCAGGAGCTGTCTTCAAAGTACACTTGGAATAGCTTCTGTGTGCTACAAAACATCTCTAACAGGGCTGGACTGAATTTTAAAGGAGTTCATTTCGGTAATGCAATAACTCATCGTCCTGTCATATTTCATATTATTCAATGAGCATTAATTCAGTCTCCGCTGAGCGTCAGTAATGAATTTTGCAAACCTCACAGACGGAGCTTGTATTGCCTGAAAATATTGCATGGCTACAGCGAAAAGAGCAAGAGGACAACACAGAATAAGCCGTGCCATGTTTTTATATGCTTCTTGCTTCCTTCTTCCTTTAAGATGACCTATTCGTAAGCCTGAAGGACACACAAATGTAAGTATTCCTGCCTGTTGTTTATTTGCCAGTCGGTTCCGCAATGATTTCCAACGAGGCAGAGACTGCCAGACCATAATGCAAGGACACCCGGGAACACAGAGTGGCACGAGAACACCCACACTGTACCCCCGGAGCCGTAAAATGGAAACCTGTAAATCAGGAGCAGTGAGAGTAACTAATTGGAAATGGTGCCCAGCAGAAAAATTAGCATGGCGTATTTATAACGCAAGTGCCAATAAACAAAGAGACACGTCAGCTATTTATTTATCCTCTGACAGCCCAGTCACGTGGCACGTTCCCAAATGACTGCGAGACAATGGGAAACGGCTCATTTTTCAAGAAAGGCATTTGTGTACGCGGAGAGGGGACAGCAAAGGGCTACCAAGATGATGAGGGGACTGGAACACCTCTCTGATGAAGAAAGGCTGAGGGATTTGGGTCTCTTCAGTCTGGAAAAAAAGATGACTGAGGGGGATCTTATCAACACTTATAAACACTTAAAGGGTGGGTGTCAGGAGGATGGGGCCAGGCTCTTCTCAGTGGTACCCAGCGACAGGACAAGGGGGAACGGGCACAAACTTGACCATAGGAAGTTCCATCTCAACACGAGGAGGAACTTCTTTCCTGTGAGGGTGGCAGAGCCCTGGCACAGGCTGCCCAGAGAGGTGGTGGAGTCTCCGTCTCTGGAGACATTCCAACCCCGCCTGGACGCATTCCTGTGCCACCTGCTGTGGGTGACCCTGCTCTGGCAGGGGGGTGGACAGGATGATCTCCAGAGGTCCCCTCCAACCCCACCATTCTGCGATTTCAGCCACTAACAACTCACATGGCCCTTTAATGTAGGGTTTAGCCACAATTTCACTCCCGTGAATCAAGAATCACTTCACTGAAGTCAGACCTACTCCAGGGAAGAACAGATTCAAGAGAATCACCTAAACCAGCTCCACCATCAGGAGGACTCTCCCACCTGGAGGCTCACTTGGCTGGGTTATCCGCGATCCCTGTGGACCGTGGAGCAGCAGAGATGCAGAGGTGGTTCAAAGGGAGCACTCATACGCCTTCCACAACCAAAAGGCAGGTAATTCTGCACGCCAGGAACGGCAAGCCCAACGCAGGTGGCATTACAGAACCATTTCCCCAAGCCAGTCTCTTTGCTAAGGGGTTTTCAAGGTGCCGTGCAGCTCCTGACCACGCTACTGATGCATTTCTAGCTGAGCTACAGTGCTCCGGTACTTGGCTGACTCACACCCCACCAAGTATGAGACAAAATGTTCCTTTTCTATCAAATTCTTTGATTCTGCTGCCTAGATTCCCACATGCTCCTCCCCGAGCAGCTTGCGCCCTTCACCCCAACCCCTGCAAGGATGACAGCGCCCAGTTCAGCAGAAACCACCGGGGTGTCGCTGAAGCTGTTCAAGGGCGAGACAAAGGACAGAGTGTTGGCCATTGCCGCTCTCTGGGGTTCTCCCACCCTACTTCTGTTTGCGGTGATGTTCACGCGTTGCTCCGCTGCCTCTCTAAGCCCGAAGAGCAGCACTTTGCCCTTCACGGGCACCAATTTACCTCTTCCACCCCAAAAATGAACACTAATTAATACTAATAAATCACATTTTAAAGGCACCAGTGTAACTTTGCAAAGCTTATCTCAGCGAGATTAAGCTCTTGTGTCACTTGGGTAGTTTGGAGAACTGCCCTAGGCCAACATAATTTTTACCCTAAATATTAATGATGTTAAATAATTTCTCAGTCCCTCCAAAGGAACAGATTATTCCACAAGCTTGGGGAGCCAGGGTCCACAGGCATTTCCTCTTTAGTTTTCTACATCCGTGCTGATTGAGAATAGCACAAAGTGTTAAGCTAAATCTAAGCAGCAAGCAAAAGGTGAGAAAACAGCTCTGCCCAGAGAGATCTGGCCTGGTGCAGAAATAGAAGATGCCTCAGAGCTATCCCCTAACCTTGCTTCTCCAACAAAGTCATGCAAAGAATCACAGAATGGTTTAGGTCGGAAAGGATCTTAAAGATCATCTAGTTCCAACCCCCTGCCCTGGGCAGGGACACATGGAGCCCCTCTGCTGTGAGGACAGGCTGAGAGAGCTGGGGGGGTTCAGCCTGGAGAAGAGAAGGCTCCGGGGAGACCTTCCAGCCCCTGCCAGGCCCTAAAGGGGCTCCAGGAAAGCTGGGGAGGGACTCTGGGTCAGGGAGGGGAGCCATGGGATGAGGGGGAAGGGGTTTACACTGAAAGAGGGGAGATTTAGCTGAGATCTGAGGCAGAAATTGTTTGCTGTGAGGGTGGTGAGCCCCTGGCCCAGGTTGCCCAGAGAAGCTGTGGCTGCCCCATCCCTGGAGGGGTTCAAGGCCAGGCTGGACGGGGCTTGGAGCAACGTGGTGTGGTGGGAGGTGTCCCTGCCCAGGGCAGGGGGTGGCACTGGATGATCTTTAAGGTCCCTTCCAACCCAAACCATTGTGTGATTCTGTGATCCTCTTTCAGGCAGACGTCTCAAAGTCATCTGCGGCACACCAATCTCCTGCTGAGCTAAGGACACCTAGAGCTCAGTGCGTCTGTGCCAGGCTGGCTCCCTGCCGCCTGCACAGCATCCCCTCTCCCCTCGGCCCACAGCTGGATGGCAGGCAGGCAACCAACCCAGCCTGCATCCGTAGGGACGGTACGGCTGCGAGGCACGAAAACAGAGCGTGTGAAAAAGCATCATCTTTCCTCCAGTCCAGGGTGAGGCAGGGAAGCGGCTGCCAGGTGGGAAAGAGAAAAGCTCCCTGGATCTATTTGATCCTCTAGTATTTTCCGTAATAATTAACCCCCTACCACTGAGCAGGGAGATGGCAAAACATCTTAACACCCCTCCCGGCCCTTTTCCCACTGTTCCACGTGCACCTTCCCTTGAGAACACTCAGGTTTCCTCAGGGAGAGAAAGCCCAGCCCATCGGTCCCTGCTGCAGCGGCTAACAGGGACACCAAGATGTGACTAGCTGCAGACTGCCTGCCCACAGCAGACCTCACCGGGCTGTAACCAGCGCACAAGAAAAACGATGGCATTAGAGATAACGTTCTGCTGCCTCACAACTGCGTCCAACATGATATACATTAAAGTGACTCCAGTTTTCAAAGGGTGGCGGGTCCTCACTCCGACCAGGCTCAACTTGGGGTCCTCCAGATAACAGGTCACTTTTAAACAAACTTTTGTGTTTCTAATTAGTGGACCAAACCCGTAATTATGCAGCAATGGACAGATTGCAGAGAACAACACCTTGAGAGGCCGCCCCACCACAGGCAGTGAGACACCCTCATCCCTGCAGCCAATAGAAAGACAATAAAAATCCAAAACAATAAGAGCCTCCAGCCTATGAGAGCATAATCTTCACCATGGGAAAGGAAATCATAGAATCATAGGGTTGGAAGGGACCTCTGGAGATCATCCCGTCCAACCCCCTGCCAGAGCAGGGTCACCCACAGCAGGTGGCACAGGAATGCGTCCAGGCGGGGTTGGAATGTCTCCAGAGACGGAGACTCCACCACCTCTCTGGGCAGCCTGTGCCAGGGCTCTGCCATCCTCACAGGAAAGAAGTTCCTCCTCATGATGAGATGGAAATTCCTATGCTCACGTTTGTGCCTGTTACCTCTTGTCCTGTTCTAGATCCAATGCAACCTCACTGAAACCAGGACAGTTCCTCAAAACCCACACCAGATGCCCTCTTCTGAATCCATCCACGCACATTCACCTTCCGCTGAAGGCACCAACCACCCGGGACCTCCAGTCTCACCTTGTTCTCCTCAGGGGTGAAAAGGACGCGGAAAGTTGAAGTCATGGCAGGTGCTACCTTACGGCACGCATTGCTGGGGCTGATCAGCTTGAAATAAGGTGAGCTCTCCAAGATGACCTTCACCAGCCGAGGAACCTGCAGGAAGGATATGGAACTATATTTTTGCCACTCCTGGAAACATGAGGAGAAGAGACCCGGTCATGTCCTGGTGATGTCCTTCCTTAACCACCTTCCCAAAGCACTTTTAGCTCTTGAGGCATGCGCGCATAATGTGCCAGGGTGGACTTGAATCCATTCTGCCCGGGCAAAACAGCTCTTGGCCAGAGGCAGTAGGACAATGTCCTGCTGCGGAGGAATCACCAAGCAGGCAAGACACCAGCAGTATGGAGATGTAACACCCAAATCAAGTCATGCCCATATTCAACAAGCCCAAAAGAACCTGGTTGCTTCCATGTGCGTGCATCTGTGCAGTCACACCTCCAGGGGAGGAATGTATTATTAACTGAAGGCAAAGCAGGATTTGTTGTACTGGGGAAAGGAAGAAATTCACTTCTAACGTACTGCGTTTGAGCGGGGCAGTCAAGCTGCAGTGCTATGGGGTCACAAAGGCAGGCCAGCAAGAGGAGGAGACCACAGGTGGTGTGGCCGTACTGGAAATAAAAACAAGCTGCAGGAGAGCAAAAGGAGGGACACAGGAAAATAAAGACGACCCCAGAAACAAGGAGATGGCTCAGAGAATTTAAAGGGGGCTGGAAAGAAGGAAGAAAGCAGCACGATACTCTACAAGGAAAGGCTGATGCAGAAGAGAAGAGCAGCCAGCTTACCAAAATAACAGGAAGCCAGACGACCCCCTCCAGGCTGTGCCTATCAATTATGGGCTTCAAAGGCATTTTCTGCCTTGAGATACATGACCAGCACTGACTCACAGTGTGGTTTCATTATTAAAAGCCAATCTCAGCTCTCCGGAGGCTCTTGCTGCCTGGTGATTGTAGCCAGGCAGCTGCCAGTGCGGGCAAGCCAGATTTCTGGGTATTTCTGCCCACACCCAGGGGTCCCTGCAGGCACCCAGCTGCGAGTTTCTGCCCCCTGGGATGCCACAAGCACAGAGATGGCAAATGGGCATCTTCTAGCAGGCGGCTATCAACCCCCGAGCACCAAATCTCGTCTCACAAAGTCTATTTTGAGTGACGGGCAGCTTGGCTGATAAACAACAAACCCACAGGAGGCTTGGGAAAAACAGAGCTTCATTCTGCACCACCCACCCGAGCCCAATAACCCCACGGCCAAGGCAGCCCTGAACTCTCCCCAAACACCCTTCGCTCCCAGCGGTGCCCTGGGGCAGCGAGTTCCAGGAGCCGGTTTCACACCACAGACAAACATTTCGGTCACCGAGTCCCCTGGGAGGTGAGCACCGGCGGCTAAGACCTTCAGCAAAAGCCACCCAGAACACCCGAGGGTGGCGAGGAGCAGCCTGGAGACAGAAAAGCCATTTCACAACACACAGGTAAGAGCAGTAAGCGCATAGCGAAGCACTGCCGCGTCGGAACGATTACGGAACTTCTATTTGGAATACACTTCACCCTTAGCTGGATTTTTATGGAGCAGACAACCCCAGGCTACTGTGCAGTAAAAGTCAGTCGGAATCTGGGAAGTCGGTGAGAAAACTTTGAGACAGAGCACAATGTCACTTTTCTCCAGGACATTACCTAAAAGCAAGCAAAAATTAGAATATAATGACCTCTCTTGGGATTACCATCTCTACCTTTGTGTACTTTAATACGCCAAGGATTTCTCCTTAGAGCTGATCTTATTTTTACACCAGTGCTGTCCAATGGTTGAGGCCTTACTGGCTTCAAAACTAATTCAATTTTGGAAAAAGTTAGCAGTTCACACATTGCCTCCCCTTTACAGGGCACACACATCCCAAGGTGCAGCTGTACAAGTTTATTATTTTTTTACTGGGGATGGCAGAAATGTTGATGCAGATGTTCTTTTCCACTTGAGGAAGCATGAATAGAGCAAATTAACTGTTTGCCTGTTGGCTGGTACTTGGCAAAGACAAACGTTTGGAAGCGCCACACGGATAACAGAGCAGCTGAAGCCAAAAGACATAGCGGGAACGAAGCAGAACCATAGGAGGAGAGAAACTGAGGCACATTTTAATCAGGACAGAAGGCTGTGCCACCATACAGAGAGACCTGGACAGGCTGGAGAGTTGGGTGGAGAGAAGCCTTATAAAATTCAACAAGGGCAAGTGTAGGGTGCTGCACCTGGGGAGGAAGAACCCCCTGCACCAGTACAGGTTGGGGGCTGACCTGATGGAGAGCAGCTCTGTGGAAAGAGACCTGGGAGTCCTGGTGGACAACAGGATGACCATGAGCCAGCAATGGGCCCCTGTGGCCAAGAAGGCCAGTGGCATCCTGGGGGGCATCAAGAAGAGCGTGGCCAGCAGGTGGAGGGAGGTCATCCTCCCCCTCTACTCTGCCCTGGGGAGGCCGCATCTGGAGTGCTGTGTCCAGTTCTGGGCTCCCCAGTTTAAGAAGGACAGGGAACTGCTGGAGAGGGGACAGCAAAGGGCTACCAAGATGCTGAGGGGACTGGAACACCTCTCTGATGAAGAAAGGCTAAGGGATTTGGGTCTCTTCAGTCTGGAAAAAAGACGACTGAGGGGGGATCTCATCAACACTTATAAACACTTAAAGGGTGGGTGTCAGGAGGATGGGGCCAGGCTCTTCTCAGTGGTGCCCAGTGACAGGACAAGGGGGAACGGGCACAAACTTGACCATAGGAAGTTCCATCTCAACATGAGGAGGAACTTCTTTCCTGTGAGGGTGGCAGAGCCCTGGCACAGGCTGCCCAGAGAGGTGGTGGAGTCTCTGTCTCTGGAGACATTCCAAACCCGCCTGGACGCGTTCCTGTGCCACCTGCTGTGGGTGACCCTGCTGTGGCAGGGGGTTGGACGGGATGATCTCCAGAGGTCCCTTCCAACCCCACCACTCTGATTCTGTAATACCTACAGCAAAGAGAGCCCAGAACCAGTGTGGACCACAGGAACTCTATCCCCTGGGCCTGGGCATCCACACCGCATCTTTCCAAGACTCCCAAGGTAAAGGCCAGACCAGGAATGGCGCAGCGCTCTCCAGGAGTAACTGAGGGACCACACCTGCATCCTTCCTTGCCAAAGGGTCTTCCATTTTCAACCATGTCCCTGTCAAAACCTGTTATCTCAGAATACACTTGGACTTCTCCTGCGGTTCCCTCCACCTGCAATATGTCCTAAAAGCTTTTTTTGCCCGCTTGTTTGTTTCCCCCAGGGGGTAAATTTGGAGAAGGGGTTAATTCACCTGCTCTCATGTACACTTCCATCTTCCCATCCTGCCCTCCTCTCACGTATACATCTTATTCTTTGCTATCTTTAATTACACCTTTCTTTTTCTGACCTTTCTCTGCTTCCAGCACACTTACTGTTACGTGTCAAGAGAAACCCTTGCGTGTACAATGTTCTCTCCCAGGGCACTTTCTAACTCAGCTCTTTTCCTCTCTCCTGTCTTTTCCCACCAGCTTGCTCTTGGCACATGCCTCATTCCAGCAAATGTTTCCCCTGCCGAAATTCAAAAGGTCTCAATTTTCCTCTTTACAGCGGAACAAAATTGCTGACATTTTTCAACTTTTCCCTTCTCAACTTTCCTGGGAAATCTCAAAACGACCACAGGTTTTTTTTCCTCAAGTAAAGGTAGAGACCTTCAAGAGCACGTTACTCCGGGCATGCCGTGGTTCTCCATAGGGAAAGCAGAAAGCCACGTTGTCTTAGGAAAACCTAAGCAGAACTGAATTAAGCTTAGCAGGAGCCTGAAGTGGCACCTAAAGGCCTCCCACTGCTTCTGCTAAATCAGTCCGTTTCCACTGCTGTTTCAAAACACCTTTCCTGGAGGGCTAATGCTACTAATTAGAACTTATTCCAGCATAAAGAGGAGAAGACTCAACCCCTGTGCTCTAGCAGGGAGCCACACAGAGGCAGCTAAACAGGCTGTGAGGGGCAGAGACGCCCTGCCCGACACCAAGGTTAACCAAGAAGCCACGAGGACGTGGTGTACACTCAAGGTAAAGCACGAGAGCAGTTAAGAACCGTACGGCCCTCAACGTTCCCATCAACCCAGGGCTTTCAAGGGGAAGGATGCTGACTAGAAAAGCTCCTTTAGGTTAGACACCACCAACCCATGGCCAGAATCAGGGGGAGAATCCCCAGCGCGGGAAGATTTCTACCACCTTGTAAAACCAAGGTGGTGAGATATTTTATTCTGTTCATGCTGTGCTGCAGCAGGCAACTTGCTATGCTGTAACACCACCTGAGTTACCCTGTTCTCCTCTTCCAGCATAGCGTTAAACCTCCATGTCCTGGCACTTACCGTGTCGTTGTTCCTCAGAATCAGTGGCACTTCGTAGACCTCGCAGGGGACGTAGTTCTGAAATACCACCTCGGATGGGAAAGGCTGAAACAAGCTCTGTTCCAGGTCAACTGCTGAGAACTGGAGAGGCAAAACAGAGTAGTGAGGGGTTCCACTGCTGCAAGAAAGATTCATGAATGAGAACCCTACACTGATCTCCAGCGAAGTACAGTCTCTTGGTGAGTACGTCTGCCCACCTCGCACTAGGGAACCAGTAGCTCACCCATCTGTGTTCCGAGCTGACCAAAAGTTTCTGGCCCACGTTGAGCAGGGTCAAGCTAAGAAGGCTCTTTTGGTAGGTGTTTCTCCAGGTTTCCTTCTCCAAAACGCAAGGCAGCGCTTACCTCCAGCAGAGCCCTCTGCTAAGGCGGTCCCGCAGCTCCAGAGCGCTTACTTGAAAGAGCCACGAGCACTCCTGGAGCAAGTGAAACCTGAGAATTTACATGAGACTCCATGGGGAAACAATTTTGGGGTGATCTTTACTCTGAGACGGAGAGACTGAGTCCCACATATCCCCAGATATCTTTTTTTGATATAGAGCCCAGAAACCAGTAAGAGAACAGTACCGGAGGAGATAAGGCCAAAAAGAAAGTAACACAGTTGTTAGGAAAAAGACAAGCGAGGTAAAGGCTGGGTGGTGATAAGCTTCAGCTCTCTTCTCAGCAGTACTGGGCAACTTGAGTAGGACTGGACTTGGTATCTCCTCCTCCCATAAGCTTTAAATGGATGCGTTATTGTATTCTATTACTGCTGTTTTATTTAATACCGCTGCAGAAGCATGTCTGAGAATGCACGCAAACAGCAAATGCTTCCAGAGCACAGGCATTACTTTGATAAAATTCACACAGAATCACAGACTGGCAGGGGTTGGAAGGGACCTCTGGAGATCATCCAGTCCAACCCCCTGCCACAGCAGGGTCACCCACAGCAGGTGGCACAGGAACGCGTCCAGGCGGGGCTGGAATGTCTCCAGAGACAGAGACTCCACCACCTCTCTGGGCAGCCTGTGCCAGGGCTCTGCCACCCTCACAGGAAAGAAGTTCCTCCTCGTGTTTAGGTGGAACTTCCCATGTTCAAGTTTGGGCCTGTTACCCCTTGTCCTGTCCCCGGGCACCACTGAAAAGAGCCTGGCCCCATCCTCCTGACACCCACCCTTTAAGTGTTTATAAGTGTTTATAAGATCCCCCCTCAGTCGTCTTTTTTCCAGACTGAACAGCCCCAAATCCCTCAGCCTTTCTTCATCAGAGAGGTGTTCCAGTCCCCTCATCATCTTGGTAGCCCTTTGCTGTCCCCTCTCCCTGCTTTATCTCCTCCCTCTTCCAGCTGCACCGTTCCCACTGGAAAAACACAGGCAGGCCTCCTGCCTCTCCTGAGGAGTCACGCTCACGCTGAAGCGTGCGGCTCCAGCAAAAGGCTGGTTATTTGTGCACTCCCCTGCTGCGTTCCTGACCCCCTGTGCTGTCCAGGGCAATCCTTAACCAGTTTGTTACAGCAATTTTCTGCTCAACGGCCTACTTCAGTAATCTACCTGTTTGGACTGTGTGTTATACTGAGCAGTCCTGCAGGAAAGCAGCTTTAAACATACCTCTAAGGAAACAGTGGTCCAGATAAAGTGCATCCACTCCCCCCTGCCCAGGGTGACTCCCCTGTATATCACAGAATCACAGAATGGTGGGGCTGGAAGGGACCTCTGGGGATCATCCAGTCCAACCCCCTGCCAGAGCAGGGTCACCCATGGCAGGTTGCACATATCTGCCAAAATCTAACACTTTGCAAGGGTCCTACGCGTTCTTCTAATGCAAAGCATTAATGCAACTGGGTCTGTTAAATCTTGAGTAATTACCACAGGGTCTACAGCCTTCAAAGGCTGATGCTGCCACCACTGAGGGAGTCACAACCCCAAGCGTTTGACAGTGCCTACGCCAAAGCAGGAGGCGGCTAATTCAGCAGGAGGATGGCAAACGGCAAGCTCATGCCCTTGTGTCCTGCCCCACCATTGTGCTTTAGGGATGATAGCTAAACTCCAGCAAAATGCCCCAACTTCAGCAGAGCTTATTTATATCGGCTTAGCACAGAGCAGGAGTTCAACGTCTCGCTGGGGAAAAATGTTTTACCTTTTCCCCAACAGAAGGAACTCCACCACCACCCAGCAGCAGTTTGAAAGGACGACAGGACCTCTTCACCAAGGTATTTAGATAAGCTGAAGGCAAGCCCGTCGCAAGCCCGCGCTCTCTTCAAATGTCACATCAAACAGCAAGGAAAAGGGCAGGAAAAGGCTACCTTTTGATGGGAGGTTTCACTCATGTCTAGAAGCTGGATAATCCGGGGCCGCCTCATCTCCCGAGTGCTGGCCAGCCTCTGCTTGGTGGTGAGAGACATCTCCTTCAGGAAGGCAGAGGGAGTCAACTGAAACGCAAAACAGCAAGAGCTACAGAAATGCCTTTGTTCAGAAAGGCTTTTCTTGTTCAAGTGCCACTGATGAATAATTTGTGATCGCAGCCCCTAGGATACTCCTGGAAGTCCTGTAAGTTACCTGCTGAAATATTTAACATCAATAAATTAATGATATAGAGCGGAATACACATGCTCTAACCAAGTGGCTCTGTCCCATTAGCTTCTCCGTCATGATTTGATGTGACACGTTTGGGGATTTCTGCTCTTCGGGCATTTATTTCCTCTTCGGTTTTGCTGGAGTGAGCCTGTGACCTTTGAAGAGAGCGGGGAGGAGTTATCAGAAATCCCTTAACTCCGTCCTCGCACAACGCTCACAACCAACATGCGTGTGGAGATGTCACTGCTGGGTGAACCAGAGGAAAGCAGACAAGCATCACCGTGCCAAGAGGGAGGCGGAGAGGAAGGGGTCCAAGTTTGAGTTATCTCTTTTTAATTAGCATTTGTTTTCTCTCTGTTCTGGCCTCACAGACCCCTCCACAGAAGCATACAGAGATATCTCCTTGACAGAGCCTCAGCCCGAGGTCATCTCCAGTCAAGTGAGCTCCCATCAGCAACAGGGCTGGGCAGGAGGAATTGCCCTGACTCCACTGCTGTCTGCAGGGCTGGATCTGCGCTCCACACAGGAGATGAGATAAAACAACTCTTTTGGAACCCATTCTGCCTGGGACCACCATGTCTCACAAGTCTTCAGGCAGAGTTTGAGCGGCCCACCACATGCCCGGCTGCCTAGAGGGCAGGTATGCCTACGGGACAGAAGATATTACTGCCCAGTACATTCATTTCATGTGGCTCCAGTGGCACATCCAGGCAAGGCTCTGGACTTGCCCTGAACCAGCACACGGTCCATCCCTCACTGCCCCATGACAGTCACCCCCAACAGAAGCACGGCAGCAAAGAGGTGGGGAGGTGGCATCCAACTTCACAGCGCTGCCAGACAACAGGAAGGGAAGGCAGCGGAGGGACACAAGGGGAATTTCCAGCCTTCACACAGCTCCTGCCTGGCCACAGCAGGTACTTACAGTTACAGGCTCCTCTGCCTCTCCGATTAGCTTTGGATTACGAGGTGCCACCACTTTGCTCTGGAACCCCTCGGCCATTTTGGAGGACCCCATGGACCGATGGAGCGTGCCAGTGGCCACGTCTCAGCTCACCTGGAAGGAGAAACAATGGAACTTTGAAAATCCAGAATCCCATCCACGGCAGAGCCAAAGGACACACCTCCAGGCTGCGGCATCCTTCCTAACTGGAACACATAAGGCCTCCCCAGCCTCTTCTGTGATTAGACCATATTTAAGCAGCAGAGTGAAGATTCATAGAAGTAAAACCCCAGAACAAACATTTCCTAAGCCAAAACCGCATTTTGCTGTGGGTGCAGTCCCACAAGCCACAAACACACCAGGGCCTGCTAGCATTCCTCACCTTCCCCCCCTTCCGTTACTTTTGGAACCCCATTTCCTGGAATTATTAACCAAACCTCTACTACTACCCAAACTGCCCTTTATTACTCTTTAAAACAATTTTTGGTGGGAACAGAAAGTGGGTAAATGTCACTTAGCTGCTTCATTTTTGCAAGAGCAGCTGACACGATGTGACTTTGCACCTGACCCTACGAAGTGCTCGGAGCATTATCAACAACCCAGGGATCACTGCCACCCAGAGCATTAATAAAAATCAGGCTCCTTCCCTGCTTTGCAAACCAAATGTCCACCCTTTGCGCAAGGAGCCTGGTGATGTTTCTAACTAATGGAGCCTAGAGTTCAATACTCTGATTAAGAACTATAGTTTCTCAAGGCTAATTTGGTTGGTTTAAGTTACAAAAATTATCCGGCAAATATGACTCCTTCCAGGCATGAAATTACCACAGCACCCAAGAGCATTTCTCCACAGAGAATGAGGGCCCTAATTTTCATTTATTAACACCCAAACTGAAGGCTCCCTACAGGCATTAGAGGCTGTAACAGCAGAAATAAAAGCACGAAACTGTTAAAGGAACATGAGCAATTAGCCCAAATATAAATGCAACATATGTGAAAGCAGGGCCACTTAAGACTTTTTCCTAATGGCAGTTCTTCTCCCGCATCCTTATCCTACAAGCAGCATGGGTTCACAGGTCCACGGGCCGTTCTTCTTCCTGTCACCAGCTCGAGGACCACCTCTCCAAAGCGGGTGTGCAAGAAAGGGCGAGAAGAGAAGACAACCCCAGAAACCGGGTCTCAAACGCCGACAAGAATCAAAGATAAGCACGCACAGTACTCGCTAAGCCCTACTTTAGACTAGAAATAATTCTCCCCTCCCTTTCTGGCTCACGGGACCAAGGAGCAGATGGATTTGCCCACTTATTTTTTGGGACTTGAAAGACCGGTGCACTCTCAAACCCAGCTCTACCCCAAAATTATATTTTTTTTTTCATCCTGACATGAAGTAAAATCACAGATCATATTCCCTGCTGCTTCCTTCCTTCCTTCCATCCATCAACTTTTTTGTGTGGGCTTGCTGTATACAGCAAGACATCATCTATACAAAGTTGACCATTCCCTTCCCCTTAAGTTTTACCCACGTCCTCCAAGCGACATGGGTGAACTTCATTCTTTTACTCCCCAAACAGCTTCAGTGTTGTACACGTTCACGGTACAGCGTTAAGAAACGACAAAGCTGCCATTTGATTTTGTTCTTGCAAGAAACACAAGAGCACAACCCTGTCCTATGGGCATGAGGAGGTGCTGCAGCAAGAGCCAGGGTTTAAAGCTGGAAATAACTATTTTTCAAGAGAAATCTCATGGGGACGGTACAACATTAATCTGGATTTCAGTGTTTTATAATTGGGTCTTGAGAATAACTGGATTATTTGTTCCAATTTTCTACCTGTAATTTCACTTCACTTGAAATTAATCCTGTTCATCGTGCCCGCAATGCTTATTTCCAGAGGGCTTCCAACCTCCACAGCCCCATCCCAGCCTTACAGCTCCCCCCACCCTCCAGCGAGGCACGTTCCCAGCCCCACTTCCCCAGAGCCTGCAGGGACCAGCTCCCAGCCTGGGAGGAAAGGAGCAGAACTCTGAAAATCAAGCACATCTCCCTGGAAAGGCGGGACAAAACAGTGACCACAACGCAACACACTTCCAGCCCACCACCCCCGCCTGGTGGGGGGAGATCTCCACCTCCCCCAGCCCAGCAAGGTAAGGAAGGATGGCAGCTCCCCCCTCTGCCCCACACTCAGGGCAGGAAACTAAGCAGGGTGCCATGCTAAAGATCACACCAAGGACACAAACTTCAGTCTCCTTCCCCCAGGCTCCCTTCACTCCAGTATCTACGGCTAAGCTAAAAGTCTCTACCATCACCGCAAGTCACACAGCAATTTTAGAACCCATTAAAACCCCTTCTACCTCCCCAGATTTGCTCTTAGACCAGCTACGTAGTTAAATCCTGCTGAGTATCACGTAACTGCCGCATCCCTCCTGACAACTGCCTCCTTGCTGCCTGGTGGCCAGACGCTACCTTAGGACAGGTAATGCATGCTTCCCAGGCAGGATTCCCTTTGTGTAGTAGCTCCCAGGCTTGCTTCCCGAATCACCTTGGGCTCTCTGGTGGCTGTGGACAGCCCGGAGGGACAGGAGCCGGCCAGGGAACCGTTGGCGTGCAGGTGCTCGCACCAGCACAGCAATAACTGTCACTGGGCTGGTGGCTTCTGAGAGCCCAGTGGAAGCAGGAAGGCCACTAACAGGACTGAGAAATTGGGCTGCCCAGCATCTCCTTGCCAGGAAGGGCAGGAGGGTTGCACCAGGACCTCAGGGAAGGAGAATTCAGAGTCTGGCATTAGTTAAGTCTACTCATTTCTTTCCTGCTGAGCTCCTCCTGCTCTAACGCAGGGAAACACTGCACAGGCTCAGGGTGCTGCGGGGAGAAGCTTCCCAAAACAGCAGCATCTCATCCTGCAAGTACCATGATAGCAAAGGTCCACTAACCCAGTAAAGAGTGGGGGTTTACCACCTTAACCAATTCCACCCCAAGGGAACAGATGCCTCTTCAAGCATTTGTGGCTTTGGGATTTCTTCAGCTCCAGGCTGGAGACTTTTTTTCTGCCTCCTTGATATCATAATTGGTCAACTTGAGCTCTACTCTGGTGGTTCACAATGCCACCAAAATGCCTCGATAAAGTTATAGCCTTGCAAATCACTGCAGCCCATCTATTTCTTAAATATCTCGCTCCGCAGCGAGTGACTGTGGCAGTATTAGAAAGCACGCCTTAGAGCGGCATTTGTTAATGTTCCACGAGCTTCAGATAAATTAGTTTAGACCCCGCAGACAAGCTAATCATTTCTTTGTTTGTGGAGCAAAGACGTTTCCGCACTGACTTACAAAGCAAGAATTTAATTTCTATTTTGCTCGCCCAGGGTGGACCCCAATCACAGTGACGCAAAAGCGAGCAGGGAAATCACCGCATTGCCGCAGCTCCAACAGCGCCTTTGGGGGTGTCCTCCGTCGTCGCACCCGGTGAATACCCATCTGGTGACCTTCTTCCAATTAACCGCACACACACAGACACACACACCAGCCAAGGACACCCAACTTACAAGAGCATCTCAGCACCCAGGGAGCTTCATGCATTTTCGGCACAGCATGTGCTACAAACCACAGCTTCCCACGAGGCCACAGGCAGATGCAATCATCACATCTGCTCGGCAGCGAACAAGGAACCCTCAGTTTGAGAACCAACATTCATTATTTGGGGGTTTACAATCCAGGGAAGATTACAGCCCTGAAAACAAGGTGGCTCTCCAGCCAACTTGTGGAAACTCGCTCCAAAACATCTCCCACGTGATGTCCAGCCACAAATCTGAGTGGAAACCGAAAGCTCAGGCAAAGAAACCTCAGACGTGACACCCGTGTGCACTCAAGGCACTAAGACAGAAGTGCCATCAGGAAAGGAAGCTGGATGGTGGGTGATGCTTCCCATCTCAGAAGGCAGAACGTGGAGACAGACGTCAAGGTGAAACCCACTAAGTCTCTCATGCTTGGTGGGAGATGCACTCGCAGGGCAGCCACTTGTGCTCCTTC
Organism: Rissa tridactyla; assembly: GCF_028500815.1. NCBI lineage: Eukaryota > Metazoa > Chordata > Aves > Charadriiformes > Laridae > Rissa > Rissa tridactyla. Next base: position 73,084,730 of record NC_071469.1, on the reverse strand, counting down.
CCAACAGCTCCGGCACCTTTGAAAAGATGTCAGAGCCTGCTTTCGTGCTCAGAGGCCTTGCCAGAGAAGCTTCAGGTGCTTAGCAAGGGAAACTGTTGGCTGCAAAGTATCTACATGGACCTGTTGGAGCGGGGCCAGAGGAGGCCCCGGAGATGCTGGGAGGGCTGGAGCCCCTCTGCTGGGAGGACAGGCTGAGAGAGCTGGGGGGGTTCAGCCTGGAGAAGAGAAGGCTCCGGGGAGACCTTCCAGCCCCTGCCAGGCCCTAAAGGGGCTCCAGGAAAGCTGGGGAGGGACTCTGGAGCAGGGAGGGGAGCCATGGGACAAGGGGGAAGGGGTTTAAACTGAAAGAGGGGAGATTTAGATGAGATATTGGGAAGAAATTGTTTGCTGGGAGGGTGGTGAGCCCCTGGCCCAGGTTGCCCAGGGAAGCTGTGGCTGCCCCATCCCTGGAGGGGTTCAAGGCCAGGCTGGACGGGGCTTGGAGCAACCTGGGCTGGTGGGAGGTGTCCCTGCCCAGGGCAGGGGGGTGGAACTAGATGATCTTTAAGGTCCCTTCCAACTCTAACCATTCTGCGATTTATGGAGCTGCACGGTAGAAGCGATATGAAACCCGTACAAGGCTTGCAACACCTCAGCACCCAACGCCAAACCTGATGCTGGTATCTCAGCCTGGTCTCAACCTCCACAGCCCTGCTCCCGCACCCAGCTGCGTTCCCTGCTACTGAACTCACCACCTCTTGTTCCAGCCCAAACCTTTTTGCCCTCTCAGGTGGGTGGAGGGGGGCAAAGCCATTCCTTATTCTTGCTTGTCAGCCCAGACAAGGTGACTTCCACATCTCCTACCACTGCTGCATGGAGACCGCAAATGAGGAAAAGCCTGATCCGCAGGACAGAAGCTAGGATGCTTGACAGATAAGGAGAAGGTTTGGCTGAGGGGCTCTGCTCCTTGGATTACAAAGGCTTTTAGCTAATGACTATTTAATATGCAACACACAAGCAATCTCTGGAGGGGAAAAAAAAAGACCAGGATCGTCTTCGAAGTGAAGGAAATATTTGTTTCACAATGCGGGCTCACAGCTACTATAGAGACTCCTCGCTTCAGGCTAGGCAGAAAAGAAGGGTCTACACAGGATCACTGCTCCCAGGGTGGGTGTTTTTGGCCATGAGCTACATTAGGGGCAAATAAAAGCACCTTCACCTCCTGAGGGCAGCAATATTAACCTCTGCACACTACCTGGCTCATGACATGGGCACGGGCCATATGGCCAAAGGATCTGTAGGCACGAGGCAGGGCTTCACGCAAGCCGAGTTGTGCCAGGACCTGGAAAATTCAGGAGGCTCAACAGCACAAAAGCAGGGACAGAGGGGCCCTTTGGGGCCCCTGGGCTCAGCAAAAGCTACGCTGAGGAAGAAGTTGATGTGAGCGCTTGGATATGGCCCTAAAGCATCCAAATCCCTTTGTGCGTATGTCCAACAGCTTCCCCTCCGTAAAATAAAACTGAACAGCTCTCTGATGATACTGTGCTGAAAAAGACAGGAAATTAAAGGATAAACAGCACATTTCTTAACGGACATTAAGGAAAAAGGGAGTTTCATGTAAAGGCACAGTTTCGTGTCTCTAGAGATCCTGTGGCTGTCACTATGCCACCTGACAACGCTCTCAATTCCAGGGGACCTCACGGCACTCGTACTGAAGCAGCAGCACCAGTCTCTGAGCTAGTCCGATACCTATGGATCGCCCTCCAAACATAAAGGCTGGGGATATACGGGCACACTCTGCACTGTGATACCCTACACCCAGCTTTTCTTGCCAGAGCGCAGACTGGTGGCTGAATCTTGCCTTGGTATATGCAAAAAATCCTCTTCCTTCCTTCCGCAAAGATAAACCAGCCCTCTGGAGTAATTGGTTAATTTGCCTTTCCATTACACTTTGCTGGAAGAGTAAGACAAGGAGATCTGTCGAAAGGGAGAAGCAGGATGCTGTCGAACAGTTTTGTTCGGTTAAATCATCTTGCCCCATTCAGGCTTAAGTAGCAAGATCACGATTCTCGCCTAGAAATCACCTGCTTAGCTGTAATTACCATATAAACGGCATCTCAAGGAAGCCAGGAAAGGAGAAGCTGAATTTCCAGGACTCATCTCTCATCCCTCCAGCCTGCTGTTAAGTGGCCGAGTGCTTTCTGAATCAAGCCGCGCTACCCAGGAAGCCTCACCTGTCACCTTTATATTCCAGTCCCTCTGTATTTTATCCCTTTGGTACCGCCATCCGGCAATTTATTACAAAAGCTCTACCATAGCGGAGATAATTAAAAGGAGTCTAGGGTCCTACCTTCCCGTTATTTCTTTTAATAAATTTCAACTCTCAGCTGACGGTGAGGTGGACCAGGCTCTCTTCCAAGGGTCTGCTGGAGAATCCCCAGCTCCACACACTATAATTTACAACCCCAGCTTCTGCCTTCAGTTTTTACAGTCCTATTTTCCTTTTCCCAGCGTCTGATCTCTGCCCTCCTGGGCTTTGCAACTCCCACTGACTCTCCCTTTTTATTGACTTGTTTTCTGGCATCCGGATCACCTTTCATTTTGGGGCACCGTGCATCAGAGCTTCCATGCAGCTAGCGACTTCGGGGTGGAAGAGTAGAAGTCAAAGGACCGTTAATGGATGCCCAGGCCAGGAGCAGGCGGTCAGAGCTGACTCTGCAATGGCGAATCCAGAGCAGCAGGTTAGGAAAGCTCTACCGGTCTTCAGCAGCTGCTGTCAAGACCTTACTTGAAGTTCATGGAAATCATAGGAAGACTCCTACGGATATCAGATTGTTTCCATGCATATCTTACCCCAGAAATGCCAGGGCCCACCGCTTACCCTAGCAAAGGAGAGCCAAGATGAAATGAACCATTCCGTACTTCCCGGGGGCTTAAAACATACGAACCTCTGCCCTGCTGACATGCAGTGATTTGTTATTCTACCTTTTAACTGTGTGCCTGAGCACTGCCAGCAGCCCCCAAAACCATCCCTTCTCCTTTTCTGAACCACCTCTTAGCTTCTGTGGCATCAATTCGCAGTGCACAGGCTGCGCGACATTCGCGTCCCGACCCCGGGAGGTCAGGCATCAACCCAGCACTCCGAAACGCTCCTGTGAACCTCAATCCACACCAAGCTGGTTTAACCTCAATCTCCAAAACCTTCTCTGTGAAATAATGCACGCCCAGGTCCCACAAAGGAGGTTCAATCTCTGTGAGAACGCAAATGTTAATTGAATTCAAAGATGCCAAACTGGAGATGGGTAAGCAACCAGCAGCAGAGGCAGGAATAAAATCCCCCAACCCCAACCTCGGCTGGCTCCAGCCTCGTACCCCGTTATCCAGCGCACACACGTTCCTGGCTGCCAGAATAGTAAATATTCCATATTTACTGGATTACTACTTTAATACTACAGCCCTGGCTGTAACCCTGAGGCGTTAGAGAGCAGACTTCGTCTTCATCAAGTTATTTCCCATCCCATCCATTGCCCCATCAAGGGGCAAGGCCGCCCAACCTGTTATATGAGCAATCCGCACCCTCCCGGAGTACTCCAGCCTTTGCATTTTCCTCAAATTCATACCAGAATTGCTTCTCAGAAAATCACCAGGAAAAGATATAGTTAAGGTGAGATAGCTTTGTAGTCGCTTCTAGCTAGGCCACCTGTTGCATTTTTCATCACAAGCCTTCACGGAGAGAGAGCACGAATAAATAGTCTCATCCCTCGTTTACAGACTGGGCAACGCAGAGAAAAAAAATTAAGGCCAAACCATCCAAAAGCCCACACGCAAGACAAGGAGGGCAAGCCCAGCAGTGGTGTGGCAGGTGGCCTCCATCCCCACCACATTTAACCCCCAGCCTGGACACAGTCACATCGGCATCCCATGGGAAGAAAGGAAGACATTTAGGAAGTTTCCTCTTCTGCAGAGCAGAGGTTACTCCCTGTCCAGCTCCAGGGGGGAGAGAGGGGGCTCCAGCTCCCAGTTCCCGACATGGCAAGTGCTGCAGCCCTTGAGGTGCCTCTCACCCAGCACAGGAGCCCACGGGCAACCTCATCTGAAAAAAGCAGCTTCCCTGCAGGGGAACGGATCCCGCTAGAGGGGGAGCACAGCCACTGCCAGGAGGTGTTTGGCAGGACCAAGGGGGCCCAGCCCCAGACGCACCCCTGCTTCTCTCCTCCCTCTGGCACAAGGGACACCCCCACACTGCCATGTAGATGGCACACACATGCACCCCCCCGATGTTCATGGGGGCATGAGGTGAGGGGGTGTCACCCCCCACAAATACCCCTGACACCCACAGCAGGGGCACAGGGAAGGGGTTTCACGCCCCACACCCCCCCGACACCCATGGCGGGGGCACAGGGAAGGGGTTCCACCCCCCACACCCCCCCGACACCCATGGCGGGGGCAAGGGGTGCTACATGTCACCCCCTGACACCAGCATAGGGTGCAAGAGGGGGGTATGTGTCACCCCCCAAACACCAGCGTGGAGGGCAAGAGAAGGGTACATGTCACACACACACACACACACACCCACCCCCGACACCAGTGTGGGGGGCAAGGGAGGTATGTGTCTCTCCCCCTGACACCAGCGTGGGGGGAAGGTGGGGGGGGTGTCACCCCCCTCCAAGCCCCACCCCCGCAGCCCCAGGTCTCTGCTCAGCCCCACTCCCAAACCCCCCCTTCTCCTGAGGCTGAGCAGCCCGGGCACACCGAAAGCCACCCTCCATATTTCAGCCAGGGAGGCGACGCAGCCAGCACCACCCCAGCACAGGGGTAGTCACCAGCATCCCCCACCTTTCCCAGCCTGCAGGGGACACGGGAAGACACTCACATGCCGGATCCCTGCTGCCAGCCAGGCTGTGTCCCTTGTTCCCAAAGCAACAGGGCCTCCAGGCCAGCCCCAACACCACCATGGCAACCGCAGGGACACAGAGAGGGGAGGAGGCGGCTTCGGGACGCGATGGCAGACACAGGGACAGAGGGATGCTCGGCGCCCAGCCCGTCCCCACCGAGGAGCAGTGGCTACCGGCGGTCCCTGGCTGGCTGGCAGTGCCTTACCTCGAAGCCGTAACAGCAGCACAGGGAGAGCATATAATGACCACAGCGACCGTGCCGTGAAACCGCCTCCAACACCCCCTCCCAGCTTCAGCGCAGCCATGTTCCCCCATGCACGTTACCCTGAAACATATCAGTGGTTAGAGAAATTCCCAGCAGAAGCCAAAGTGGTTCTCCCAGGCCTAAGAAAGGGAGCTAGAACTGGTGACGGAAGAGCTACACGCCACCGGGAGATATCCCGTACGTCCACATATCCTAAAAATCAAGTCACACGCAGCCCACAGAGGTGCCAGCACTGCCCTCAAAAGGGACTATCTGCTCTCCTCGCCTGCTCGCTTTATGATCAAATATGGGTTTCATGGACTGACAATTCAGTGGATAAAGAACTGGCTTGACGGCTGCACCCAAAGAGTGGCTGTCAACAGGTCCATGTCTAAGTGGAGGCCAGGGACAAGTGAAGTCCCTCAAGGATCGGTACTGGGACGGGTCTTGTTTAACATCTTTGTCAGCAACATGGACAGTGGCATAGAGTGCACCCTCAGCAAGTTGCCAACGACATCAAGCTGTGTGGGACGGCTGACACACTGGAGGGAAGGGATGCCATCCAGAGGGACCTAGACAGGCTGGAGAGGCGGGCCCCTGCCAACCTCATGAGGTTCAACCAGGCCAAGTGCAAGGTCCTGCACCTGGGTCAGGGCAATCCCAAGCACTGATATAGGCTGGGCAGTGACTGGCTCAAGAGCAGCCCTGAAGAGGACTTGGGGGTGCTGGTGGACGAGAGGCTCCACATGAGCCGTCAGTGTGCCCTAGCAGCCCAGAAAGCCAATTGTATCCTGGGCTGCATCAGGAGAAGCGTGGCCAGCAGGTCGAGGCAGGCAATTCTCCCCCTCTACTTCACTCTTGTGAGACCCCACCTGGAGCACTGCATCCAGCTCTGGAGCCCCTACTACAAGAAAGATATGGACGTGCTGGAATGTGTCCAGAGAAGGGCCACAAGGATGATCAGAGGGCTGGAGCACCTCTCCTATGAAGACAGACTGAGAGAGTTGGGGTTGTTCAGCCTGGAGAAAAGAATGCTCTGAGGAGACCTTATAGTGGCCTACCAGTACCTGAAGGGGGCCTACAAGAAAGCTGCTGAGGGACTTTTTAGGATGTCGGGTAATGGTAGGACCAGAGGGAATGGATTAAAACTAGAGATGGCTTGATTCAGACTGGACATTAGGAAGAAGTTTTTCCCCATGAGGGTGGTGAGACACTGGAACAGGTTGCCCAGAGAGGTGGTGGAAGTCCCATCCCTGGAAGGTTTTAAGGCCAGGCTGGACGGGGCTCTGAGCAACCTGGTCTGGTGGGAGGTGTCCCTGCCCAGGGCAGGGGGATTGGAACTAGATGATCTTTAAGGTCCCTTCCAACCCGAACAATTCTATGATACTATGATCACCTGGACCCCAGTTCAACCAGCTCACTTGCTTCCCTGGCATCTCGCACCTCCCAGTACAGGCTCCATGTCCTTAAAGAAGCACTGAAATCGGGAAACCCCGACAAAGCAGTGTGACACACACAGCTCAGACCTCTTTACTGAGCCCAGGCTCCCCCTTCCACAGGAGGTCCAGCAGGGCTCTGGGCTCCAGCACTGGGCACACCAGCGGGTGGTTCAAACAGACGCATTTCACAGAATCGTTGAGGTTTGAAGGGACCTTTCAGATCAAGTCCAACCATCAACCTAAAACAGCCAAAACCACCACTAACCCATGTCCCTCAGCACCACATCTATCTGTCTTTTAAATCCCTCCAGGGATGGCAATTCCACCCCTTCCCTGGGCAGCCTGTTCCAATGCTTGACAACCCTTTTAGTGTAGAAATTTTCCCTAAAACCCAATCTAAACCTCCCCCGGCGCAACTTGAGGCCATTTCCTCTTGTGCTATCACTTCTTACTTGGTAGACGAGAGCCGAGTGCCTCTGCCCAGGGCTCTTGCGCAGGGTCGGCCACAGGCCTGAAGGGAGGTCAGTGATGCTGAGCTCTGCTCAAAACCCTCGTGTTCGTTTTAAGGCCAGAGATGCTTCTGCAACTAGGAAAAGGGAACCGGTTGTTCGGCTGCTGAGACCAGAGTGGAAAAAATGAAAGTTGCATAAGATGGCAAACAAGAGCCCTTCCAAATCAGATATCTGGAGATTAATTCCTGCTTCACAGTGAGCACCACCGGTATTTCATTAAGAATCCATCCAGGACACCTCAAACTCTGAGCTTTGGGCAAACGCCATGGGACTGCAAAGTGTGAAATAATTACCCAAAAAGAAGACGTCGTCTATTTATCTTTCCCAGGCTTCCTCTCAAACAGAAAAGCTCCTGCCTAAATAACTAGCCCTGAGAAGACCCACAGTCATCAACGCCCTTCCCCTGGGAGCGTGTGCCCCGTGACGCTGGGTAGCAGCGAGCCCTCAGGCACGGCTCACCCTGTGCCTCGGGAAAGGTACACAGCAGAACGCCTGATCCTCGGCGTATGGCCTCTTCCAAGGACTAAGCAACAAAATAAAAACGCACACAATAAAAAGCCACCCCTGGCATGCAGCACATCACCTTCTGGTGCCTTCAGCATAAGCAATCACTTGGGCTCATCCTCCTCCCACCACATTTTGACCTCGGAGTTACACGCTGCCTGTGGGCAGTTCATTTTTTCCTTAGGTTCCCTACACTGCCAGGGAGACATGCAAGTCATTAGCTGACAGAGGGAAACGCAGGGCTCCAAGGTCAGGTCAGCTGGGTGAGATGGGACCTGCAGTTCTTCTCAGCCACAGCTTTCCTTCATCAGCCTCGGATCACCGCAGATCAGCTTACTCACCCCATTCCACCAGGCAGCCATCACAATAGGAATACCACGGGCTGCCTATTTCACCGTATTTTCTCATATAGATTAAGACCCATCCAGATTTTATAGGTGGTGTACAAAGTTTAGGGACTTTTTTCCCCCCTAGACAGGTTCATTCCAAAGTGAAGCAGAATTCACGGCACAGGAGAAGCCTGAGACAGGGAAGCTCAAAAATGATGGACAGGGAGAAACACATACGAATATTTTTATGCACATGCCTTGACTCCAAAGCCTTTCTCTCCTTGGCTCCTCTTCCCATATCCCAGCTCCCAGACATATCTCCCTTATTTCAACCCTAGGCAAGCCTCCACCTGCTATTGCCAGACCCTGTGCTGGACATATCCAAGCCCATCACCTGGAGGGCAACTACACCAGCACATGCAGCAACAGGGTTTATCACGGAATCACACACATGCAGAATCACAGAATGGTTTGGGTTGGAAGGGACCTTAAACACCATCTAGTTCCAAGCCCCCTGCCCTGGGCAGGGACACCTCCCACCACACCACATTGCTCCAAGCCCCGTCCAGCCTGGCCTTGAACCCCTCCAGGGATGGGGCAGCCACAGCTTCTCTGGGCAACCTGGGCCAGGGGCTCACCACCCTCACAGCAAACAATTTCTGCCTCAGATCTCACCTAAATCTCCCCTCTTCCAGTTTAAAACCATTCCCCCTTGTCCCGTGGCTCCCCTCCCTGATCCAGAGTCCCTCCCCAGCTTTCCTGGAGCCCCTTTAGGGCCTGGCAGGGGCTGGAAGGTCTCCCTGGAGCCTTCTCTTCTCCAGGCTGAACCCCCCCAGCTCTCTCAGCCTGTCCTCCCAGCAGAGGGGCTCCAGCCCTCCCAGCATCTCTGGGGCCTCCTCTGGCCCCGCTCCAACAGCTCTGCGTCCTTCTTGTGCTGACGACTCCAGAGCTGGACACAGTACTCCAGGTGGGGTCTCACCAGAGCAGAGGGGCAGAATCACCTCCCTCGCCCTGCTGGCCACACTGCTTTTGATGAAGCCCAGGATGCAGTTGGCTTTCTGGGCTGCAAGTGCACATTGCCAGGTCATGTTGAGCTTCTCATCCACCATCACCCCAAGTCCTTCTCTTCAGGGCTGCTCTCCAGCCATTCTCCGCCCAACCTGTATTTGTGCCTGGGATTGCCCTGGCCCAGGTGCAGCACCTTGCACTTGGCCTGGTTGAACTTCATGAGGTTTGCACAGTTCCACCTCTCCAGCCTGTCCAGGTCCCTCTGGATGGCATCCCTTCCCTCCAGCCTGTCAACCGTGGCACACAGCTTGGTGCCATCGTCAAACTTGATGAAGGTGCCCTCAATACCACTGTCCATGTCCACTGCGGAAATTCCAAATCACAGCACTGAAGAGGTCACCACTCAGCAAGAGCGCACCAAGACCATCTGCAGGAGGTGATTTCAGCCCCCCAGGCTGGAGAAGCACAGCACCCAGAGAGCCCCAGCTCTATCCCTGGCTCAGCCGGGCTCTCCAGCCTCCCTGCAGCACCCATGGCTAGAGGGAGAGCCTGGGTAACCCACGCAAAACCTCCTCCCGGCCCAGAGGGAGGCAAACTCCCTTTGCCAGGGTATTTAAACACCCGGAGAAAACCCCGTCAGGCAGCAGGGAATAGCTGGTGCAGCCTGTGAAAGGGGAGCTGCAGAGACCTCGGTGATCAAGCAGAAGGGGACTGGTGCTCCCTGCAAAAAGCAGCTTTATTTGATTTCTCTTGGCTTTTGCACACAAAGCCCTTGGGGGGTGCTCTGGCAAAACACACGCATTCTGCCAAAGCTGCCTAATTTCTGGTGGCAGGCAAGGTGAACGCTGCAGATTATTACTTTTTCCAGCTAACAGGGACTTGGAGGGACAGGAATGCGCCGCATTCCCGGAGAGCGCAGCGGGGAGATGTCACTGCAGGTGTAGCGCTGCCAGCCAGACTGCTCTCCACTGCTGGCAGCTGAGCAGAGGGAGGCCAGAGCTTGTTCTGCGGCTTCTTCGCCATAACCATGGCTCTTGATGGCTACAGACACCAGGCAGCCCTGCCAAGCTGCTATTTTTGAACAGCAATGGACCTGAAATTAAAATCAGTATGGGTGTATGCACTTTGCAAGCCTGCACACGCATTTTGGGACACCCTGTGGGCCGTTGAAGACTGCAACCACTGCTTTCTCACCCGGTCCTGGGCCTGGCGGACACGGTGACCATGCTTGGAGATGAAAGTCATATGACAGACGATCCCTATCACAGAGCTTACTGCCCAGGCACACAGGTGTAGCAAAGAGAGGGAAATGGAGGGAAGACCAAGTCTCTTCCAGGCATCTTCCTCAGGATGGGGATTATCATGATCAGTTCAAGGGCACCTTGCAAGCCAGCCACAAAATGAAGCATCAGCCATCTCCCTCACTTTCAAGAAAAGTGAGGGAGTGAAAGACCCACGCTTTCAAGAAGAGCGCCCAGAAGCCAAAATGCACACTGCCAGGGATGCTCAGGACCATGGGCTCAGAGGGGGTACAGGGTTTAACATCCCCGCCCCCTCTCCATTCCTGGGGCCGTCTCTGCCCACACAGGGACCAACAAGCCCCTCTTCCCTGGCCAACACCCTCTCTGCCCCAGGAGCTCACCTCTGCTTTCCTTCACAATATCCAACTGTCACTATTACGTTCAGCTTGGAGCCATCATTCCCGATTCACGCTCGACTGCCTGTGTTTCTGACACAAAGAAGGACCCATTTCAAGCAGCCCAGCCGGCAGCAAGTCCCAAAGAAGTGGGGAGAGGATCGCGCCTGCTCACGGCCCAGCACAGAAGCCGGGCAGCCATCTCAGCACTTCAGCCAAGCCGCTCTCTCCATCCTAGCGGCGTCTGAGCAAAGCAGGCTGTTAGCCCTGCTCTCTTCAGAGACACAGATAGCTCTCGGTCCATGCAGGGAGCTACAAGGCTGAAAATCCTTCCCCACTCATCCCCTGGGAAATGCTGTTTACATAGTTCTTATTCTCCTGCAGAAACAAATGAGCACACAGCCGAGGGCAACAGGCAGGCATCTTGCATTATTAACCTCTCTTTTGCTGCAGTGCGAGAAGGACACAGAGCGCTATCAGCCAGCGTTCCCCAAAGGCCCTGCTGCAGGCTCAGAGACGAGACCCGATGACACAGGCACTCTCCAGCTTCTGAACACCAAAACCAAAGCCCCCAGGGGGGTTTGAAGCAGCTACATCAGAAACATATCTGTCCTGTCATCACCGTTGCCCTCGCCAGAGCAAATCCACAGAACTACTGGTCACGTCTGGTGCCTTGCAGGGGACACAGAGCCACAGCAAAGGCAAATACAAGGGCTGCAACAAGGATCCAGGGAGAGGAGGGGAGCGCTGGCACTGACAACTGACACGATCGGATGAAAGCATTCGCTACCCCCATTTTAACCCATGAAGGAAGAACTCCGTTAATTAGGAAGTACTCAGTTAAAGACAGGACTGACTGCAACACTCAAATCACTTTAGATACTATCAAAACATTTCCTGCCCAATCACTGCAGTGCGATCACTTACCTAACTGCAACTTCATGAAGTCCCAAATATGCAGCCCAGAATCCTCTTTAATCCAAGCAGCATTCATACCTGTTTTCTTCCAAGAAAAAAAGGAAAATAAAGTTGGCTCCTTTCAGCCATGTTTTCCCTGCCTTCCTCTGCAGGGGAAACATTGATTTTTTTGGTAGCACAGACCTCAACACACAGCCCTGGGTTTGCTTTCTCCCTTTTTATTCCCATGTTGGGAACCAATTTTGTTTCCCCGCTTTTTGCTTATTTTACATCGCGCTCCCTAACTCTGAACTGTTTCTCTGCTCCTTTCCTAGATCAAGCCAATATTTCAAGTGCCTGCATTTTTTGAGACCCTGACATTAGCTGTGCAGCCATGAAATCCAAAAAGAGTAAATTCACTTCCCCCACACACACGCACACTGCTTTTTAAAACAAGTCCTTAGCCCCAACAAGCACAAAGCCTCCTAGGTTTTCTTTTTCCTTAATACTATGAAACCATGTAATCCAGCCAGCTGTCTCTGTGTAAATGCAGAAGAAAATTTATAAGCCTCAAGAAGTTAATCACAGTTCAAGGGGAACCTCCGATGTGGAGGTTAGCAAGGCGGTGGCCGAGGCTGTGATTGCCAGGAGACAATGCCACAGGGAGACGGGTAGATCCTGGATGGAGGTTGAGGCCTGACTCAGCAAGGTACTGCCAACGCAGGTCCACAACCAAAGTGGACAGATGTCAAGGGCACTGATCACCCACGCGGTTACAGGACGGTTCGACGGCTGTTCCTGGGGCTGACTCTACCTTAATCCTTAGTCTTGGTCTCATGTTTCCTCCGGCAGCTAAAAACCATCTAAGTCCCTGTGATACCGAGGACAGAAACATGCTGCAGTACCATTCTGCTGTAGGACCAGGGCTTAGTGGTCTTTCACAGTCACAGAGGCGGAGCAGGGGTCAGTCTCTCCTCCCTCCCACCCAGCTGGCAGGGTCCTGCCAGGGCATTCTCCATCCCACCCAGTGCCATGGGGCAGCACAGGCTGGGGAGTACCGGGCCCTCCTCTCCTCCACCCGAGATACAGGACAACCTTCAGAGCCTAAGCACATGGCAGCTCTCTACCACTTGGCATCACACGCATTTAAAACCACAGCAATACCTGAGCACCCATGGCAAGATGCTCCCATGGTGAGCTCCAAGGACCACACTAAACGCCACAAGCAGTCTTTCCCTCCAACTTCTCCAGACCAAGAAAACCCATCCTCATGTGCCTAACCTGGTGCATAAGCAGCTTGCTCAGCATTTGCAGCTTCTGGCATCACTTGGCAGCTCCATCTGCAGTAGGAATGGTCTCCTTGGCTCCTGGCTTCACAGCAAGACCGTCAACCCACAGCCCCAGCAGGTCTAGTACATCTCCTGCAGGGAACTTCCAAACACCAGCAGCTGGTTCCGTGATTTGAAGCAAGGGAGAGGAAGACTAGGAAAAAAACCAACAGTTGTCAGTGGGACACAGGGAAGGGACAAACCCAGCCTGTGACATGTATTTCTGCCTGAGCCCGCAGGAGCACCTGGCACAATCACAGCAGCTCCAAAGCACCACAGGGTGTTCAGAAGCAGTGCCGGGAAAGGAGTATCGTGGTTTATTTATGACTTGTGAAGCACTGAAGGGACAAGGCGGTCCCCTCGCCGCTGCCAGGCCAGCTGCTGCAGCTCCCCACAGCACACAGGGCTACGCTAAGAGGCGCCAGGGCAGTCTGCAGGCACCAGCTCTGCCCTGAAAGTTAAATGGAAGCAGGCATTGGTCACTGCTGTTTAACATCTTTGTTGGTGACATGGACAGTGGGATTGAGGGCACCCTCAGCAAGTTTGCCAACGACACCAAGCTGTGTGGGACGGTCAACACGCTGGAGGGAAGGGATGCCATCCAGAGGGACCTGGACAGGCTGGAGAGGTGGAACTGTGCAAACCTCATGAAGTTCAACCAGGCCAAGTGCAAGGTCCTGGGCCAGGGCAATCCCAGGCACAAATACAGGTTGGGCGGAGAATGGCTGGAGAGCAGCCCTGAGGAGAAGGACTTGGGGGTGATGGTGGATGAGAAGCTCAACATGACCTGGCAATGCACATTTGCAGCCCAGAAAGCCAACTGCATCCTGGGCTGCATCAAAAGCAGCGTGGGCAGCAGGGTGAGGAAGGGGATTCTGCCCCTCTGCTCTGCTCTGGTGAGACCCCACCTGGAGTACTGCGTCCAGCTCTGGAGCCCTCAGCACAAGAAGGACACAGAGCTGTTGGAGCAGGGCCAGAGGAGGCCCCGGAGATGCTGGGAGGGCTGGAGCCCCTCTGCTGGGAGGACAGGCTGAGAGAGCTGGGGGGGTTCAGCCTGGAGAAGAGAAGACTCCGGGGAGACCTTCCAGCCCCTGCCAGTCCCTAAAGGGGCTCCAGGAAAGCTGGGCAGGGACTCTGGAGCAGGTAATGTAATGATAGGACACAGGGTAACGGCCTCAAACTGAAGGAGGGGAGATTTAGATTGGATAGTAGGCAGAAGTTGTTTGCTGTGAGGGTGGGGAGACCCTGGCCCAGGTTGCCCAGAGAAGCTGTGGCTGCCCCATCCCTGGAGGGGTTCAAGGCCAGGCTGAACAGGGCTTGGAGCAACCTGGTCTGGTGGGAGGTGTCCCTGCCCAGGGCAGGGGGGTGGAACGAGATGATCTTTATGTTCCCTTTCAACCTGAACCATTCTGTGATCAAGAAAAAATAAAACAAAATTTTACCCGCTCTGGGCAGCTGCTTTCACAGGCCAAATACAACCATGCAAATTGCTCAGCCACAATCGCTGCGTTTGAACTCAAGCAAAATCCCAAAGGAATTGCTGGTTTGCTCAAGAAGGTACTACAAGATTGCCTTTCGCTTAGTCAAATATTTGACTGCATTTGTAACCAAAAGTCTTTTGCCAAAAAGACTGGGAGTTTTGTTAAAGAACAGCCATGGAGAGGCTGCCCCCGGCTGGAACCCGAGCTAGGGTTTTCTGATTCTTAAACAGGGCACCTAGTGCATCCCTAAAAAGAGCCTCCGCTCTCCACCGTGGAGGAATCGTCAGACTCCACAGCTTTTATGTGATCAAGGTCTCCCTGCCGACTCCCAGCACATCACATTTTGACAGCAGGAGCAGAGCGGCAGATTTTCATTTTCCACATAGAGATTGCCCAAGCCAAATTGTTATATAAGCTCCTGAGGTTCTTCCTTTGAACCTCTTCCCATCCTCTACCCTTCCCACCGTGAAATCAGAGAGCCATCAACAAAACCAGCCCCAAAATATCTCCTGCAGATTCTCCATGAGAGAAACCTTCCCATTCATGAAAGACCAGCTTTGTAAAACATACGGCCTCAAAAGCAAAGGGGAAAAAACCCTTCAACACGCAAAGCAGGAGTGGGGTCACACGAAATTAGAGAGGTCAATCAGAACAGCTCATAGGTCTGTGTAGGGAGGATGAAAGGTCTGAAAGAATGAAGCTGTGGCGCCACTGATAACATATTTAAAGTAGCTGGGGTTTTAAGAGACAGTAACCACATTAAAAAGTGTAAAAAGTAAAAAAAAATATGCACCCCAGTGGGCCCAGGAACAGCCAGGTTTGTGTCTCCGCAGCCATCAGCGCAAGTGCCTCTGAGCTGCAAGGCCCAGAGCTGCAGGACAGACCCGCCGATCCCGAGCTCTCAGCCTCACTGGCAAAAAGCCCTTACCGGGTTCCCCATTACTGGGTCTGTTACAGGAGCGGCTCGAGAGGGTGCAGGTTTGATCTGAGCAGCCTCTCTCCGCCAAAGATGAAAGCAAGGCCCTGAGTACCCCACTCGTGACTTCCTCTCACATTGAAAAGTCTTCCCAGTGCACGCTGGCACCTGATCTCATTAAGAGGGAAGAGAGGGAACAGATGGAAACATAAAAAGAAGCTGTCAGCTGCCAACCACTGACCCCATCCTGACTCCAGCCCTCTCCACACTGCGGCAGGGGCATAACTGGCTGCTCTGGGAAGGACAACAAGGCCAGCAGGAGACGAGGAGGATCTCAGGTAGGCAATAAACAGCAGAAGCAGGTGAAATCTTGGTAAATAGGAACTCTTTTTGTCAGGACGAAGTTCATCTGCATTCAAGAAAGAAAAGGCAAGGGCTGCGCCGCGTTCTGGGAACTCTCCTGTCCCTGCAAACAGTGAGAAGCAGCGTGTCAGCTGAAACAGCCACAGTGCCTGAAGCCTTTGCAGCATGCCTCTGCCTCCAGGCGCCAGCAAACCCAGGAGCAAAGTCCCAGTACACCAGCTGGGACCTCCAGCAGGGCCCACAGGAATCTCACACTCTTACCACACAGCTCGTGGTTTAGGTATTCTGGCATTCTAGGAAGCCTCAGCAGACCCAGGTGATGTCCTAGAACCAAGAGAAAAGGTACATAATCCACCACCTCTTCAACATGTCTGCTCCATTCCTGTCCCCAGGTCATCCCCCTTGGGCTCCACCACAGAGAACAACTTCCCCTTACAAAGCAGCACAGGGACTCCCAGGGCAACCAGGCCATAGAGAGGAAGCGTTCCCGGTTTCCTTAACCAACCCAAAACCTTCTCCTCTTTCCTACAGATTGAAAAAAAAAAACCCCTCCAACGCCAGAGGCAGCACATATCGCACCAAGATGGACCACACCGGTCCACGATGGACCAAGGATGACGCTGAAGGTCACAAATTTGCACTCATTTAAGTACAGCTCTGCCAAGGACCAGGCAAGGTGTTTGATTTAACAGGGCTTGCCTCCTACCTGTGAGGCAAGCCCAGCAATACTTATTTGGGAAAAGGCAAAGTCACAAGGGCTAGCAAACAGCTCACATTTGATACAGTGCTGCGAATACTATGGAGAGGCTTATCCAGCCTCTCGCCCTGTAATTAGCATCTCTCTCTAACACCTGAGCAGCTCACTGTTTTTAGCAACCCCTCCTACAAGAACAGGCTGAGAGAGTTGGGGGGGTTCAGCCTAGAGAAGGCTCCGGGGAGACCTTCCAGCCCCTGCCAGTCCCTAAAGGGGGACTACAGGAAGAATGGGGAGGGACTCTGGAGCAGGGAGGGGAGCCATGGGATGAGGGGCAGCGGGTTTAAATTGGAAGAGGGAAGATTTAGCTGAGATCTGAGGCAGGAATTGTTTGCTGTGAGGGTGGGCAGCCCCTGGCCCAGGTTGCCCAGAGAAGCTGTGGCTGCCCCATCCCTGGAGGGGTTCAAGGCCAGGCTGGACGGGGCTTGGAGCAACGTGGTGTGGTGGGAGGTGTCCCTGCCCAGGGCAGGGGGTGGCACTGGGTGGGCTTTAAGGTCCCTTCCAACCCAAACCATTCCATGACTGTATGATACAGAATCAGCTTTCTTAGTAGTAAATGATATCTTTTACCAGACTAACAAAAGTATTACTGACAAACCTTATCCATACCCTACAGCATGCTGGCTACATCAACAGATCTTCAAAACACATGCCTGCAGGAGCCCTGAAAGGCGGGGATGAGGGGGGTGCGGGCAAAAAAGTGCACCTCAGGTTTGGGACTAGAACTGCGATGCAGATGATATTGCACAGGAAAATTAAGGTATAAGTTTATCGTGCATCAGCTGTTCTCCAGCAACTGCCTACAAGCAGGGTCTTGTCCCATAGAAGACACAAGGTGTCCTACTCCACATTCGCTGCGGGGTTAGATGCCCAGTAGATCTGCAGTCAAGTACAGCTGCCTGCCTCCTGCTTGGTCACCCACCTAAAAACTTTGAAGAAAAGGGAACTGGAAGGGCACTGAGCATCCAGGTGGTGTCTTCAGCCCTCAGCATCCTCCATCACTTAAGAAAAACTGAATGGGGCAAGTAAAATTATCCCCAGGCACCGGGACCTTCTAGAGGCATCCGTCAGCTGCGCTTCTGAGAAACAAATATTTACAGTTTCTCTTTAGCACAGCCTCAAGGCAGATAACCTTCTTTTAACCCTCCCTGGCTGCTGCTCCCACCTTTTTAATTAGGCACTGGATGCTAATTTCTCCCAGACAGGTTCATAATAACTTGCTGGGCTGAGCACAGAAAGATGGCTTCGGTTTAATTTTCCTATGACTAGAAGACAGAGGTTTCCAAACCTGCTTGGAAACTAGATTATTATTTTTTTTCCTGGCTGGTCTCACCAGCACCGATAACTCCTTTTATAAATGATCTCTTATTAAAGATACATCTGGGATTAACCGAGCTAGCTACATCAAACCTTCAGAAGAAATAGCCGGGCTGCAAAGGGAGCTGACGAATCTCCTTACGGAGCAGATCTGGGCAATTAGCCCAGCAATGAGACTGGTCAGGAAGCCAGCTTGTGAATAACACTTCTTCTCCGTGAGCAAAAGCAGTGACAGCTTTGCAGGCCGACTCTGGAAGGCTCCAGCTGCCAAGAGAGCCCAGCTCCCTCCTCCGCCGGTTTGCGAGCCCTCCCTCCCCAGGCAGAGGATTAGAGAGCAAACCTCCCCTCAGAAGGGACATTTCAGCCTATAATGGCAGCTCCAGTCCCTGGGCTTAGCTTGGCTCCTCTCCACTGCTCAGGAAGCTTTTCTGCCTCGTTGGGCACACCGGTCCCTCCCTCCCCTCAACTCCAGAGGGGACCCCGCGGAGGTCAGAGCGGCCCCTCCATGCTTTCCGGCTTGCTGGGCTGCATCTCTGTGCAATCCTCAGTCCCTGCACATAAGGGCTGCTCTTTTTTTGAGTCTCACTGGCAAAGCCAGCTAAAAAAGCAGCCGGGGAGGAGCATTCATTTGGGAGAGCAGGATTTCTCCTTCCCAGCGAGCAGCATTTGCAGGGCAGCAGACAGACTGGCTGACATTTGCAGAGGGCTCTGAAGGCACATAACCCTCTGGAAATGCCCATCCTTAGTCCTGCTATTCTCGGCCCACAAAGCTTGTTTGTCTCCCACAAAAGCTAGGAGAAACCGCTCAACTCCTGCACACATCCCATCTCCCTGGGAACTAATCCCACGCTCGTCCTCCTCGACTTAACTGTCCATTTTGAGCCCACAGCAAAATTTCAAGGCCTAGAAACACCTGGCACTATATGAAAACAAAGGTCAGGTATCTAAGCGCAACCTCTCCCGGGGATGTATGCCCACAAGAAACCTTCTCTCGTTAGGCTCATAATCCAGGTAAACCTGAAAGAGCTGCTCTTGAAGAGAGAAGCAATACAAGGAGCACCCCAGGGCATCCCTCCCAAAGCCCTGCTGCGTCCCCTGGCAGGGCAGGGGCTCCCTGCCTTCCCAAATTTCCCCCCTTTGACATGGCCGTTTGCCCCAAATCTATGTCCAGGTCCATCTGGCAAGTTCACAACAACAGCAGTTGTCTTTCCAGCAAAATAAATTCATCTAGGAGAGAAAAGGCAGCCAGCATCTGCTCCCCGGCGCAGCCTGCAGCAGACAGGAATATTGCTACATTTCGACATGTTTTATAATGCTTTTTTTTTTTTCTCTCTTCCTTCCCCTCACTCCTCACAAAGGAGACTGCACAGGTCGGCGGTGGGATCAGGCACAGAACCACGGAAAAATTTAGGTGGAAGGGACTTTGGCTGCCTCTGGTCCAACCCTCCCACACAAAACAGACCATTTCAAAGTTAAATCAGATCGTGCAGGGACGCATCCAGCAGTGTTAAGGATCTCCCAGGATGGAGATTCCCCACCTCCCTGGATCACATAAGCCTTTACCTGCCTTTAAAAGCACCAGACACACACATTTGTCCTCACCTACAGCACCGAGTCTGAGAAACGCGGTCTGTTGCAATCCCGCAGCCCTTCTTCTGGAAGTGAATCTCCGCACACGCCTTCAAAGTCCTTGGCTCCCTGAAAAGAGGAAAAAGTCTCCTGTTTGGGGTTTTTTCTGTTTTTAAGCAGCCACCTGTTGAACTATGGTCTTGAGGCCAAAATGCCAGCTGCTTCATCGCAAAGGAAGCCAGTGTACAGCAGAAAGGCACTCGGGTTATCTGCCTTGCGCATCCAAGTGCTTGAATATGTGCAATGGACCGATTATCCCATGGAAATAAAAGCAATCTATTTTAGCAGCCTTTATCTTCGGTCCTGCAAATGTAATAAGATACCTGCCTCTTCTTCACGCTCTCTTGCGATCCACCAAGGCAGCCAGTCATCGAGGCCGTGGCATGAGCACCAGTACATTCCTCTGTCCATGAGGTGCTGCCAGAGAAGCCCCTGGTTACAGACCTGTCAGAAGAGGCTGAGATTTAAGATGGAAAAACCACCAAGGCTCTCAAAACTCAGAACAACAGACAGCTGGTAAAAGAACAGTTAAGCGCCGCTGTTGTAAGGCACTGCTAGATCTTTAACCAGCAGCAGGAGACATAGCATGGGCTGGATTATCCAATGTACTCCCATGACAAGCCTTTGCACCTCGCTCCGAAAAAGCCACCTGCATCCAGCACATTGTGTTAAACAAAGCTTTACCGCCATCCAGACTGGTAACTCTGTGCTCCTTGGGATGGGGAGGCAGACGATGGCGGTACAAGGGTCATCCCTGTGGCCAATACTGTAGATGGGGAGCGAGCATGTGTACCATCATACCCTAAAGCCTGATAGCAACAATAATTTTGAAAGGGTATTTAATTCAACCCTGTTGCTACTACAAGGTGAACAGGTACCACTCACCTTTAAATATGGGTGATTGCCACAAACTGGTGTGGACTTACACCTGCTCTAAGTAGTTAAGATACTCTAAAGTGCTAATGTCTGCCCTGGGACCCTTTCAATAACAAGTACCTGAAGACACAGGCTTCCAGACTTGTGCCACTGAGAAGAGGAAGGGTCAGCCACGTGTAAGGGACAGACTGTAAATTCCCCGAGGAGGGGCAGGAGGCCCTCCAAGCCTTCAATGGAACGCCTCAAACACTCCCAAGGAAATTAATAATGCAGGCCTGGCCATCAAAGAACTGATAAGGCTCACGCTTCTGGCGCCTGAAAGTGTGGGAGAGCTTGTGAAGACAGGATAGTTCTGCCACTCGTGTGATGAGCTCGCTAGTTCTCAGTTCTCAAGGCCAGTGTGTCCCATGAGCGACCTTTGCTTCATTATCCGCGAAATGCGTATGAAAGCGCACGCCCTGCATATGCTAATGAAGATTACAGAGATCGCGCTAACCATGTATGACTATGGCACTCGTCTCTCCACCTGAATCATGCTACATGTCACCTGGGAGAAGGGAGAAACCTGAGACGAGGCTGTCCTCGGCAAGGGGGGGACACCCTGCTAATTCAGCAAACATAAAAGGGGAAAATAAGTGTCCCTAGGGGGAACAAAGAAGAAACAAAGGAAGATTGTACCTGGGAAGATTCTTCCAAGAAAGAAGATGATTATGCCCGGGAAGATTCCCTGAAAAAGACGCTGGAACCAGGACCGGTGATCTCTTTATCTCTGTCTTTTCCTTTCTCTATCCCTCAGTTTCTCTTTTCTCTTAGAATTGTTAAGTAACAGTTAGAGTTTTTTAAGTAATAACCTGAAGTACGACCTTAAGTACCACTTGCCATAAGTTGTCCTGTTGTTCAGTAACACAACGCACACCTCACCATTTGCCATCATTGGTTATATACCTAACCAATTACCATGGACTTGTTAAGACCTATATTAACCATTTTGGGAAGCTAATAAATGCTTGCATATGGACCTTGAGATTTATCTCACCTTAGTCCATGCCACTGAGAATTTACAAATCTGAAGTCACTTACCCCCCCCTCTCTTTCCTAAGAGCGGGACATGACAGCACGTCAGTGATTCTTGCCGAACCGGCTCCTGTAACAAAGTTGGGAGGAAGAGTTTGATTTCTTTGGTATGTTGTGTTACATCTCTTTGTGCTTCTTCTCTTTCCTGGAAAAACTAAAGGTGATTGTTGGAGCAGTAACACCGAAAGGGCACATCCCTGTCTCAGTCATGGTCACCTACGTTATAGGAACGGCAAGTTCTGGTCTCCCAAAGTCACCCAGAGCTCCCTGCGGAGGTAGGAGGGGGTTAATTGCGAAGCACTGATGTCTGTCCCGCTTCCTAGAATACAAACACAGCAAGTCAGAGATGGACATCCAGACTGACAGCTGCTTATACAAACCAAAGGGTGTCAGCCACTAAATACTAGAGGCCAGAGTCCCAAATGACCCCACAGAGCATGTGGTAAATAGGCTGGTGAAAAGGAAAGAAGGAAAAGGGCTCCCAAAGCACCCAAGCCCCAGAAAACACGGAACATTCCTGACAGTCACGCCAGCCATAAGTGAACCCAGCTCATGGGCTCAGAAACGCAGAGCCATAACATGTACTGAGCACCAAAATCTCCTCAGCTAATATATGCCAAACACTCAATAAAACAGCAGCTCTGTTATTTTTTTTCCACGGGACGAACAATCTTTTCTATCAGGCTGCAATCAGGAGCCCCGCTCTGATTTGGCTGGGATGGCTGTTCCTCTGATTAGGGACCTGGAAATCTCAGCTCAGCCACTCACAAGTTCCTTGTTTGCAGGGAGATTGCTCCTAACAGCCCGGCAGATTAAATACAACAGGCATTTGCTGCAAAAAAATCAAGGCAAAACCAGAGATGCTGCTGGTCTATTCATACAGCTGCAGAGCTGAGGGAACCGAGGAAAGGAGCATTCTTTCACCCATTCCTTAAAATTAAAAGTACGCAACTGCTTTCCATCACCCATTTCCATCCAAATTTAAGACTGAGGGTGCTCATTTCTTTAAAAATAATGTAAAATAGTGGGGATTTGTCACCTCCACACGTCTGCACTCACGACTTGTCCACTTGTGACTTGTGCAAGCACTGCAATAACACAGTGCAAACCCAAGACTCGATATCCAAGCCCAGGAGGGTACGGCTCCTGAAACAGCAGGGCCAAAAACCTGAAACAAAGATCTGCCCGGGAAATGGGGAAGAACCGGGGGGAAGATGCAGTGCTGGAAGCACTGAAGCTAACAGCAGCATGGATGCAATCTAGACGAAAAGCTCTACACACTGCATTCTCATCAAGTAATTAGTGGGAGCTCTAGCTTTCTGTATTTTTAAGGTTGTCCTGTATCTTGTTAGAATATGGCTTGCTGGAGGGGTATGTCTCCTGCAGATCTGCAGTGGAGGATGTCTTCATTCGCTCAGCCTTAGAATCATAGATTCTAAGCCTTGGCAAAACAAAGCTGGGTCCCAATGACAAAAACCAGACCTGAGTTGAAAGATGGGACGGCTGTGAAAACCACCGCCTGAAGTCTGTGACAGAAAAATAGAAGTCTCGGGTCTCCACCAAAAGGGGCCACTTCCAAAGGGCCTTCTACCTTCTGGTCGGTAAAGCAGTAACCCACAGCCCAACCAGATCTTTGAGAGAGTCTGAAACCTCCACTGTGAACACCAGACAAGCCCCAGGTGTCTTCAGCACAGGGTTGCCTGAATTATTCACAGCCCGGGAATTAGCTAAATGCAATTTAACTAATTTGCCTGGTTAATCTAGAGCACCTCTAAATCCCCATATATTGATCGAAGTTGCCAGAGGTATTTTAACCCTTGAGACCCCCCAAGATGCTAAACACCGGTTAAGAAAGCAATTTTAAACACACAAATCTAATTTCCTTCAGTGTTTAAGTGACTGTGAACAAACTGCTCACCTTGCTGCCAGCTCTTGCCAGAAGGAAGATTCATTCAACTCCACCTTGCACGCAACACGCTGAAAATGGTGAGCTGAATCAGCAGAGCCCATCCTGGAGGAAGAGGTAACCCTGCCTTGAACCTCTGTGCATCACGCAACCTTAATTTGTCTCTGCTAATTAAGGGCCAGGACAGAAACAGAACAATTAATAAGCTGGCATAAACTGCTGGATTTCGAGGCCTGGTATCTCCTCCCAGAAGACATGTCCAAAACCACCTGGGCTAACAGATTTTTCCCTCAAGTGCAAGAAGAAATACAGTAAAACCCTCTATTTTTCTCCTGGATTTGATGACTAGAGAGCCGTCCGTCAGCCCCTGGCCAGAAAAGCACACATCCAAATTAAAGGCACCATGTAAAAGCCCAAAGCAACAAAAATAGAGATTCATTGGTGGCATTTGGCAAGTGACAAAATACAGAAGCTTTGGGTAACAATTCTTTGAAGGGAAAGCTAAAGTTCATAAGCATCACTGTTGGAAGGCTCTTAGAGAGGAGAGTGTTAAATAGCATCAATTGGCAGACTTAAGCATTGTCTGGGAAATGTCAAACGCTGTCAAGATATGACAAAGCTCTCTGCAGCGAAGACTCTAGCAAGGGCCTCCTGCGGGTTCATCTCTGCGAACGCAGGCTGATGGGCCATCAGCCCTGCCAACAGAAAATGGCTTATTAGCAGGTGGTATGCAGAGTACAGCACCCTTGGAAAAAAAAAAAGGTCATCCCACTACGACATCCACGTCTCCCTCCAGTACCTGGAGCTGAGTCCAGTCCCGCTGTCAGGAGTCCTCTCAGATGGGTCAGGTCAGCGCTCCCAGGCTTCCAAATCCCGGCTTTCTGGGAGCTGCACTCAGCCCATTTCAGGGAAAAAAGGATGAAGACATTCCTTAACTCCATCAGAAGCCTTCCAAGAATTCCCCCATCTCAGGGAAAAGAAAAGGAAAGGAACATTTTTGCTCAGTTGTTCCGAAGCAAAATAAAACCACGAGACAGCTACCACTGGAGTAGAGAGCTGAAATAAATAGCCTCTCCTCTAGCTTCCAGCTGCATGGGATTGCTTTATACCACCTTATGCAAAACCCCAAATAAAATACCTCCTACAAGTTATCAAAGAAACAGCATTAAGTTCTCCATAGGATTAGGCATTGCCTTCCGGGGAGACCTTAGAGCCCCCCTTCCAGTCCCTAAAGGGGCTCCAGGAAAGCTGGGGAGGGACTCTGGAGCAGGGAGGGGAGCTATGGGATGAGGGGGAATGGTTTTAAACTGAAAGAGGGGAGATTTAGCTGAGATATTAGGAAACAAATTTCACTGTGAGGGTGGTGAGCCCCTGGCCCAGGTTGCCCAGAGAAGCTGTGGCTGCCCCATCCCTGGAGGGGTTCAAGGTCAGGCTGGACGGGGCTTGGAGCAACCTGGTCTGGTGGGAGGTGTCCCACTAGTGGGGGGAACTAGATGATCTTTAAGGTCCCTTCCAACCCAAACCATTCCAGAATTCTAAACCCCCCAATTCCTCGGTACCTTCAGCAAGCCTCCAGTTACGATTCAGCCCTGCGTTGTTTTTTTCTGAAATATTAAAAAAAAAAAAGCAGCTTCAGCAAGATCAGAGTTAGACACAAAACCTTCCTTCCTTGATCGACCAACCCCTGCTGTCTCTGATCAGCCCGAGACCCACAACAGCCCGCAGTAACTCAGGAGCTCCAGAGTCTGACCAGAGGCCAAGGCTTGGCAGCACTTGGATGTGAACATCACACCATCCCTTCGGAAGAGGTGTCCCTTTGGCACTACAACTATAGGGGCTAATGCTCCAAGAAAAAGCAAGACACCTGCTATTTTCCCTGCCCTTGCTCGGCACTTCAATATTCAAGTGACAGATGCCTTTACATCACTCCTGAGACAGGCAGTTAAGATGACGGCTATCCTTTGAGGAGAAAGAGAAAAATGGGGCAATATACCTTTCAAACGAGATTAAGAGAATGAGGGCTTCACAAAAGCAATCCACGATCTATACATTTTTGTATCTGTACAGATGTTACTGTACTTGGAATGGCCTAACACTAAAATCCATTGCGGGGGGAGAACAGAAAAGCTTTGGAGATGAGCACAAAGCTCTTTGAAAGCCAGCGGAGCACACCTCCTCCCGGGGGTGGCCAACTCTAATTGCCACATTGCTTCCCAGTAATGATAGGGGGAAGAGAGGCAGGACAGCTGCAAAAAGTAAATGAGACTTCTCAAAGAGGGGGGGGGGGGGTGGGGGGAAGGAAAGGGAAAATAACCAAGATCTTTTTACCATGCTATTTGTGACAAGAGCCATCAAAACATGAGAGTTGGTGATGGACAGTTGGGGAGAACAGTCAGGATTCAACAAAACAGTTCAGACAGCATGGAATCGGAATGAAAATTAACGTTCATCCAAAAAATTACTTAGTATTTTGCTTTGCCCTAGAAGTACCTCTGTGTCACACAGTAAATATCCCAATCTGCTGCCCGGACACAAACCGAGACAACTCCTTTCCCAAAGGCGACTGCCACAGCTCCAAGGGCAAGGTGAGGACAGGACACCATCTCTTCTCCAGCCAGTGAAGCTGGGGAAGAGGAGCTCTCTCCCGATCAGACCTGCTCGCTTTGCCAGGTGTTAAGAGCGGGCTGTGCTGCTCGCAGCCCTGTATGGTAGGATGGGCAATTGCTCACAGGCTTGTCAGAGCCACAACAGAAGCTAAATCCAAAGCTCAGTCACCTTAGCCTTCCTCTTCTGCTCTGGTTTCATAGAGGTAATCCAAGTTTTGAAAATAACTCTACACAACTCACCTTTTGTGCCAGTGATCCTGTCTTCATTAGGGTTTGTCCTCTTTCCTTAAGAAAAAGAGAAAGGGCAGGGGGGAGACTGAGCAAATCGCTTCCCCTCCGCAGGGAGCATTTGCTCAGCCCTCCAGCACTGGGAGGCAAATTATCTTTTGGTGCAAGGGCCCACAGTTCAGCACAGGTTCTGCTAGCCAAGGGCTTGGCCCAGGTCTCCCTTCTTGATTCCTGCTTTCTAACAAGGATCCAAGATTTAAAGAAAAGGGCACCCGCACAGCTGAGGAGACCCAGGCTCCCGCTCCCTCCTCCAGCCTCCCACGGCAGACCTAACACCCAGGAAAAATAAGATCTGAGAGTCATCAGACATAACATCTCATTTATTCCTTACAGATGCCCCCTGTTCTTTCCCCCATATCATTATGGTCAAAATACACGGCAATTACAGTCCCCCCTGTGGGTACATTCTCCATGAGGGTTTGAAGCACAGCCCTGAAGCAGAGCTCCATCTAAACAGAGCCAGCTCCGAGATCCGCATCCCAAAGCTCAGTGGGAAGAAGTGGGCACGTCAAGACCTTCACAAAGCGCCGGTCTTCCCAACAAGCCACCCAGGACACAGATATCCATGCCCTCTGCCCTGTGCTCTGGCACTTCCCTTTGTCACATCAAAGATCTGCAATATCTGATGGCGTAATTCAACAAATTGCCACCTCTCGTTGCTTTACAGCACTCCTGTTGTCACAGCATTGCCTCCAAAGCTTCCCATTTCCCCTACAGAGCAAGGTTCCCCCAGCATTTAAACATCAGACACCAGGTTTACCTGACGCTTTACAGTCAGCTAAGGTAGAGACCAAGCCCTGCACAGTTTACGGTGCTGCAGCTCAGGTAGCCATGCATTTAGCCAAATCCCTTCTCCAGGCACTGCCCCGTCCCACCTGCCACGGTCCCTCACAATCAGCTCCCTGATCCTGGCAGCATGTTTTTCATTGCCCCTCTGAGTCCCAAACTCCAGAAGCTCCCAGTCTCCCCTTTCTCCAAATCTCCACATGTCCAGGCACTTTGCAGCTCCAAGCATTTGAAACTGTCATTATCCACTCAAATCCCTGCCTGGACTGTGCTCCATCCCCTGATTTAGGTGGACACAGCCCACCCCCCACCTTTTACTGCTCAAGCATCCCAGAGTAACCAACGAGCACCGTGCTCCCATCTCCTTTAGAGAGCCCTCTCCTTTCCCCCAGCCTGCTATGGCCACTTTTCTAGCTCCCCTAGAGAGCAGAGTTCAGCCAGAAGCACGCAGCTTTGCTCGTCTTCTTTTGGAAAGAAGTTGTATCCCAGGATTGAGGGATGATCCCACACCTTCCACATGACCAGCCCTGCTGTGACAGTGCAGAACTAGGTGTCTGTACCACACTAACACACTGGGTATCCCGCCCCCGACTAGTACCCCCGGCACACAGCAGGACCAGGCAATTCTTAAATAAGTAGAGATTTCCCATTCCTTCTTAGCAAGGAAGGGGGTGTTTTTAGGCAACAGCTTTCCAGCTCACAGCAGAGCAGCAGATCAGCGCCCTACACTTCACTCAATCCTCAGCACTCGCTGCCAGATCACACTGGGAAGAGATTTCCTGGGTCAGAAAAAACAGAGCCAGGTAAAATTCATTTGCTTCAATGTCCTGATTCAATAGCACCTTGCGCAAGGACTGTGTGGTTAAAAGCGAGGTCAGGTTTATGGCACGGGATGTCCCACTTGGGCTCCCAGATGGGTACGCAGCAGAGGGTATCACCAATTTCCAGAGCTGTGGTTGCCCTGACCAGGTACCAGACTCCTCAACAAGCACCATAACAGCATAAGAGAGATGATGCCTGCCGCAGAATAATCAGGAACTCTGCTATCAGCATGAACTTAAAGACATCTAGTTTTTGCCATGAGCTACCTTATCACTAAGGAACACAATCTGAGCAGACCAACTTCAGATAAAAGGCCAAGACTGGAAAGGAACACCCTGAGGACACAGAGTGACCCTGGCTGTAGCAAAGGAATAAAAAAAGTCAGACAGAAGCGTCACACCTCTTCCATTTAGTTTCAAGAAGTCCTCAACAACAGAGAATTACTCCACTAACCAAGGGCTTTTCTACACAAGAGCTTCTGCAGCTTGGGGCAACACAGCCGTGCATTTGAGTATATGCACACTCAGGGCGTACAGGCTTGGAGTTGAAAGCTGTGCATCCTTCTCTCTTCGTTGCTGTTGAAACACCTTCACTTCCCAGTGCTAAACTCTGGTTCTACAATAATCGTCCAGACAGTCAAACTATAGCTTGAGGCACAGAATCATGGGATGGTTCGGGTTGGAAGGGACCTTAAAGTCAACTGGTTCCAAGCCCCCTACCCTGGGCAGGGATACCTCCCACCAGACCACATTGCTCCAAGCCCCGTCCAGCCTGGCCTTGAACACCTCCAGGGATGGGGCAGCCACAGCTTCTCTGGGCAACCTGGGCCAGGGGCTCACCACCCTCACAGCAAACAATTTCTGCATCAGATCTCAGCTAAATCTCCCCTCTTTCAGTGTAAACCCCTTCCCCCTCGTCCCATGGCTCCCCTCCCTGATCCAGAGTCCCTCCCCAGCTTTCCTGTACCTGCTGAGGATGTGATCCTGAAAGCGCAACTATTCACAATTCAATTTTTCACCATAAGTAAGAAACAGTGGGATAAAGAGGAAGGCGTGCAGATGCTTCTGAAATGCACACAACCTCAACACACAAGGACAGCACGCACGACATGGAAGATGGAGAGACAGAAGCAAGACCACTGGGCTCATCAGCTGCCACTTCAATATCCGGTAATGACAAAAGTAGTAAAGGAGATTCTAACTGCTTTAAAAATACCAAGAAATAACTGCTTACTTGCCTGAAGTTTAGCGTGGAAAATCCCTTTATAACGCAAAATTAAACTTCATGATGTCTCAGTGACCCTGTCTGACCCATCTTCAACCAGATCACCCTTCTGAAAGATCCCAGCTGCGTCACCTGCGAGACCCAACACCTGACAAATCTTTCCCTGCCAGTGGTCCTGCTGCCTCTTCCCATCCATTACATTTTCATCAGCACCTTCACATGCTTGCTGCTCCCCGAGGTCAATTAAGGACGAAGGAAAACAGGCCAATGACAACAGTAACCAGAGCAGGGTATTAAATAACTTGACAGCAGAACTCTGAAACAGAAGTGGCAGATAGCGAGGCGTTACCGCCCGCCAGGTTTCAGGAGGCAAACGCAGTACAGACAGGGCAATAATCTGCTCCCCAGGGATGGAAAAGCCAATCCCCCCAGCAGCAGCACTACACAACGCCCTGCAAGGTTCCTTCCATACGTTTTCAGGACAGAGGAGCTTCACCTCCGTCTACATCCAGCCCACCTCCGAGTCGTACAGCCATTCTGAGGTGCTCCCTGGAGTGTTTCTCCAGGCACAAAACCCGAGACCATCATATCTGCAGGCACGGCAGGGTGCAAGGCATCCAGACACGCTATTCCAAACAAAACTGCAGAGCAAGAAAGCCTGTCTCATCCCCAGTTGCAATACTCACGCTACCACTTTTCCTACTTAAAGGAATCCTTCCCGTCCCCACTGTCTGGTCCACCCAGCAGAAAACGCCTCCTCTGGATCAACCCCTTCTTATCGTCTTCCTTCTCCAGCACTGCCAGTTCCCGGTTGGACACCATTGCTCTCCAGTCACAACTTGTTTTAAAAGCATTTTCGTTTTGTTTTGATTTTTACATTCTCTATTTGCTGTGGTACTTTTACACTTGTGTTTTCAAATTCTTCTTAGCAGTTACAGGCACTAACCAAAAGAAAAAAAACCAAACACAAAACAGAACAAAAAGCTCACCTCATCGCAACACGAGTAGCCAGGGATTTTGTGAAAAGTCCATTGTTGAAAGCAAGGAAGACTTCAAAGATAAAAGAAGCGTGGCCAGCAGGGCAAGGAAGATGATTCTGCCCCTCTGCTCTGGTGAGACCCCACCTGGAGTACTGCGTCCAGCTCTGGAGTCCTCAGCACAAGAAGGACACAGAGCTGTTGGAGCGAGGCCAGAGGAGGCCCCGGAGATGCTGGGAGGGCTGGAGCCCCTCTGCTGGGAGGACAGGCTGAGAGAGCTGGGGGGGTTCAGCCTGGAGAAGAGAAGGCTCCGGGGAGACCTTAGAGCAGCTTTCCAGTATCTGAAGGGGACCTACAGGAAAGCTGGGGAAGGACTTTTTACAAGGGCATGTAGTGACAGGACAAGGGATAACGGCTTCAACCTGGAAGAGGGGAGATTTAGCTGAGATCTGAGGCAGGAATTGTTTGCTGTGAGGGTGGTGAGCCCCTGGCCCAGGTTGCCCAGAGAAGCTGTGGCTGCCCCATCCCTGGAGGGGTTCAAGGCCAGGCTGGACGGGGCTTGGAGCAACGTGGTGTGGTGGGAGGTGTCCCTGCCCAGGGCAGGGGGGTTGGAACTAGACGATCTTTAAGGTCCCTCCCAACCCAAACTATTCTGTGATTCCATGACTGTTCTGCAGTTCAGAGTCCTCAGAAGTAACACAGCAGACCTGTGGAGGGCCCCATCAAAACACATAAAGCCCCAATTCATGCCTTGCTTTTTTTAACACTCAGTTTTCCATGAAGGTCGGAGGCCCCATCCCCGCCTGCCGCACAACCTCAACAGCAGCTTTCAGATGTACCAACCAATTCCCCTTGGTTTGCCAGCGAGGCCCCTCACAGCACCCTGCCCTGCTTTAGGGGGGCAAAAATGAGCATATTACCATGCTTATCACCCCAGACTCTATTGCAGAGACCTGGAAAGGCTTCTTGGCATAAAGACAGCTCCTCCGAAATTAATGCGTCTCGCACCAAGAGATGCTAGGCCTTAATATTTCAGTAGGAACCAAGATTCCACGTCTTGGCCCTATTCCAAAGCCTTCTGCGTCTTACATCACATGCGCTAGAATCAAACAAAGCATTATGGTTTAGCTAATTTTTTCTGCTCCATATATCTCTCCACAGGCAAAAGAAATAGGCTTCTGAATTTGAAATGGAATCTCTGAAGTTTCTGCAGAGCTTCACTTCCCAAAAAGCAAATATTTACATCCCCTAGCACCAGCTGCCTCTTTTCTTTTCACCTCCATTTCATTTCCGGATGCATTGTTGGTGCATCTGCTCTATTAATTAAAACTGATTTACACAAGACAAAATTGAGTCCTTAATACAACCCTTCAGTGGAAACGACTGACGTCTAAAATTGCACTTGCATCTTCCAAAATTCCCACGTCCCATTTTCTCACCTTTGCTGCCTGAAAAGCGTTTTGCTCTGTTCAAGTCCATAGGGCATTCCTGTAGCTGAAAACAAACAAAAAAAAATAATAATTCAGCCTAACCTGACACTCCTGACTTGCTCTTGGCTCCTGCCATCAACGATTAACATGGTGGGGACTGAGGGGAAGGCAGGTGGTGTCTGGCTGTTTTCCTGATCTGACCATTTTTCAGGCTCTTCTTTAGGAGAGCGAGGAGCAGGGATGTAGTTTGGCTTCTGACCTGAGATGACTTCACAGTGCTCAGCAAGGCATGAAGCAGCACGGGGCTGGGAAAGCAAAGCAACACAACAGATCTGAGAAGGAAGCTGCTTCACCACTGGGCATCACCACCACTGCGGGCGTCCTCCTCCCTCAGAACAGAATTATCGGCCTCCGACTCTGGGCCTTGCCTGCTGTTAGTAATCCAGAGGTAACTTCAGCTCAGGAGGGTTACTTCGCAATGCCTTTCATTATCACGTTATCTATATAAGAACTTGGCATCTTCCAGACATGGCTCAGAAGGCCTTGAGGAGGGATGGGGAAGACAGGAGCATACAGACAGCATGCTCTCCATTGGTACTCCCTCTGGAAACAAGACGAAACCCTCTGCAAACTACAGAGGAGGTTCTGTCCACGTTTTCCCCAGTTCCTCCTAGA
The DNA here is from genome assembly GCF_028500815.1 of Rissa tridactyla. Lineage (NCBI taxonomy): Eukaryota > Metazoa > Chordata > Aves > Charadriiformes > Laridae > Rissa > Rissa tridactyla. The sequence goes on along the minus strand of NC_071469.1, from coordinate 73,052,835 downwards.
TCTGAACACCTTTCTGAGACCCTGCTGGCTATTTTAACAGAACCTTGGCCTCCCGGTCTCTGTATGATATATCAGCCACAAAGGCCATCTCCCAGCCCCATATCTTAATCCCAGCTTCAATTTAATCTCTGCTGCGAAAAGCCACAGAAGTGGAGTCTTTAAAGCCTCATCTACCTTCGGGGGGAAAAAATAAATATACGAGTTGGCTCTAAGAGCAGATGGTGTCTGGAGGAAATTATGATAATTAAGTTTCAGAGTTGTAGATTTCCAAGGGACTACTTCACTCCAGCACCAGGCCTCTAGGCCAGCGCAGCAGTTATTAAAATTGTAAGTTTCACCACATTTTATTAATTGCTAATTACTGCTTCATTACTTCCACTCATGCTCCCGAGACGGCTGCTGTGACAGGTTCCTTCAGGAAGCAGTTCGGGTCACTTCAAAACTGCACAGAGTGGTGTGCTGAGTAAAGTCCGTTATTGAAAGCTAAATAGGTGGTTCTCAGCCAGTACATGTGCTTGGCCCCAAACCTGTTACACATGCTAAACAATTTTTTTTTTTTTCCAGGATCACACTAGAGGACTCAGAACAGGCTTGTAACTTCCGTGCCAGCTCCACTTTAGCAAACCCCACTGTCCCAGCATCCAGCCTAAGGGGCAACGGTCATCCTGACCCCTCTGTGACCCACTGAAAAATGCGTCAGACTGAACTTCACGCTGGAGTTCAGTCCTCTTCCTCCTCAAACTGCCCCTCGGATGTCTGCTCGAGTACAGTGCAGATCTGGTCTCCGTTTTCTGATGCAGAGCAGTGATACTCAATCCACATGGAAGGTGCGGGAACCAAAAGCTGGACAATATCCAGAGCTTTGAACAGGTTTCCAAGTCTGAAAAACGTATTTAAGTACAGAACTTTCACAAAACTACTCACCTAATTAAAGAACCAAACCACTTACATGAATATAAATTTATGGGCTTATACTACCCTGTTTCATAATGGAAACAAAGCCAATTTAGGTTTTATTCAGCACCAGTGCTATTAACTGTGCATCTTAGGCATAACTGTACTTCTCTATAAATCTAAATTTCATTAACAGCCTGAAATCAATTACTTTGTGATTTATAGTTGAGGCCATAGTACTGACAGTTATTAAACACCGAGCCTGCTCCGGTATTTCCACGCAAAGTGCCAGCTCACCTTAGTTGAGGGCGATCCCACAGGGCAGAGGCAAGTTTTTGAACTAGCTCTCCTCTTACTCCCAGTATGCTAACTGGATCCGGGTCCCTTGCAGTTGGCACTAACACTCAACACCAGTTCTAAGAGGTGCAGGGCTGCAATGCGTTTTTCAGGCGCGACAGCAAGCCTCCGCCGCTGAACATCACCATTTCCACCCAGCCAGGAGTCTTACAGCCATCCCAGTCTAGGCGCACTGATCCCAAACTACTCATCTACTCCATGCAGAGCTCTACGTATTGTCCTGCGCAACTTGCGGAGTGGTTTTATTCAAGTTACATCGCTGGGTACCTTCCATCGGCACTGTGGCAGTAACGAGGGCAGGGAGCTCAGCAGCTCAGACGTCCCCTGTGGATTCAGATGTCCCCAGCAGCAGCAGCCCTGCCCTGCGCCCCCGCTCCTCCACCAAACGCTCGTCCATCAGAGAGCATCGTTATTCGAGGGAGCGTGTAGCTATTCAGCAGCCACCTTGGAGCTGAGTTTAATTGTGACCCCAAGACAGATTTCATTACATTTCAACTCAGCAGCGCCGAGTTCTGCTCCATCATCAACCCGGGGCAGTCAACTGATTATAAAGCAAGTATTTAATCACCTTAACTCTCTTGAGACTTAAATTAAGGCACTTCACCACCACAGCCCCTTCGTTCCTTAGTCTAATTGAGGTTTCATTACCAACTGGCTCAATTGTTTTGCGGCACAGGTACCTGACAGTTTAGGACCTAGGGGTACCTCCGCATGAGCTTTCATTTATACCAGGCAGCAACCATCCATTCATCTCTTCGCTACACAGATAATGATCTCTGCCTTCAGCAACAAATAAGATCTGAATATTGATCCACTACTTCTCTCCGCTATCCCCCAATTTAGATAAATCAATTCGCCAACAAGTGACAGCCATTCTTCTCTGCTATCCTCCAATTTAGATAAATCTATTCGCCAACAAGTGACAGTCAACCTCATTTAATAAGGCATTATGAAGATGCACTTTAACAGATGCGTTCGAGTTTCCTACGGAGGAAAAATATTGTTTTAATAAAAGGGGCCACCGACTGTGGTGCACTAGTTCAAATATGAGTTGTATTACAGGTAAAATTTCATGTCCCAAGTCTCGCTGAGGACCTGACTAACACAATAAAAGAGAATTTGCTAAATATCTGTTCAGCCAGGGAGAGAACTGATTTGCTTTGTGCTCAGTGATTTGGCTCAGCTTTCAACACCAACTATTTAAATTCAAGAACTGGCAGGTATGCTAGCATATTAAGCTCTATCAAAATTCAAATAAGATTTATAATCAACATAATGTAGTGCCTAAATTGACTTTAAGGACCGAAGAAGTCACATATGCAGCTTTTAAGGTCTGTAGCAGCAAAATGAAGACATCTACATTTCCCCTTCACTTTCTAATCTGCCATTTCACATGTTTTTAGGCACTGATTTTATACTGTTATGCTGGGAATGCAAACATTTCATAGACTTGTTTATGAGTTTGAATACAGCTCTGAGCATGAGCATTTCCCTATAATTCAGTAAAACCACTTTAAACAATATTTCCACCAAGATCAACCTGACAATCCTAACGGGCTCTTCCAACCCAGCCCCCCATTTCAAAGACCATTCACTTCCAAAGTCCTGACGTCCCCTGAAGTCCACTTTGACATTAACAGCCAATGCGTAACAGCCTAGACCTTCACCGAAATCAAGCAAGACAGCACCACCCTGCATTTCCGCATAGATTCAACAGCACTTCTAGTTTAAAGATTTCCCCAACACACTCCTACCAGCTAAACGGAAATTAAGGCATCTGAACAGTATATATTTCTTGTGTCATCGCATACCTCTAGCACACAGAATGATCTTCCCCAGCACTCTGATTTGGAGTTCGCTTCCAAAGAGAAAGGCAACGAGGGGGGAAGAAAACAAACCCAAACATTAGCATTAATAATTGCAATCAAAATTAGTTAGCAAGCAGTCTCAAGACAAATGGGACAGCCAAGCCAAAGACAATCAGCTGGAACCCTTGTCAGCACCGCGGAGCCAACCCTCAGGAATATGGCACACTGCTTTTTCTTAATAACACCATTCGGGGAAGGCAAGCACTTAGAACGAAAACATTTGGGTAAGGATTAATAGTAGACTTCGCAGACAAAAGTACAGTGTATAACAGCCTTGTCCTACCAGCGCGGCTGTCACAGCCAGGAGAAACCGACAATCCTCAAGACAAAATCCTTGCTGTTAAAGTAGGTTACAGCAACCACGCGAGGGGACGTAAAGCTTGGTGACAAGGGCAAAGGAGGCCCTCCTACGCACTGCTTTGGCCACGTCCGCAGCTGAATTCTCTCTCTTTGAACTGGTAGGCTGCAAAGGTAAAGACAGTTAAAGAGCAAGAAGCAACCACCCCACCCCTCCCCAGGGAGCAGGCCCTGTATCCTTCATTCATTAAGGATCCAAACAGCAAGATGAGGGAACCGTGGCTCCAAAAAAATGAAATATTAAACCTCCCCAGACTTCTCCCTGTTGTTCTTCGTTGTTTTGTTCCATGTTTGGGTAAAGAAACACATAATTAGCAACATTTAAAACCTAAAATAAAATACTTTATTTTCTCCAAATAATATTTATTTTCCTTTCCTTTTTTTTTAAAAAAAAAAAAGGTCTTCTTAACACTCATTTGCAGACCAAATGAAAATATGCACTAACCGTGTAAACCAACATCCCTTCATCTACTTCGAAAAAAAACATATATACATCCTTCCAAACAAGAGCACACACGGATTAGTCACAAAGCAAAAGCTTCAAGGCTGTACAATCCTGGGGGTTTCCACGCGTGCAAACATGAGCGTACCCGTGTGTACAAGAAAGGCAGCACCCAACTGGTAAACTGTTTGTTCAGGTGGTTATGCCTCAAAGCTTTTTTTTTTTTTTTAAGAATTTTTAGCAAGGTAAGGCTAGCAAATCCCGTCAGCTGCATCTTCTACTGGCGTCTCCTGGCTGGTGGAAAAGTTTCCTACATTTAAACATCTCCTAAAAATCCTTCTTGTTATAGGAGCCGACAGCCACTGGCTAATTCTTTTAGCAAATTTCATTCTTAAGACTTGAAATCAGCCCTGGACCCATAACGAGTCACAAGAGAGGGCTCGACGGCGATCCAAATTATTGCCTAAAGAGCAAACAATGAAGAGCCACGGGCTGAGCGCATTTCTGGCATAAACAGCTCCATTCGATCCCTCTGTCAAGTGACTGAAGTGTACAAAGAAGTGGAACGAAGGATATCAGCATGGCAGTCATGAAAAATAGCTGCACGAATGAGGTGGAAAAACCATTACCAGACTTTGGCAAGGAAATTTTAATCTCAGCCCGCGCTCACTGAAGTGCTAAAAAAAAAAAAAAAACACAAAACCCAAGAACCTGATATTCAAAAGCTACAAACTGAAATTTAGAGACTCTGGTTTACAAGTGGGAAATGTGGACAAGTACCGATAAACAAACGCATTTCATACCACCCAAAATGGTGAGACAAGTTAGGCAGGATTTCCCCCACTCAAAATTAACATGCTGAAAATCAACCATCAATTAAAGATATGTGAAAAGACAGTTTTTAGGGATGATAACAGGAGGCTACATGGCTCTGAGGCTTCGGCTTACTGGTCAACCCGTGCTCCCAGTGAATCAAGGATTCCATGTTACTCTGCATCCTAAAGCATGGCCAGAAACCAAGGTATGTTTATCTTTTCTCCTACTTTCTAGGCAGGCAATATTAATCTCTTCCCGTTAAGTCCCAAGTTGTTTTTTCCTAGCAGAATACAATTCTGCTACATATTCTACTTTTACAACTAGTAATTTGATAGATCCAGCTTAAATTAAGATGAATAGACACCAATTAGTACCACTTTAATAGACCAACGGATTTCATACCGTAAATCTCATTATGTTTTGTAGAAATTAAATTGGAAAGCCAGCGGCAAGAACACATACAATCTGTGCACATCCAAGTGAATCTAAATACAATACAAGATTAGGAAAAATAAGTAGCAAGTCTCTTAACTTTAATGGAACTCAATTTAAATAAAATAAATCGCCATTTTCACTTAGTGGAGTACCCAATTCATTCAGCCTTCACACAACTCATTTCAAAAACATTATGCTGGCTTACAACAAAAGAACCAAAAAGTTTCAGAGAAATAACGTACCTCATAGCTAATCGTTGGGCCTAAACATTGGCCCTTCATTGGAAGCCTGCAACAGCAGGGCTGCAAAACTAAGTTTACCTCACGTTTGCATCAATCTCCATCACATCATAATCAACTTTTTCTCTCTCCACCCCCTCGATTTTCCCCCTGTGTGAAACCTGGAGCTCCTAATTATGAAAGCCAATACCCAGTTCATCTTCAAACAGGTTAAAAAAAAAAAACCAACTTAAAAGCAGCCAGGATACTGAGACACTTCATCCGGCGTCACCCAAAAATCAAATTGGCCAAAACCTGACAGCCTCGATGAAGACGGGAGTCATCACACCCTCTCCACAAAGGTTAATACATTCTTCCCGTGCATTCTTACATGTTCCAAAAGTCACAACAGAAATTAAGTGTCACTTCTCTCAAAGAAGTCTTTGGTCTGAAGACAGCCCAGACAATGCAGGATTCTCACAATTAAGGACAAGTGTCATTCCTAACTTTGAAACTCCTGCCATTAAGACAACAACCATAATAAAAAAGACCCCTCCCAAAGCACATCGTTTCTTTTAAGCTACTGTCAAAGTATCTCTCCTGTCATCTCCCCATGTCTGCCAACAAACAAAAAAGCTCCAGAGCAAATCAGGCATCAGGATCCACAGCACATTGGATTTCCTTCGCTTTAGAGATCCAGCTTTCCACCGGAGAGCTTGCACAGTTTTTTGGGGTACTTCCAGACAGATGGATTCTGTTTCCCCACAAGCTCAGTCTAGTATACCTCAAAGCACACAGTCTTAACTCCCCCAAAGCTTTGTGGCCATCTAAAATGTTTTCTCCTAAAAATAAATGAAAAAAAAAAAAAGGACACCGATGATGCAGGGAATGATGGGATAGGAGGAATCTCAAGTAAGTCTGCACAGTTCCTCAGGCGTACAGAACAGACTGAGGAAAGCCTGAAAAAAAAAATAAATGCATTTTCTCTCACAGTCCGCCAGTCACCTCAAGATTTTACGTCACCTATAAAATAATAATTTAAAAAAAAATCTTTGACTGATGTTAGTAAGGAAAAACCCAAGTTATTTAAGTACCTACTAGATGAGATGCTTCCAGCTACTCGTGCTTCCATGGCAGAATACTACAGTGCAAGCACACCCGTGCACTTGAAATATCTCATTTACCCCTGCTTTAAGAGGAGTCTCTCCAAATGCTTCAGCTCAGAGGGAGTTTCAGACACATTAATCGCCCCTGAAACAGTGGCGGAGACAGAGGGCTGTCTTTGGTGGACGGTATCTTTAGCCTGCTTTTCCTTTCAGAGAAAGAAGGCTTTTACAGGTGATCTTTGATACGGTCTCATCATCCATTCTTCCACAATATTTCTTTCCCCCCCTTCTTTGTTCTGGTTTTCCGCATTTCTTTTTTAATCCTCGATGAAATTCATCCGCGGCCCTGCCTGCACTCTTGAGTTCACAGCTTCAAAACTGATTTACGGGAGAAGCTCTTAGTGCACGTATCTCCCAGTCTGTAGCCTCTGTTCCTTTCCTTCCTGGTCTGAGAGGGGAAGCATGACTCAGCTCACAGCAAAAAGAGCAAGTTCATTTAAGTAAATTAAAATGGACAGTGACCAATCCCAGAAGCTTTTCTTTAGGCTGCTTCTATTTACGTCCAACTGTGTAAGGCAATATTTTTTTTTACAACATGTTATGAATTAGTCAGACCTGAGCCATCAACTCATTCACCTATCAAATTCTTAAATAAAAAAAATGAACTGTTACATGCATTCCACTCTGCCCCGATCAAGGTGGCAAGAAAGCCTATTGAATGTGCAGCGCCCCCAGACAAAACAGTTTTTCATCAGTGCTTTTAATCCCTTACCAGTAATCAATTACCCTTCAAGCTCCCACATTATGTAATTAGAGGTGCTTCCAGAAGGTGACTGGCAATTCATCAGACTGTATTTTCCTTCTAACTCCACTTTTTCAGCCTTTTTCTAAAAGTCCTTGCACATATCATCAGCAAAGCCATTTTTCCTTTAAACATCATTTCTCCCTCTGAGCAGGCTTTTCCATCTAAACTACAAACTTAAATGTTAATGCACACAAGTTAGGCCTCAAAATTCAGCTCTCCAAGGAGCAATATGGAAAATAAAATCTGACTCCCTTAAAGGAACAGTCCGTTACCAATTTCAACATTTGTATCCCTAAGGGGAACGAACTGAAATCTTAATCATACTTTCCCAAAGTTATCACATTATTTCTTCAGCTTAATGCTCCTCCAGCGGTACCCAAAGCATTTCTTATACACAAAGCTGTGCATGATCATGTTTTTAGCCTGAAAAACATTTGCAGTTCCTCGTTATTAGCCGCTGCCATAGATGCAAGTCTTCACTTTCACTCAGGAGTCTCAAATTATTTTAAGGAGGACCCACTTAAAAATAAAGTTACAACAGCCCATCCATTGATGGGGAGGCAAAGCTATACAATAACCTGTCAAAAACCATACAGCCTGCTGCTGTTTGCATAAATAAAATTAAAAGCGAAGAGCATCTTTCCCTGGACACCTCTGCTGCTGCTTAGGGGCAGTCATTTTTAACCCAGCCTTTGCAAGACAGCTGTCTGCTCACAAGATGCTCATCCCTCAAGTCTTCTGTCAGGCTTCCCAAACTGCTGAGTGTTCTGGCCCAAACTTCAACATTTCAGCTTCTACAAACCCAGGGAGAGGACGCAGGTGTGTCAAAACCCCCACATCTTGCTCCGCAGAAGAGGGCTGACGTCACACAACAAGGGTCCCCCATCATCTGGTCCGATGTAACAGGTATAAAGCACCGTAACACCTCTCACCATGAAGGCCGCAGCTCTGACCCAGGTGGTACGCATAGAAATGTGCTCAGGGAGAGCTGTGAGAGAGGAGAAATAGTTTCTCCCCCTCAGTCAGTGTCCCTTCTAAGTCCCCCACACCTGAGATTAAGCCTCAGGTTCCCAGACGACCAGCCAATATGGCACAAGCAGCACCAATAGCTCAAAACATCCTCCCAAGGCTAACAATGTCACACCAAGCTTTTACAGTAACGTTACCTTCACATTAACAATGTTTTTATCACCTTCTACCTGCCTGTGAAACAAGGTCTAGCAGCAGCAACGCGCTCGATTCTAGAATTATCTTAAAGTGAAATATTGCTAGTCATCTGCTGCTGCTTGGCTTGCACAATCAAGTGCAGCTGTCTCTTTGCAATGGCTGTGTTTAAATCCCACAAGAACTCCAACAGCTTGCCCTGGAGGAGAACCTCCATGGGCACAAACTGCAAAACCTGCTGGGGAGAGTCCGTGTCTAACAAAGAGCTCATTAGTTTATTCAGGTGCTGCAGATACTCAACAACCGGATTCGGGAGGCCTCGGTAGCCAACGCACAGCAAAGCAGCACTAGTCCTTAAGAGCTCCTGGGAGGTCGGACAAGCAAACGTGATGCATCTGAAACAGCAGTGCAGTATGAAGACCAGGCCAGCTGTGAAGCGCGTAAAACAAGAGAGAATAGGCAAAATCAACGCATCTCCCACTGTAAGCTGGTTCAACGCATGCAGAACACGCTCCAAAAGCTGCTGCTGGTACTTTGGTTCTCCATCATAAAGCAAAGAGAAGCTGAAAGCCAGAAGCGTGGCCGAGTCCAGAAGCTTTACTTCCATACCAGGTTGGCTTTCAGTATCACAGAGGGATGGAAAGCCCACCACAAGGCACTTGAAGTGGTCACTGCATCTTTCATTTAGGACTTCCTGATGACACCTGGAAAGATCGGAGACTTCTGCCAACATCAGTTCCCCAGGAAGAACTTCACACAAGTGACAAGTCTGCAGCATTTGTCTGTTTTTCAGCCTCCCCCCCACCAATTCTTTCATAGCTTCATTAAGATTTTCCAAGACTTGACCATCACAAAATGGAGAACACTTTACCACCGGTAGTCTTTTTCCTTCCAAGATGTACCACAAGCTACACTCCAGGTTAGAAGACGATCCTTCCAAGATGCACATTTTACCAGCATTATTAAAACTATGTTCTTCAGCCCAGTGATTAAAATAGCCCTTTGCCACTTTATCATTCCATGTGAGGGTTTCCAGCATCTTCCTTTCATTGTACGTACTAAAATATTTGTTTCTTTGCCCAAACCATTTTGCATTCATGCTGCAACCGGTCTGAGATTTCTTGACAAGCCAGTTACTTCTGGCAATGGGTTTCATATGAAGTCTTTGCATGAAGAACTCTACTGCACAGTCTCTTAACTTGTTCAGTTTCGCCTGCTCCGCTTCTTCCATGCGCTCAAAGAGATGGAGGTTCTCAGAGATGGTCTCCACCTGGCGCTTGTGGAAGAACACACAACACTCTTCGTGTATTTTAAGAAAAGATTCTGGTAGTGTATGCTGGGGAAAAAGTGCTTTGTTGACCATTTCTGTTCCAAAGTTCTGTATCATCTTAGAAAGCAGCAGATGAATGCTTTCTCTGCCCATATAGCGAAGACAAATCACATAGGCTTCCGAGTTTCCAGCTTTGCTAGTGGCTGGCTTAAAGACATGGACCTCCTCAAAAGCGCAGTTTAGCAAAAAGAGCAGATTGGTAGAACAGTGTTCAAACAGCGTGAACATCTTCAAAACAAAGGATCCTCCAGTGCCCAGGATCATTAAAGCGGTGACTGTTTCACAGTAATGAAGGGGTGAGACGAGAGCTTCCTGTTCACCTGGGTTTCCCTGGCAATCAAAGCTGCCATCAGCAGTTACCAAGTGAACTGTGGCCATATTGCTTACAAAGTTCTGAAGTCCAGTTAGATGTTTCAACGTCATCACATCACCGGTGTTATCTGGGCCAAAGTACCACCAAGGCAACGTATTTGCTATAAGACGGTCATCCATGATCATCATCAGGGTGTCATTTGCTTCATGGTAGGGGTTTAGAGTGTTAGCGACCCAATTCCAGTCGCAAGGGACATGGTGGGATTTCAAGTAGTGATTGAGGCTGGCTATAAAAGCTCCGGGAGCTTCGCAGAGGTGGACAGAATTCAGTTCTCTGCCCTGAAGAGCTTCTTCAGGGAGAAGAGGAAAACTGCAGAGGATCTCATGAAACTTGCACCAGGCCTGGGTGCACAGCTCCGCGTTCACAGATTTCTTCACATGATTAATTATTTTCCCTGCTTTATTGGTAAACGAGGTGTGCTGATGCCATTCATCCAGGTTCTTATCGCTCAGTTGATTCTTCACTTCATTCATCGAGTCCTTCAGAGCCAGGAGCGAGTTGAATTCCTTGTGATCGCATGTAAAAGCGTCACCGGGATCTGGCAGCTTCCATTCATTATTCACAGGCTTAGTGTAAGTAAACTTCTTTGCAAAGAGCTTCTCAATTTCAGAAAGAATTTCAGCACTGAACTTTTCAAGGTTTGTAGTCTGGTCAACGTAAGGCTTCTTACATTTGTTCATTCTTGGATTGATTCACAACCTGGAGGACAAGCAGGGGAGAAGAAAAAGGGTCACTCTGATCATAAGTGTATATAAATAAGCAAAGCTTTTTTTTTTTTTTGAATAAAAATCTCTCCTGCTGTATTCTAGAATGAGAGAGAGAAATGTTTCACAGAATCACATACCCACAAGGAAAAGAAGCGAGGACTACCCTGAATAAGGCTATTTGGGAATGAGGAGGTTCACAGGTTCAAGCACCCTTCGTGCTACTTACACAGAAAGTGAAGAAAAGTTGGCTGCTGCTTTGGCTTTTCACTGACCTCTGAACACTCCACTCAGGTCTAAACAGCTAAATACAAATATCTCTCTCAGCCACAAAAGAGAACATACCACAAGCTACACAAATTAAACAAGCGGCCCAGAAATCTTTTCATCTGATTATGGCAGTATTTAGAATCATAGAATAGTCTGGGCTGGAAGGGACCTTAAAGACAACAGCTAACCCTCACACCTCTTCACCACACCCAGCGCGATGCTGGGAGAGCCCCTCACAGCTGGCAGGCCCCAGTAACAGCCCCTACGCTGCAGAGACCCTGCAGAGAGGTTTAACGCTCACCTGCAAAACCCCTTTGCTGTGCTCAAGCATTGCAGCTCTCTGCCAGGCCACTGCAAATCCTTACGCCTCGCTTTCCCTACTGGAAAAACAGTGATAAATCCAAAGCGAGAAGAGACTTTCTCGCGTCCATGGTCAATGCTAACTCGTGCGTGATGTTAAAGGAGGATGTAGTGCAAAGTGTTGTGCTCTGCGTGGATAGACACAGACTAACAGGAGCATACGCTGCACCGAGCTGACGATTCTGCTGCCATCTGCTCCAGCGCACAGCACGAAGCACACAGGGCAGAAGTTTGGTTCGCTAACCAGAAATCAGCCAGCCAGCAATCTATTCAAAATGAAGATGTTCATTTAAGCAAAACAATTTAATCAAAATTACCGTAAGAAACAGGAAATCCATCAGCATTATCATTTCAACCATCCCCCAAACCATCCCATTCCCTCAGAAGCAAAACACAATTATCTCAAGCATAACAAAAAAGTTTTGTGGGAAAAAAGTATCAGATTAAAACTGAAAGGGTCGAGAAACTTTGGAAGCAGACAACACAAAGTATGGCCAACTTAAACACTTTACCCTTCCCCTTGAATCCACGCAGCACCTCAGGCCACTGCCCCACGACCACAGCTGTCTCCTCTCGTAACCACCTGCCTGCTGAGGAGCAGCATGTCCTTATATACACACAGATGACATTTCATCTTTCGTTTCCCCAATCTGACCACCTTCCAGCAAACACATTTAGTTTCACTTTCCTTTATGCAGATGTATTTTGGCTTTAATCCAGTCATTTCTCACTATGGGTGCTGAGAAGAAGGGGAAAACAGAAGGAAACACAGCACAGCCACTGTGGCCTGAACTAGTTTTACTTCATTTTTAAATACCAACTGTGAGCATGGCATTTTAATTACAACTCACGCCAGCAAATCCCCAAACCAGCTCTCCTCCAAAGCATAACAAGGAAACAGGCTTTTTCTTTTGTGCAATCATTTCCAGTCCCCATCGACCTGGACTCGATTCAAACCTGCCGAAGAGCTCCGGGCTCCTCCCCACCCCGCAGCCCTTCACACACCCCAGCGCCGGCGGAGGGCCGGCCCTTCCCGCCACACGGTGGGGGCTCACAGGGGCGCCGCTCCCCAGGGAAAACCCGCTCTCCCCTTCCCGCGGTACAGCCCGCCGCCCCGCTCCACAGCGCGGCCCGTCCGCCCCGCCTCCATCCCGGCCTTGCGTAGAGGCGCCGCCCGACCGAGGCGCCTCCCCGCGCCGCCCGCTCCCTACGCGAGGCCGCGGCTCCCGCGCGGCCTAGAGGAGCCCCCGCTCTTACCCGGCGGCGGCGGCGAGGAAGGCCCAGCCCCCTCGCTCCGCGGCCTCGCCCCGGCCGCTCCCTCCGCCCTGCCCTCTCCTCAGCGGGCCCCACCCCGTACCAGGAGGGCTTTTACTTTTCTTTTTTTTTAAATAAATTTCAGCAGAGGGAGGTCTGGGGTGACACAACATGGCTGTTACTAATGGGAGGGGGTGCAGAGAGCAACGAGGCCCCACGCTGGCCAAGCGAAGGCTGCTGGGGCAGGGCAGGAGGCAGGTCACTTCAAGGCCATGTCAGTCACAGCAATGTTCAAAGAGCAAAGTTAAAAGTTTATCCAGAAGTTTGGGTTGGGGCATCGCAGAAGGTACCTGACCTTGAATGGGATGTAAAACAAAACTGCGCATCTTACATGTTCTTTTGCAGTCACTGACTTAGACGTAACAAAAAAATAAAACTTCTGGACCAAATTTGAGCCAAAAGCATACCCCAAACTAACCTTGTGTAATTATAACACTAAAATACACACCCCTTTGTGAATAATGAACATGCTAACCTCCCTAAATGTTTTAAACACAATCTTAGGTGCATATGTATAGTAAGGAGTGGCAAATTAATCTTTATTGACCCATCAGCTGTATTTTATCGTTATAAACATTGGGCAGTTTGAAACATGAGGTGCTGCTGGCTGTTGTTAAATGCCCAGCACCCAATTCTGCAGAATTGAAATAAAAACAAATATCTTGACTCAGTGTGTAGACTGGCTTTTGCACACCCAGTGAAGAGCCCTCATTTAGGGACAACATCAGGAGCTAAAAAGCAGGCTGCTTTTCACCAAAAAAGCCTTCCTCATTTGAGCTGGCTTGATTCTGCAGGGGGCAAGCAAAGCAGCCATCTCCCAGCAGTACTACAGCCTACAGTACTACAAAAGAAATAAAAAACATTTCTAGAAGTTATTCAGCTAGCACTTAAACACAATAATACTTACAGGTTGTTCAGAGGAAGAAAGCTTTGTTACGACCAGCTAGCAACCTGTTGGAGAGGAAGGGCCGGAGCTCAGAGCATCTTTTTGCCTAAAGAGTTGGGGCTTCTGCCCTGCAGAGCCAGATGCGGCTGACCAAGGAGCAGCTCCAGGGTAAAGCGCCATCGTCTCCCAGCCCTGCGGATGCCACATCTCAGCACATGCTCTCCAGGACGGCCTCTGTCTCTGGAGTCAGCAGTGATGCTCCTCAAGGGTTCGCTGTGGCCTCTGTAACCCACAAGCAGACACTTAAGATGGCTCTTGCACATGGTAATTGTAATAAATAGAATCATGTTTGTTAATCAAGTCAGGCTTTCTTAAAGGCTGGTGAAAAATTACAATGTTTCGACTCTTCATATACTTAAATCGCAGGCATCCAGTGTGCTGTCTGGGGCACTTTGACACCTCAAGGCCTAAATCACAGGCATCTGGTGTGCTTTAACACTTCAAAGGGAAGAGCTAAGTTGTGCAATAAGCTGAAAAGAGTCTCCCCAAGGACACTGATAAAGATGAGGAGCCTTCAGCCTCACGACCGCCAGGAGGCAGGACAAGACCGACCCCCTAGCAACACATCGCTCAGACACAGAATATACCAGGATTGACACATATACGGGAACCAGAAGAGTATATAATCAGCTACTTTTGGGAAGTGGGTGTGCGCCATTGGCAGAGCAAAGACTCCCCAGCCGCCCAGCGCTGTTTTGCTTGCTGCCACTTGCTTAATAAACTAATTTGATTAATTGGACTGGTTCCTGTCAATTATTGGGCCACAATCTATAACAGTAATGCACTTTGATGCCCTTTCTAAATCCCCAGGAGACTTGTTACACCCAGTTGGGTTAGCAGGGGACAAGAACCTTGAAATATTAGCAGAGCAATAAGGAGCAGAATCAAGCATCCATTGCCAGTGACCCCGGAAACACGCAAGCAGAGGCAGAAAGGTCAAAGCAAGTTAATTACTACAGCAGACAAAGGGTGCAAGCTGCTCTTAAGGCTTTAAATATTGTGGGGATTTTCCTATATGCAGGAAAAGGAGAGAAGGCACTCGCCAGCCCATTTGGGAACAAGCAGCCAACAATGTAGCATGAGTTAGCAGAAATCCTTTGGCTTTAGTGCCAGGTTTGCTGCTATTCAGTTTTGCACTCCCACATATTTCTCCTTGATGAGGCACAATCCAGCCCTAAGCCAGAATTAGTTTTAGCACAGTAGTTCAGTGCTAGAAGTACGTACAAGGAATTCCAGAATTTATACAACTAGGGAAAATTTTGGTAGAAGGTAGGTAATTGGGGGAAAAGCTTAACATATCCATCTTAAAGATATAATAATGATACGTAGGTACATTATTTTTTCTCCTACTCTAGATATGTTAAAGAACTTATGTGTTAAAGTAAGAACTAAATACATAAATCTATAAACATATAGCCTCCCTTCTCCCCAAGCTATTTATTTATTTTCTAAATTGAAGGAGTATTGCTGCAAAACAGAAGGAACCAGAAGTATAGAAAAACCCCTATGCTACCCACAAACCCAAGCCTAGAGCTTATTCTTTAAACCTTTTGAAAAAAAATAAGACATTTTTAAAACTAAAGCTACCAGATTTGTACCTGATAAACAGCATAACAAAAAGATACTTACTGGCTGCTTTATTAGAAAGAAGTTTTGCCTCATGAGAAAGAGCTTAGAGGAGGACGGAAGGTTTATAGGTATGTCTGCAATACCTCTGCACCCTTTGATTGGCCTGTTTGAAAATCACTTGCCAATCAGTCAACATCTTTGGCTACTTAAAGATGAGGGCCCAAGCTGGGGCCATTTAATTAAAGTAAACAAGCAGCTGGTGAGGTGGGTAGCTGAAGATATTGGGTGTTCTCTGGTGCCTGTTGCCGTCTCCTGTTGCCTGTACAGGGTATGTAGTAAAGTTATCGCTAAAATCTTACCTTTTACTTAAGAGAATTTAGAGTTAAGGGAAATTTCAAAGACACGTTATCATATTCAAGGAAGCATTTTCTCTTTGTGTTTGTAGTAAAAACCTGAATAGAGTTTTCCTTGAGTTTTGGTTTTCTCTCTGATATATCTAGTAACACTGTGATGTTTCCATTAACTTTGTTATTCCTGTGTATTCATGTGTCAGCAACAAGACTTGTGCTGACTGAGTTCTGTGGACCATGGGTTACTCAAGTCATTGAGTTTGAGAGTTGATTTTCTGTAATCTTTTCTTAAACACTTAAATCACCTTTTTACATGCTCTTGGGTTCTTAAATCATAGAATCATTTAGGTTGGAAAAGACGCTTGGGATCGAGTCCAACCATTAACTCCACTCTACAAAGTTCTCCCTTACACCATATCACTTAACACCATGTCTAAATGAGTCTTAAACACATTTGGGGATAGTGACTCCACCACCTTCCTGGGCAGCCTATTCCAGTGTTTAACCACTCTTTCTGTGAAGAATTTCTTCCTAATGTCCAGACCAAATGCTTGGATGATATCAGCAAGAGGACAACTACAATTCAATACATGGGGAAAGTGGTATGTAAGTAAGGCTCTCACCTTTTCAGTCATAGCTTACTAGGCTTTTACTAATAGCTTGTAGCATTTTGGTGCCACAGTCTGCTGGACTGCTGAAGGTAAGCCTCTCCCAAAATACAGGGGAGACTAATGCTGAGCTTGCAGCATTACAAGATTCTCAGCTAAGAAAAATACAAGTAAATAGCATACTTAAGAAAAATATGGGGTTTTTTTCTGAAATTAAACCTTTAATTCAGCTTGTGAGCTTCAGTTGCCTCCTATGTTTTCCTAAATGCTTTCAAGTTAAAGCAGAAATTCAAGTAGATACTTCTATTTTATGCTAAATAATCTCTTCTCTGTCCATATGAGAAATTGAAAATGGGAAAACAGCACTTTCTTCTTGGATTAGTCCTGCTTTTGTGGAACTAATATTCTAACAGATAGCTGATCTTCTTTCCTTCTCCCTGTCAGATCATGAGATGCGTGCACGGCTGTAGCAGTGAAAGCCTTGAACTGTCTTTAAACAATATTGTGCTGCTAAACATCAGAAGTTAGATATCTAATTAAGAACAAAGTAGTTGTGTTTATGCCTCTGATTTTTTTTTCACAGTTAAAATAGCAAAATGCATATATAGCACAAACTTGCAATGCGGTAGAGCTGAGGAGTGTTGCTGGAGGGTTCGGGGGCTCTTTTAATAGTATCAGATATACAGGAAAGCAGCTGGGGGGAGTATGCCGAGCCCTGGAAGAAACTTAAATAGATCCTACAGGACACCAGTGCCTCTCACCCAGCTTATAAAGACCAGCCCCAAAACCATGTCGTTTTGCATCAAGGCTCACCATGTTTAGCTATCGCTGTGCAGGATGCAAGATGTCTGTAAGTTAGGGAGACATCATGGATCTTTTATAGATAGGCAGGTAACAGCCTCTTTTATTTTTTTGTAAAAGTGCAGAGCAAATACCAGCAAATTACCAGACAGAAAGATTTACAGGGATACTTTTAGCCAATAGTTTCCCCACAGGGATTTGCCCATCAGTTGCACAAATCCCACCTATAGCTTCAGCCTTCTTGAGATCTCCAGAGGATCTTGCTGCATAATTACCTGTAGGTCTGGCTGTGCCATTGTGCTTTTAAAGCTCACTGTAGGCAGCTCTAGAGGAATCCTTTGGACTAAAACTGAAAGGCCACCATGGGGCTGGGAGGTTAATGCTGCTGATTTGCCTAGAACCAGTTGCACAGGTAGCTGAGCCCTCTCCTGCAGTGGAGAGGTGTGACTCTTAATGAGCTGTTGCTATCTTGTGCTCTTTGAGCCCTCTCTGGGGCTGTGCTTTGGATTTTGCGTGTCTTGCAGCTCTTGGCTCTATCAAGAAATTGGTATGTAGTGTATGAGGCTGGGAAGGTTGGTGGCACTTCATGACCTTGGGGATGAGTCCGTAAGGGCTCTTTCTCCGGTTCTGGCTTGCAGTCCAAAGTCGGGCAGGTTTGACTTTTGTTTTCCTTGCAGGAGGAATTGCAACCATAGTCTGCTATAGTGAAAGTGAGTTGAGAGACTTTGGTTAACAATGTCTAATGTAGACAATTAGTAAAATCATAGAATCATGGAACAGTTTAGGTTGGAAGGGACCTTAAAGCCCACCCAGTGCCACCCCCTGCCCTGGGCAGGGACACCTCCCACCACACCACGTTGCTCCAAGCCCCGTCCAGCCTGGCCTTGAACCTCTCCAGGGATGGGGCAGCCACAGCTTCTCTGGGCAACCTGGGCCAGGGGCTCACCACCCTCAGAGTGAGAAATTTCTCCCTAATATCTCATCTAAATCTCCCCTCTTTCAGTTTGAAAATGATCTACAGTTGTCTAACTTTTGCTTTTTGAAACAAAAAAAATCATTTAAATGGAAAATGAAAGGAAAAACCTATAGGCTGTTCAATATTGTGGCATTATTGCACCACAAATGAGATTGTGAAGAAGCATTGATCCTGCTGGGACAGCATAAATACATCCTGATAGACCATGGCTACAGGTGGTAGGTAGTATGTTCACCTACTGACCTCCAGAAAGCAGTGTTTTCCAAAGAGGGAGTTTGAGGAAATAGGAACATGGTCCTGGAGATAGTGAAAAGTCTGCCCTCGAGCTCCACTGTGTGAAAGTATTATCCATGGCTCAGAGAAAGACAGATCACAGAACAGAATAAAACTTGGTTCTACATGGTTTCTGGATGCAGAAATGTCCTTATTCTTCCCATGGAGAAGTCTTATTCTTCTTCTGGAGAAGCAAGCACAGAGCTCCAGGCCAGTGGTTGGCTGTGGTGCCAGGGTGTGAACGGTATTTACCTGTGTTGAATAGGGGAATATATCTATTTTCAAGAATCATTAGTGATACATGTAGCTGTGCGGTACCATTTAACTATTTGAGAACTGGTTTCTTCTGTGACAAGCCCAGAAGCATTTCTTACTTCTTCCTTGTAATATTTAGTTCTTCTTTTCAAGTTACTTGTATTTATTGTAGGCCAGAGGGGTATCTGGCCTTTTATAGTCTCTAGTCCACCAGGATCCGTCGTGTCTTTTCCACTCCTCCTCACTAAAGTGTTGTTGCAGCCCTCTGCTACATTTTCCCCTGAGCTCTCCGATTTTTCTGCCTGCCTCAGAGCACTTTCCCAGCACGCAGCCCATCCGTTCATCCTGAGCTTGTCGTACTGCTGATTCCCTGGTTGTGCTGTTTCTGTCCCTTCAGAAAGTACAGCTTTCCCTCAAACCCTCAAATGATCCCTTTCTTTATACCCTGTCTCTACTGAGTTCCTTGACACAAGGACTTTCATTTAGCCTTTGAGCTGGAAGATGGAGATGTTGGCTGCTCTTAGGACATCTCTGCTCTTTTCCTAAGTTCGGTGGTATCGTTTGTTCATGGATTTGGCCAAGTTGCTTCTCTTTCTGCCTGAGTCCTGTAAAGCCGGTGAGCTTTTCTGGAGCTGGTGTGCAATTTGAATGCTGCGTCATCTCCCCAGTGAACGTCATGTGGCTCTAACATTAACTGATCTCCACCCTAAAGCTGTTTCCCCACTGCCCCTTACAGAAGGGCTCTTCGGGGCTGCACAGTTTGGGTAGCTCAAAGCTTTTTTGACATCTATCCTAACTGAACACACATCTCCCCAGCTCCCTGGTGCCTGTCTTAAGTTTCTGTATCTCTCCTGCCTCCATGGCAACATTTTCAGGCTGTCATCGGAGCATTGCTTAGTTTTCATCTTGCTCAGCTAACCATGACAAGCTTTTCGAGCGTCTGGTTTTCTGTTCCCCTGGTCATCCCTTTTCAGCGTTTTCTATGGTCGAAGGTCTCTTTCCTGAAGATGTACGCTGAGCAGCACACATGGCACTTCAGGCAGATCTTCCTAGAGATTTTGATTAAAATGATCTGTAGGGGAATAACTTTCCTGGTATATAATTTGATGTTATTTACCTTCATTGTGGCTACTAACACTCCTGTGACTGTCTAGGATAACCAGTGTACAAACAAATGATGAGTTTCCCAAACAACGAGCTTCCGAACTGCTGCAAAAATCCTGATTAGTTCTTAGAGTGCGTTTAGTATTTTTTTAATCAAGTCCGGAACCTGCGCTTTAGGCAATCATCAAAAAAGCAAAATCTTTCCAGGCTTTATCTATTTCCCCTTCCTCCAAAAACACTGAGGCGGAATCTTGCTTTTTCTAAATACAGGAGAATTGGGGGAGAAGTGCCCCCCAGAGGGATGCTTCCTCCTGGACTAGGCTGACTTCAGTTGACTCCGCTGTGTAGACACCCCCTTAATCTTTCTGCAGCTCAATTCCCTTTCCCAAAAGGGTGACACGCAGCACGTGTGAGAAGACTACAAGATAATTCGATGCTGTGATAATGTGAGCGCACAGGGAAGTGGGAGACTTAGCCTAAAGCGTTAATTAAATGTTTTGAGGAAATGCTTGCAAAATACTTCACAACAGTTCTTTAGATAGAAATTGCTGTAGGAATGTAAAGCACTGTTATAAAATTATTTCGGGTGATTGTATCTGCATCCTGTAGCCGTTGAAGTTCTTGCTGCAGAAACAGGACTTGAGTGACACCCAAGTCAATAAGATCTGGATTATAGATACAGTTTGCTGCAGACACATACATACAGAAGGAGTGAGACACGTCTGAGATTCTTTTCAGGACTGAAGACTGTCAATACTCTTTCTTAAGGATTATGCAATCTATTCAATAACTTATTTTTTAGCTAGATCTGCTTTGGAGTACTTGTACAGGAGCTGAAGCTTAATTAGTTTTTTCTCTTCCTCTCTACAGTGTTATTGGCATGAATGCCCTCAGTGCTCAAATTAATTTTTCTAGTAGAGCAAACCTTTATGTAGTACTTGTCCGGCCAATGCACCGTTACAGGTTAAAACTCAAGTCATTTTTGCTGCTGTTAAATAACAGGCACTGCAGAAAGATAAATAAAACGGTGCCTTTTCGATAATCCTGTTTTCCATGTAAATCCAAGCTAGCGAGGAGATTGTCTTAGATGAGAACAAATTGGGAAGAGCTCTCAGACTGTCTCATCTCTCTTGTCTGCTTTGCTAAAAAGAATCAGATTAATGAATGTAATCAGATTAAAGCTAAAGAAGGGAACATATCTGGGGGGCATCAGAACTCTGCTGATACCAAAGAACTCTATGGAAAAATCAACATTAAAGGCCTAACGTTGCTCTATCTTTTCATTTAATAGGAGCAAATAATGGCTTTCAAAGAAACCTGGAGTGCTGGCAAGAGGAGCGTGGGTTTCCAGAGGGCAAAAAGACTTAAGGGAGCTGGGAAGCGGCTCTAAGACCCTGGCTTAAGGCGGGTGTTGCTTGGGGTGACAGTGACTTGCAGGGTCCTTTGGCACGCTGGCTCAGGCAGAAGGGTGAAGACACTGCTTGGACACAGGGCTTGATGCAATTAAATCTACCCGAAACCACCTCTGCTATCAGCCTGCTGTGTTTTGTATAGAAAAAACAACGCTGAAGGCAAACAAGAATATGCACTGAAGAGACGGAGATGGCTGAGGTTCAGAAAGACAAGAATGAGAGAGAATGACAAAAAGGAGGAGGTACTTCTGAAAAAGGAGGGGGTAGAAGGGAAGCTGATGGAGCAATATTTGGTCCTTAATGCTGATTTTCCATTGCCCCCAGGAAATGCTGAGCAGGGTGCACCATGCCAGCGCAGCAACATACCCTGATTCCTGAAGCGGCAGCATGCGTACACACTCATCTTCAGAAAAAAGGCAAAATTCTAAGTTTCCTAAAAGAAAGGAGATGAGAAGTGTAGGTGTGACTATGAGGAAGAAAGGGAGAAGGTCAAGAACTTGAGGGGAAAGGGCACTTATGGTTACTGTTCAGATCCATTTTCTATTCCTGCGGTGCTAACTGTGTCTTTCAACAAATACCTGTTGTCAGCAGACCTTGCTGCTACACACGATGCCTAAATCCTGCTGGCTGGGATGGGCTTCCAGCCTGTGCTAGCATCAAGGAGGAGCCTCTGGGTTTCTGCCTTGGAGCTGGGGCTTTCCAACATAAAGTATCTCTCTCTAAAAATGCCCAGATTTTTCTTGCTGCATTTATTACCCTGTTTTGACTTTGAAGTTCTCAGCGTTTCCTGGGGCAACCAGGGGAATGTTTGATGTGGGGTCTTCAAGACCAACGCACAAATGTGAATGGAAGTAATAAGAAATATTGTAAGACCTAAAACCGGTGCTGCCTGATTCTCTGATTTATTTTTTTTTAATGTCTGGCTGATCTGTCTAGGAGGAATTGGCAAGTTCTAATTGAGATTTTCTCCCTGCTTGGGATATTTATACATGCTAGTCTCACGTGTCCCTTCTGGATCTAGGAAGCTGAGGGTGCGTATTGCAGCTGTAGCCCTTCACCTGGGGCACGTAAGGTCTCTTGTCTACACAGCACCAATTTGCAAAAAGATTTTTGGCACTTGATTGTCTTGGAAGCATCTGTGGCTCTGTAAAACATGCTTCACACCCGTTGCTGGGCTCAGGCTCTGTTGCACGGCCAGACACGTGTGACAAGGTTGTTTAAAACTTTGTTTAACAGAATAAAGCTAAAATTGGAGGGGCAGATGGCTGTGGGACCCCTGATTATTTTTTTTCCCCGTGTAATCAGCTGAACAGGAGTTGAGTTTAGCATAGCTGAAGACAGTATTTCCTTTTGACATGGGTGAGGCATTTAAATGTGAACAAAAGAACTCGGGGGGGCAGGAGCTAATGGGACATCGCCCCTGGTTGCCATGAAAAATTGGGGAGAGAAGGATGCGCGATATGGAAGTATCTTGTTGCGGTAGTAGGTGGTGCAGGTCATCCTGCAGCATCTGCGTGCCCCCAGAGAGCTCACGCCGCGGTCCCAGGGGTTCGAATCACGACGGAGCAGGTGACTCCAGCTGCCAGCTGGTTCCCAGTTGACGCACGGGCGTGCAAATCTGCGCAGATGCCTGGTCAGCTGCTCCTCTCCGGGTGGCCGCTGGAAAGAAAGCGTGCGCGCGTGTGAACTTTCGAGGCTTTAATCTGCATTATAAAGTGTGTGTGCCTGCGTGTAAGCTTTCCGCCGAGTTCTAGAGCCTATGTGTCATAGGGGTGAGACCAGAAAAGCAGATGTCCTGAGCCATGCCCCTCCTACTCGGGGATTAGAGATGCTCGGGGGAAAGCGGAGAGAAGCTGGGACACACCTCCATGACTCACCGCCGGAGACAGCGGCAGTCTCTGCAGTTTCAATAGGCCTCTGCTCTTTGGTCAAATAAAACCCTGCAGCTCCATTTCCAGCA
Source organism: Rissa tridactyla (assembly GCF_028500815.1). Taxonomy (NCBI): domain Eukaryota; kingdom Metazoa; phylum Chordata; class Aves; order Charadriiformes; family Laridae; genus Rissa; species Rissa tridactyla. The sequence continues at coordinate 73,029,768 of NC_071469.1, read as the reverse complement.
ACCATCCCCTTCTTTTCGGTTAAGCAGGGAGGAGGAGGAGGAGGATGGCCTATGCTGAGGAAGAGAGGTAAGGTGCTGTGAAATAGGGGTTGCGCAGCCATCCCAGCTGGAAGGGGCGAGTGAAATCGCATCGCTTTTCCTCGCCTTGTTTTCCCTCTTCTTGCTGGGCACTCAGTAAATGTCAGGCAAGGGCTGCTCAGCTGTAAACATCTTATTATTGAAGAGGAACCTGACCATCTGCCTGTGTCAGGTGCTGGTATTATGAAATATGGCAAGGAGCAGCTGACCTTGGGAGAGGTTATGGGCCAGAAGAGGCAAATATCATGGTGTGGAGAGGCATACGCTGCAAAAACACATGGCGGTCTGCTCCTCTCTGAAACGTACTGCTTTGTCTGTTTATCGGGGATATGTCTGCTTTTTACATGGCTTTGCTTTCAACCAACCTTAGAAGCACAATGACGGTGGCTCCTTTTCATGCCATAAAAGATCTGTCACCGGTGACAGTCCTGTGTTTTGCAACAGATGCGTTTCTCCAGTGGATGACAGCAATCACAATAAAGGGGATTGTGTTTTCAGCTGATCCTGTGATTTAATCCAAAGCGATGCTACCGAGCACTATTATTAGGTGTGCATTGTTGGAGACGGAGTAGCTATAGAGGGCTTTGTGCTACATGTATTAATTCAGGCTGTCAAAAAGCTTGCACAGACCTCGGGCTCGTGCGGTTCCAGGCGAAACGTTGCGTTTGGTGACCCACGGGTCAAACTCCCCCCCGTCCCCCTGCTGAGCAGGTATCTGCTCTGTAGTCAGAAATTATCCGTGCCTGCCAGTCCCCTTTGCTGTGCATCGAACTAAATATTGCAATCAGGGCGCTGCAGATTAATTTTAGCATTGCTGGGCTTTTAGTGCTGGGGATGGCTCCAGCGTGTCCAAAGCCTTTGGGATGGAGAGGGCTCTGCAAGGCCCCTGCGTGGCCACTGAATCTCCTCTGGGACAAGGAGAGTCAGGCAGCACTGGAGTCTTACTTCTTTGGATAAGAAATGTTTTAACATCTTCTGTTTAGTAGGAAAAAAATTCCCTCAAACTCAGCACAGCTCAGTCAATCCCAACATCTTCAGCAGACATGGAATCAGATTCATCCCATACTTCTAAAATTTCTGGGAATAATCCATTTTTTTAATGTTTTGCAAGGGTGTATGCACTTTTTTTTTTAAAAAAAAGGACAAAAAAAAAAAGAGGGGATTAGTGGTCAGGTGGAAGAGCAGATCCTGGTGACCTCGTTCTTTTCTCATGTCTGCCACACGAGTCAAAAGCTTGGGCATTACATTGAAATTCTCTTGCTTTCCTCTAATTTCTAAACAAGGATTACAGTTATTCAACAGAGAAATTGGGGGGGGGGGGGATCACTCATTAATGTATGTAAAGCACTTTTAGAGCTTTTCTCTGGGAGCAAGGGATAAGTCAAGTGTAGGCTTCATTAACGTCACTCTCATCTCTTCTGCTTATTTCAAGTGCTCATGGTACACTTGAAAAATTCAACAATATGTTATGGTAAATAAGCTCTTTCTCATTTCCAGACTTTTCCTTTGAAAAGTATTTCGGCTAAATGACTTTCTTTTAATTCATGAATATGGAAGGTATTTCTTCTCGCGTTGGATTGCAGGTTTATGACCTACTCGGGTATTTTTCACAACGTAGTTTGTACCTGGGGAACGTAAGTTTGATGTATCAGACATTGGACAGGACTGATAGCAGGAGCTGGACAGCTAGGAGATGAAAAAGCTCACAGAAGATATCTGTGCAATAACTACCTGCCCTGTCCGTATAAAGAAAGAAAAAACAAAGAATGGAGATCCTTTATTTGAGTATCTGATACTCTGGTTAGAGGAAGCAATTGTACACTGACAGTCAAATCCTCTTCATCCATGTTCTGAGACCTCCTTGGAGCACAGAGCACCACTTCGAAAGCTTTTCTGTGTGTCCTCTAAGGCTGCAGGCAGCAGAATCGCAACATGACTAAGGTTTGCACCTCTGGAAATAAGAGACTTGATTAAAAAAAATAAAAAAAGAAACATTAATGAAGCAGGCAGTGACTGCTTATCAGCATCTCCAGTCAATTTTACATCACCTTCAACCTCGCAGTATCTGATTCTCTCATCCCCTTAATAAGCAGATCAACTTTTCATATAGAGAACCTGCTGCCCTTACCTGTGTTGGTTGACTCCGTGACCCAGTTCTCTACCATATACAGTCGTAAATTCTACTCATCAATGGTAACGATTGAGTTGCCACTGAGAAATGCTGTCTACCCTTGCTTTTGAAGAGAGTTTCCAATCAACCTTGATATCGACTTTCAGAAGGTATCTGTATTGTCCTATTGGAAACAGGATTATGGGATTATTCTTCTATTGATTGCGTTTCAAAACTGTGATTAATGCATCTGATGAATCTTGGACTGACAGGCCTAAAAATTGAAGTCCTTTCTCTTCCCGTGAGACAGGTACCCAACAGACAGTGTAATGCCAGCTTCTATCCCACCTTCTCGCGATGTGCCTCAATGCTGGACAAGATCTATTTTTTGCCGAGGTATTTGTGCAGTCCCCCTCCTTAAATCAGACCACATAAGCCCCGGAGCCCAAATTCCTGCTTTTAATTTGTTTTGCTGTAGACTGATGTCATTGGGCCTCTTGCCCAGGAGTGTTCTGCATGTGTGACCCACTGCCCACCCTGTGGGAGAGGAAAGGATGAATGAGATCTCCGTGTTTCACATCCTCTACTGAAACCATGAGATATTGAGAAGGTGGATATTTGAGATTACCAGCCCCAGAAGGAAGCACTGGGAGCTGATGCTGCTCAACACTTAACGACGATTGGGTTCTCCATCTCCATAGATGATGCTGGCCCCATGTCTCAGTAGCCTACCTATTGCAGACGATAGCGTTTACTCCTGTATCAGCACAGCATCCCAGCCGTGCTGCACAGCTGCCCTTGGACTTCCATCCTCTTGTGTGTCCCCATTGCAGGCTGGACATCCCCATGCACACACATAGGTTGCAATTTCTCACTCTGACTGTGCTTTTGCATTCCTTCAGTAACTCGGGAGAGGCCAGAGCCTGTCAGAAGCAGGAGTGGTTATGCCTTGTGACATTTCTGTGATTCGGGTATCATTAGCCATTCTTCCACTACAGAATGAAACCGGCAAAGAGGATTCAAGTGATTTGCCTCTGGCCGGGGGCAAAATATATGAGATTAAAAGTGAAACGTCTTCAATAATAGCAGTGAAGCTCGTGTTATTTCAGTTTTAATGAAAGTTCTTCTTCCTTGCACCTTTTCAGGACTTTTATCCTTTGAAGCTTGTTCTTTGGTTGGGTTGGCAGCCTCGCTGATCTCTTCTTTTGCAGAAATAGGTACGAGGTGTATAAGGAAACAGCGGATTGGTTATGCGCCCGTACCGACCAGCGTCCCAAGACTGCCATCATCTGTGGATCTGGACTGGGAGGTCTGGCCGACGTGTTGGATAACAAGACAGTCTTTCCGTATGAGGACATCCCTCACTTCCCACGGAGCACAGGTTAGCGCAACCCGGGGGCATCAGCAACCCCTCCATCGGCAGCACGCGGCAGCCTCACAGAGAGATCACTCAAATCAACGTGCACTGCTTTGGCGCTGGTCTGCAGACCAGTCCCCCAGTGGTGAAGTGCATGTTTACAGTAAAAAGACCCAACGTATTTCTGTGTTATGGTATTTATTTCACTTTCAGCTCCTGGTTTCGCAGCGCTTGGCCCCGCTGTAATGCATAACCGCCAACTGACAAATCCCTCTAAAGTCAAAGGCCTCGAGAGCTGTAACTAAAATGACACTCTCTGAATTTCCAGTTGCAGGGCATGCTGGCAGATTGGTGTTTGGGGAGCTGAACGGACAGCCCTGCGTGTGTATGCAGGGACGGTTCCACTATTACGAAGGATACTCTGTCAGCACGGTGAGTTCTCCTTAAGAAAATCATTCACGTAGTGGGAGATGGGTTGTAGAAGATGCAAAAGCGACTGCTCGCTTTGATATCTAGCTGCAGGAGGTTAGCTCTTGCAATGAACTTCCATTGCTCCTGCAATGAATCTTGCTTGGATTTTAGATTTATTTTTTTTTTCCCCCCCAAAAAAATACAACTGGGAGTGCAAATCGAGAGGTTGTCAACTTCTACGAGGTGAAGCTGATGTAGGGGCTAGCTATAGTGGGGTTAGCCCCACTGAACTCATAGGGCAAGACGGTATATCGCACAAGGCAGACAGATTTATGTAGCTAAACGCAGGCATTTTAATCGTGCTTTAAATCAGCAATCGTGAAACTGCGAGCAATAAGAACAATCTATTTTAATCTTTTGTATTTGTTAAGTTTACAGCTGTTTTTCTCTAGGGAAAAAAAAACCCAACAAACCCTGGCTAGTGTAACTTGATGTATTCTCCCAGTTAACATATAGAACTATGGGAACAGTCAAGAATTACCTGACATGCATCTATGTACGTTTCTGTTGGAAACAAATAATATTTCTTATTTACTGACTGGTAGTTTTGCATGTTTGGTTTTTTTTTTGGATAGCTTTGAGGTTTTAATTGTGGCTGAGGTCACTTTGCATTTGGATATAAACTGTAATGCTTGGCACCACTCAACTTTTTATAGGGGGAAAAAAAAAAACAACCAAACACCTATTTTAAATGCACTTGCTGCACAACTAGGTTTATCAAAGCATGTTTGTCTATTACAACTAACTAATTTCTTAAAGCGATGTCCATGGTTAGGAAGTTTTCTGCTCACAGCTTCTTTAGCATTTTAGAGGTAGCAGATACCATCCCCATTCCTTTTCGACTCCTCAAAATCAAGCTACTTAATTTTTTTTTTTTCCCAGCTCCCAATTGTTCCTTAACTTTGGATAAGCAGGTCACTGAAGTGAACTAACGTGAATAAAATGAAATGAAGAAAATAATCTCTATGCTTCTGTAAAATGCATCACTGCTGCAAAAAGCTGGTTTATCTATTACACTCCAAGTCCATGTGCATAAGTAGTTACTTCAGTCAGCGCAGTGGTTTGATCTCTGCAAGACCTTGGCAAGGAGGAAAAAATTATCTGCATGCTCTTTTTGTACCGCCTTTATTTGACCTTAGTGCAGCTGTAGAAATTGTGGGCTAGAATTTTAATGGTATTCATTTCAAGATTAGTTTTTAATATGTTTAAAAAGAAAAAAAAACATGAAATTCTTTCAATTTAAATTAGAGGAAAAATTAAAATTGGAGAAAAGTTGTTTTGTCTCCTTGTAGCCTCACCTAGACCCTTCTCTGCATCGTATAAGCTGTCCACAAATTGTGATACCACAAATATAGTAGTATTAGCTGTCTGTGAATTGTGATACTCATTGCACGTATGTCTTTGGTTCTTGCAGGTCACCTTTCCCATCAGGGTCTTCTTTCTCCTGGGGGTGGAGATCTTGATTGTCACAAACGCGGCTGGGGGCCTGAATCCCCACTTCCAAGTGGGGGACATCATGTTCATTAGAGATCACATCAGCACCTTTGGCTTGGGAGGGCAGAATCCACTGCGTGGACCAAACGATGAGAGGTAAGGAGACATCCCCCCCCTCCCAGAACTGGGCAACGCAGGCTTGCAAGAACAGAACCGCATTTCTGGTGGTTTAATGAAGGATTAGTGTTGCTGCCTTAAAGCAGCTGCATGGCAGGCTGTTTAGTCTTCCAACAGAGCTCCGTTACTGGCTTTCGCTCCTGTTCTGATTCATCTCCTGCTATCCCACCCTGGAGTCCAGGTGGTGCTATAGCTAAATACACCTTTTCTGGTCCCTGGCTGGCCCTTCAGCCCCCGTGTTACCAATGAGTCCTTTTTCCTCCGGCTGCAGGCTAGGGACTGCCATTTGTGCCTGCTGCTGGCAAATATTTACAGAGAGGTAGAGTTAGGCTCCGGGTACCCACGAGGGAAAAGTTAAAGCAAGAGCTGTGTGTGCTGTGCCACCTGCACCCTTCCTTGGCTGTTTCTTACTCTTACAAGCCTATAAGGAGTTCATATGCAAACCTCCAGAAGGTTTTGTTTTATAAAAGTAGGCTTCTGGTCCTTCTCCTGACATGGCCAGCCGTACCGTCTGCTAAAGCGACTTGCTGCTGTCTCTTCTTGTCAGTCCTTCTCTCTGCTAGTTCCTCTTAATTGAGCAATCTGGTGAACTGCAGTGTTTCCAACTGGCACTTATCAACAGCCATTTCTGGTGTGGTGGAACTGATATGACAGCGGCCAGGCAGTAAGTTGATAGCAGAGCAAAGACAAAACCTCAAAATCTCCTGATAACAACCTTTGTACTTAGGTTGTTAAAGTGGGATGTCTTTTCTGACATCATGTATTCACTTGAAGGCATCAGTCTCTTGAGAGGTGGTTGTCTTGGCAGCCTCTCAGGAGACCTCTAGATCTGGGAAATCAGAGTTCCTATATTAGCTGTGTAACAGGATCTTTACCCTATGGATGGTGCACAGAGGAGCTTGTAACACATCCTCACCCCTGGACTGCAGTTGCCACTGGCCATAGAGTCGCTTTGAGCAGGAGGTTGGACTAGATGACCTCGAGGTCCCTTCCAGCCCAAATTAATCTATGATCCAAAAAACCCTTCCAAGGCACCATCAGACTGGTAGGATGGAAGGCAACCAGCACTGGCAAGGTCATAGCACTGACAGGATACATGCCAGAGGGACCAGTGTTGACATAAAAAGAAGCCCCTTGGGTCTCAAAAGGGGCTAAACAGAGTGTGAGGACACATCCACTGGAGAGTCAGGCTGAGCAAACACATCAAATGTCAGGAAAGTCAACATGGAAGCTGAAAAGATCCAGGGCTTTCAAGAGCCTTATGGCAGGAAAGAAAGAGGCTGGATTGTGATGAGGAGGTAACAGTAGCAAGAGCTATGTCCTAGCCAAGCTGGCAGGAGAGAAGCCCCGTGAAAGCCACATGTGAGAAGGCAGAGGACAAGCGACAGAGGTGGTGAAGGAGGTGGCCGTTTATGAGCAAAGAGTGAGTTAACGAGACGGTTAAATTCATTGTTGGGTTGGTACCTTCATCTTGCAAAAAGGACGTGTTTGCAGGACAGGCACCTGGACTGTCCTGGGATCTTTCCAAAAAGAAAGTTCTGGATGAGAATAGGATGGTCTGACTGGCTTCCAGTTGAAGTTATTTCCTCCCTGATGTAACGCCAGACCTGGCTGCTACTTAAAAAGAAATCTGAAAGGTGCTAGCAACTACCTCAGGAGAAATAAATGCTGTTCGGCGATTCACATGGCAAGAGGACAGTACCCATCTGAAGCGGAACATCTTTGCATCTTCACAGGTACTGGTGTGGGTTGGAGGAAAGAGTGATCAAAAGCACAGAAGGCACATGGAGGAGTGTTTAAAGCTCTCCGGACTTGCATAATCACTGAGGAACAGGAGGAGAAATGCCAACCAAATAATAATTGCATCTGGAAAACATTCAAAGGCAACGTAGCTGTCTCACTGCCTCCCAGGAGCAGCTTCCCGGTGAAGGCTGCAGTGCTCTGGGAGGTGACTTTTGTACTGCTGACCAAGGCATCAAAATGGGCAAAAGGTCTTTATGCATCAGCTTTCAAAGCATTGCAGAGCTTTAGCTGAGCAAACTCCCCCTAAAATCCAATCCAGCCCAGCCACCAGGAAGGATTTATCTAAGCGCAGCAGAGTAAAACTAGAGGCAATGAAGTGATGTGAAAAGGGAATATACTGCAAGAATCCGAGGACTGAATTTAATAAATTGGGGATTGGCTTCCGCATTGCTGGCCATCCTTCAGGAAAGAGAAGCAATTTTCGTGGTGATGAATACTTATTACCTTAGACCAGATGGGGAAGTGTGGTTTGTTTTTTTTTATTATTTTATTTATATAACATTTTACTGTTTATAAATGTAAAATGAGCCACCTACTGCCCCGAGCATCCAGCTGGAAGAACACGAAAAAAAGCAGGAGCTTTAATAGCCTAGATAAGGGACCTGGTCCACCCCTACTGAACTGAGTTGGTGAACGTGACTGGGAGTTTATTTTCCAGATTTCAGCAGCAGCAGCACGCCAGTCTTGGCCATCCCTTTCTGTTCTCCTTGAGGCAATAGTAGCATTTGCTCAGTCAGGAACAGGACTGAGCTGTTCTCTTAAATCCAAAGCAAGCAAGAGAGCCAGCCTTGAAGCACAGGATGAAGGCTACCTAAAATATGGCCCTGGAGCTCCAACATGTGCTACTCTCCCTGTTTGCCTCCAAAGGAGGACACCTGGAATGGGGTACCGTCGCCTAAATGTAGAAATCTAATACCATCTGAGGCTCTGCTGGGTATCCAATACACATTCTCTGGAGCTGGCATGTGCAATATAAGACTTCTAGGATGTGTGCAGCTGGGGGGCAGGCAGAACTTATGGGGCATCTCGAATGCGCAGCTGGATTGCACTTCTGTCCTAGAAGAGCCTCCAAGCTTGCGCTTCGTGGGGTCTTGCCATGCCAGGAACCAAATGCCAAACTAGATGCTCTTTCCTGGGATGTATTTTCTGCCTAATAAGCTTTGTTCATCTGCCTTCCAAAGCAAGTCATTCCTCGAGACCCTGCAAACTGACCTAATGTCGACAATAAAGGGGAAAGACTCGAATCTCATGGGATTTGTTCAGTGCATCCAACTCTGGTTTTCGAGCATTTGGGTGTTAATGTGGGGACAGGACAGCCCTTGCTGTTGTCGTACAGGGCATCCCTGGCTGCGAGCCCAGTTTAGGAGCTGCCTGCTCTGATGAGTCTTAAAAATAGTGACCGATGCTTCATCAGGCCCTGCTCAAACCCCCTCCCTGGGACAACCTTTGGGACTTTGTTCCCAAGCCGTTTTGCAGGAGAAGCAAAGGGCAGCAGCTATCTAATGGACAATATTTAAAAGTCACCATGAGGAGTTATTGGGGAGAGAAAGAATTGGCCATCAGTGCTCCCTGGAGCCAGGAGTCCTTGGAAAGACCATTCCTGAAGGGTTTGTGTGATAGGAAAGCAGTGCCAGACCTTCCAACAGCCATGACTTCTGCTTGCTGAGGGTTTCGGGTGATTAGATCTAGCAGGAATGTCACGATGGCAGAAATATCTGATGATGAGGCCGGGATGAGAGAGGTTGCATCCGTGGCAGGTCTGCCCTCCACATTTCCCATTTCTCCAAAGGAAGAGCATCCCTGAACTCTGATGGAGGGCAGGTAGCGGTAGCAACGTCAGCATGGCTCTGCCTTTTACTGCCTTGCAGGTTTGGAGTGAGGTTTCCCTGCATGTCAGACGCTTATGAACAAGATCTGCTCGGCCTGGCGATGGAGAGCGCGCAGGAGCTGGGCTTTCTGAACTTCATCCGAGAAGGAGTGTACTGTCTGCTACCTGGTCCCTGCTACGAAACCATTGCCGAGTGCCGCCTGCTGCAGGCGCTGGGAGCGGATGCTGTAGGTAAGCTGCACGGGCTGGGCTGGTAGGGTTGGTTGGACGCATAGATTTAAACAGTTAATTCTGCTCAAGGCTGGCTTTCTTCAGTCTTTGACTCTGTCTGAGTCTCCTGGGCGTAGAAAAACGAGCTCTCTGTATTCCTGATTAGTTCTGCAGAGGCTTAGTGCAGCAGAAAGTCTCTCTGCTTATGGCTGCCGAAGACAGGGATGCTGGTACCATGTTGGGTTTATTTCCCAAACGCCTCTCCCATGCTCTGATGGCTTGACTTCAGCAGGACTGAGTGGGCCCCCGTCAGAAATAAGGCCCTTTTCTATTATATTTTTAAATTCTGACACTATAAGGATTTTTACTGTGCCTCTTCCCTACAAAGCAGCCCTCCATAAGAGTCTTAATAGTTTAGGGATGGTAATTATGGATAGCTTCCCAGCTGCATACAAGGAAGGTAAGCATTATCATCCATATCTTTCCTCCAGCTTGACCCCTGGGGTCATTGAAGCATCTCGTGGAAATCTGTTCGTTAATATCTGCAGATTCATTGTGTGTGAGGAAAGGAGCTCAGCTTCCGGCAAAGCCATTTTTCTTTGTGATAGCTTTTTCAGCCGAGGAAGAGAAAGACCCAAACGACACAGCGCATCAGTACTTCTCTTAGCAAGGCTGCAAGCAGTCTGACACGTCTTGGGGAGAGAGAGAGACACAGCGCGCAGGAGTCAAATGTTGGGTGGTTTATTGTGCTGAGCAGGGTTGTAACTACAACTATTACAGCCTTACAAGTATCGCAGCCTTTAACTGTTCCATAGCAGAGAGAGGGAGCTGTAGGGGAAAGACACAAGGGCATGGGGTGAAGGGTAGGATCCTGGTTTGCAGCCTTGGAGAGCTCTTGTTTTGGTGTAAATCCTGACTCATCCTGATCTTTTCCTCTCCTACCATAGGCATGAGCACTGTCCCAGAAGTAATTGTAGCCAGACATTGTGGCCTCCGAGTCCTCGGGATCTCCCTCATCACCAACAAAGTGGTGACGAGCTACAACAGTCAAGAGAAAGCCAACCACGAGGAAGTGCTGCGCGTCTCGGTGGTCCGGGCTGAAGCCCTGCAGAAACTGGTCACGCATCTCCTTGGCAAGCTGGGGGAAAGCACAAACTCCCCATGACCTCCAGCCGTTTATCATTTGTATCACAACGTGTGAATGCTAACAAGTGCTGGGGGAGAGCTGTTGGTGAGACTGTCCCCTCCTGTTGACCTGATTTTGAATAGACTTTTTGATCTTTGTCCCTGTGCTTTAGCTGGTCAGGTGCAGAGGTTTGCTTTGAATTTTGCTGGAATAATCCCTTTGTTAGTAGCCAGTGACCAAAGCAGCTTTCTGGCACTTAAACAGGGTCTGACCTCTGGCAGATTTCCAAACCCCTATGTCAGCAATGAGCCCCTCGGTGCCGTGGGCTCCAGCTCCCCCTCGTTCTGCTGCAGAGCTTTTCTCGTGGTGCTTCTCGCCTGTGGTGCTGCCGCTCCCAGCGCAGCACCCTCCTGCCCTGAGTCTCCGCTCCCCGGTTCCACTGAGCCCCTACGCCATGAGCCAGGTCGAGAGCTGGGCACCGGGCTTGGTGCCTGCTGGGCATGCTTTGGTAGGACCTGATCTGCAGCCGGTGGAGGTCCACAAAAAGACTCTGAGTTTTGGATGAGGACCTGGATATGTAAAACAGGCTAGACTAAAGATGAGATCCATCTGGAAGAAGCAATGCTGCAGAGCAGGCAGATTGATTTTTTTCTTTTTTTTTTTTCTCTACAGCTTAGAAAACCACTGCATCCTCAGCACGCGGTTGTGTTGCCTTACCGCTCCCAACGGTCTCCCCGGAAATCCCTCTCTTTGCTCACTTCTTGGCTCCTCATGACCAGCCACAGAGCTCGGTAGCTGTTCGCTATGATGTAGCAGGCCCCCAACAACCCCCCACACACCTCCCTGCCCTGTTTCCAGCCTTGAATCGCTCTTGCCCCGTTTTAAGGGGGCAAAAGTGGAGCTCAGGTACAAGGCGTGACTTGTCCATGCACGGAGTAGAAGTGGTCAAGCTGGAAAGAGGATCCAGGTCCAGCTCTGCCTGGTTTTATTCATTCTGTCTCTGGATGTCTTGGAGATCAGCAGCTTGAGCCACTTGCACTGGAGACTGGTTACCTTTTTGGTGTCCTAAGAAAGGCAGATCACAGTTTGACCCCAGTGTTTCACCCCAGCTTTGCTCTGCTGCGCTCCCTGCAGCAGATGTTAGAGCACCAATGGTTTGTGGAGTTTAGTGATGTGAAATTACAGTGGCAATTATTTTGGAACAGGCATGGTATGATTCCGACTTCCCTGGTCCTCTTACATGAAGAAATTGAGCCTAGCAGTGAGTAGAGGACAAACAGGAGAGGTCACCATGCTTTCCTCTACCAGCGTGCCGATGGTCTATCAAGGAAGGGTGGCTGTTCACCAGAATGGTGCATTATTCATTGTTCCCCAAAGGTCAAGCTGAGCTGCAGATGCAGCTGCATGTGAAACAGTGACTGTAATTATTAGGTAACCTTTTCCCTTCATTTATCTTGGAGTTCTCCATAAAGCCCATCGCTGTCATAGCTAAATGTTTTTGGTTGACACACTGGTCTGAGCTGAAGACACCCAACTGGTCACAGAGAGCTCCTGATCTGCCTTCCTAAATTTAGCTGATCAATTGTTTACCATTGACACTTGCCTTCCGGTGCGGCCTTCAGCCTTCTGTGACATTTATTCAGCTCTGGGTGCAAAAGGATGATGTGGCCTGATGAGTTTTTCTCCGGATGGGTGTTTGCTTGAAGCCCTTCATGCTGCAATTAGTGGCGTCAACTGTTGTATCATTAAGGGTGCAGATGTTGCCACCAGGAGGAACAGAGTTGTGCCGTGCGTGTTTTCCATGAAATGGTAGCTCTTCAGGTGTAGGAGAGATCTTGGAGTGGACACCCCATCCCCTTTTCTCCTGGGCAGGATTATCTGCGGTCGGTCCTGACAAACATCTCTCCAGCCTGGATCTCCATCCAGTTTTGAGGGCTTCTGGAAAGGGGAGGTTCATTGCCTGCATCCTACTGGCCAAGACACTTGTTCAGCAGCTCCTGGCACTTGGAGGAGCCCTCTGAGACAGCAGCTCTTTCCTCTTGTTGGCTCTGACTGTGGAGATGGTTTTGGGGACCAGCTCTGGTGGCAATAGGCAAAGGGAGAGAGGCTCCAGCTCCTTCCACAAGGTTGTTGCCTTTTCAGATCTGGCAGGAGTGAAGTGCTCGTCAAGGCTGGCAGCAGAAGCAGTGAAATATGAAAAGTGGCAGCTGTGCAGAGCAAGAAGGAACCACTTCTACCTGCTCCCTTTTCAGACTGGTCCCAATATGGGCTTGTTACAGGGGCAGAGAGAGAGCAGATAATTTTCCCCTGCCTAGAAAATGGTGCTTCACATTCATCTAATTAATACTTGGTAAATACAAAGTCTCTCAAGCGTGAGTGGGAGACAGCTGTGCAGCCGGCTGTAGCTAGAGAGCAGCCAGAGTAGCTAAGGCTGGGATTTCGGCAGGCTCCGTTAATTAATCGGAGCCAGGCTGGACTGCAATGGGAAGGGAAGCAGCCCCAAAATCCCACTGTTGGGCTGGTACTTCTCAAGCCAGGCTGGAGATGGTGAGAAGCTCCGCGGCACCTCCTGGGTCCACTCCTCTCCAGCTGTACCAGAGGCAGAGCGTCAGACCCGTACCGTGCACTTGTATCCGAACACATCTTCAACTTAAAATTTAACCTGAAGTTATGCCTATTTGTAAAGAAATATTTTCTAAATAGCATTTGAGCCCTCTAACAGTTGGGGGCTATTCTCTCTGCTGCCCAGAGTTGACCTGGATGACTCAAACTCTGCGTGAACATCCTGCCAGTCCCTAAAGGGGCTCCAGGAAAGCTGGGGAGGGGCTCTGGATCAGGGAGGGGAGCCATGGGATGAGGGGGAAGGGGTTCAAACTGGAAGAGGGGAGATTTAGCTGAGATAATGGGAAGAAATTGTTTGCTGTGAGGGTGGTGAGCCCCTGGCCCAGGTTGCCCAGAGAAGCTGTGGCTGCCCCATCCCTGGAGGGGTTCAAGGCCAGGCTGGATGGGGCTCTGAGCAACCTGGTCTGGTGGGAGGTGTCCCTGCCCAGGGCAGGGGGTGGCACTGGGTGGGCTTTAAGGTCCCTTCCAACCTGAAACATTCTGTGACTCTATGATTCTATGATTTTTTTGTCCCTGTATAGGACAAGAGGGGGGAAAATGCCTTGGGGACTTTGGGAAAGATCTTGCTCATGCTTTGGGGGAGAGAGGGGGAATGCAATTAATGAGTGGATTTGTCTGGTTTGGGAGATACTTTTTAATCCAATATATTTCTTTTTTTATTGCTGATGAGTTTCAAAAGGCTGAGGGAAGCTGTGGGGGGGGGAAAGATGTGGGAAAAATCTGGGAGGAAATAAAGCCTGCTGTGGTCCTGAAAAGAGCATTTTTGTTTGCTGGGCAACTCTTGCGGAAAAAAATTATCAAGAACCAAAGGTCCTCAACTAAGCTTTGGTGTGATGAAGGACATGGGCCTAGGCTGTGGTGGTACCAGTGCGACAAGTTGTCCATGCTGGAGGCAGGACATGGTTTCCTTGATGCTGCTCACCGAATCCCATACTGTTTATTTGGTGCTCTGAGTGCTTTCTGGCAAGGTCCACGGCTCAAATGAGTAGATCATAACACAACCTCAGCTTCCTTTTGCTCCTGTACTCTGTGCCGCTTCTCTGCTTCTGAACCGGGGGCTTCCGTGGTCACGGGGACGAGCTGGAAGATGCATGAAAGGCTAAAAGTTAGCCAGGAGAAAAAGAAACCCCTGAATTGCCTTGCCTCGTCCTGGCTTTGTCAGAGTGATGCTTCGCGATGAGCTGAGGGTGCTGGCTGGAAGGTGAATGCCACAAAATCACAGACTGGCAGGGGTTGGAAGGGACCTCTGGAGATCATCCCGTCCAACCCCCTGCCAGAGCAGGGTCACCCACAGCAGGTGGCACAGGAACGCGTCCAGGCGGGGCTGGAATGTCTCCAGAGACGGAGACTGCACCACCTCTCTGGGCAGCCTGTGCCAGGGCTCTGCCACCCTCACAGGAAAGAAGTTCCTCCTCGTGTTTAGGTGGAACTTCCTATGGTCAAGGTTGTGCCCGTTACCCCTTGTCCTGTCGCTGGGTACCACTGAGAAGAGCCTGGCCCCATCCTCCTGACACCCACCCTTTAAGTGTTTATAAGCGTTGATAAGTTTAAGTATTTATAAGCCCATCTGCGCGGGCTGCAGTCCCCTGGAGAAGATGGAGATGTTACCTCCATGCCCTCCTGCGTGGTTCATGTGAAAGCCTGATGTCGAGATCTCTGACACAACCCTCGGCTGGGCCATACCATGAGTTTTTAAATGGAGATCTCTGCTGTCAGCTGAGGAAACAACCCCCCAACCTCCCCACACGGACCTGGTTGTGGGCTCCATCCCCTTTGCTTCCCAAGGCTCGGTTTCCCAGACTCTTTCTTTTACATCAGGTTCACCATTTGCACTCCCTTCCAAGTAAAAGTAAATGGAAAAAGCTTTTTTTTTTTTTTAAAAAACGCACTACCTCTCTCAGCTCAACACGTGCTTTGCCTTCAAGTTACCAACATCCCCTCAGACGTTTCTCTTTACTGAAAACCTGTGGTTGAAATAAGGAGTTTCTGCTATGCTGGCTTGTTGGATGTTTGTTTGGGTTTTTTTTTCCCCAAAAAAGCTTTAGATCTTCCCCACAAGGATTTTATACGCTGGAAAGAATTAAGCTCCTCCCTGGCAGGCTGAGTGTGCGGAGCGTGGGGGAGAGACGTGGGTCATGGCGGTGGGATGGTCCTGTGGGGCTGACTCTGGAAACAGGGAGATGGGCTGATATTTCCAAAATCTGACCCCGCTTTCAGAGAGAAGTTGATTTAAGAGCCGGGATGTGGGTGAAGGCTGGAGGGGACCATCCAGCTTCTTCTCCTGCAGAGGGGATGTCTTCTCCTGCCATGCCCGGAGCCCGGACACCTGTGCTGGGAGATGGCTTTAAACAGAGCTACCACCCCGACACTTCACAGCCTGCTCTCTAAAACTCTCTTTCTCCATCTTAAGCAAACCAATTCTGGAGCAACGAGCCCTTCTTGCCCCTTCGGGGGCTTCGCAGGAGCAGCTCGAGGAAGCGTTTCCCCAGGGATGGCGGGGAGCGGGTTTGGGGCACTGCCTTGAGCCCAAATTGTGCTCCCAGGTGCCACCTTGGAGCAACCTTGGCTCTTCCTGGTTGGGGTCCTGGAGCAGCGTGACAGCACTGGGCTGTTGACCCAGAGCTCCCCGTGGAGCAGATGGTGGCCCAGCAGTGGATCAGATGCACCCTCAGACCACCAGTGACAGACTCGATGTTCCCCAGTGCCCCTTCTCCCCCCCAGCCCAGGGACACATCCCTAAACCCAGCCCTGGTGAGGCAGCGGGGGTCCGCTCTCAGCCCCCCAGGAAAACTTTGCCCTGGAAGGAGGGGGATGGAAAAGCAATGGGCTCCGCCGGGGAAAATTGTGCTCCAATAATGGGAAAAGGAGGCTTTTTTGGGACTCATGTCCACGCCAGACCCCAGGCAATGTGAGTTGACACCCCTTAGTGTCCCCACGCGTGCTCAGAGGCTGCGTTGTGCAGTGAGAAGGAGGAGGAGGAGGTCATCCCACAGCTCTGCATCCCAGCCTGGCTCTCCGCATGGGATGCTGGTGCAGCATCTCCCTTCCCAAGCTCCGGAATCTGGCCTCCTGCCCTGCCCCGGCTCCCCACGGTGCTAAAGCCAGGCTTGGGGCCATCTCCCAGTCCCCACGCCTGCTCCCAAAGGGGCTGCGGGCTCTGTGATTTTTGGGGGGAGCACCTTGACCCCCTTTTCTTCCAGCCGAGAGACAAAAACAAGCGGCAGCCAGGACGGGCAGTCCCCCGGATAACTCCCCGCAGCTGCCTGCTGCCAATTGCGTCTCTACTCTGCGCACGGCTGAACTTTCCGGCTTTCTTCTCATCTTTAATTAAGCACTTCTATCGGCCAAGACTTCTCACTGGAGCTGAATTATATTTCCCCCCCCATCCCCATCCCCGTAGCCATGGCAACGCTTCCCCTGGGCAGGCTGCGCTGGAGCCGGTGACAAACCCCACGTGGGGCTGTTTGTTTGGGCCTGGAAATTTCCCTGCTGTTTGGGAAAACTTGGGAAAAGGAAATCCCCTGAGGAGCCAGCGGGCGGCAAGGGGAGACGGGGGGAGAAACGTCCCTTTTTGGGCCGAGCATCGCTCCTGGCCCTCCCAGGAGACCCCCTCCTGCAGGGATGGAGAAGCCTTGATCCCAGGGTTCCCTGGTTTTTCCTCCAAAAGAGGGGAGCGGTGTCCAGATTTCATGTCCCCAGCCATGGGTCACGGGTGACAGCCCCACTGCGGCCATGGCACGGTCCCTCGGTGGCACTGGGGCTGCCTCCGTCCTGCTCCTCCTGCCGAGAACAGCAAGTCATGAGCTGCCATCAGAAGCCCAGCGAGGCAGGGGGACAGTGACAAGATGCACAGATGCAGTGACAGTGGGGCTGTGTGATGTAGACGAGGGCTGGGTGGCACAGGAAGGGATGCAGGGACTCACGGAAGGGATGGAGTGACAGGCAGGAGGAGGTGGCAGGGGGACAAGGCAGGGCTAAGTGTCAGGACAGGGGTAGGTGACAAGGGGCAGGGGGTGGCACAGGGAAGGGGTAGGTGACACAGGGTAAGTGACGCGGGGCAAGGGAAGGTGGCAAGGGGCAGCAGTAGATGACATGGGGCAGAGGTAGGTGACATAGGACAGGGGTAGGTGGCACAGGACAGGGGTAGGTGGCATAGGACAAGGATAGGTGATGGGGCAGGGGTAGGTGGCACAGGGCAGAGGTAGATGACCTGGGGCAGGGGAAGGTGTCATGGGGCAGGGGCAAATGACATCGTGCAGGGCAGGTGACATAGGGCAAGGGTAGGTGGCATGGGGCAGGGGTAGGTGACAAGGGGCCAGGGGGGTGACATAGGGCAAAGGTAGGTGGCACGGGGCAGGGGTAGGGGACATAGGGCAGGGGTAGGTGACATCGTGCAGGGCAGGTGACATAGGGCAGGGGGAGGTGACAAGGGGCCAGGGGGGTGACATAGGGCAAGGGTAGGTGGCACGGGGCAGGGGTAGGTGACATCGTGCAGGGCAGGTGACATAGGGCAGGGGGAGGTGATGGGGCAGGGGAAGGTGGCATCAAGCAGGGCAGGTGACGTAGGCCAGGGGTAAGTGACATAGGGCAGTGGTAGATGACAAGACAGGGACAAGTGGTGCGGGCTGCCCCCCGCAGTGCTCAGTGCTGCCCCCGCCGGCCCCGATGTTCCCATGTCCCGGTGTCCCGGTGCCCGCCCCAGTGACGGTGCTGGTGTCCGGGTGTCCCCATGTCCCTGTCCCGTCCCCCCTCCCGCCACGGCGGTGCCTGTGTCCCGCTGCCCGCCCCCCCCACAACACCGGTGCCCGCCCTGTGTCCCGGGGCAGGGGCGCCCCCTGGCGGCGGCGGGGGGTGGGGCGCCGGCGGCGGCGGGTATAAAAGGCGGCGGCGGGCGGGCGGCGGTGGCAGCGGCGGCGGCGGCGGCAGCGGGAGATGGCCGGCCCGCAGCAGGCCCCGCACCTCCACCTGGCCGAGCTCACCGCCTCCCAGTTCCTCGACGTCTGGCGACACTTCGACGCGGACGGTCAGTCCCGGGGCGCGGGGGACCCGCCGTGACACGCACACGCACACCCGTCCCGAAACCGGCGGGGAGGGCACCGGGCTGAGCATCCCCGGGAGCGTGGGGCGGGAGGGGGGGGACGACGACCGTGGAGAGTCCCCGGACATCCCGTCGAGGGGAGCCCGGAGGAGGAGGTAGAGCCTCCGCCACCGCAGCCCGGGGGTGATGGAGACCCCCCCCCGCCGCCCCGAGGCGATGGACATCCTCCCCGGGGCGATGGAGAGCCCCGGGATGATGGAGAGCCCCGTCGGGGGGAGCTCCAGGATCGAGGGGACGATCGCCCCCTCCCCTCCAGGACCTCCCCGTCGGGAAAGGATGGGAAGCATCCAGCACTGCCCCCCCCCCCCCCCGCCCAGGACCCTCCTCCCCAGCCTCTGGGATGTTGACCCCCTCGTCTCCTTCGTTGGTTCCCCCCCCCCGAGGGTCCCTCAGGGCTGGTGTCACCTCTGGGTGCTGGCCGGGGGGTCCTGCCCTCCCCGGTGTGGTCCCCCCACCCCGAGAAACCCTTGCCCAGTGCCCACCATCAGCCCCCTCCGTCCCCCCCTGCCTCCACAGTGGCCCATGCTTGGCACCTGGGCTGCCTGGAGGTGTTGTCTCGTTGCCACCAGCCTGGCCCCCAGGGCCACCCCCTTGCCCTGGAGGTGGAGGGTGACAGAAGGGGGTGTCCCTTGCCCAGAGCGGGGGTGAGGAAGGGCCCCCCCTCCATCCCCCCCTGCCTGCTCCCCAGCCCCCTAAAACCTCTCCTCGGGGATGCTGTGGCAGCAGCTGTGTCCCCAGTGGGGATGTCACCTCCCCACAGAGCCACAGCTGGGCATGCCACCCCTGCTCCCTATTACGTCCAGCCCCAAAAAGGGGGCAGGGGGAGGGAATGCAAAAAAACAGCATCGTTTTGGTGGGAAAATAGTTTATTTCAGCGCCGTGGTGCAGAGAAGGAGGCTCAGCCCACGGGGGACAGCAGCCCAGGGGAAAGCTCCTGTCCTTCCCCGGGTCTCCTGTCCCCCAGGGGAGGTTTGGGGACCAAAACCCTCCTGGGAACTGTGTCACGCAGTGTCCCCAGCTGCGCTGCTGGAGCAAAAGCTCTGCCAGCGCTGGGTGCCCTCCTGCCCGCGCCATCGGGTCCCCTCCTGCAGCCCCAGGGGACACAGGCACGGCTTTCCCGGTGACCACTGGAGCTAGCGCCGGAGCAGCTGAGGGGCTGGGGAAGGTGGGACGGTGGCACCCCGGCGGGAGTAGGCAGCTCCTGCCGTGGGCATCCAACTGCATTCCGGCAGCGCGTCCCGCTGCGCCCTTGGATGCGCTCCGTCATCTCCCAAACACCGAGGCAGGCAGGGATCCAGTTTGGCCCGCCGCCCCCGGGCAGGGCAAGGCTGCGGCACGGCAGGCGCCCAGCCAAGGAGGGGCTCGGACGGCGGGGGAGATGGTGGCCTTGATGAGGACGGTGCTCAGCCGATGGGCGCGGGGCGATGGAGGGACACAGACGGGGCCACGGGGCGACGGAGGGACCCAGATGGGGCTGTGTCACCCAAGCTCTTCTCTGCGCTTACACCCCCCACGACGGGGCTTTCACCCACTCCCCCTTACGGCTCCTCGGGCCCCAGAGATGTCCCCTTGGGTGTCTTTGACATCCTCGCTTTGCCAGCCACGGTTGTCCCGTGGCTGCACAGTGCAGGGAAGCTCCGAGGTGCAGCTGCACGGACCAGCCGTGTCTCTCCGGAGGGGATTTTCCATGCTGCTCCGCACCCCGCCGCGCTGCGGACACGGATCAGACCTGTCCAAGCTGCCGCTTGGGGAAAACCAAGCGACCGGCCTTTTCTTGGCGTTATTCTTTTTCCTGGCTC
Source organism: Rissa tridactyla (assembly GCF_028500815.1). Lineage (NCBI taxonomy): Eukaryota > Metazoa > Chordata > Aves > Charadriiformes > Laridae > Rissa > Rissa tridactyla. The sequence continues at coordinate 73,009,655 of NC_071469.1, read as the reverse complement.
AAAACTCTTGATGATGTTTGGTTTTTTTTTCCAACTGAATTCAAAGGAGCTTGGAGCTCTCCCGTGCCCGCAAAACCAAAGCCCCTGGGAAAGGGAGTGGAAAACCAAGTCCCTCGGCGGTTCACACCCGCACCCCCGCCATCGCCCGAGCCCCCCGTGGGGGGGCAGAGATGCTGCTCCTCCCTTGGGATGGGGCCATCAATGAGGAAGGTGCCCTGGGACTTTCCCAGGCGCTTCCAGCTGGGATGTGGATGGGTTATTCCCAGCCTCTGCCTCGTAGCGGGGAGGAGACGCTGCCGGGGAGCCCAGGGGTGATGCTGCCGGAGGTGGCACAGAGCAGGGCGCTGTGCTCCGAGCCTCCAGAGGCTGAAATGGGGAGGGGGTTTGGGGGGGATGCCCGTGAGGAAGCTCCCTGGGGGCTGCATTCCCCGGCTGTGCCCAGATGTTGGCAGGAGGGAGGATTTCTATCAGGGTGGTGGCAGGGCTGAGGAGCTGATGTCCTCACTGCGGTCCCCTGCAGCCGGTCGCCTCCTCGAAGCCACCAAGGGCCACTGCGGAGGGAGCGATGGCTGGTGGGGTCCTGGCTGAGCCGTGGGTCCTGCCGCCGAGCATCCCGTGAGCAGGGAAGAGCTGTGGATACCCTGGGTTCCGTAGGACCCACAGCTCGGCACAGATATCAGCAGTGAGGGCGGGGGGGGACGGCACGTGGGACAGGGACTTTCCTGAGCCCCTGGCCACCTCGGGAGACCTGCCTGGGGGGCTGACCCCAGGCCGGGGGGGTGATGCTGTGCCGGGTGCCATGTCCCTGCTCCCTCTTTGCCCTGGCTGGCCCCCTGCAGCGGTCGCAGCCCTGGTTAGGGGATGCTCAGGAAGGAGAGATTGAATTAAACCACCCGGTTACAGCATCAGATGCTGAAAATGCGGCAAACACCGGGACGGGGACAAAGTCCCCTGCGACGGGGATGGGGACAAAGCCCCCTGCGACAACACGGAGGGGGGCTCCGGCTCTCCGCAAATTCGGGTTTGCGTAACACTCATTGGCATTTCTTTGCTGCCACGGTCGCCTGGGAGCCGTGTCCCCATGCGGAGGGGGACAAGCGCTGCATCCCGGGGAGCATCCCGCCCTCTGAGACGGGGGTGGGGGGTTTAATGGCATTTTTTCCTTCCCCAGGAAATGGCTACATCGAAGGCAAAGAGCTGGAAAACTTCTTCCAGGAGCTGGAAAGCGCGAGGAAGGGGGCGGGTGTGGTAAGGGCCTCTCCTGGTTTTGCTCCTTCCTTCGCCCGTTCCCTCCTGCCCGAGGGTTCAGGCCCATATCAGCGTTGGGAATGGCACCGACGAGCGAGCGGGACCAGGGCGCCTCCGGGAGGGAAGTGGGGGGGTGTGCACTGGTACGGGGAGGGGGGGTATATGGTCCCATCCCCTCTCCTTGCCGGCAGGACTCCAAGAATGACAACTTGGGTGACAAGATGAAGGAGTTCATGCACAAGTACGATAAAAATGCAGATGGCAAAATCGAGATGGCGGAGGTGAGTGGTGCTGGCCCCGCGGACACCCGGGATGCTCGTGGTCCTCCCCCTGGGATGCTCCTCATTCCCCCTCCCCCGGGATGCTCAAGGTGCTTCCTCTCAGGATGCTCGAGGTCCTCCCACCCCCGGGAGGCTCGTGTTCCCCCCTGATGCTCGTGTTCCCCACAGCTGGCCCAGATCCTGCCCACGGAGGAGAATTTCCTGCTGTGTTTCCGCCAGCACGTGGGCTCCAGCTCGGAGTTCATGGAGGTGAGCAGGATTCGGTCCCCAGTGCCTGGCTCCACCCTGGAGAAACAACTGGGAGCTGGCATTGCCCAAACCCCCGCCTCGGGTCTCCCCCAAACTCTTGGCTTTGCCTCGGCATCGGGAAAGAAGCGAGGTGGGACGTCCTGGTGTGGCTGGTGCTGGGTTGGTGGGGGAGAGCGGGAGCGTGGTGAGTTTTCCCAGTCCTCAGTGCTCCTCGGGCACCTCGTCCCGGTCTCCAGGCGAGGTGAGCTACGGGGATTTGGAGCCATTTCTGTAAATTCCCCCATCCAGGGGGGGCGTTTGAGGGATGTGCTGAAGCAGACGCCACCCCAAAACCTCACCGTGCCCTTGAACGGGGTGAAACCCATCCACGGCGGGGGGGACAAATCGCCGATGGGGACCGAAATGCGTCTGGGGGTGGAGGGGGACGTGCAGCATCCCAGGGCAGGGGGGGACAGAGCTTGCGCTTGGAAAATTAAACCAAGGTGGAGGCGATGGCTGAAAGATGAGCGCCCCGTGGCATGAGGTGGGGGTAAGTGGGTGCTATTGTTTAATTGGGGGAGGTAATTAAATATTAAAGCCTGGCCTTGCGTGGCGGGGTGAGGAAAATGGCGCTTGAACTCCTGGCACGGGGCTGAACAAAAGCATCCAGCCCCAAGGGACAGCGGGTGGCACCGCTGGGGCCACCATGAGCCGGGATCGGAGCTGGGGGGGGGGCTGGGGAATGCTGCAGGCAGGCAGACATGGGGACACACACGTGTCGGTGGAGGGGACGGGGGGTGCCAGCCCACGCTAATGTGGGTGGGCTGCTTCGCAGGCTTGGCGCAGGTACGACACGGACCGCAGCGGCTACATCGAAGCCAACGAGCTCAAGGTGGGTGATGGGCACAGGGGTGGGCTGGGACAGGTCCCCCAAGGGTGGGACGTCCCCGCCGGGGACACGGGGACAGCCCAGCCATGCCCTCTCCTTCCAGGGCTTCTTGTCGGACCTGCTGAAGAAGGCGAACCGGCCCTACGACGAGCCCAAGCTGCAGGAGTACACGCAGACCATCGTAAGTGGGACCTCCGGGTCCTGGGGGACCATGGTCTACCCCCCCCCAGGGCAGGACATGTCCCCTTCCCAGGGGGTCCTGCCACCCCCCGGCGGGTGGGAGGGAGGAGGAGGCAATGGGTGACTGGGTGCCACTTGTGTCCCCGCAGCTGCGGATGTTCGACATGAACGGCGATGGGAAGCTGGGCCTCTCGGAGATGTCCCGGTAAGGACACGGGTGGCGAGGAGGGGGACAAGACAACCCGAAACGCTCCCGTCTGGGAAGAGTCTGCTCCAGCTTCCGAGAAAAACTGTTTTCCTCTTTAATTTGCTTTTCTTTCTGAGCAAAAAGTCATTTTTGAATTAAAAAAAAAAAAAAAGTGTCTTTTCCCAGCTGCTTCCCGCTCATCCCTGCCCTTCTCCTTTTCCAGACTTTTGCCTGTGCAAGAAAACTTCCTTCTGAAGTTTCAGGTAAAACAAAAATGATAATTTATAAAAAAAAACCAAACAAAACCAAAACAAAACCAAAAGCAAAACATTCCTGTTGCCTGGCTCTGTCCCCTCCCTCACGCGGTGGTGTCCCTTGCCCTGCCTAGGGGATGAAGCTGTCCTCCGAGGAGTTCAATGCCATCTTCACCTTCTACGACAAGGTAGGGAGCCGCGGCACAGAAACTGCCCCAAATAAATACAACTCCCCCCAAAAAAGCCCAAATCCCAAACTACCTGGTTTTGGTTGGGTCAGTTCCCCGCCCTGGTCTGGCTCTGGGGGCGCTGGAGTCAGATCGGGGGGGGTGCCCTGGCTCTTGTCCTTCCTCCCCTGCGGATGTGCCTCCTCGTTATCCAGGATGGAAGCGGCTTCATTGACGAGAACGAGCTGGACGCGCTTTTGAAAGACCTGTACGAGAAGAATAAGAAAGTAAGTGGGGAAGAGAAGGGCAGGCGGGGGGGGACGGAGCCTGGGCCTCCCCCCCCCCCCCCCCCCGCCCCGATGCCCCCTCCTCTCTCCCAGCAGCATCCTCCACCCTACATGTCCCCCTTGTCCTGGGGACCAGGGGAGATGCTGGTCCAGATGCCAACCCTGTGTCCCCATGGGGGAGCTGGGACAGGGGGGAACCCAGCCTGGGGGTACCCCCCAGGATGAAATGGGGTACCTAGCCCCCTCCAGGCCCCCCCATGCCTCCTTCCCTCTCCCAGCAGCATCCTCCACCCTACGTGGCCCCATTGTCCTGGGGACCAGGAGAGATGCTGGTCCAGATGTCCCCATGGGAGAGCTGGTGGGGGAGTGTCCCAGCCTGGGGGTGCCCCCTAGGGAGAAATGGGGTATTCAGCCCCCCCTAGATCCCCCCAACGCCCCCCCCCATGCCTCCTCCCCTCTCCCAGCAGCATCTTCCACCCCCTGTGTCCCTGCTCCATGGGGACCAGGAGACATGCTGGTCCAGATGCCAACCCTGTGTCCCCATGGGGGGAGCTGCAGGGGGATGTCCCAGCTTGGGGGTCCCCCCCAGGGAGAAACGGGGTTCCCAGCCCCCCCCCACCCCCCCCACCCCATTCCTTGCAGGAGATGAACATCCAGCAGCTCACCAACTACAGGAAGAGCATCATGAACCTCTCCGACGGGGGCAAACTCTACCGCAAGGAACTGGAGATCGTCCTCTGCAACGAGCCCCCCATGTAGGACCCCCCCTCCCGCGCCCAACGTTTCCGCCTCTTCCTCCCTAAAAACGAGCACAACGGGGGAGCACCCAACTGCTGGAGCACCCAGCTGCCCCCCCAGCAGCTCTTGAGTTTGCTGTAGATGGTTAAAATCCCACTTTGGGGGGAAAAACTCTTTATTTCTTTTGCCCCCATCCGCCTGGTTGGTTTAATTATATATAATTTTTTTTGGGGGGGGTGTTCATTTTCGTTCATTTAGTCTTGAGTTTTTATCGTTTACCAAAGAAGAGTTTACAAATAAAGTGGAGTACTGCTAGACCGGAGGCCCTCCCAGTTACTCCCAGTTACTCCCAGTGACTACCTGGAGGTGCTGGCTTCAAGGTGAGCCCCCCCCCCCGGCCCCTGCCACGGGTGTTGGTGGGAACAGGGTGCAGGCGTGGGTGGGGGGTATGGGGGGGTGGGACAGCCCCTCTACTGCCCAGTATGGCCCAGTTCAGCCCTGTATAGCCCAGAATAACGCAGTAGGGTCCTGTATGGCCAAGTACAGCCCAGTATGGCCCAGTACAGCCCTATACAGCCCAGTATGGCTCAGTACAGACCAGTATCGTGCAGTGCAGTCCTATATGGCCATGTACAGCCTAGTATAATCCAGTATGGCCCAGTACAATCCTGTACAGACCAATCTGGCCCCGGACAACCCTATACATCCCAGTATGGCGCAATACAGTCCTATATGGCCCAGTATGGTTCAGCACAACCCTGTACAGCCCAGTGTGGCTCAATGCAGTCCTAAATGGCTACGTACAGACCAGTACAACCCTGTATAGCCCAGTATGGCCCAATACAGCCCTCTATGCCTCCATATGGCCAAGTACAACCCAGTATAGCCCAGTACAGCCCAGTATGGCCCAATACCACCTTGTACAGACCTGTATGGTCCCATACGGTGCTGTATAGCCCTATACAACGAAGCACCAGCCTAGTATGGTGCAGCACAGTCCTCTACATCCCAGTACGCCCCAGTACAGCCTGGTACAAGATGGACCAGTACAGCCCGGTGTGGCCCACAGCATCCCAGTCAAGTCCTTCATATCCCAGTACAGCCCACTGCTTCCCAGTCAAGGCCTCCATACCCCAGTACAGCCCTGTACAGCCTAGTATGGTGCAGCACTGTCCCCTATGTCCCAGTATGCCCCAGTACAGCCCCATGTGGCCCACCACGTCCCAGTACAGCCCCATGCAGCCCAGTGCATCTCAGTTGAGCCCTCCGTATCCTAGTACTGCCCAGTGCGGCCCACCATGTCGCAGTCAAGCCCTCTGCATCCCAGTACAGCCTAATATGGTGCAGCACAGCCCTCACTATCCCAGTATGGCCCACTACAGCCTGGTACAAGATGGACTGGTACAGCCCAGTGTGATCCACCGCATCCGAGTCAAGCCTTCCGTATCCCAGTACAGCCCAGTGTGGCCCACCATGTCCCAGTCGAGCCCTCCACAGCCCAGTACAGCCCTATTGAGCACTATACAGTCTAGTATGGTGCAGCATAGTCCTCTATAACCCAGTATGGCCCAGTACAGCCTGGTACAAGACGGACCAGTACAGCCCAGTGCGGCCCACCATGTCCCAGTTGAGTCCTCCACATCCCAGTACAGCCCTGTACAGCCCAGTGCGATCCATGGCGTTCGAGTTGAGCCTTCCATATCCCAGTACAGCCCAGTGTGGCCCGCTGCATCCCAGTTGAGTCCTCCACAGCCCAGTACAGCCCAGTGCAATCCACCGCGTCCCAGCCGAGCCCTCCACATGCCAGTACAGCCCAGTACGGCCCCGTACAGGCTAACATGGTGCAGCTCAGTCCTCTATATCCCAATACTGCCCAGTACAGCCTGGTACAAGACAGCCCAGTACAGCCCAGCGCGTCCCAGTCGAGTCCTCCATATCCTAGTACAGCCCAGTACAGCCCGGAACGGCCCGGAACGACCCGGGACGGCGCGGCTGCAGGGAGCCCTCCCGTCCGCCAGGGGGCGCGTGCGGCCGTGAGGCGGCGCGGGGCGGGGCGCATGCGCGGGGCGGGGCGTCAGCCCGGCGGCAGCGCGTAGAGGTGTCCGCTCGCCAGACCCCGGTCGCCGCTCGCCGCCATGGCTCTCCTGCACACCAGCCGGCTCCTCACCGCCCCGCGCTTCGCCGCCGCCCGCGCCAGGTGAGGCCTGAGGGGCGGCTCGGCCCCCGGGGCTGGCGGAAGGGGAATTTCCCGCCTCCGGGCCCGGTGTCCCCGTGAGGCGGGCGGGGCGGGGGGCTGCGGGGAGGAAGCGTGTCCCTGCCCGGAGCCCGTAGGGGCGGCCGGTGACGTCGGCCGTTGGGGAAGGGGGGTGTTGCCATGGTAACGGCGCTGGGATTGGCTGGGGGTTGCGGTGAGTCGGGGGGCGCGCGGCGCCTTCTTGCGTTCTGATTGGCTGCCGCCGGGGCCCGGCGCCCACCGCCAGCCTGCCCTTGAGGAACCGCCGTGGAGGGCGCGGGGCCGGCATGGACCGAGCGACGGGGCCGGGGGGGCCTGGGCACCGGGAAACGGGGCTAGGGGGTCCCTGTGCCCGGGGAAACGGGGTCGAGGGTGGCCCTTGGCACCGGGAAACCGTCTGGGGCCCTTGCCCCCGGAGAAGCGGGGTCCTGGGGCGGGGGGACCCTGCGCACCGGGAAACGGGGCCGGAGGGGCTTTGTGCACCGAGCAGTGGGGTCGGGGGGAGCCCTACGCCCCGGGAAACGGGGCCGGAGGGAACCTGTGCCTCGATAAAACCGTCTGGGGTCCCTGCATCGCGGGAAGCGGGGCCGGGGGGGAGGGAGGGAGTCCTGGGCCCCGGGAAGTGGGGCCGTGGGCGCACCCTGAGCTCCTAGAAATGGGGCTGGGGACCTTGTGCCCGGGGAAATGGAGCCCCGGCAGGGGCCCTGTGCACTGAGAAACCGGCTGGGGCCCCTGCGTCCTAGGAAGTGGGGCTGGGGGGGGACCCTCTTCACTGAGCAGCGGGGCTGGGGACCCTGCACCCTGAGAAACGGGTCTGGAGGCCCTGTGCCCCGAGAAATGGGGCTGGGGTGCTGCTGGTGGTGTGCAGCGGGGCTGGCGGGGAGGGGGGGGAGCACCTGCACCATGCAATAGGGCCGGGAGCATCCTCTGCACTGTGGCCAGCGTGCTGCTGGTGGTGTGAACCAAGAAATGGGGCCGGGGGCATCCTGTGTGGTGGGACATGGGTGCTGCTGGTGGTGTGGTGCTGCTTGGGTGCTGCAATGGGGCCGAAGGAGCCTCTGCACCCAGAAGCAGGTCTGGGGTGCTGCTGGGGGCATGCACCGTGACAGGGCACAAAGGACCTGTGCACTGCGAAATGGGGCTGGGGTCCCGCTGCCTGTCACACACCATGTAGCGGGACCAAAGGGACCCCCACGGACCATGAAATGGGGCTGGGAATTATGCACTGTGTGGCGGGTCTGCAGGGGCCCCGTTCCCCATGAAATGGGGCTGTGCTGACAGTGTGCAGTGCCGTCTGTGTTAGAGCCCTACCTCTGGGTGTGCAAAACCTGACATGAGCGGGACGGGAGCGAGGACCAGTTCTGCACTGGGATCTCTGGACTGCCCTGACTCTGAAGCCAGCAGAAGGATGGGTGGAAGGACGCTGGGTGCAGCTGGAGCCCTGTGAAAAGCCCAGAAAAACTCCACGAAGTACAGGTGACCTGAGAGCCACAGGGCGCTAGCGTGGGATGCCACCGTGGCCCGGTGGCCAAGGAGCAAGAGCGTGCAAAGGAGTCTGGGCAAGGCCTTGCTGCTCTCCAGGGACCTTTGGCTCCTGGCCTGTGCCACGTCAGGAAGCTTTAAGAAACCGTTCCTTGCCCTTGTCAGTGCAGGAAAGCAGTGGGTTTTTATTTCGCCATTCCAGCAGCTAAAGAAGGTTATTAGATATTGATTAATCCTCTTCTCTCCAACATGGCCTCTCAATACCTTGTGAGATGAATGCTCCCAGCCCCTACTTCTTCTGAGGCAGCCCTCTGGCTCTCCTCAGCAGCTACGGAGGAGCAGGCATCTAGAACTTGTGTTTTCTGCCCTTGGACTATAGTGAGCCTGCGAAAGGTATACAAGCTCGCTGGCGATAGCTTTGCTTTTCTCAAGTTTGTTAAACAGCAAAGCATAAATTACCCTGTTGAATCTAGGTCACCTAAAAGAGACGCAGACCATCCCTAGTGTAAGAAAAGAGCCTTTGTGCACAGCCCTCAGTTTTCACGTGCACGGTGTGGATGCCAAGCAGCGATTAGCAGTTTGATTGTCCCTTATCTTCAGCAACTGGGAGCTGTTAGCATCGAAATCGGGACAGAGGGTAAGAGATAGGAAACGGTCAAAATGGCTGCCTTGACAAACAAATGCTAATTCAGGTGGTAACTCAGTCTGCTGCTCTGATGTATCACCAGACAGCTATTTTAAATGCTTTTCTCAGTGGGAAGCTTACCGCAGCTGACTGGAGCAATGAATTTTTAGGCTTGAAAGGACGGTAGTAGCCAGCAGCCTGTTGGCATTGTTCTTGTGCAAATATTTGCTTTAGCTGTGGTATCCGGACAGCTTCGCCTTTGGCCCCTCCGCTCTGGCTTGCAGAGCTGCTGCAGGGCCTTTGGCAGAGGGTTTCAAATCCAGTATCTTATGTGCTTGTCCCTCAGGGGACATGGATTGGCCTCTTCACAATGGAAACCTTGACTGGACTTGTGAACACTTGCTTACCTACAGGAAAACTTGCTTTCTGGGCTTGGCTTGAGGCCATGAGCATGCTCTTAGGTCTCTGCAGCTCGGGCCATAAGTTCCACCTACGTTTTTGAAGGGTGTTGCTGGTTTATGCAGAGTTCCTGGTGCATTTTCCTACCTTCTCGCCCCATCTGTCACGCTGCGTTGCAGCTGGGCATTGAACCGGCTCGGAAGACCAGTCTGGCTGAAGAGTACGGAGACTACTTAAATACCAGGTCTGCTTGGCATCTAAACTCTGACTTGGCCACCCGTGTTCGAGTCCCATAGCTGGAGAACATGTTTTCTTTGGCCTACATCGGGTATCCCTCAGGTAGTTCAACCCCAGCTTAAACTTGCCTTCGTTTCGTTTTCCACACTGAAATACCTCCAGCCTGGCAGAGGGGATGTGCAGTTTATAACTTTGACCTTTATTCAAGACGCTTTTAACAGCTCAAAATAAAATATAACGCAGTGCAGAGACAACGATGTTACAGTAACATAGGGGTAGTGGTGCGTTAGGACTTGTGACCGTGGATCCCTAGAAGATCTCCCAAACCCCTGTCTAGAAAGCTTTGCCTCTGCCATCTCTTGGCTATCCTGAAGTGTTTGGACAACTCAGCCTGGGCTTTTTTCTCCTGTCTCCCTGGAAATGGCAGAGGAGTCTTTCTTTTGCCTTCGCCTGAAAACCTTCAGGCTGAGAACGGGAAAATCAGTCCTAAACCTACCCTTCGCTGCCTTAAGCCGATAGAAAGACTGGCTCAGAACGAAAGTACTTGACTCTCCGGAGTGCTGCAGCTTAGGTAAATGCCCACAGGATCAGCATTAATTGCAGCATTATTAGAGCCCAGTGACCTGCTTAAGTGTGTGCAGGATCGGGACCTAAATACCCAAAACACTGTAAGCCGCTTGGTGAAAAGCCCCGCAGAAAGAAGGTGCCGTCACCATCTTAAAAGCAGCAGCTCTTTAAAATAGATGGCCGGGCTCCTGCAGCCCTCCATACCAAAATAACCTTAGACCAGGTAAACTGGGGAGAGATATGCTCCTGTGCAGAGTGTATTTTTGTCTTCCCCTGCCCCTCCATTGCTGAGGAGAGGTTTTCCTGAAGCAGCACTGGATGCTGCCTGAACCTGCAGCTGGTTTTTGCCCCGACAGCCCCCTCGGCACGTCCTGCTCAGGTTGGCTCCCCCCCGCCTCCATGGCTCCCTCTCTGCAGGGTGTGTGTTGCTGGCACAACTGACTCATCCTCCTTTCTGTGTTGATCCTGTACTTAACCAGAGCGGTAATTAAGACTTGTTAGTGGTCTAGAAAATGCTAAGCACATCTTCCATTTTTAAACTACCCGAGGTGGCTCTGCCTCGTACGTGTTTGCTGCCCTTTTTTTCACAGGGCCCATCAAGAGGAGAAAGTGAGGCTTTTTACTCAGAAATACTGTGCCGATGGAAAGAGCAGTTAAGTCTGAAGACGTCAAATGATGTTTGGGGCTCCGATGAGATTCAGTCTACATACACGTGCTAGTGCAAAGTATGTTTACGTCGTGGCTAAACCGGGTCTAAATGGCCCCAAAACAGGGGCAGAGTGGAGGAGGAAGATGATTTTGTGAGTTCTGCTGATCATGTGGCGTTTGAGCTTCCTTAACCCGCCTCGTCCTGCTGCCTTCAGCTGTGCTGTGTCTGTCACCACATCGTGCAGCCGGAGGTCTGTCTGTCCTGGGGCTGGCTCCAGGCTGCCTGCATTGCCTGGGGCAGGATCCAGCCCCAGGACAGCATTCCCGGCTTGGGAAAGCTTGTTATCTTCACGTGAGCAGCAGCATTACCTGCGGGAGCCGTCTCGCTCTATGTTTCTCCTTTAACAATCAAGATTGAATCCTGTCCCAGAGGAGATAAACCAAATCTACCTTGTGCTGCATGCTTTGTCCCCCATCAAGCTCTGGGATCTGAGTAAGCGCCTGTGAATCAGAGTGCTCACAGATGTGCGGAGTCCTCTTCTTTAGTGATCCTGCCTTCAGGAGGGGGCTGTTACAGCCGTAGCTCCCTGTCAGGCAGGTTAAAAACCAGCACACCTCTTCTCTTGCATCGTCTACAAATCCGGACGTGGGACTGGGCAGAGGCTGTGGCCAAAGAGAGAATAACGGGTTTCTTTTTATAGCACCGGCCTGGTCTGCCCTTGACATTAAGAGAGCCTCTCCATCTTCAGGATGTCCTGCCAAAAGGGCAGGTTTGCAGAGCAGCTGCTGGGGAGTGGAGAGCAAAGCTCCTAACGCTACTTGACTGCAAGGGAAGGAGCCTTCACGGAAGAGCTTGTCACTTGCCACACTGGGAAGAAAGTGTCCTCTGCTATTTCCAGGAAAACAGCGTTTGGCTATGACATCTCCCTCTTCGAGTGAGGCAGAGTTTGTAGGGCAGGGAAGGGAAATATCTGCATTAAGTCAGCCAGGGTTGTGGGAAGAGCGGATTAATTTTCATGCACAAAAGCCCCTCCAGGAGTTTGGAACAGGTTCCATATTCATCCTTTGTGCAATTGCCTGGGTCTGGCCAAGGTTCCCTGGAGGGGACTAACTTAGGTGATCCCGCATGTAGGCTGTGAAGAGGCAGCACTTGGCCAGAGCATAAGAGTTTAAGGCTTGTGGTCCTGGGGCCTTTCTGGTGTCGCACATAAGGCAAGCAGGGCCATTTCTAGGCATTAATGACTTGGACGGGGTCAGTTGTTATCAGCCATGGTGAACCGAGGCTCTCTGCCTGTTCTGCAACGTGAAAATCATGGAGCATAATGGAGTTTTTTTTGTTTTTTTTCCCCGGGCTAATTCTCTTAGCGCTGCTTGTACCTTTTCCAGCGGTTTAAAGACTAGATTTCCTTTGAGGCTTTCTATCCATGTTGGTGCACGTCCTTGCCCAGTTCTCAAGCCTAATTTTTAGCTTCTTTTTTTCCCTTTCAGCTCATGGTGGTCCCACGTGGAGATGGGTCCCCCCGACCCCATCCTGGGGGTGACAGAAGCTTTCAAGCGCGACACCAACTCCAAGAAGATGAACCTGGGTGTGGGGGCGTACCGGGATGACAATGGGAAGCCTTACGTCCTGAACTGTGTTCGCAAGGTGAGCCTGGTGCTGGCTGCTGGGCAGGGCCGGATCCGGCTGTGGGGCACCCTGGGGGTTCAGGGAAGGGGAAAGCCTCTAGGCAAGGTTTGCCTGTTGGTCCTTAGAATAAACTTTGTCTCTAACAGAGCAGGACCGTGTTCCTGCATGTCTTCCTTAGCAGTACTAATGCTTCTGAGACACAACAGAACCGGTTGTTAAGCAGTAGGGGGATAAAACAGGGAATACGTGCCCTGTTCCCATCCAGGTAAATCTAATTTGTTGCTGACTTCCGCGAGCTCTCCAACCCAGCTGTCCTCGGAACTTCAAGGTGTTTCTTGAATAGGCTGGTGTTCCCTGGGCCAGCCCACATGGGAGGAAAGAGCTGACATTGTCCCCTTAATGGATTAGTCTTAGAAATTCTGCTGAGCCGTTGTTACCAGTTTCTCCATAAGCCAGTCTAAAACTTCAGCCCAGGGAGCTGGATGTGGACACTGCCCTTGAGGGGATTACGGAGCCTTTCAGGGCTGCAAGCGTAGAAATAGGCTGTTAAATAGCTGGCACACAGATTGACTGGCTGGTCTCCTTGGCGTAGGGAGGGTGCGTTGTCCATGTTTCTCATCAGTTTGGGGTTTAAATCCACCCCTTGCCCTCACTCTCCCTATGCCAGCATGTATTGCAGCTGGGTCACAACCGGGAGCCTGGGTGGTGTCACAGGAACAGCTTCCTGGTGGTATGTGAATCTGCCATGATCTGTCCCACTACCCTGGGAGCACAAATAGGGTTCCCGGAGCACTCCAGATGTCCCCGTCACTGTTTTTTTTTTCCTCAGCGTGTCTCCTTCTCTGCTGTTCTTGGTTCCGCTCTCTGATTCTGTGCTAGGTAGGGACTTGGACTGGTTTCTGATTCGAGATCTGCTTGAAAGAAGTAGAGATTAGCAAAGCTGGGGGGAGCCATGTCTAAGGGTTGGGTGAGTTAGCTTTCAGACAGGCTGCTTTCAAAATCGCCTGAGGTTTATGGATTATTTTTTTAACCTGCTCCATCTAGTTCAATAATACTCCCAGCATGACGAGGCTCTGCAAAGGGCTTGCTGCCCTCCCTGCTTTTGGGATGTCTCCCTATGGAGAGACAATCTCTGCCTTTCAGTAACAGTCAAGTCTCGCCTTCCTGCAGGACAGTTCCTACTTGGGCAAAGAAACGTGCGTCCTTGTGCAGCAGCGTTGACTTGTCACGGGCTGGAAGCGGTGCTTGCCCCTGGCACCGGGTTTCCTGGCTCTGTTGTGCCAATGCTGGCACCCACTGAGGGCTCTGGTGGCCGCTAGGCACCTTGCGCTATGGTAAAAGCTGAGTGTCACCTGAAATGTTTACTGCTGCCCTGGCTTTGAATGAGCCCTGATGTCTGAAGGGAAGCTCCTGTAAACCAACCTTTGCCCCTCTTAATTGAGCAAATGTGAAGAGAAGCGACCTTGAGCTGCCCACCATCCCCTCCACGGCGATGCCTTCCTTGCTGAATGTCTGTCTTCCTTCCCAGGCGGAGGCCATGATAGCATCCAAGAAGATGGACAAGGAGTATTTGCCCATTGCGGGGCTGGCAGATTTCACCCGGGCATCCGCAGAACTGGCTCTGGGTGAAAACAGTGAGGCTTTCAAGAGCGGCCGGGTAAGGAGCGGGCTGGGAAGCAGGGGGTGGGCAGCGCTGTCTGACGCGTGGTGGGTACGTGGGTGCCCAGCAAAAGTGGAAGGACTGGCAGGGGTCCTCATGCCTCTGAGTTGCAAGCTGGCCAGACCCAAGGCTAACTGCTTCTTCTGAAGGCTGGGGTGAAACAGCCCTTGCTGAGGAGGGGATTTGACCTTACCAGGGGTCCCAGCTCCCTGCCCTGTAACTGGAGTTGCTGACCCACGTGGTCCCCTCCAGCCCCATGTCCTTGTTTGGGTGAGCTGTCGCAGAGGTGTGCTTCTGTTAAAGCTGATGTAGTGACAGGGCTCTTCCCTGTGTCATATCATGGCTGCTCAGATTCGTGTATTTGTTTCTTCCCTTGCAGTACGTCACTGTGCAGGGTATTTCTGGGACTGGATCTCTGCGAATCGGAGCCAACTTTTTGGTGAGTCCCTGGCCAGTGGGGGAAAGAAAGGACATCTTCTGACCGGAGCTGAATCTTTGGAGTTTTCTAACTGCTTTAATCTGTTCAACCTTTTTGAACGCTCTGTCTTTCTCTTGAACAGCAACGGTTCTTCAAGTCTAGCCGTGATGTGTATCTACCCAAACCATCCTGGGGCAATCACACACCCATTTTCCGTGATGCTGGCATGCAGCTTCAGGCTTACCGCTACTACGACCCCAAGACGTGCAGCCTTGACTTCTCTGGAGCCATGGATGACATTTCCGTGAGTTGCCTTTCGTGCCTGGAAGCAAGGAGGTGCTGTGGGCAGATGGCCTAAATACGATGCCTGAAGGCACCAAATCACAGCTAGAAGCCTTGCAGAGCGTGTCTAAGCTGTCGAGGGCAAGACAGCTGAGGAGAGTGCTCAGATGTCATTAATAATTCATTCTCTGTAACATCTTCCGTAGAAAATTCCAGAGAAGAGCATCATCCTCTTGCATGCTTGTGCTCACAACCCCACTGGGGTGGATCCCCGGCAGGAGCAATGGAAGGAGTTGGCGGCTTTGGTGAAGGTGAGCAGTAGAGTGTCCTAGGGGCACTGTGCACTTCCCGGGAAACCACATCTCTGGGCTTTCATGGGTGGTGTCTGGTCTTCACTGCGCTATAAGGTTACTCCCTTCCCTGAAGCCGGGATGGGTGTCATGTTCCTGTACTGAAGACAGGAGCCAGACAAGCGCACCCATAAAGCTTCTAGCTGACCGTTAGACCTTCTGCTGGCTCCTTTCCAGGAACCTGGGGTAGGGAGACCTGAAAGGAGAGTAACAGGGTCGGCAGAGTGAGCTGTGATAACTGGAAGGTGGCTCCCAGTGCTGGTGTAATAAAAATGCCAGAAGATCTTCCATGTGGCCGGTGTCTTCTTGCAAGCTTCGGCTGGAAACAGATAGGGGCATGTTCTTCCTTCATCCCTCTCTTCCTCCCTGCTGCCCCCTCTCCTCCCTTGAGCTGTAGCCAGTGAAATTTGTTTGGCTTGAGGATGCCTGGCCATAGTAGTGTCCTTAGAATTGGTAGATATCCAAGTGGCCTCTGGGGCCTCCGGATTCCTGTGGATCTCTTGACTGAGGGGCAGTGTGGCTGGGTTATCTGCCCGGAGGCGTTGGAGGGGCTGGCACCTGCCTAAAGACTTCCCAGGTGGTTTTCCTGGAAACTGATAATACAGGAGACACCGAAATGGAATAATTTATTACTGGTGAATCCAATTCTGTCTCCTGGGTCAGACTGCACAGCCCATAAATGCACTGGGAGGGTCTTGACTTGCCGTTTTGATGTGTGGTGGGTAGCTGTGGGGTTTGGGCTGCCTTCCCTGTGGCAAACGAAGGGGAATGGTACTACTTGTGGAGGAGAACTGCCTGCATGGCTCTTTACAGCCTGCTGCCGTGCTCCCTGGAGGGGTGTTCAGCTCCTCTGACGCTCTCTCCCCTCTTTGCTGGCAGAAACGAAACCTCCTCGTGTACTTTGACATGGCCTACCAGGGTTTTGCCAGTGGGGACATCAACCGGGATGCCTGGGCTGTGCGGCATTTCATCGAGCAGGGCATCAACGTCGTCTTGTCGCAGTCCTATGCCAAGAACATGGGGCTGTATGGTGAGTAGGGCAAGTGGTGTGGAAATGGTTTCATCCAGGCTGTGGAGGGACCCCGCTGCCTCTGGGCTTTAGTAGCTGGTGTCCTTCTGCTGCCTGCATTCATCCTGCAGCACTGATCAAGGCACAGGAGACAACCCACTCGAGAAGGAGACCCTTGTCGAGAGCAGGGCTCTGCTAAAGCTGTGTGGCATTTGGATAAGTCCTGCCTCAGCCCTGGGTATCCAAGGGCAGAGGCTGGGACCTGATTGCCCCCTCCCTCTTTTAGGAGAGCGTGCGGGTGCCTTCACGGTGGTCTGCAGTGATGCAGAGGAAGCCAAGAGGGTCGAATCGCAGCTGAAGATCCTCATCCGCCCCATGTACTCCAACCCACCCCTGAATGGAGCTCGCATCGCCTCTATCATCCTGAACACCCCTGACCTGCGGAAGGAATGGTAAGAGGGAAACCCTGACGCTCACGACAGCGAGACGCGAGGTCTCTTTGGCAGCCCTGTGTGGTGCTTACTGCCTGCTGCTGTCGTGGGCAGCTCAGCTTCAGGGGTACAGTCACAACCCTGCACCACCCCTTTCCTCTGGAGAAATCCCTGCTCGTGTCCTGGCATCAGCTGGTACCAATCCAGCCTGACACAAACAGGTTTCCCTTGTGTTACCAAGGCAGAAAACACTGTAAAGGAGGAGGTAAAGCTCCCTTGGGATTGAGCACTGCAGGAGCTGCCTACCCAAGGAGTAGAGAAGACAGACGAAAAGCATTGTAGCCACATAGTATGTCTCACACAGAGGAACTGGAAGCGTAAGCCCCCTGTGAATGAGACGCAGGAATGTAACCCTCGTGCCCTAAGCCTGCTTCCTGGCATCAGCCTGTGCTGCTCTCCCAGCCCCGTGGTGGTGAGTCCCTGCTGGCAGCTGGCCTGGCAGAACAAAGGCTGGCAGTGTGCGGTGGCCTCGCTGGGAGCTGCGTTCCTTTGGCAGGCTGATGCTGGTGCCTGATCCAGGGCCCAGCAGAGACATCTCCTAGCTGTGCTTGCCTTGGAGCAGGGCATGTCTGCCTGCGCTGGGACATATCAGAGGTTTAGGTAGCGCTGCCATGGGGCCTCCTACTCACCCGTGGCTTTTGGAAGCGAGAGGTGCCGATGGTCTGGTAGTAGTGTCCAACAGCCATGGTATAAATAAATAGCCGTCATCTTCAGATCCTGGGAGAAAGAAGCAGCTCCCCAGCTGGAGCTACAGGTTCATGCTCTCTGGTCTTTGCTTATCTGCATCCCCCGTGTTTTTGGGGTACGAGGCTCTTCCAGGTGGAGGGGGTTGATTCCTGGTAGGCAGGGAATTGGTGTGTCCCAGCCCTGCTCTGATGGTTCCTGGGTTGGCTTCTCAGGCTCGTGGAGGTGAAGGGCATGGCCGACCGGATCATCAGCATGCGGACGCAGCTGGTGTCCAACCTCAAGAAAGAGGGATCCTCCCACAACTGGCAGCACATCACTGACCAGATCGGCATGTTCTGCTTCACTGGGCTGAAGCCTGAGCAGGTAAACGCAGTTCCTGTGGTCTCAAGGTGTTGTTTGCAGTCCTGCTCAGTAAGATATTGACTGCGGGTGCCAAAATGAGCCTTTGTGGGCAGCTCTTCCTCTAGGAGGAACATCCTCCAAGCCCACCACGCTGGAGCCTCATGGGGATCCATGTCTTGTTTTGCTCCCTGCTGTGCTTATGGAGGTTGAAAGCAGACATGGCCTGCTTATCTGTCAAAGGAAGGAGTTGCTTGGTGCCCCTCTGAGGTGACTTTAAAGGTCAGCTCAAGTGAGGTGACCCTCCTGGCTGAACATCTGCAGTGTTCGTGTGTTGCCCGGAGCTGAGTAGCATCTCTTGGTTTACAGGGTGGCACTGCTGGCTCTGCAGGTGGTGGGATGCCATGTCTGCTGGCTCCCAGTTCCCTTTCAGTTCTGGCAAACTGGGTAAATTTGCACTCTGCTAACAGATTAGAAGTTGGCTGCGGTTTGAACTCTGCTCTTTCCCCCTCCAGGTGGAGCGGCTGACCAAGGAGTTCTCCATCTATATGACAAAGGACGGACGAATCTCTGTGGCGGGAGTTACGTCGGGCAATGTAGGTTACCTGGCTCATGCCATCCATCAAGTCACAAAGTAAAGACAAAGGTGTGCCCTGGAGCCGGTGGCCTTCCCTTCCCCACCGGTCGAAGATGGGGAGGGAAAGGAAACAAGCAGAATACTTCCAACCACAGCACTTGACGCCGCTGCTGAATGTATCTTGTAGATGAGTTGTTGTAGAAGCCTAGTGAAAACCACCCTGTGTTGTGGAGCAGGGACATCATTGCTGGCTCCTGCTCGGCACAGCCCTTGTCCCCTGCTGTCCATCCTTTGTCCATCAGCCCCAGCACCCATCCGCGCTGGAGGAAGCAAATGCTTAGCACTGCCATCCTACCGGCGTAGGCACCAAAGGCTTCCCCACGCTGGTTTCTCCATGAGAAGGCTTTGTGAGGCGGCAGGCGGGGAGCTGGGAGGGCTGCTCAGGTACACCCCTGCCACATCCTCGGCCCATCCCTGCTGCCAGCAGGCTCCGTCCCGTGGGCTGGGCAGCACCAAAGTTGCCCTCCGACAACCAGCTCTGAGGACTTCTCACTACTAAAATCTGTTCCATTGGTGGCTTTGCTCTTTTCCATCTGGGAATCTCCTTTCAGGTGTAATTCACAGTGGCAATGGTGTGGGGGGCAGTGTCCCTGGTTCTCCTGACTTCACTCCCCCGCCCTGGGGCAAAACAGTTTCTTACCCCCCCCAACCCCCAATAAGAACCTCCTCTGAAAACTGCTCTCTGTTGGTCTCTGCTTCTCCCCGTTCCTGTCCCCCACAGCCATGAGCCAAGAGGTGGGCCCTGCTGTGTCCACCCTCGCATGAGGTGTCCCTCAGCTGCTCTGGTGACACCAGAAAACAGGAGGGAAAGATTCCTGGGGGAAGTCAGAGCTGCCGACTCAAAAAGCATTCTGTCCTTTTGAACTGAGTGTCCCTGAGGCCCCGTGACTCACTGGGCTCTGATTTTTAATCCAAATAAAGTGGTGCACGGCTGTGTTGAGCTGGGGACTTCCTCCTCTCATCGTGCAGCTGGATCCTGTTCCTTCCGTGCACCGAATGTTCCCTCTCAGGGATGTGCCAGTGCAGGGGATCTTGTATGGCCAGTGAAACGCTCATCTCCAGAGCATCCTACCCGGAGAGAAGGCAGTTCCCCGCTCCCTGTGCCCCAGCAGCACTGGGAGGGGGGGTGGGCTGAGGCTGCCCCAGGTGGGACTCAGTGTCACGGAGCTGAAATTGAAGCCTGCGGGGTTGAACGTGGGCATCACTGGGGAGAACATGAATTCCCAAGGGCTGTCTGCCCTGTGCCTGGCCACTGGAGCACAAAGGAGTTTACAGCAGGCAAAGGTCCCTCCTTAGGTGGTCCTGGGCGGGGGGGGGTTTATCTCGGTCTGTGTGAGCTTTCTCCATCTGCTGGCACCTTTCCCCTCTGCAGCCGTACCGAGGCATTTAGCAGAGTAGTCTTCGTTTCTCATTCCTGCCCAGAGCAGCCGTGTTCTCCTGGGAGCTGGGACGGGCCCATCTAGTGCAGAGGAGCTGCTTGTGCAGGACAGGGAGGGCTGGAGCCCCCTTGCTGCTCTCTGACAGACCCTTTGCACTTCAAGGGCAACAACTAAGGGCGCATTAAAAAGAGCGTGGCCAGCAGA
This sequence comes from Rissa tridactyla, assembly GCF_028500815.1. Classification (NCBI taxonomy): domain Eukaryota; kingdom Metazoa; phylum Chordata; class Aves; order Charadriiformes; family Laridae; genus Rissa; species Rissa tridactyla. Next base: position 72,989,922 of record NC_071469.1, on the reverse strand, counting down.
TAGAGGGAGGTCATCCTCCTCCTCTACTCTGCCCTGATGAGGCCACATCTGGAGTGCTGTGTCCAGTGCTGGGTTCCCCGGTTCAAGAGCAACAGGGAACTGCTGGAGAGTCCAGTGGGGGCTACGAAGATGTTGAGGGTCCTGGAGCCCCTCTCTGCTGAGGAAAGGCTGGGAGACCAGGGGCTGTTTAGCCTGGAGAAGAGCAGACTGAGGGGGGGATCTCATCAATATCCAAAGGGCGGGTGGCAAGAGGACGGGGCTAGGCTCTTCTCAGTGGTGCCCGGGGACAGGAGAAGGGGTAATGGGCACAAGCTGGAACACAGGAAATTCCATCTCAATATGAGGAAAAACTTTCCTGTGAGGGTGGCAGAGCCCTGGCACAGGCTGCCCAGAGACGTGGTGGAGTCTCCATCTCTGGAGACATTCCAAACCCACCTGGACACGTTCCTGTGCCACCTGCTGTGGGTGACCCTGCTCTGGCAGGGGGTTCTACAAGATGATCTCCAGAGTTCCCTTCCAACCTCACCGTTCTGTGATTGTTTACACGTCTGATACCCACAGCCTCTGCTTGCTCCCATGATGTGTGCAATAAACTGCTTTCCATGCTGCTGCCGCTGCCATAGGTGCTGCCCCACGGCGCTACGGGTTCTGGTGCTGTGGTCCCCGGTTCTGCGTGGCTCCAGAGCTGCTTCCAGGTTGCGGAGAGCCCTTTTAACCTCGCGTTAGGCCTTTCTGCTGCCCCTTCTGTTACAATAAAAGTAGAGCTGGAGCACAGCCCTGCCTTCTCTCCCGGTCATTGGTCTCTCTGGGTTCAGCTGCAGAGTGGAGGGGATGGGTTTCCCGAAGCGGGGGAGCCTGGCCGCGGTTCCCTGGGGATGAGCATCCTTTCCTCGGGATGAGCATCCCTCCCCAGGGATGGGCATCCCTCCCTGGGGATGCGCATCCCTTCCTCAGGATTAGCATCCCTTCCCGGGGAAGGGCATTCCTCCCCGGGGATGGGCATCCCTTCCTCGGGATTAGCATCCCTTCCCGGGTAAGGGCATCCCTTCCCAGAATGAGCATCCCTCCCTGGGGATTAGCATCCCTTCCCGGGGAAGGGCATTCCTCCCCGGGGATGGGCATCCCTTCCCGGGGAAGGGCATTCCTCCCTGGGGATTAGCATCCCTCCCCGGAGATGGGCATCCCTTCCTCGGGATGAGCATCCCTCCCCGGGGATTGGCATCCCTTCCCGGGATGAGCATGCTTTCCGGGAGAAGGGCATTCCTCCCCGGGGATGGTCACCCCTCCCCGGGGCCGGGCTGGGGGGCGGGCCGGGCTGCGGACTACAAGCCCCGGCGTGCAGCGGGGAGGGCGGTGCCGGGCGCTGCGCCGCCGCCGAGCCCGAACGGGGCCGGGGCCGGGGCCGGAGCGGAGCGCGCTCCCAGCGCCCGGTGAGTGGGGCCGGGGCACGGGGGTACCGGGGTGGGGGGAGCCCCCCGAGGACACCCCCCCCCGGGGACATCCCCCGCAAAGGCGGGGTGACGGCCACCAGGGCCTCGCTTCTCCCGCAGCGGGGCGGCGGCGGGGCCCCCGCGGGTCTGTCGGGTCACCCTCGGGGGAAGAGGCGGCTCTGGTTGTCGCCGGCGTGGTGGCTTTGCCTGGGGTAGAGGGACAGCCGGGCGCCCGGCGGCATCCTCCTCCCACCCCCTTCCTCGCCCGGGCGGGGGTTCGGCCAAAGCGGACCCCCGTGTCACCATGGGTGACAGCAGACCCACCGGCCTGGGGACCGGGGACCTCTCGCAGACCTGCGGGGTGTTTCTCCAGAAACCTCTGAAGAGGATTCGTACTCAAGCCTGGGGTTTAAATAGCCTAGAAAAAAGGGGAAAAAGATATTTTCCTTGAAAAGAGATTTCCTTTGGCTGTGTAGGTCCCCGCGAAGCCCTGCCAGGTTGGGAGGGTTGAGATCTCCTTCAGCTTGGGGCCACTGGGGTGAGACCTAGGCCGCCCAACCCCCGAGGGCTGCGGTGCTGGAAACACCAGGTCTTCGGGTCCATAAGCTTCTGAGACATCTCGTGCCAATGGTCACCCTGGGGTGGCACTGGAAGGGGCAGGTCCTGCTTTTTCTGGCAACGCAATGTTTTGCTGCCTGCATGGGTTGTTCCAGCGGAGCCCGGCCCTGACCTTTCCCCGGGAGCACGTGCGCAGCGGCTCTCGCAGAGCTGGCAGGAATCGGGGTTGGAAAGCAGGAAGCGAGCCCTGACGCTGGGTCTCGTGCCCGCGGCGAGGCGAGTCCTGCCCTGTGCCTGCAGCTCCCCGCCAGCGTCCTCGCATTTGGGGGACAAGAGGTGAGTCCTGCCATATCTGCTGGAGTGAGGACACCTGCGTGCTGTGACCCCCAAGCTGAGACCCGGGGAACTCATTTCCTTTGTGTCCCTGTTGCCCAGGTTGTCCCTTGTTAACGTACATTAATTAACATCTACTGTGTCCTTCTTCCTCCCCTTCTAGGAGCAGCTAAGTGGTTGACCATTTGCTGCCCTCCCTGCCTGATGGAGCCAGCGCTGGCGGACGACCTTCCTCGAGGTGGCCGGCAGAGCCCGGTGCAGGAGCTCTAGTGGGACATCAACGGTGGCGTGTGCCACCCAAGGAGGGACGATGGCTCAGGGCACCGGGAGCATCAACAGCGACTACAAGGATTGGGAGTGGAGCGCTGATGCCGGGGAACGGGCCAGGCTCCTGCAGAGCCCCAGCGTGGAGACAGTGCCGAAGAGCGGAGAGAGCCAAGGAAATGGCCTGGGGGCCACGTCAGCTTTGGGAGCGGTCTTCATCGTGGTCAATGCTGCCCTCGGGGCTGGGCTGCTCAACTTCCCCGCCGCCTTCAGCATGGCCGGCGGCGTGGCTGCGGGCATTGCGCTGCAGATGGTGAGAGGGTGGGGAAGGGACAGTCCCCTGTCCCACTCTAGGAGGGGACATGGGGGGGACGTGCAGAACTCCAGAAGGGACTCAGGCTCCTGGTGGGCGAGGTGCACCAGAGATGCTCTGTGTGTTTGGGGGTGGCTACCTGGGGTGGCTTTGGGGACCCTGTCACGCTGTTGCCTCAGTGTCCCCTCCCTGTCTCTTCCCCACCCCAGTGCATGTTGATCTTCATCATCGGAGGCTTGGTCATCCTGGCGTACTGCTCACAGGCCAGCAATGAGCGGACCTACCAGGAGGTCGTGTGGGCTGTCTGCGGGAAGGTGCCTGGCGTGCTGTGCGAGGTGGCCATTGCCGTCTACACCTTTGGCACCTGCATTGCTTTCCTTATCATCATCGGAGACCAGGAGGACAAGAGTAAGTGTGTCCCATGGAGGTGAAAAAATAACCAGTCGCTGTCCCTTCAGCTGGAAGGGGACAACCTGACCGCCCTGGTTGTCCCCACAGTCATTGCTGCTCTGGTGACGGAGCCTGAGGAAGCTGGGAGCGGCCGCTGGTACACGGACCGCAAGTTCACCATCAGCATCACCGCCTTCCTCCTCATCCTGCCCCTCTCCATCCCCAAGGAGATTGGCTTCCAAAAATACGCCAGGTGGGTGGTGGAGAGAGCGCTCTGGGGCTGGGAGCTGGGGTGGGCCAGCAGGCACCCAACTAAGCATGGTCCCAGAGGATGAGGAGTGGAAACACCATGGTTCTAGTGCCCCTGAGGGGTTGGACATCTCCTCCCTGTGCCTCAGTTTCCCCATCTGGGAAGCAGAGGAGCTGCTGAGCACTGTGAGGCCACAGTGTTGTGCTCCAGGGCTTGTGTCCCTCTGTTCTACTTGCTGGAAGAACTACAGAGACTTTCAACTGCATCATCCCCTGTCTTTGGAGTTGGCCACCCAGCAGAAAGGATAACCAGTAAGGGTCCCCGGGCCAGGTGTTCTGCAGGCCAGCCCTGCTCTACCAAGCATCTTGGTGTAACCTGGCTGCTGCAGCTGGACCAGGGCCACTCGCCTTTCTCCTGCCCAAAAGCCAGTCCATCCCCTTGCTGGCACATCTGCCGCTCACAGCGCTACGGGACAGCCCCCAAGCGCAGCATCTGCTCTGGGGACAGCGGGTGACAGTGCCTGGCACGTGCCCCTGGGAAGGGAGAGCAGGATTGGTCCTGATGGGAAGGACTGGGGTGGCCTGGGCTGTGCAGGGTGGAAGGTGGGGATGGAGAGGCTCGAGGAAACCCTCCACAGAGCAGGAAGGCAGCTGACAACCTCCTGTCCCCTCTTGCAGCTCCCTAAGCGTGATTGGCACGTGGTACGTCACGGCAGTCATTATCATCAAGTACATCTGGCCCGACAAGGAGCTTGTGCCTGTGGAGATCCCCACCAGGTGAGCGCAAGAGACACGATGCTGACGGTGGCCATCACAGCGCCGCAGGGCCAGGCAGGGCTGTGGGAGCGAGGGCTGTAAAGGCTGGGAACAAATCCTTCACGAGTCCCATCCCTGGGCCCGGGGACGCTGCGTGTTGCTGCCAGGAGCTCCCAAGTGGCTGCATCTCTGCGTGTTTCCGAGGAGCGGGTGGTGAAGGAGAGGAAAGAGACCTCTTGGAGGTCCCCATGGCTTCATCGCAGGTTTTTGAGGAGAGATGATTGACTTTTAGCTCCGATACAGCCAGGCCCAGAGTTCCCCGTGCAGCGCTTGTGCTCACCCAGCAGCAAGGGGTGTGTCTATTTTAGGATGATTTTGGGTTATTTCCTCGGCCAGCACAGCCCCTGTGGCTTGTCCCCTCCCTCATGGTTTGGGGACGTTTACGGACCCAGCGCGGGCAGTGGGAATTTTAGGGCAGAGCAAAGTTTAGACCAGTTTTCGGCACCACCCAAGTAGACTCTTATTTTTTTTAATGATACTTTTATTTTTTTAAGTCCTCAATTTTGTCTGGTTCTGTCTCGGTGAAAGGCCCTGGTCTTCAGGGAGTGCCAGGTCCCAGGAAAACCTCGCTCCGTGCAAAGGCATCATTCCAAGTGGGGGGACATGGTAGCTGCAGGGGGGAGCAGGTCAGCAGAGGAGCGAGCCCATCACTGAGCACCTCTGGGGCACTGGGTAGGGGGCGGGGGGCCCTGGTCTGACCAGTGGGTGTTTCTCTCCTGCCAGCCCCTCCACCTGGACGGCCGTCTTCAATGCTGTGCCCACCATCTGCTTTGGCTTCCAGGTAAGGGAGGAGCCCGGCGCTCCCCTTCCCACCCTGCGGCCACCTGGGTGGGGGACTGGCGTGGTCCAGGGATGCTCCCCTGGGTGACCGGCCCAAACCCTCCGCTGTGTGCTCACCACATGGTTTTGCGAGGGGGCTGAAGCCAGTTTAACATCTCTCCGCCCCTGATTGGAGATGAATGAATTTTACCCGAGCTGGGAAGACCAGGGCAGCCTGTCCTCCCCTTTTCTTCACCAGTGACAAACCTCTGGGGATCACGATGTCACAAAAAACCTGGGAATATCACACGTGGGATCCCGTGTGGCTCCCCGTGTGCTCAGGCTCAGCCCATCGTGTGTCCCCGCTCTCTCTCTGTGTTCCCGGCAGTGCCACGTGAGCAGCGTCCCCGTCTTTAACAGCATGAAGCAGCCAGAGGTGAAGACCTGGGGGGCAGTGGTGACGGCAGCCATGGTGATTGCTCTCTTCGTCTACACGGGCACTGGTGAGCCAGGGGACACCGTGTGAGCTTGGCATGGTCCTCAGAGGGGCTGTGAGCTTCTGGAGAGCAGGGACACTCTGGTCAGCCAGCAGGACAGAGCAGGAAGGGATGGAAGTCCATCTCAACCCCCTTCAGTGTGCCCTGTGCCATATCCATCCAAGTCTGGTCCCTCAAACACACATGCAGGAGGCTTGTCCCCGTCCCCCGCTGATTGCTCCCTTCCTGGCAGGTGTCTGTGGCTTCCTGACCTTTGGAGCCGGCGTGGAGCAGGACGTCTTGCTGTCCTACCCCTCCAACGACATCCCCGTTGCTCTCGCCCGGGCCTTCATCATCCTCTGCGTGCTGACGTCCTACCCCATCCTGCACTTCTGCGGCCGGTGAGTGCTAGGAGGAGGCAGGGGCTGGTGTGGGCAGGAGGGGCGGCTTGAGGAAACCCCCCTGCCCCACATCTGTGCCCACAGGGCTGTCTTGGAGGGTCTCTGGCTCCGCTACACCGGGGTGACAGTGGAGGAGGATGTGATTCGGGAGCGGAGGAGGCGCCTGCTTCAGACCATCAGCTGGTTCCTCCTGACCCTCCTCCTCGCTCTCTTCATCCCCGACATTGGCAAAGTCATCTCTGTCATCGGGGGCTTGGCTGCCTGCTTCATCTTCGTCTTCCCAGGTAGGGCATCCCGGGATGCTCAGGGGCTGGCGGAGATCTCTTGGCTTCGTGTCTTGAAGAGGGAGGGAGTGGGATGGAGATGCAGGAACCAGGACGACGTTCAAGAAGGACAATAGTGTGGCATGAGGTCGGTCAGCAGCCCAACTATTCTGACTGGACTGTCTGCTCTGTAAGGGGGAGTGTGTCTCCATGGCCTGTGGGGTGTCCACTCGGGCCTCGTCTGGGTTTAATTTGCCTCCTCTCCCTCTCAGGGCTCTGCCTGATTCAAGCCAAGCTCTCTGAGATCCAAGAAACCAGGGCGATCAGGTAACTGAGACGCACTTCTCTCTCTGCTTTCCCTGTGGATGTTGGCATGAGGGTCTCCTCTAACCATGCCCTGTCCTCCTGTATCCACAGCTGGTGGGCCCAGGTCAGCTACGGGGTGTTCATGGTCACCCTCGGAGCATTCATCTTTGGACAGACCACTGCCAACGCCATCTTTGTGGATCTCACAGCCTGACTCCTCCTCCAGGCTGGACCGCGCTGCTGCTGTGGGGATGCAGATTTCCCCTAGGACCAAAGGGATGCGGGGAGAAAACACGTTGGCATGCTGGGAAGACCCAAGAGGAGCGTTGCAATGTGGGGCTTGGCTGAAAGAGCCCTGCGGTGGTTTGTATCTCATTGTCTTAACGCACCAGGCAGTCAGGCTTGTCCTCTCAGCCCTGACTCCCTGGTGAAGCCAGAGCATCACTACAAGGGGACCTGTAGTCCAGGCCAAGCCCTTTCTGCCCCTCAGGGCTGGACATCACTACTTTAGACATCACTAAGGGGTCATGGCTGGGGTTTGCAAAGGCATGCTGCTCTCACCCGTGTACCCCTGTGCTGGAGGAGCTCCTCTCCACAGCTTAAAACTCCTTCTTCTCCCAGCATTGGAGAGAGACGGTGTGTCTTGCGTACAGGGAACTAGTAATCGTGTTTATCAGACAGGGTGACATCCCCGTAGTCCTCTTCTGTGTCAGTGTTTGGTTTGAACTCTGCTTTCCCATGGCTCATCTTGCCGGTCTCCTGCCCTTCCTTTTACATCTCCCTCCGCCTGAGCTGCACTTTCTGTTACAAAGTGGGACCGTCGCCTGCAGCCCGATTTCTTTTTGGAGGATCAGGACGAGCCTGGGGTAGGGACAGGCCGGTGCCGTGTTTTTCCCCTGGCAGGGGGTGCTCACTCGCTAGAGAAGGTGCTGTGGCTGCATCGACCTACTGGAGACACTACACTAGAGCTCTTTTCCAAAGTTCCAATCCTGTTCTTCCAGGAGGTGTCCAGGGAATGGGACTGGGCCAGGTGTAGGTTTTAAGGGATAAAGCAGTCAGTATTAATCCGTTTTATATTGTTCTCTTGGTTGTTTACACTCTGTGGCTGGTGTTGCTTTAGGCTGTCCCTGCGTCGCTTGTCTGGATGATAGTTTCACTTCTGCTCTCACTGGGCTGAGCAGTTCCCCCAGCTGCAGACTTGGCTGGGGGAGTTAAACCTCAATGGCAGACTGCTCTCGTTCAGTCTTTGAGTTCCCTGGTTCCTTGTTTGGCTTCTAAAACCCTGAGGGAGGGAAGAATTCACGTGTATCTGTGATGAGGGTCCAGCCCAGCTTCGTGTACCACCTGGCTTTGCCCCTCCTGCACGTTCTGGGAGGTGAAGGTGGTGGGAAGGTGAAGCGTGGCCTGCTTCTGTACTTCTCACCACGGCTCTCTCCCTCTGCGACCAGCGGCAGTGGGTGGGAGGACAGCACATGGAAACATTTGATCTTTCCCTACTAATGCCTGCTGCCTGTAAATGCGGACCTCCCCGCTGCTCCTCAGGATGAGATGGGCAGACCCAGATGGAGGAGGAGCAAGAAAAGCCCCAAGCACGGTGTGAATGTTTTGCGGGACCCTGTGAAGGCACGTGTCCCTCCTGCCTCCCCCAAGATACCTCCAACCTCTGTGCCCTCAACTTTTGACAAAACCAGGCTCCAGCGAACCCTCCGTTCATGTGGCACCAGCTGCCTCCTGAGTCCCTTCACCCGGCTCCTGCCTGAGAGCTGGCGCTGGAGCTTGAAGGACCCCTTGGCGCAAAAAGAGGGTGCCCACCCTGACACCACCCAACCCCTCAGACCACTCCTCCTGGACACGGGGAGCACAGAGCCACCTCCCGTGGAGCCCAGCAGGGACTGGGGTGCTCAAGGCTCAGCAGATGCCAATGCCGAGATGCCTTTCAGTGCCTGTCCCCCATTAAGGCAGAGAGGGGTTTGGTACTTGGTGGCTTTAGTGGCTCTGGCTTTCCCCAAGGTGACATCCCACGGCCGAAGCAGAGACAGATGTGGCGTCCCGCACGCTTGATTGTCACCCGGGGAGCTGCTGGTCTCCCTCCATTCCCCCGGGGGGCTGAGAGCAGGGGGGGTAGGGCGGTGCTGTGGCCGTTTCTCTGTTTGCCTTACTGCTCCCCTGACTGTTTACAAAACACCGGCCTTTTTAAATGTATTTTCTATGTGCAGAAAGCGGAGGGACCTCAAATCTTAATAAAAAGTGATGTTGTGGTGCGTGTGCTGGGTGGCACCAGGCGGTTTCTGTCGGGGCGGGCGGGAAGACGCTCACTAGTGGGATGTGGGGATGAAGCCGTGTCCCGAGATGCCAGCCTGGCTGTCCCAGCTTTGGGGTGGGCAGCGTAGGGCCAGGTTTCAGGGCTAACCCCACAGTGGCTGGCGGTGGGGTCACCATGGGGAAGGCCCCATTGCCTCCCTCGGGCCCTCACACGCGGAAGTACCCTCTCAGTAGTCCCGATCCCGATGTTAGCACCCAGGGGTCGCCCCCAGGGCTGGAAGGCAGGTGTGGGGTGGCTGAGGGGCCATTCTGCGGTTGTGGGGCTGCTACCTCAGCCCTGAGGGGAGGGTGCTGAAGGGGTCCAAAAGTTCCCTCTCCACGACGGAGGCCGGCGAGCCGGGAGTGTGCAAGCGGAGGGGAGGATTTCGTAGCAAAACGGCCCCTGCAGCGACCTGGGGAAGCAGGTTGCGGCCCTGCAAGGCAGGGGAAGCGGCGTGTGAGTCCCAGGCCCAGCGCCGCCATCTTGTGGGGATGCAGCGCCTCGGGCCGTACCACCGCGCTCCGCGGGGGGGGGGGAGTGTGTGTGCGGTGCCTGGGGCCGTACCACCGCGCTGCGCAGGAGGGGGGGGCCCGCGGTGCCTGGGCCGGTACCACTCGGGGAGGGGCACCCCCCCCCGCCCCGCCTCCGCGCGCCCTTTGGCGCTCCCTGCCACTTCCCCTTCCCGCCCCGCCCCGCGCTCATTGGTCGTCCTTGCCCAGCTCGGGTTGGCCGCCTGCTGCGCATGCGTGGGTCGAGAGTCCTCCCAGCGCTGATTGGCCAGCGCCGTAGGAAGGACCCCGGCCGCTCCCCACCAATGGGAGCGCGGCGCTGTCTCGGCGCGGAGGGCCGGCTGAACGTCCCCCTGAAGTGGCGCCGCGCTGATTGGGCGGGCGCCGCACCGCCCCGCGCTCTGATTGGGGAAGCGCCACGCCAGTCGGCGGCGGCGGCGGGGGGGCGGGAGTCTCGTCGTTCGCCCCGCCCCCCCGCGCCCCCGCTGCCCCCCCCCGCTGGCGTGCCGCGAGGGGGACGGGGGAGGGGAAAGGCCGCGACGTGAGCGCGCGACCCCGTCCGCCATTTTGTAGCGAAACGGCGGTGGCGAGAGGAGAAAAAGCGCCAACGGCCCCCGCCTGCCGCCCCGCTCCGGCCTTCCCCGACGCCCCTTGAGGTGAGCGCCGTCCCGCAGCGCAGCCCCGGCCGCTCCACGGGTCGGGATAGGGGGGAGCCTCCGGGGCGGCGGGGGTCGCGGCCGCTGTGGGTGGCGAGGGTGGCGGTGTAGGCCGCGGCGGGGCCGGTGGGCCCGGGGTGCGTGTGGGGCAGCTGGTGGCCTCCCCCCCGCCCCCTCCCCGCCGCGGCCTGACCCGGCCTGCGCCGCTGCCCGCCCCGGCCTGCGCCGCTTCGGCAGCGTCCGATCGACAGGAGGAGCAGCCGAGCAAACTTGGAAGGGCTTTGCCTCGGCCCGGGCCGGTTCCTGGGCTCGGAGCGGGACTTTGCAGCTCCGCGGGCCGCCGGGTGCGGGCAGAAAGGCTCCGGCGGCGGCGGCCTGCGCGGGGAGCGCTCCGAGGGGGCTCGGAAACCTTCGGCTTTGGGGCTGTTTTCATTTCTCTTCCTCCGTCTGCCATCGTAGCGCTGGTCGTGACAGGTTGAGCTCTGAGAGACTCAAAAAGCGACTCGAGGTGCTGGGCCTACCCCCGCCCTGGGCTCGGTGGCCTCTTTTGAAGATCGGCATTGTTGGGACTTACCCCAAGAAAACAAGTAACCCGTAAACAGTTCGCTATAGCGAATAATCCGGTGACATAACCTTCCTGTAGACCACATGGAAGAAGTGCTTCCCAGCGCTGCCCTCCAGTAAAGAAAACGCTGCCCAGTAAAATGGACTTGCTTATGTTGAAACTAGAAATAGCAACAGTTGGCTGTTTTGATAGATGCTGCGTTGTTAGAAACAGCTCCTTTGCGGTAGTTCTCTAAACTCGGAGCCGTACCATGTTCTCGTTATTTAGTAAGGTTAGTGAGCAGTCATAGTTCAATTTCAACAAACCAGAAACAATTTGGAGTGATTTATTGACAAATTTACAACAGAAGTGAGATAATAATAAAAAATATAACACTTAGTCTGTTGATACGTCACAAGCTTAGTCTGTTTGTGAATCCCACTTGTTAGAAGGAAGCATGACATCTGCTCTCAGTGGAACTTTTTTTTTTTAAGTGGGTAATAAAACAGGTATGAGACCTGGCAAGTCATTCTTTGCACACGCAACTTAAGTGTTTCCTGTTTCTAAGGTAACTACATTGGCATTGACTAAAATTATAGATAGGACAAGTCCGGGTGAGGGTGAGGTGGCTGTCTTATATACAGGAAACAAACTCAGTTGGTCATAGACTTGTTTGTCCTTTCTGGTCTTGTTACTGTCTTGTTTTTTCTGCCCTTATGCTTTTGAGTTTGCTGTTAACTGTTGATCCTGTTGGCCTGGTGTCTCCAAACCAAACTCATAGCCGGCTTGCTGTCTACCTGCCTCTCTTCTTTAGAGAAATCCCTAATCCTGTTTATCCTTCCAGCATAGTGCTGCTAGATATTTAATTCATTTTAATTGATGCTGAAATGGCTACTCTCGGTGTTTGATTGAATAAGTGAAAGAGAAACTGTGCAAACGTAACTTATGAAGAGCGGGCAGTGACCTTTTGTGACCCTGTGATGGGTCAGTGCTAAATCATGTTGGGAATTCTTATCACTGAGAATCATGGTTGAGGACATGACAATTTTAGCCAGATTTCTCTTCTGTTCTATAATCATCCCTACTGCATGAATACTTTCGCCTTTTGAAATAGCATTTAACTGTTCTAAAACACATTTTGTGTGGGAAAACAGCACAAATCCTTTGAGAATGGGTCCCTAAATTTCCTTAGCTTCCCTCCAAGGGGGACTTTATCCTGCAGTGTTTGACTGAAGGGAAAGTAGGAAGTGAGAGTTTCTTAGGGTTTTTTTTTTTTTTGTAAACAAACCTCCTTGAGATGTGAAAATGCCTAAAGTGACCATGTCATGATTGATGCATGCGTGTTAGATTTGGGGTAGATTCTAAACCTGAAGCTTAACTGGCCTGAACGTGTGGGAACAAACATACGTGCTTAGTTAAGCCGCTCTCTGGAAACTAAAGTTACCGTGTCTAATCAGCATCGTGGCTTCCAGTTGACTGCAATTGTGTGCAGTTTTCCAGTACATGGAATGTTCAGGTGGCTTTTCTAGGTGTAAACACCGAAATTTGAGACAGTCAAACTAATCGATAGGTGCTTTTACTGTTAATGTGACTTATGCTGTAAGGTTTTTCTCTGTGTAGATTTTAAAATGATAGACATCCTGAAATCTAACTAACTGTGGTATGATTCAAACCCCTCTTTCTCCCTTGGAGCGCTTCTCACACGTGGGGCTTCCCAGAGGTGTGCTGCTCTTCTGTATGTGCTGTTTGTTGGAGAAGTGGGTAAAAGATTGTGTTCTGAAGAACAGATTTAGCAGTGGCGCTTTTAGCGTGCTTTATATGATGGTTTTTGATAGGAGTTTATAACTTAACCAGCAAACATGTTGCTGTTTCTGTCACTGGAGCCGTTGTATCCTCCACATGCAGTACCTGTGGCCTAAGATCTTTACAGCTCATGAAACCCAGTGGGAGTAGTTGCTTACCTTGGCAAAATACTAAAAAATACCCACCAAAGTTCAGCTTGCAGTAATTTTGAAATTACTTTCTTTGTAAGGCTGTTTCCGAATTTGTGGAAGACTTCAGGTTTGTCATCTTCAGCAGCAAGGCTTAGTTACTCCTAGTGATCTGCGTCAGGTTAGTAGAGAGTGTTTTTGTCAAATCTGACTGCTGGTTATGTGTTGTCCCTCTTTATTTTGTGATTTGGGGATTCTTGCCTAAAATTGTATCGTATTTATGTTTTAATAACCCATTGGAACTCTACTGTTGAAAAGAATCTGCTAAAATAGATGCCAAATGTTTTGCTGATGGCCTGTTGATTTCCTTACAAAGTGTTCAGGCTATGTAATGCTGTAGATCTCAATAAATATTTTCTACCTCTTAAAAATATAAAATGTACAATATAAAATGGTATTATCGTAAGAGCTCCCCAGTCCTGTGTCCGATAGCTTAATCCATTACTGTATGATAGGGTCTGTAATTGTAAGTAGCTGATTTTGTCAGCAAATCTAAATTTTTTTTGGTCAACGCTCTCTGGCTGAGGCCTGACTTTCCTGAACCTGTGAAGATGGCAGGTTTGCCCTGGGGACTGAAAGCATCTTGAATTGTTGAGGCCAGTGTAGGGAGATTCATTCCCACTAGGAATATATGGATCTAAAAATAAAGTCTGCTTTGCATAGCATTCATAGCTTTCTTAATCAGTGCGGTACAAATTGAATTTTAGCCTTGCGTTACATGACCAGAGAGGTACCTGTGCACTTCTGCTTCCCAGGCAGCGCTCCCTTAATTACTCTGATTTTATGTACTACTCTAAGTTAGGTTGCACCATTTGAAACTCTGAAATGCTGTTTGTTAGTCTGGTGCTTGTGAGAGCTGTTGGGGTTTTTTTTTCTGTGTATCAGGATACATACTGTACAAACCATATATTTAGAACATAAATAGGAAGCTGCTTCCTTCAGCTATTGTGTTCTGTCCTTGAGTCATGGTGTCTGCTCAGGTTCTTGTTCTGCTTCCTTGAAAGGGAAAAATCCCATTTTTTGACCCCAGCTTGGGTTCTCCGGTGGCACTGCCGGATTTTACAGTCAGAAAGTGGCAAAGCTTGTTGTGCTTCCATGCAATTAAGCATGTTGAGATGGTAGTCCTTGCTTTTCTTGGGAGGAAACAGTGATGTTAACAGGGGGTGGGATGGTCAGTCTCAGTGCTCTGCAGGGGACTGTGTGGCAGCAGGGAGGGTCACATTTATGTCTCAGCCCAACTCAAGAGCTCCAGCACCTAAAAGCTTGATTTTTTTGGGGTGGAGTAGGTGTGATTGCTGTGCTGTTTGTATTGCTATGAGGAACAATACCCAGAGAAATGTGTATTTCTTCCCAGGGGCCTAAAAGGCAAAATCTGAAATTTCTGTTATTGCCTTAAAAGTGACCGAGTCAGAGCTCTAGTTTGTGTCCTGTTCTTGAGCCCTGAGTTCAACCAGCCCATGAGTTCTTTGGGCTGCTTACTGGAATCTGGTGCTCTGGTAGGCTGGAATTCCCCTTGCTAGCTGCTGGCAAGGGCCTTGGCAAGTGTACATACTGTGCCATGGTGATCTGTACTTGATTCGTAACAAACATTTTTCAGAAGATTTACGTTGGTCCCCTGTGTTACACCTTGCCTGTAAAAATGTTATGGAAACTGGTATGCTTACCAGTCCCAGTGATGCTTTCTGGATTATTCCAAAAGAGGAACAGAGGTATTTAAAAGAAGCAAACCAATCGGGTACCATGCTACTGAGAGATCTTGATAACTTTTGTGCCTATCCCCCTTCCTACCAAGCTGTTTCACAGTCAGTGGTCTTTTAAACCTGTAAATAAAGATAACGAATTATAACTTGTCAGATGTACAAAAAAAAAATTAGAAGTTTTCTCTAATTCTTTTTGCTGCAGTTTTAAACATACGCTGAAATTCTTCCCTAGCACAACTGCCTTGTCATCGAAGAATGCTTTCAGTATTATTTCTTTTTCATGAGATGTAAGTTTTCTTGCGTAGGTAGGGTCTTGTGTAGCATCCAGGAGTATGCAGGGGTTTCTGTGGCTTAATGAAAGCCTCGAAGTCGGTGGATGATTTGACTTTCCTTACAAATAATTTACCCACGTTTTTATCTAATCTAAAACTTTTCCAAAGAGCAGAATGGTCTTCATCGCCTGCGACAGGATTCGTTGCTCTGGATGTTTTAAAGTGTAGGCAGATGTTAAATAAGCTGTAGTTCTAAGTGTGAGTGAATGAGTGAAAACCTTTGTATAAAAGGGGAGGGAGGAGAGCTCTCATTCCTTACAGCTTGCCTGGGGTCTCTTCCTGGTCCGTTCTTGCAGGAGAATGGTCAGCGTGTCCAGCTGTGCTGCTGCAGGGGCTGCTGGAGGAACTGGTTTGCCCTAAGCATTCCGCGTGCCAAGTTAACACATCACCTGGGCTGTCCATCTCAATGATGGAGCAGAAATCGCCTACTGGTGGTTTTGGCCGTAGCCAAGACAGTAAAGCAATAGTTTTTTATTTTGAAAAAGGCATCTTCAGACTCTTGGCGTGAAGCCTAGTGACCTTTGTGTTTTGATCAAGTAGGGCTTTAAAACAGTGACTCTCCAGCTCGATTCCACCTCTGATAAATTACAGTGCTGCTTCTCGGAGCAGCTTACGGCTTCCTCTGAGACTCCACAGACTGCTGGTTACGCAGGACTTGCTTTGGGATGCAGTTTCATCACATTGGCAATCTGTAATTTAACAGACGAGACGTCAAGTGCCAAATTTTGTGTTGTCATAGAAATTTATTGAGCTGGCAAGCTCTGCTGTTGTAGCTCACTGGAAAGCTGTTTCAGTATAAGCCAAATGTTAGGGTTCGTTTATTGCAGTTCTTTGTGTGTGTTGCTCATTCACAATTGCTTGTTTTGATGCATAGGGTTGAGTACGTATACTTTCATGGTAGTGAGGCAAAATATTGCAGAGATGATTAAAAAAAAAGTGTTTTTTAACCAACTTGTGGTGGATGCTTTGAATGATTCTGACCTCTTGATTGTTGCAGAGTGGTATCTAATTCATTATGCGTCTCGTTTTCTTCTTTCTCACAGTGCTGAAAGGGTAGTCATTCTTCAGACTGAGCTGTTTGCTAGCTCTTGCAGACTGGCAAAATGCAGAAATGAATAAATGTGGTCAAGTAGTGTGAAAACAACTAAACTTGTGTTGTTAAAACTCGGAAGTACTACTTTTTCCTTGTGGACGTAGTGATATCGAATGGTTTATGTAAGTTAAGCTATCAAACATGTCTGTATTAGCAATTTCTTTATTACGTTTTATTTTTCTTGCTTGCCAAGCTAGCTTGTAAGCAAAAATATAAAAGAAAGAGCTCCAAGGCATAATGCTGAATTCTTCTATGATTTAAACTTCCTACCCTGTGGTGTTCTGGTGGAAGCAGAAAATAAATACAGAGAAACCAATAACTGTTTTTAACACCATGTGAACAGCTTAAATATGTTTTTAAAATGAAAAGAAAATACCAAATCCAAAAACCTTAATTTAAATTAACAGGTAGTGATCCATAGCAAGTTAAAACAGTGCCTGGAATGTAGCTGTAAAGTTGCTACCAAACTGAAATCTAGTGTAATTCTGTCTTTCAGGTGCCATGTTTCAGAACAGAGGAAGACAACTGAGAAAGAAGAGCTGAAGAAAGTAACACAGAACCAGATACAGGCTAATTGGGGGAAAAAAAATTAACCTGTCTCTGAGGTGACTAAAGGGGAATAATGGTGATTTTGCGCCGGGCTCGGCCGCCTGCTTCCGCCCCAACCAGCAATGAATCTTGACTCGCTCTCGCTGGCCTTGTCTCAAATCAGCTACCTGGTGGACAATTTAACCAAGAAAAACTACCGAGCCAGCCAGCAGGAAATACAGCATGTAAGTAAAGCAAGGATGCCACAAAAGAAATTTTGGAAAGGAAAAAATGGGAGTGTCAAATGGAGTTTCTCTTCCCGTCTGAATTGTACCCTGCGGTGCTCTCGTGTGTGTGACTGTGTGCTGTTTTCTGCAGGGTTGAGAAGCGCAGCTTGGGTCTCTGATTTTCCTGTTGGTTTCCTCTGCCAGGTGATGGAATACAGCAGCTCAGAGCTACAATATTCTGTAGTTGAATATTAGGATTAACTGCTGCTTTTGGAGTGTGGTATGCAAAGCTCTCCTAACTCCTTCAGGTTAAGTCTTTCAACTTTTGGACGTTCCATAGAACACCGATTGGGAGAGGGAGGAAAACGTATGCATTTAATGTCCAGAGTTGTTGCACTGAAAGCACGAGTACATGGTTACTTACATCTGAATGCTTTCACTTACCTCAGATGGAAGACTTTTGCTCCTCGTCATTGGAAGAAGTGTTGCTTGGTGGTAAAGCCAAGCTGAGTTGGCCCTGTATTTTCAGAAGGCAGGCAGAGTTAACTGCAGATTGAAACCCAAATATCTAACATCTGGGCAAGAATTCTGGTTTAACTGACCCTTTCAAAAATAGCTCTGAGAAGCAGGATGGACTGAAAAGCATTGTCTGCGGAGGGGTGCTTAGGAGGAAGTGAATGTTACTGAGCCAGTTTTAGAAACTGGTTTAGTTCAGTTCCCAGCAGACAGCTGGGCTGGTTAAGCTTTTTTTTTTTTAACTTACACTAGTGCAGTCCTGTGGTGATTTGAATCAGGTCAGGAGGCCAGAGGGCTTAAGCACAATGAGTTTCTGGTAACAGCTGACTTTAAAAGTGCATTCATTGCTTATCTTGAGGTGAGAGGGGGTGATTTCGGCAGTATTCTCTGCTTAAAGTGATCTCATAAGCCATGGAGACAGAAAGCATCTCTTGTAACTTTTGTAAAGTTTCCACATTTTTGCAAGTTCAGTACTTGCAGGGGGCTCCTCTGAGATCATGCTGTCCTTTCAGTCAGTGTTGGTTTCAACAGAGAATTTGTGCAGCAAGGTGTAACTGAGGTATGACTTGCAGATCTGTCATGAACACTTACGTAAAGGATAATAAATGTTTCTTTGATTTGGGAGAAGATAGGGTTGATGTGCCATTCAGTTGGGATATAGATATCTCAAAAGGGGACAGATTGTTCCTTACCCTTCACGACAGGCCTCTTGGACTCACTGTGTTGAGAGACTGGAAACTGGTCTGTGGTAGTGGCTCTTTTGTGTATGTTTGGTTATAAGATAGATCTAGGATTTCAAGATTAAATTCCTAAAATTTACATGATCCCTTGTCTTTTTTTAATTTCCTGGTATGACTTTACTTTTGTTGTTGCTAGTACAATTTTTCCTTAGATAGTTGAAGAGATTGTATGTACATGCTTTAACTCTTTGTCTCACAGTACACTGCTTAGTGTAAAATTTTGTCATAATTCACTCAATTTACAAAGCTTAGATCTAAACGTACAGAGTATGTGGAAAACCATAGTTGGAGCTGTTCTTGTCACAACTGACCAAAATGACACTTGCATTTAAATATATCACTCGCAAGCGTAACAGTGGCAAAGCCTGAGGAACTAATTTCTCCTTAAACATGCTTTCAGTAGTCGTTTGACATAGGTGATGCTTTAAGGCTGCTTTTAAAAATAGAATGCATGTTAAAAAAACCCTTTTATGCATTTGTTAGAGAGACAAATTCTAAAGAATGGCTTCCTCTGAAGGGAGTTTTTGTGTTCTCCTTTTCCTGAATTAGTTGTAAGGAGAGCCTGGTGGGAGAGGAGGAAGGGCTTTGCAGACAGATTCGTCTAGTAAAGCAAAACTTTCTGGATCTAGAAAAGCAGAGTTATTTTTGAAATACCCAACTGGTCTCTGTATGATAAATCCAAATATGGGTGGCTCAAATTTTATCCTGAATCACAGACTGGTTGAGGTTGGGAGGGACCTCTGGAGGTCATCTGGTCTGACCTCCTGCTCAAACAGGGTCACCCAGAGCTGGTTGCCCAGGAATATGTCCAGATAGCTGTTGAGTACCTCCAGGGATGGAGACTCCACCACCTCTCTGGGCAGCCTGTGCCAGTGCTTGGTCACCCTCATGGTTAAAAAAAAAAAAAAAAGTCAGTCTTTACAGATTATTTTATGATTGGATAAGCTGTCTTGTAAATGTGTATGAAGGCTGCCAGAACAAGGGTTTCTTTCAGCTCTTCCTACAGGAAAACTAGCAATTCTCATTCCCTTTTCCCTGGAAAAGCTTTTAGGTGAATATAGTTACGAGTTGAAAGGTGCTACACTGCATTTCTAGCCTTCTCTTCCCCTCCTCCCCATATGTTAAATTTTCAAATTATTAACTTTGTGAAGTTGCTGTTATGCAAGGAAGCAATCTAATTCTGATGCAGAAAAGTTGTGTTGATGGCTTTAGTGCGTACAGTTTTCTCCTGCATCCATCTGCTTTGATGAATTCATCTTTGTCATAGCACCAGATAGCTCCCTAGGAGACTGATCCAGCTTCACGCCAGTGTTGTTAGCACATCTAAATCTACGTATTTAATTGGGATTGCCTAAACAAATTGCCTGTTTTCTGAAGCCTGAGCTAACTAGTCGAACTTGCTGTCAATTCCGTTTTGCTGCCTTTTGCACCAATCTGAGCATCTTCCTACCTAATCATGGGGGATGGCTGCTGTCGAAGACAGCGCTGTCAGCATAACTGGAGTGGGCTGTTTACTCTGGACTGACACACCATGAGCACGTATGTTGTAGCCTCTGGTCAAGAAGCAGAGCTATATCCATCTCGGATGTTTGTTTCCAGCAGAACAAAACTTGGCAGCTGCTGGAATAAGCAGGCTGTGAGGGAAAGGGGAAGCATAGTGTCAGATAACGGTAGAAGAATTGTGATGAGAACAATCAGAAACTGCAGAGCCGGAGTGGATGTAGCCTAAAGCAATGCTGTTTGTCTTTTTGCACCAAAAAGCTACTGGGAAACAAGGATATTTTTGACGGGGTGAAGCGGTGGGCTTGGTGAAGGCAGTCAGAGCATAGGCAGAACTGCTGGTTTTACTGGCACACATTTTGTCTGTCCTGCAGCTAGAAAGGGGGAAACAATGGCAAAAATTTTGCCAACAGATGAAGGTTGGATTTGATGTTAGCTGCTACTGTTTGGACAAAAGAAGCAAGCTACTGGTGATTAAATTACTTAAATTTCTGCCAGTATGGATTTTATTAAAAACAAGTAATGCTGTCCAGTTAGATGAGGTTTAAAGGAATGAATAAGCACTGAAACAACCTGAAGGTATACTTCAAACAACAAGCTGATGAGCTGGTCTCTGGCCAAGAGTTAAACTTAAGGCAATGATATGGGATGCTAACAAAACTGATATTGTTGTGAAGATTTAGTAATGAGTGATAGGTGTTGCAAATTGACAAATGCAGATCACCTATTTATGACTGAGGTATAGAATTCAGTTGAATGAGCTCTAATGATGGGAAAGACTTGGTAAAAGGTTTCAGCTGCAGGTGTTCAGCGCATGGTATTTGATTTTTAAAGCTTGCTAATGAGCAAGTTTGAGATGAACTTTTTCTTTAGATGGCAGGAAACACTTCCTGTACAGTATTCCCTTATGTCTTAAAAGGCCCTGGAGTAATGGCAGTCAAGTCAGTCATGACCAGAAGCTGCCTGCGAGGTCAGTGAAGGTGCTGTATGATGGCTTGTCTCTGGGATAAATTCCTGCTACACAGGCATAGCCCAGAGGTGCAGGCTGTCCCAAGGCTCTACTCCTGCGGAGTTAGGCACTGTAGCTGTGGGAAGAGGTGGGGAAAAGTGAGGCTGTGACACTCTGTGGATTCTGGGCTGCTTTGGTGGCAGAGAAGTTTGAAATCATCCTCTAGGTGACTTGAAAACTCCTTTTCACTTAGCTTTTTAAGAATACTACCCATGAAATGCATGACTTCTGTGTCAGTGACTCGTGTCTAGATTTGTTATCTCTTAGTTTATATTTTTCATTTGCAAATAGGGTTAATGACTTCGTTTCTAGGTTACTGATTAAAAGGGAGTATTCTTGGCAGTTTTGTTAAAACCGTAGATGACTTAACCACTAGAAGTACTGCTGTATCCACAATACTAGACCCGGATCTTGCTCTGTAATGACTGTATGCTACCAAGTTGTGTTTTGGATTATTATTTTTTTTTCCAGATTGTGAATAGGCACGGTCCCGAGGCAGACAGGCATTTACTACGCTGTCTATTCTCGCACGTGGATTTCAGTGGCGATGGTAAAAGCAGTGGCAAAGATTTTCATCAGGTACAGTTTGCACTGAGGCATAGGCCTAATAGATTTGATTGTTAAAAATCTGCAATAGCATTTGATCCATTTTAAGCACAAATGGCAAGTTAGAGGTAGTAGCTTCAAGCAAACTTCTTTTCTCGTGTACGGCCTTTCAATTGGAAGCGCCTTTTGCCAGTCCTCAAGTCAGAAGACAACAAATTGTTGCTATCTGACTCTTACAATCCGTTGATCTGGAAAAACAGATAGCTTCAGTACAATTGCTCTTTCTACCACATGCAGTGCTTTTTGAAAGCCTTTCTTTGTCTTCTAAAACTTTGTCCACATCCACCAACTGGCACTTCTGGTGCTGGCTATGTCTGTTCTCAGAAGTGTTTTGTCATCCTTGAGCAATTTGACACAAGACTTTTTAGCTCATAAATGGGAATCAAATATTCTTAAAATGTCTATTGCAGGGTGTGTGGTTGCTTACAGAAAATGAAACATTGCACACATGATGGAGAATGTTTGATCCCTTTCTCAGCCTTAAAAGAAAAAACAAACTAAACCTGAAGGAAACTTGAATGAAAAGAAACTAGTTAATGAGAATTTGGGCACTTAGAATCTTTGTTTAGTTTTACTGCACACAGTGAACAGTAGTAGTTCTGTTTTGTTGTCCTGTTACAAAACAAATGTTCAAGTTATCTTGTTCTTTTCAGACTCAATTTCTGATCCAGGAGTGTGCGTCGCTCATTACAAAACCAAACTTTATCTCGACGCTGTCCTACGCCATTGACAATCCCTTGCACTATCAGAAGGTTTGTTTGCTCCTTGAAGGGGATCCCTGTGTCAGAAACGGCAGTGAATTGGTCTGTAGGAAACCAGCTGCTTTTCCCTTGGGTTTTTCCTGGGGTTTTTTAATGGCTGAGACTGGTTGTACTAAAGTTGTCAAAAATTGAGCTTGCCCAGAAGTCGGGGGGTTTTCTGTTAAACTGAGCAAGTTATTCAATCACTCAGAATGACTGCAGACTAATTTTAAAGCTTAATCTAACGTTAATACTTTATGGCTTGTTCATGGCAGCCAGAACCAAAATAAATCATCAGTGCTCCTGTTTCTTTCAATATGAAAGCCGTGATGGGGGTTTAATAGTGAAAGTGTGAGATATGCAGTAGAAACTTTTAGTCTAGATGTATATAAAAACAGTTCCAAAGATGCTTTGTTTAGCCATATAAGTTTTGTGTTAACCTACAGCAGAATAGTTACTAATATTCCAGACCTGCAAAAGGACTCTAGGTAGCCTGACACATTCCGAATGAGACTAATCATATAACAGCTTCCATTTAACTCTTCTTACCTTTTTCAGAGTCTAAAGCCTTCACCCCATTTATTTGCCCAATTGAGTAAAGTCATCAAATTAAGTAAAGTTCAAGAGGTAGGTGAACATGTATTTAAAAAATATTTTAATGTTGCTTTGACTAAGCTTGTTAGAAAGGATGATGTCCCCTTACTTTGATGTTTGTTCTTGTTTTTAGGTGATTTTTGGTCTTGCTTTACTGAACTCTTTCAGCTCAGATCTACGAGGTTTTGGTAAGTGAAGCTTCCAAAGTACTGCAGCAGGGATGCCTTTTTTTATTTTTAAGCTGTGGGCTTTCTAAAGGGGTAGATGTGTGCCTGTGTGACCCGAGTAATGCAAGACCTTGCAATCAGTAGCGCTATTGAAGTCTTAACACCATTTTGAGAGGAGCAATAGATAGCAGTAGTATTGTCTTATATGAAGTTGGAAGTCCCTCCCGTGAATGACTTGCTAGATAATGAATGAATTGAGGTACTGTGATATCTTACCTTTTAGTTGTTTGTTAATATTTGGGTTCCGAGGTATGGGTTCCGAGCTATGGATTCCGAGTCTTCTATTTTAAATCTGAACTGTTGTGGCTTGTAGTAAACAAACTCAGATTAAGAGAATGGTACCTAGCTAAAAAGAGTCTTTATATTAAAAAGAAATTTTAGGTTTTGACTCTAGACTCTTTTTGTTTTCAAAAGCTGCCCAGTTTATCAAACAGAAACTCCCGGATCTTTTGCGCTCTTACATTGACGCGGACGTCAGTGGAAATCAAGAAGGTGGCTTCCAAGATATTGCAATAGAGGTCCTGCACCTTCTCCTCTCCCATCTCCTTTTTGGGCAGAAGGGAGCCTTTGGGGTAGGACAGGAACAGATCGACGCTTTCCTCAAAACATTACGTAGAGGTAAGTGTGGTGGTGGTCAGGAAGCCTTGACTAAACACAAACTTCGAAATGGTTTTTGTAACTTACTGTCAGTGCAGACTGAAATGGTGGGGACATAGAACTAAGTAACTCTAAACTGACAGATACCGCTGTTCTGGCATCTGGCCATAATATACTGTGTTTCAGTGAGCAGTAACATGGTCTCACGTTTGGCTTTTTGAAAAGTACGTTGTGATAAATACGTGTTAAGTGGGGGATATTCAAGTCTGTGTTTCCTTGCTGGTATGGGTTGGTATTTGGGGATTTAACTAAAGCAACTCAGAGCGCTGTAGTTGAAAAACTTGAATCCTTACAGTGTAAGGAACACGCGTGACCATTTCGAATAGGTGGGTTTTAAGCACTAGGTTGTTTTCATTGGGTGCAGATCTATGAGGGAACTCTATCACAGTGAGGGAAGTGCTTTTGAATAAAATTCTGGTTCGTTTCCTGGAAGCTACCATGGCCCTTGTGTGAAGGCAGGGGACGTTATCAATGTGGTAATCTCTTCCTTTCTGAAACAACAGTGTTTACTGTAAATCCATCAGAATAAGGAGGATTTGGACTGGAGAAGCTAACTGAATTTAACTCTACTCACTCCTGGGTTCTGCACAGACCTAGAGGAAGGCACCCTTTGTACAAGAGCAAAATATTTGTTCTATTTGTTTAAGTGTAACTTCTTAGGTCACGCTTGCTTTAATGAGTGTTAATGTTTCAGCTTCTGTAATTCCCCTTGCTTTGCTTTGGGAGATTGGGAACTCTTCTCTGAATGGCCCTAAAGGGTATGGAGACATTCTGCATCACCTTAAAGATAATGCTGTCTCAGGAAGGCCCACCCATAAGGTGCCTTTGCTGCTGAGCAAAACTCACACCCACACATGTGATCCTCTTGTTACTGTGTCTCTCTCAAACTTTGCTTTCCTGGAAGGAAGAAGGGAGTAGTCTCCCTTTCCATGCCAAGTGCGTGGTTTAGATTTGCTAGGTTTCCTACACTCAGTAGCAGATCCTTTGTTTCCTAATACTTCCTGATTTGGAGGAGAGGCTTTTGCTGCGCTGCTGTATTGTTTCCTGCTCTGTGCGTTTTTTGCATGACTGCTGTTAGTGACAGTCTAGTTCTAAACTTACCACCAGCGCAGCCGCAGTAAACCTGTATGAACGCACTCTGTTCTACATTCCTGTTCTCAAGGAATATCCAAGTGCCAGTAAAGAACTGGGAGGTGGGATGGAGGGAATGCTGCAGAAGTGCCCTGCAGCAGTAGGAAAACTCTAGCACAGTAGTCGTTTGCATGCAACTGGTATTCTGGGGGTTTCGATGCCTTTTTTTTTTTTGTTACTCTTGCCTCTAGATTTTCCCCAGGAGCGTTGCCCTGTGGTGCTTGCACCACTTCTATACCCTGAAAAACGGGACATTCTAATGGACAGGATCCTGCCTGATTCTGGAGGGATAGCCAAAACCATGATGGAGAGTTCTCTGGCAGATTTCATGCAAGAAGTTGGCTATGGTTTTTGTACAAGGTTTGTAAGAAAATGTAATTTTCAAGCATCTTGGGTGGCGGTGGATTTCTTCTTTCTTGAGGGAGAAGTGTTCTTTAAAGAACACTTAAAGTACTAAAATACCTAGAAGCTCATTAAGTATTATGAGGTTGTTTGTTTTGATTTTTCTTTTATATTTTACTTTCTTCTAATGTGTATAGTATGTCTGTTGACATTGTGTGGGATTTTGTCATGGTGAGAAACACTAGGTAAAGGTATTCACATTTGTAAAGGTTTTATAAGAATTTGACCATACCCTTTTTTTTTTTTTAAGTAAAAACAAAGTGTCTAGGTAGGCATAAATTCCAACTAAATCCTCCTGGATCTTTGGAATCCAGGAGGATCTCCTGGAAAAGCTTTGCTCTTGTCCTCAGCTCACTGTCCTCATGAAATAGATTACAGAAGAACTGAAGCTAATTGTCTCGCTTCAAGAGAACTGACCAGCAGCAGCCTTCTGTTTGTATTGGGTTTTGATCAGCATTGGTACAGGGTGTGATTGAGATTATTTGTAGCTGTAGAATCTAATTATGATAGTGAACTGGTGGCAATAAAGCAAAGTATCTTGACAGCTACATCTGTCTTTGCCTGCTCAGGCTTATTTTGGTAAAAATACAGCTGTCTTAAACTCACCCTGGGTTTGTGTGTATATTCATAGACATCTTCATTAGTGTTCCATATTCTTCCTCTCTGCCCCAGTCTGAAATGTTAGACAGGCAGCTCTGCAACCTTGCCTTGCTGGAGCCTGTGAAAGGGGCTGTCGTCCCTAGAGCTGTGTGAGTTTGCAGGAGCGGTGTCAGCAGGACTGAAGATCTTTGCTTGTAGCACCTAGCGCAAGTGTTGCATTACATGGGCTAGTTGTTTCTATACACGGGTGAATTGGAATAGCTACCAGAAAAGTGGAAGGAGAAGCTAGATTTTAGACACAAGCTGTCTATTGAAGAGTTAATTTGAGTATGTTAAAGGCTTATTTAGAATCCTAGAATGGTTCGGATTAGGAGGGATCTTAAAGATCATCTAGTTCCAACAGGGACACCTCCCACTAGACCAGGTTGCTCATTTCCTGCTGTCTGTCTGCTATCTGCACAAATCCAGCTCAATTTTTGAATGTCATTTTTAAGGATTAAGCGTAGTGCTCTAATACTGGTAGTGATACCAGGAGCCTGCAAGTGTGGCTGGTTTTGAAGAGGGACTTAGTCTTAGTCCTCAGGATGAACCAAACAGTTCTTTTAAAGGAAGATTCATTTAAGAAGCATAAGGTAAGAGAAGTAAATGAGTCTGTATTTTAAAAGACAGACTGTTTTGGGGAGGTGATCAAATCTCAAAGATAATAACCTAAGTTTCTGTTTATACAGTGAAGTACGGAAGCACACAATACAAATGTGTTGGAAGATAACTGAAAATTATTTCCTTTGTTAATGTGGGCCTGTTAATAAAACCTTTTTCCTGAGCTGTATTGATGCTGTATAAATCTTAAATTGTTGGTCTAATTATGAAGTGTTTGAAAAGTGAAACAAAAATTGCAAAAAAGGCCTTTGGTTCTAAAATTGGAACTCAAGCCTTTGCTCGTTGTTCGCTCTTTTGTCTCATTGAAGGTTTTTGCTAGTGACCTCTCATCAGAGACGCCACAGCTTGCATCAGGCTAAAAGACATACACTTTTCCGGTTTACCTTTTGAACAGCACACATCATTTTGAAATGTGCATTCTCAGAGCCTTTGTTTCACTTTCAGTTAGCAGAAAACTTCAGTCTTTGAAGCTTGGTATCACAGGTCAATACATGGAAGTGCTTTTAACAAAAAGCACTGCCAAACCTACCCTGTGCTTTTACTTTGACAGAGAATGGCCTGGGAAACATCTCTCACTTAAGTAGACTTAGTTTTGCATTGAATACAAGGCACAGAAATGGAAATATTTACACAGACTTTCTATTGAATTTCTCTTCCTTCTTGTCCTAGGATTTTTTTGTGTTGGATCATTTGACTAATGTAACTGGAGTAAATATTTTACAGTCTGCAATTAGTTTCTCCCAACAATCTCTTTGGTCCCAACTGTATTCCCAGGTCTTGCTTAGGTCTTATGTTGTGCCACAGTGAAACCTGCTTTTGTTTTAAGATCTCTCTGTTTTGTTGCATCTTAGTGTCGAAGAATGTCGCAACATAATCGTGCAGTTTGGTGTTCGGGAAGTCACAGCTGCCCAGGTTGCCAGGGTTTTGGGGATGATGGCTCGAACTCATTCGGGGTTGACGGATGGTATTCCATTACAAGTGAGTGGACTACTGGCGTGGGGATTATGTATATTTTATTCAGCAGAAAATAAGGAGTTAAAATGCCAGCCTCTATTAACTTAAAAATTGCTTTTATTATTCAACCCATTTCTAACTGTTCTGCTGTAATTGTCTATAATACATTCTTGAATGGAAGAGTCTCAGAAGTGCACAGCTGGTGTCGTTACTGGTCTGAACTTCTGCTTACCTTCATAGCGCTGGGAGTTCTGTAGTTAGTGGCATTTGAGGCTGCTTTATTTTTAACTAGTATTTGACTGAGTGTATTTAACTTGCAGTCTATTTCGGCTCCTGGCAGTGGGATTTGGAGTGACGGGAAAGATAAAAGTGATGGAGCACAAGCCCATACCTGGAATGTGGAGGTCTTAATTGATGTTCTTAAGGAGCTGGTAAGTTTTGTGAGCATCTTGGTCTCTTATGTGGAATATCTGAAAAAAGGGCATGTCTCAGTGTGAATATAAAGCTTTTTAAGGTTCTAGTAGCCTGAATGCTGTTGAATCTCACTAATGTAATTGCACCGCTGTGCTTAAGTGATTGGTGCTTTTTTCCTCATGAAAAAGAATAATTTGAGGAATTGGGCAGAAGTAAAAGCTGCCTGAATGACTAACTTGGATGCAACTTGAGATTTATTCCGCACTGATCCCACGTACTCCAGCATGTGTTCTCTGAGGGGTTTTGTGTTTGAACTTCTTTCTGACAGTGGAAAACTTTGTGCATCAGGCACCTTGTTTTGAAAAGCTTCTCACTGTAGGCATTAATGATGAAAATGAAACAAAATTGTAGTTGCTCATTCCCAAACTGTAAATGCTGCTTGCGTACAATGACGTGTAGGAAATAGGAAAGTTTTTCCACCGCTTTACAAAAATTGCTGCTTAATTAACTCAGTGAAACATGACTACTATTTCCTTTGCCTACCTTATATTGGGTAGGTTTTTCTTCTGTATGTTCCCTCTAATCTATGCGGGAGTCATTGTTTTGTTTTTCTAAACCTTGGAACATATTACTGGCTTTGTCGTTGGCGTTCATCTGTCTCCCCCCATAGTTCCTCCAAGCTCCCTCATGCTTATGGTTTCACACTATTGCTGAAAATCTAATAGGTGCTTTACAAGTACTTGCAGTGTGCATTCTTCAAAAAGAAAAGCAAGTTCTGTTTGCCAGCAGGTCAGACCCTTCTGTCTTTTATTGGAGGGCATCTGGAAGCCTACAAAAGGAATGAGTTAGCATGCTAAGAAAGGAGCTCTGTGTTTGGGTGGATTTGGAATGTTGATTTTTTTTTTTTTTTGAAGATACTTTAATGAAAGACAGCTACTGCCTGTAGTGCTGGGGGAAGTGCATTTTCACATGCTACTTCCAAACATGCGTCAAGTTCTCAGAACTATTTAAATCATGTTCTTTTTAAAACAAAAAACTTGCTTTCAACCAAAAGTCGAGTGAATGCTAAGCTGGATAAAATACTGATGAAGAGGGACTCTTAACAGAGTATTGAAAGTTGTAATCTTCAAGGCTGACTGCTCTGTTTTTCTGGTTGCAGAATCCTAGCCTGGACTTCAAAGTAGTAACCTATGAATTGGACCATCCGGGATTTCAGATTCGTGACAGCAAGGGCCTGCATATTGTAGTGTTTGGTATCCAGAGGGGGCTGGGCATGGAAGTTTTTCCAGTGAATGCCATATACAGACCGTGGAAGCATGCAGAGGGCCAGGTAGGTTTAGCAGTGTTTCTGCTGTATCTGTGTAACATTTGCAAAGTTCTTGAATTTCTTGAATGGCAAATGTGGACTGGTAATGTGAATTTTTAGACAAGCCACATTTGAGAATTTGGCCTGTAAGGTATAGGCCTCGGGTCCGTTAGTGAAGTACAGTCTGTTCGTTGAACAGTGTCTGCATTGTTTGGGGGGGATGGTCACTTGCTGTATGTGTAATAAAGCCTTCGGTTTTAGCAGAGTTCTGATGTGTAACCCAGCTGAGTGTAGAACTGTTGCTGCATGGCTGTGCTCTGAGGTTTTTACTTGGTTACGCAAAAAGGCTAGAGCAAAACCCAGCTTTGTGCAAACAAGTACCCTCAGCACACCTGTATCCGTCACTTTGCGAAGTCCTGGGAGGGGAAGTGTGAGGTTCAGTCTTGCATAAAACATACTGTTAATAAATCTTGGCTCATCTCTACTGCTTTGTTGATTTGCATCATTCCCAAAAATACGGCGGTTGATAAAAGTGCAAAGAACCTGAAATTCTAAAGTATTTTTGATGTCTTCTATTCCAGCTCTCCTTCATTCAACATTCCCTCATAAGCCCTGAAATCTTCTGTTTTGCTGACTACCCTTGTCATACTGTTGCCACAGACATCCTGAAAGCACCACCAGAGGATGACAATCGAGAAATTGCCACATGGTAAACCTGCTCTCTCAGTTGCTTTTCTTACCTAGATTTAGAGTGAGATTACTTTTCTGGTCAAATGCAGCTTTATCTCCATGCAGCCAGATTTATTTGTAGCTGCGTGTACATCCCAGTAGATCAGCCGTTAGCATTTCTTCCATGTTTGATCAGTGAAAGTTCCCATATTATCAGAACTTCCTACGTACTTCTATAAGATCTGAAAATGTACTGCCAGTTCTTGCTTTTACTGGGGTCGTCTGGCTGTCCGGAGAATTTCTGCTAATGTATCTTGGCAGATAACTGTGACCTGAGAGGAGGGGATTGAAGAGGTATGAATTGAAACCTGTCCATCCCAGGATGACAGTAGAGAAACTTGCTCTACTTGTATGAAAGAAGTCCTGGCATTTAAATAGTAAATTTATATAGTTATCACTGAATGAGTGCATAAAGCTGACTAGCGTGACTTTCCAAGCTGACCTTTACGCTCCTTCTTTGCTGATTTCAGTGAAGATATTTGCTTCTATTTCCATTGTATGGCCCAAACAAGGGAATTGGAGGATGGGGATTGTGGGTGAAGTGGGAGAAGGTGGCACTGGTTAGTTGTCTGTAAAGCAGACAAAGCAAGTAGAATATTTTCACTAAGTTTCATAGATGGGGACTCAGAGGTATTTAAAAAAAAGTGTTTTCCATTTCTGGAAATATTTTTCAAGCTAAATTATCCAAGTGACCCACCTCAAGCTGAATTTTTTTCAACATCAGCTTTCAATTCTCCCTCTTCCCTAACACAATCAGAAGCTCTTAAGCTGAAATTCATTTGCAAAATAAAGGGAGTTTGTTTTTTATGGTTGAGAATGTTCTTGTAGGCCTAATTGTATGTGATAAGAGCTGCAATATCAGGTTGTTTGCGGTGGATGTTACTTTATATCATCTTACAGCTGTTGCTACAAAATGCTTGAATCCAGGGTCCTGTAATCCACTTTGTAACTTTTTTGGGGGGTGGCTTGTCTATTTTTTTTTTCTTTTGTTAGGAAGAGCCTGGATTTGATTGAATCTCTGTTACGATTGGCAGAAGTGGGACAGTATGAGCAGGTTAAGCAGCTCTTCAGTTTTCCTATCAAGCATTGCCCAGATATGTTGGTATTGGCCTTACTGCAGATCAACACTTCCTGGCATACCTTGCGCCACGAACTCATCTCCACGCTCATGCCGATTTTCCTTGGCAACCACCCCAACTCTGCCATCATTTTGCACTACGCGTGGCATGGACAGGTGAGGATTTTCACTGGAGTGTGCCTGGAGTTTGTTCACGTAACTGAAAGCTTGTTAAATGGGTTGAACGGTTAGAACAGCAGTGCTTGTATTGGCTCATGAACTAGGTAATTTCAAACCCAAGAGGTAAATTATCGGTGGTTTGTGCAAAGAAATCCAAGCTGTTGTCTCCCTGTCTTGAAGCAAACTGTCATGATTTGATTTTCTTGGGGGAAACTTATTTGGAACTAAGAAATCATCTTCACTGAGATAATATTCCTGGAAAAGTAGAGAGACCAAAGTTAAGTTTGATTTTTTTTTTAATTTTTTTTTTACCTTTCCATTTTAACCAAAGTTTGATTTTCTATTTTATTTTTTTCTAAATAAAAGACCAACAAAAACCCCAAAACAGCAACAACCCCCCCACCTAACTCTCAGTCTCCCACATTGAAAGTGTAGAAACTTGAAGCAGTAACAGGTGAGGAGGTTTAAACAAAAACAATCTCCATTGTACTTGCTAAAAGGTGGAGACTATTCTAGGTATAAAGAAACTACTTATACCATGAGTTTTAAGAGTCTTGGGTGTTTTCTGCAAACTTGGGACTGGCTGCTGAACTTCTTCAAGGAGGGCTTCTATGTAGAGACAGGGTAACTACATATGCAAATCCTGTGCTTTTAAAGGGCAAACAAATAGGCTTTTATGGATTTGCCTCTTGGTATGGCCTTCATCGTTGTGTCCGTTGGTAGCTAAGCAAATAGGAGTCATAAGAAGAGGCTTAAGGCAGAGGAAGCCTCTGGCGTGGGGGGGAATCTGCATTAGGAAACATCTTGCCCTGTTCAAGTAGAGTTAATGATAAGAAGCTTGACTTCTGAGGTCTTGGTCTGCATTCACTGCAAAATTAAGGCTATTTGCTAGCCGAAGTGCTATGAACACTTTATATTTTTCCTGTTAAAGGTCTTCTAATTGAAGAATGGGGCAGTGAGGTAGAAGTGATGTGCTTTTGGCATAAGGTCTTGAAATGGCAGAATACGCAGTTTTTCCACAGGGTAGGCTTGAGAATAGAGTACAAAATGATGGCTGTCATGTGACATGGTGCCATCTGCAACTTGAGGATGTTTTCACTTCCCTGGATGAGGGAACTTTTAAACAAAACCCTTGTTGCGATCAAAATCTTAATTGTGTTGTAGTTTAAAGTTGCCCCTGTGTGAGCAAAGAACTCCATGCTTTGTTTTACACGTTAAGGTGTAATGTTGCAATTCTCACTTTAGGACATCATGTCAGGCATAAGATGTTGTAAATGATTTGCATATTCCAAAAGCAATTTCTCTACGTTTGAGAGGAGTTAGACCCATGCAGGGGTAGGAAAGAGATGGGGATGTACATACTTCACATTCATAGTCGCTCTGCATCCATTAGTTGTAGCTCCTGAGTAGTTTATTATTGTACAGTAAGAGCCCAACTCAGAAGCTAAGTTCTGAAGCTAAAGAGAAAATGTGTTTGCGTGTTAAGCTTTAGAGGTGAAATATCCTACTTAACATTCACAGAGTCAGTCCTTTTCCTAGAGGCATGAAGTACAATCCTAATTTAATTCTCCTTAGGGTCAGTCTCCTTCGATTCGACAGCTTATCATGCATGCGATGGCAGAATGGTACATGAGAGGGGAGCAGTATGACCAGGCAAAACTGTCACGTATTCTTGATGTGGCACAAGACTTGAAGGTAAGTTCTGCAAAGCACTGCCATTATTTTCTGTCTGATGTCTTATGCAGACTTGCTCATCTTTTAACAAAGGCTAAGCTTAACTTAGGCGTGACTAATTTAGTAAGGATTATTTTGTTTAAGCCTGTCTGAATTCAGTTGTTGCTGCTGTACCTCATTTTAAAACAAACAAACTAAACAAACCAGCCTATGTTTGTGTGACTTTAAGTGCTTTTCAGCTGAGTTGCGGTATCCGACTGCAGATGCTTTCTAGCCTGTCTGGTTGTGAACCCAAGACGTTTTACTTGGTGTTTGCAGTAGAGCTGGTTATTGTGGCTTAGTGACAAGTAACTTTGGAAGCAGTATAATAGAACTGCTTGCTTTGTGAGTGTACTGTAAATCCAGGAAGAGCTTTGACTCTCTTAACCTTGAATACCATTGAAATGGGAATGTAGAAAATACCCTTCAGACATTTGTGTGAAGGTGGCACCGCTAAACTTAATGAAACAGGGATTTCTTAAGAATACTGCTACTTTTCAGTTGTTTTATATGTTCACAAAAGAGACTGAAAGTTGTGACTGGCTTCTTCGAGGCCTTTATTGCTTCCTAAAGTTAGATGCAAAATAATTGGGTGTCTTGAAGTGCAAGAGCACCCACCAACTGCTGCTTGAAGTCAGTTTTGTTGTTGCAGTTACTGTGTTCAAAGACGAATGCTTTGAGCAGATACATTCAAAGTGGCTCTGAAGGGGTTGAGCTCTGTTTGCAGGGAGATGTTAGGCTCTTCTGATTCATTTTGTTGCAGTATCAACTTGGTAGCTCTCGGCCACTTGCTGGTGGATTTTCATATAGAGGAACTTAAAACTGTCAGCACAAGGTCGCTTCGAAGAAGGTAGGGTCATGCTTTCAAACGAGAGCTCTTGCTTATTTGTCTCACGAGCGAGCTGTAAGTCAGTCTAGCTGATAGTACTAGTCTTTTTGTTGACAAAGAAAGCATAGCAGCATGTGATAGCAAGACTTCTTTACTAAAAAGTATATGGGGATTAGAAAGAAAAGAAAGGAGAAAGGGTGTCCTTGTGTCTTCACTAGTAGTCTTCTGATTTTTTTTCTTTAGGCCTTGTCAATGCTGCTAAATGGTACTCCATTTGCCTTTGTTATTGACCTTGCTGCACTTGCTTCTCGACGGGAATACCTCAAACTTGACAAATGGCTCACAGATAAAATTCGGGAGCATGGGGTAAAGCAGGATTTTTCTTTTTATTTCTGCACTCTATTGGTGGCTAACTTAAGTCACTAACAATTTTATAAGTAGCTTTAAAGTTGTGGAAAGTGTCCATGGTCTTGATAGTTCAATGTTTTCACTGAACTATAATAGCTTAGTGCAATTCTTTCCACGATGCAATTGCCAAGTTTGAAATAGTGACTTGGATGCAGTTTGGGAGATTAAGATAACATTTTTTTTTTCCCCAGGAGCCCTTCATCCAGGCCTGTATGACTTTCTTAAAGAGAAGATGTCCATCTATCCTGGGTGGCCTTGCTCCAGAAAAAGATCAGCCCAAAAGTGCTCAGCTTCCTCCAGAAACCTTGGCGACTATGTTGGCATGTCTGCAGGCTTGTGCTGGGTAAGGATTATATTGCTTACCGGAATGTGTAATCTGTTTGCAACTTGTTTGCTGGCACACGGTCACAGGTGGTTTAGAATTTCACATGGAGAATGGGGTTAACGAGAGTATGTAAGCTTGTGTGGATAGATTCAGTAGCATGTTTAATTTTGCACTGAAACTTCCGTTGTAGGCTAGATCACAAGAGCTTGAAAGAGTGCTCTTGTCTTTATAATCAAACAGCTGAGGTGATCTTCATAACCAGGGGATGGCTGGTTAGCCAGATCCTGGGTTGTTAATGACTAAGATACAGGGCCGTAATTTGGACTAAAAGGAATATAGACCATAACTACAGAATGGGACAGCATCTTGGAAAACAGTGACTGTATAAAGGATTTTGTGTTTGTGTTAAGCCAGTGCTTCCCTGTGTGGTTACTGGCCCAGCAGAGAGGGCTAATGCAATCCTTACGTGTAGGAGAAAAGTGGTAAGTGGTGACTGTAATGTAATTGCGACTGAAACTAGACATGTGTAACTTCTTTGTCTTTGTTTGAGACAGTGTCACAGTAGTCAAAGGGTGGAAAATATCTTAAGATCTTTTGCAGATCAGATTATTTAGCTAAAGTCCACAAGAAAAACGTGTGGGTTCTAGAGAGCTGTGGTGATCTGCTAGAGAGAGTGGTAGGCTACAGAAAGACTAATGGAAACTGAAATTGGACAAATCAATTTTTGAATGTTGTGTTAATGTTTAGTAAAAATGACTGTTGGGAAATATTTGTGGTGTCACTTCTTAATACTGTCAGATCAAGATGGTACTTAACTGCAGCAATATTTCAAAGATAACTGGGCGTAGCATAGTGCAACCTGTGAGCCAGAGAGACTGAAAGCTGGAGATAGTGCCAGTTTTGGAGTTAAATTTTAACACCAGAAGAGGCTGGCATGCCCGAGTGCATGTTACCTGATCTAAGGCTTGTGTTGTGTCCCTTGGCATAGCCAGCATTGTCTTGACAGATGAAAGAAACATTTCAAAGGTATCCAGGATGATTTGTGGCTCTCGTGTCGATGCTAAGAAATGAGTATCGACACAGAGCTGGCACAATTTGTATTTGAACTGGAAGGGAATTTGAGGTACCTGTAAGATTTTTTTAGGAGAAAGAAGTCTCCTGATTTCTACTGGGACCTGGGTGATTGAATTTCAAAACGCGGTTGCAGTATTGTTTATGAAATATAATAGTCTAGCACACCTCTTGGACTGAAAAAATGGCTATTATTTTTCAACTCAGAGTACGTCTTGTGAAGCTCTAGTTCACAAATTAACTTACATTCATTATTTTGCATGCTGCCATATCCAGATTTTAGAAGTTTAATAGTTAACTGTAGGCTTGACTTGCATCTAATGTCACTGTGTTCTGAATCCTAATGTGTTACCAAGTTTTATTTATTCAATTAATTCCAAAAGCCACTAGTTCTCTACTGGCACAATTCTCTCAGCTTTTGGTTTCTTTTTATAGCTACTTGTATTCCCTTTTATGCAAGAATGTGACCTACTTGCAGTCATTTCCCATTAGTTATTCTCTTTGAGCTTTAAAAAGAAAATGCTTGGATTTCTTTCATGAAGCAATTGCTTTGATTAGCTTAGGTTTCAGTCACGAATGGAAGCAGGCGTTGTAAAGACTTGAAGATTAAAATCGCAGTAAATATTAAATACGCCTGGGAGAGTAGTTCCACTTCAGTAGCTGAAGTCTGCCGTCTTCTAAATCTGTTGATTTAGGAGCCTGCTCTTTAATTAGGCTGTAGTTATTTCTTGTCCCGTTTTGTGTCCAGGGAAACACTTTTCTTAGAACATGTATAGGGTCCTGGTGGCCGAGACTTTATTTTTCCTGCAACTTGTTTATCACTGGTGAGCACTGCATTTATGGCATCATGTAGCAGTGAGGCTTCAAAAAGAAGTTAAATGTTCCTTTTATTACTGAGTGGTTTTCAAGTAAAGTCAGGGTAGTTGCAGGTACCTCAGGCTGACCAAGCCTGTGGTTTGGTAGCAAACTGCTAATGAGAAGTCCTTCCCTCAAGGAGCTGCAGTGAGTTGAGAGGGGTGGCAGTGCCTCTTCCATGCTGTTGTGCCCAGCACAGTCCAAGGAATGGTCATTCCTTCTTGGTCCTTGCCTCAAGAAGGGAAGAGACTTCTGGCTACCCGTGCCTAGGGGAATGAAAAGGCCTTTCCTTGCTCTGTAAAAATGGGTTAAAAAAGAAAAAAGTGAAATTGTTATTCCAACAGGCCAGAGCTTCCCTTAAGCTGACAGGTTTTTTTCCTTTAGAGCTGGCTGACTGTTGGCCCTGGCTTTCCTCCTTACTTGTATTTCAAAGTTATCCTTCCTGCGGTTTTCCCCTAGTTCTCTTCTGAGAATGGCTGTGATTTTGTTAGATGCCTGAATATATTTTTACGTAGAACTTAAAGATGAACATTTTCTTTAAGATCTAGTTATCAAGTCCTGCACACCTACTTTCTTTTTCAATTAATTTCCCTTAAATGCACGTGTTTTTTTGTGAAAACCTGCGGTTTTGTGCTATCTAAAGATATTGTGGTGTTTGCATCTTGATAGAGCAGCGTGGTTTTTTGACATGATAAAACAGTTAACCTTCAGTCTGTCTAGATGGCAGGACGTAACGTTAGTGGTTCGCTCCAAAGCGCGAATGGCCTAACTGGTCACCATGAGTATCAAACTCTGGGGTTGTAAGGCTGTCTTAGTCTTCGCTGGGGGCTGCCATATTATCTACAGCAGATTAGGATTTGTTTTACTGAAGTGTGCTGTAGTATTGAAGCATAAAGACACTGAATTTAACTGCTACCAAAAAAAAGGGGAGGGTGAAAGATTGAGGGTGATAACCATGTGTGAAGTCATCTCTTCAGTTGCCAGTCCTGTTCCTCGGTTAGCTGCAGTGCTGTGTGATCTTGGAATGCCTCCTGCATCAGGAAAAAACTGTGCTGTCTGTTAATTGGTCATACATACATTTAAATGTTGAGATTTCTGAGGCTGTGGCATTGGGGTGTTGACAAATACATACTGTAGGTACTGAGCCTACCGTGTGCCGTGCTCAGAGCTCTGTCTTCAGGTCTGGTTTCGCTTTCTCAGAACAGAAATCCCTTTGGGATTTTTTTGAAGGTAGGTTTCTGATCACTTTTTGATACACCCTGCCCAAGCCCTTTGCTTTTAAGGTTTTTGACACTAGGCCTTGGTGAGAGGATGTTAAAGCACGTAAAGGAATCAGCTTGTGAAACAGTTGATAAAATGTTTGCTGCTGTGTGTGGAGACGTGCTCCCCCATGGAATCTTCCTAGATTGCCCTCTCTGTCTCAGGCGAGCTTTTACCCACACTACAGGGTGGGTCACTGGCTCTGGAGAACAACTGGAAGCCCCTAACTCTGTTTAGTCTGTAATGGGATACTTGCCAAAGCTGAAGGCTGATCTGCCTTAATTGTCAGGGTGGTTCCTCTCTCTTTCCCCTCATCCCAACAGCTGCGCACTAAAATCTTGTGAAAATTCAATTAAAAGGAGGAATCTCCAGACAAGGTTAACAAAGCTGCCTTGGTATAGTTGCACCGTTACAGGAAGGAGTCTTCTCCTTTAGCTGTCCTCACTGAAAAGGTGGAACTAAAGTTCAGGAAAGCTGTAAATAATTGGCTGTATTTTCCGAAAGGAAAATGTTAGTGTTGTGTTAGTACGTTTGTGGTTAGGTATTTCAGTGGCAGAGCTGGCTTTCCTTCCAGTTTGGGAACCTGGCAGTCAGACATGGAATACTTTGGGAAGAGGTACTGACTGCTCTTGATTGTGCAATGACTTCATGCCTGAGTTTGAGTTTTTTGTTGGCTTTTCCCTGTCTGTGTTTTGGTTTAATGTTAGTGTGTGAAGCATGTCTTTCAGTTTATAGACAGATGAATGTTAGTGAATCAGGTGGTGGTATTTACCTCTCATCCTGTTTTGTCTTGGAGCGTGTAGTCATGTAGTCATCAAGCTTTAGTCATGTTGTATCTCCCCTTTTGGAGAGGCTTTGTGTGTAACGAGTTTCAGAATGGGAATGATCACAAATAGTGAAGTCTGGGGACAGGAAGGAGCCTTGAGCAGATTTAGACAAGAGATCATAGCATCAGTTACTGTGTGTTTTAATTCCTGAGGCTGAGCTCTATATAGCCCATAACGTGGACAAGGGCAGACAGACTGTTGTAGACAGTCTTGTTCTTCCAAGGATTGCTAGAGCCATGTAGGTATATATCCCAGCTTTCTGTAAGACATCACTTGCTGGGGTAACTGTAAAGCAGTATTTGGATTATTGAAAACAAAGGAATAATCTATAGGAGATTAATTTTTAGGACTACAGTCTAAAATTTTCTGTTTAAATATAGCCATTTCTCTTGGGACATGCTCTGCTGCAAATTTTGCAAATAACACCGTGTAGCTTCTGCTGGGGTTGTTTTGCAACTTCTATTTGCGAAACGTGGCCCCAATTTCTGTATGAAAACCAAGTAAGGTAGGGGCCTTGGCTTCATGAATGTTACATGGCTCGCTATCCTACTTCTGTGTTCTAGGAGTGTTTCTCAGGAGCTGTCAGAGACGATCCTCACCATGGTAGCAAACTGCAGTAATGTCATGAACAAGGCAAGACAGCCACCACCTGGAGTCATGCCAAAAGGACGTCCGCCCAGTGCCAGCAGCTTGGATGCCATCTCTCCTGTACAGGTAGACAACGTGCTGCGTTTTTAGAAGGTGGTGTTGATTTAGGATTAGTTCTGCTGCACTATTTGAGCTCTTTCAGCAGGACTAAGTAAAGCATCATCTGGCTCCCTTAGTTCTACGCTTGCATGTCTAGATAACTTGCTTGTAACTACAGAATAAGCCGGAGGGTTGTAGTTCAGAACTGTCTTTCACTTCACAAATGTCTGTAAGACGTAACTGAAGTATAGCAGGATGGGAGCACTGGAGAGGGATAGAGATTTAATTTACTTAAAATAACTGAGGGTTTCGTTTAAAGTGCTGAAATTTACTAAGACTTTTGAGAATTAAGCACTGCCTTTGAACCTGATGTGTCTTGTTTGTAGCTTCACGGGCCAAGCAGCAGTGCTAGAGCGTAAGGACTTGTTATAACTGGGGCTCTTCAGCTCTCAACTGAACTGCTCTTTTAAAAACAAGGTACATTTAAGTTACTCCCTGCCACTCATCATCCCTTCCTCCTCTGGGAGCAACACATTACAGACAGGTCTTGCTTCTAGCAATTACGTTCAATGGCAGATTTTAAAGCGGTGACAAGTTTTTCACATGAAACAGTGGCAATTCAGCATTTAAGAATGTCTGAAGCATCACTAGATTACGTAAGCTAAATACAGAGAGCAGTTTCCTTGTAAATTGTTGCTTTATTGAAGTTGCTCGTCAGATGTACCAAATATCTTGGCAACCTGCTGCAAATAACTGATGTGAACAAATAGAGCAGCAGATGTTAGTCTGTAGTCGTGCTGTATTTTGGGTAGATAACGCAGTTTTCTGCTGTTCCTAGTCAGGAGCTCTTAACTTGGTGCTTTGTCAGCTGGTGTTGTGCCTTCCCTCCTCCTCATCACCCAGGTCTTAGTGCTTTTTATTGAAGACTGCATTCAGGTATTTAGCTGTGAAAAGTGGACATAATGGGATCCTTCAGACACTCAAAAACACCCTGTAAGCTTGATATGAAATAGCCTTCATAAGTCTTGGGATGAGGTCTGAGGTCACAAACTACAGAGCATAAACTAGTCTAGTATAAAAATCTACGTGCTGTTTCTTAGCATTTATGGTTGTATTACACTTAACTGGCGACTATGGAACAATCATCCTTTCTGTAAAACCTCTGATAGAATAGGATTTTATGGGATTGTATAAGAAAAAGTGAAATCTGTAGCCAAACTAATATTTGGGGGTTATCTGGATGGCGTCAGAATTTAAAGTAACAGTGCAGAAAAGCTCTTTTTAGGAGTGTTTTGATCTGTAGCTGTCTTACACAAAACCTGCCAAAAATCAGCTTGATTGTGGTTTGTGGATGTCTGTGTATAATCTTCCTTTCTCCATTCAGATCGACTCCCTTGCGGGAATGGCATCTCTTAGTTTAGGTGGCTCAGCTGCTCCTCATACCCAGAGCATGCAAGGCTTCCCTCCGAACTTGGGCTCTGCATTCAGTACTCCTCAGTCACCAGCAAAAGCATTTCCCCCTCTTTCCACCCAAAATCAGACAACAGGTTTCAGCGGCATCGGAGGACTCTCTTCACAGCTTCCAGGTACTGCTGTTCGGGTGGAGCGGTTGGTATTTTTAACATAGCAGAGCTATTCTTGCCACGTGGCTGTTACTGCCACGGTTAGAAATACTGGACAAAAGCTGCATCTCATGTGGGAGGGAATTACACAGTCCTCGCTCCTACGTCACTGCTGAAACAGCACTTCAGGAGCTTGCAGCTGCAATAGGTGAAAAAGTTTGGGAGTCAAGAGGGGTGAGTGTTTTGATGGATTTTAGCAGTGTTATTTTATGTTGGGACAGAGGTAAAGAGTTGCTTGATATTAGACAGTTATGAGGCTGTACAGCTTGGAAATAACAAGTACTGGGATTGAGAAGTGCGTACTGGGAAGGATGCAACTGAGATGACCAGTTGTTTGGTTTTCAGTAGGTGGTCTTACTACGGGTAGCCTGACTGGCATAGGAACTGGAGCCCTGGGCCTTCCTGCAGTGAACAACGACCCATTCGTGCAGAGGAAGCTGAGCACATCTGGACTGAACCAGCCGACATTCCAGCAGAGTAAGATGAAACCTTGTAAGTGGTAGTGTTGTCTGTGGCTGTGAAGTGTGACTGTGGTCTGCAGTTAATCTGCATTTCCTTCAGGGGAGGCTTGGATCTTTAGGTGGCAAATGTTAGAAATGTGGCCCTAGTATTATGCCATTAGCCTGGAAAAGTAGCTTCTAAACATCTACACTAAAAGTCTGCCAAGTAGCCGGGGGTGGGGGGGGGGGGGATTGAAAAAAAGCTGTTAGCCTAAAAATATAGTGTTACAGATTTGCATGAATAGTGTATTTATGTCCTTTTTTTTGTTCTGTGTTTTGAACAAAAGTGTTGTCCTGCTCTTTGCAGAGAATCGTATGCCTATGATAAGAGGGTGGGGTTTGTTTTGTTTGTAACAAGGTTAAACAAAGCTACCTGGGTATGGTCCTGTTGCAGCAGAGAACTTGCCAGGTGAAGCAGTAAATTAGACTGCAACACTGGATACAAATAAGACTAACAAAAGTTGGTGGGAAGATGGTTTTTGGAAGGAATAATTTGGTTCCTAACAGTGAGCCATTATCCTTAACTCATTTATGCCTCTGAAGTATGCTCACAATGGAATGTTTAAGCGATCAAATGTTGCATTTAGGAAGCATAGCCATACGCCAAACCTTTCACATTGCTGTTATTACATGTCTCCTTAGATAGCTCCTCCATAAAAGCAAAGTTACCAATCTCTACAGGGGTACAGTGGAGGTGGCTGTTGTTGATTTATATTTTTGGGCTTGAGCATTCAGTATCGACTTGCTTGAAGCTTGCTGGCTGGCCTGAAAGTTTGTGTGAAAGTTTGTCTGCATGTTAGTGTTGTGTAGCATGTTTTATTCTAGTCTGTTTTGCATTCATTTAGTTTAGGTGTCAGTTGAGGTTAGCTTGGGATGCAACGGGTTCTAGGACTACAACAGTATGAGGTTAATTCTGTCTTACTACTTTTGCGTAAATGTAACATATTGAAAACAGATTCTTAAAAAACAATCCTGTCTATTGAAAAGGTTAAATATCCTGCATTTTAGGAGAGCTAGCAGATTCTGTGTAGATTGATGGAAGAGTTGTAAAGGACTAGATGAAATCCTGACTGCCTGAAGTTGTTCTGAGCATGATACCTGTTCCCTTTTTTAACAGCTGACTTATCTCAGGTGTGGCCAGAGGCTAATCAGCACTTTAGCAAAGAAATAGATGACGAGGCAAACAGCTACTTCCAGCGCATTTACAACCATCCACCACATCCGACCATGTCCGTAGATGAGGTGAGTTCTTCTGTAGCAGTAATTATTCCTTCATGTATTAGTTTTAGTGGAAGATAATAAAGGGCTAGTGCTAGATGCTGGCTTTCTTGCTTGGTTGAAAGTGTGTGTTTCTAAGACGGCATGCTTTCACAGTAAACTTGCAGTTGATCATTACATTCAGCTTTGAATTCTGTGGGCTGAAGGCTTTAGATATCTAATTAACGCTCCTAAAATGATGCTAAATGGGAAGAGCTTAATGTGGAGTGGAAGCTTGTGTGTTCAAAATAAGGGCTAAAGTGTGCCTTTAAACAGTCTGTATAAATCTTGGAATATATTTGTTTTTAAAGTATCTGAAAATGACTACAACTTTGAAATATATGAAGGTGTCTGAGCTTTGATAATTATTTTGGTTAGTCTCTATGAGAGTAATTATCAGTCTGATGTACTCGCTCTTTGAAGTACGTCAAATTTACTTTAATGTACTTGTGTGGTTATAAATTATGGAAGACACTGAACGTTAATTTTCATTTTTCTAATTTGAAGCAATGGAGTAGGCGGTCACAGTTTTATGTGAAGACAGTTACTTAAAAGAAAGGGAAGAAAACTAAAGTCTGAAGAGGAAGCTCGTCGTAGCCATGTAGAGTCTACTGGCCAAAACATGGTTTTCTTGAAGCAGTTATTTTGCAGTTTAGCTTGTGGTAGTGCAATTTACCTTAGTAGGTGCAAGTGCTTTTGAAACCTGAAGACACAGAAGGGCTGAAATAAAGCAAATCTGTTGGTAACAACTTCCAATTTCTTTGCAGGTCTTGGAAATGCTGCAGAGGTTTAAGGACTCCAACATTAAACGGGAACGAGAAGTGTTTAACTGTATGCTGAGGAACTTGTTTGAGGAATACCGTTTCTTTCCCCAGTACCCAGATAAAGAGCTGCACATAACAGCCTGCCTCTTTGGTGGGATAATAGAGAAAGGACTGGTTACTTATATGGCATTGGGCCTTGCCCTGCGCTATGTTCTTGAAGCCTTACGAAAGCCTTTTGCATCCAAAATGTACTATTTTGGTATTGCTGCACTAGATAGATTTAAAAATAGGTGAGTGTGGTTTTTGGTAATACGCTTGTAACACTACATGTAATGTCTTGCTAACCCTGAACCTGTTCTAATTACACAGTACAAGATTGCCTATGTGTGTTAGCAATTTACACATCTCAGCTTTCAGGATTACTTTAAAGATACACTGAGCTGAAACAAAATATGCTGGTTAACGGGTGACTTTCTCTTAAAATCAAAACGTTAAATGTAGTACCTGTAGGTACTGTTTGTAGGACGAACTGAGATGCTGGAACTACTTAGTGGACTTTGCTTATAAAAATAATTCAGTGAAGTGTTGAATATAAAAATAAGTCAGTGAATAATTCAGTCGTCTTGTTAGAAATGGGGTGAACGTACTTAAGCTTTACGGGTGCCTTCTAATGGAGTGCTATTTGTGCTCTTTGTTAGTGAAAGACTGGCTAGAAAGTAAGCTCTAGGACTTTGGTTTTACACAGAAATCAAGTATGGCAGAAAGTATCTCAAAAAAAAAAAAGCTTTCTCAGAGCTTTTAATGGATTGCAGCTAGAGGAGACTCTCAAGGCAGGCTGCCATAGTAGGCAGGATTGTACACCTGTGGGAAAAATCTCCATTCTGGAAGAAGATACTTGAACTTGAAAAGTATTAGAAAGCTTCCTGGATGCTTGCTTCCTTTAATGTCTAGAAAGGTGTGGACTTGAAGCGTGGACTCATAACCAAGGAGCACATTATCTTCTGTCCTTACTCTCCTTTTATAGTTCATCTGCCCTGCAGTGTTTCATCTGTAATAAAAGCTGTTGCTTGCAGCATTCATGGATAGATATTGTGTTGTGGAGTTAGTGGAAGAGAATGGATAAAGACACTTAAGGCTGACATACTTGAGACTTAGCCACTATCCTACTCCTCTTAACTGTTTTAAGTGCTCTTAACTATTTTAAGTGTGACTTAAAGATTTTACTCTCAATGAGGAGTAGCAGCATCTAGCATTCATAAGTAGAACTATATAATAATTGGTGTGTGTAGGTGAAGCTTCTGTCTTGGGTGTTAGGGACACTCTAGTTTGCTGTTTAAAATGCACTGAGCCAGGCTAGAAATTACTTCTCCAGTAATCTTATTGCACCCACTGAATATAAATGCAATTGTGTGCTCAGTCAGAAGCATGGAGATGTAGGATGAGTTGCTATGAATAAACCTTGTGTTTTGCTGTTAAATGAATTCATTTCAAATGGGTTTTGCAACAAAAAGTACTCTGTAGAAAATGCTTTGTTTATAGCACAGCTGCTGGAAGCAGTCCACAAGTGATTCTGTGATGCAGTATGGGAGTGACACCCCAGTGTTATATTTGTATTTCTCTGTAATACTGGTGGTGATCTGGGCTTCTGT
Organism: Rissa tridactyla; assembly: GCF_028500815.1. Classification (NCBI taxonomy): domain Eukaryota; kingdom Metazoa; phylum Chordata; class Aves; order Charadriiformes; family Laridae; genus Rissa; species Rissa tridactyla. The sequence continues at coordinate 72,945,693 of NC_071469.1, read as the reverse complement.
TTCTGACTAATGTGTATTTTGTCTGACAGATTGAAGGACTATCCCCAGTATTGTCAGCACTTGGCTTCTATTAGTCACTTTATACAGTTCCCACATCATTTACAGGAGGTGAGTGTGTTCGTATTAGCACACTAACTTTCTATGGTTATAAACTCTTTTGAGTAAATTCCTGTTTTCCTTTGGAAAAATAGTCTGAGTTGTTGCAATTTTAGGTAGGGTACAACTGCAGAATCAAATGCTGTTCCTTAAAAGTTTTGCCATGGGATGGGGTGGGTGGGTGACAATGGTACCTCTTCTGTTCCCGTAAATCAGTTTGGGTTGCTTATGTTGAAGTAACTTCCTGAATATAACTGCGTGATCAAGCAGTGTATATGGGCCATGCCCAAAGGGTTTAAAAGCCTTCAGTGGATTCACATTCCAGTCCCTTAAGGATTTGGAATTCTCTTCTAAAATAGAGGGCATTCGGCTGGGTTTATACAGTTTCATATTCAGACCTGCTGCAGTAATCCGGATACAGGTGAGAAAAACTTCATTCCTGAAGGTCTGAGCAGAGTAATGGAAATACGCTGTAGTCGAAGGAGTAAAAGCAGTGTTGATCACATGGTGTCTGCCTCCGAGGTGCTTTCGCTGATAGAAGTACAGAAAAGCTAATCCCAGTGCCAGAACTTGAGAGTGTAATCCTAAATAAGGAAAAATGTTCGGCTCTAACATTAGAGAGACCATCTACCGGACGCTGCCAAGTCCCATAGCAGTCTCAAGTTCACTGACAAGTTTCAGACCACATCTCTTAAATGATAGTGCGTTGTCTGATGTGACAAATTTCTGGGTGAGTGTATGACAGTGGGGAAGAAACTCATTTTCTACTGTGGTTAGAGGAATGTAAAATCTTAGTTGACCATTTCAGAACTGTGGTTTTGCTTATTGACTGTGAACTTCAGGCTTTTCTGTGTAGCTGTTAGGAGTCTGTGGGGAAGACTTCTTACCTGCTGTGTAGCTGGTTTCTTGATACTCGCACATTTTTGTTAGGCTCTTTCCCCTCCTTTGCTCTGCTATCCCAGGCCCGCAGGGATGGGGGTTTTTGAGTAGTGCTCTGTAAAATTTTAAGAATTGGCATCAACCTGTTGAGGTCAGAGATAGAGCTTGAGGCTCCTCTCCAGTAAGAAAGGAAGTAAATAGTGACAAGATACGCTTTACAAGGGTATACGGTTGTGGTTTGCAGATTCCCTTAATGGCATTAGCGTCAAGTATTTAAAAGAACGTTGGCAAACCTTTATACTGCTCATGGTAAAACAGCCCATAGTTTTGTTGCTGCATGTGAACTTCTGTATGTGCTTGTTCGCCCTGTTTTAGTACATAGAATATGGACAGCAATCCAGAGATCCTCCTGTGAAGATGCAGGGTTCAATCACCACCCCTGGAAGTATTGCACTTGCCCAGGCTCAGGCCCAGGCCCAAGTTCCAGCAAAAGCTCCTCTTGCTGGCCAAGTCAGCACTATAGTAACCACCTCAACCACCACCACTGTTGCAAAAACCATTACAATCACCCGACCAACTGGAGTCAGCTTCAAGAAGGACGTGCCGGTAAGTATTCTGTCACTCGTGCCCTCACTGAAGAAGCAAAGGAGTTAAGTTGCTGGTCTGGATTGAGTACATACAGAAAAAATCCGACTTAATTTCTATACTACAGGTTTTCAAACTCTGATCCGTATTTTATATCTAAAGCATATAACCTTTTAAAAATATGACCAACATTTTTGTAGAGAAAAGGCATTTTTGATCATGAAGTTGTGGAATTACTATTGTGTCAAATAGAAATGAGTTTATTGAGGCTTTAATTGCAGAGCCATCGTTTCTGTTAATGACTTGCAGTAAGACTCTTCAAATAGTTGGCAGCTGTTATTCTGCTTGGGGCTTGAGAACACTTACTGCGCACTAAATCACATTTGACCTAGCAGTTCTACCTGCATGGTTTTTCAAATCTTTAGTCACTTAGGTAAACACCTGAAGGGCTAGTCGGAGTTATTAGAGGGTTGGCAGATGGATGGTATTGGCTATACCACAGAAAGTGTTGGGGCACACTTGGTCCCATGTGTACGCTGAGGATGCGTAGAGCTGTTACTTTGTGATAACTGATGCCCTGTAAAGTCAAGCCTGTCTGGCTTCCTGGAACTGTCTGTGTACTTCTCTTAAAAGAAGTGCCTTAAATTGAAGGAGGCAAAAGGCAAAGGTAGCTGGAAGTTGCAAACAACTTTTGGGGGACAGTTCATAATGTAGCTATTGCTGTCTTTCACGCCTGATCATGTCAGGTAGAGAGCCGTTATTTTGAGGCATTTACATTGCCCAATTTTAAACTCGAGTCATGACTGATATTTAAAACTGTCTCTCCTTTCCCCTTAATTGCAGTGTAGCAGGTGCTAAAGCCCTTGGGTTTAGACCTGCAGCTGTGGGGACATGGGTCCCATTCTGTTGACTTACAGTTGACATGCTTTCTCAGAAGCGCGGCTCTGGGATTTCTCCTTCCCAATTCAGCTCTGAAGTGCTACTGGGGACCCATTACTGTGCTAAGTGCTGCTCTCTACTGTACGGTGATATTCTCCAAGCTGACAGTGTATGCAGGCTCTTAGCCTAATGGGTGCCATTGCGGTGGCACTTACTATACATGAATATAAATGCTAGAAGTTCTTTTTGTACAGCAGCATTCTTCTGAGTATTGATCATTGTTTGTAGAGTAAAAAAAAAAAATCACTCAGCTTCATTAGAGTGTTGCTGAAAATGAATCTGAGGCAGTAGATGTCACCTGTCATCTTTTTTTTCCAGTCCACAGAACAGAGCAAAAGTTTCTTTTGATGTTACCTCTAAGTATTGTCTAATTTTAACTTACGGTTCTCCCTCTAGCCTTCCATTAATACCACCAACATTGATACGCTGTTAGTAGCAACAGATCAAACTGAGAGAATTGTGGAACCTCCAGAGAACGTCCAGGAAAAAATTGCTTTCATCTTCAATAATCTGTCTCAGTCAAATATGACACAGAAGGCAAGTATGGAAGAACACTAGTAAAATTCCTTTTTTAAATATTCCTGGAAATCCATTCTAAAATGGTGGGGGGGTGATATTTCTAGAAAAATTCCAACTTGCAAAAAAATTAGGGGGGGAGTCATGCTGTAAAGAAACAGTAGTTTCCAACACTTTCTGCTTGAACCTCTTTGGAGATAAAATTTTTCAGGGAAAGGAGAGACGGAAGAAAGATACCTGTTCTTAATCTTCCTTTCTCCTACAGGTTTCCTTGTTTCCGTGTAGCCAGATCCTTTGTACTAAAGTATGTGTCTGGAATGCTTTGTTTTCAGCAAAGCATTTCTAGTAGATACCTTGAATAATCCTGGATAGTCCTTTTTTATGTTTTTGTAATTTGAAAGGATTGGAAAATACTAATGCAAGTTTCTGAAAAACATTAATGCAAGTTGAAAGAAACAGTCACATCTTAAATGGGCTGGGTGCCATTTGATACTGCAGGGTTTAGCTGATGGACTCTTGTATTTCAAGCTGAAATTCTGGGAAATTTTTTCTGAACTAGTAGAAATCTGGAGCATCGCTGCCACCTGTGCTATCTGTCTTGCAACAGACGGCTTTAATGTAAGGTGGTGACGCTTATTTTGCAGTTATCTGGTAAAAAGCTGAGAAGTCGGGGAGAAGTGAACTATTGTTCCTTGCTGATTTTATGATTAAGTCCTTACTGGTTGACCAGCTCTTTGGATAACGAGACACTGATTTCCAAGCTATTTTTTTAAAAAAAGCAAAGAACCTTAGTGTTAAAAGCAATTGACTGTGTTGGTCAGAGCTGACCCCAGGTGTTTGTGGTCTTCTCATGTCTTCTGTGGTGTGCTTTTTTTCTCTGGTGTGGAGACAGGTTGAAGAACTGAAGGAAACAGTGAAAGAAGAGTTCATGCCTTGGGTGTCACAGTATCTCGTGATGAAGCGAGTCAGTATCGAGCCTAATTTTCACAGCCTATATTCAAACTTCCTCGACACGCTTAAGAATCCAGAGTTTAATAAAATGGTTCTGAATGAAACCTACAGAAATATCAAGGTGAGTAGTGCAAGTTTTCTAATACTTGAGTAGATTTAAACATTTAAAAGTGTGCGGTCCTCGGGCTGCTTGCTTACCGTGTTGGTGATCTTCAAATATGGAATATCATTCAAAAAATCTACTTGCTAGCTTGCAATTGAACTAGCAGGTTGGCTCTAGGAATGCTAGGATTCTTCTGTTTTCAGTAAGGAATGTATCAAAGACTTAATTCAAACTGAATAATGAGAAGGCAAATCTGCATTTGAATTCCTTTATGTTGGTGAACTTCAAATTTGTGTGAGGATTGCAGATTATAACCTAGGGGAAAATTGCTTATGGTCTAGTTCTTTTGTGTGGGGAAAGTATAAAGATAAGAAAACCACATTCTTTCCTCTTTTGGTCAAAGGAGATTAAAAGGGAAGGGGAGAGGTTAGAAAGTGGAGGGGTAACAACCAAAATTTACTAGAAGGCTAAGATAATGGGAAGGGAAGGAGGAGGAAGAAGCAGTAGCCCAGAAGGGACGAGCGGATGAAACAAGTTTGTCAAGCACTATTTTTAAACCTGTTGGTGGGATTTCCTGACCACCATGGGTTACGCTGTAGTGCAAAAGAATCTCCTGGCTCTTTAGAGCATTGCTGACCTCGCTCCGTTCAGCTGATGCTCCTCTGAAGCTGAGGAACACAACTAACAGCAGAATACTTGTGATTCAAGTCTTGAAATGAGAGTTACATGGTTTCTCAAGAAGCGCAAACTGTAGCCTTCAGGTCTGTGGTGAAGCATTAAGAGGAAGCATGGCTTTTGAGTTTCACTTTACTAAGTGAGTAGTCGTAAGTCTCGACAGAGTGAATGGTAAGGTGTGGAAAAATGTAATCTTTTCTGATCCTTGTGAAAGAAAAGAAGTTTGAAATTACAGGGCAGATTTACGAGGTGTTGCCTTGAAGTGAAGGCTGCTCTTGAGTATCTCTGTCACGTGGCTGAAGCTGAGAACTTAATGTTCTAAAACTTTATATCTTAAGTCAGATCAGCTGTTGAATTTGGTTTTGAGTTGGATTATCTTCCAGTTGTTGCTCGAGTTCCTCTTTTTTTTTTCTTTAGGTGCTACTGACATCAGATAAAGCTGCAGCCAACTTCTCAGACCGTTCCTTGTTAAAGAACCTTGGTCACTGGCTGGGAATGATTACGCTGGCTAAAAATAAGCCCATTTTGCACACGGTGAGCTTCTGTCTTTACAGATTTGTTTGGCATGAGTCGGTATGCTGTTACGCAGTAGCATGGGCTATTTGGGAAATTTTGTCGCTTTACTGGTGCCTCTTTTTGTGTGCTAATTAAAAAGTATGATTCTAGAGTTGGTCGTTTAAGACTTCTAAAAAACTTCTATGTCAGAAAAGTTAAGTTCTTGCCAAAATAAATTAATTAACCCTGTGTAAAAATGTGCATCTGTAAATCTTTGTTCAAAAGTAACTGCTGCCTAGTAGGCTGTAAAATTCAAGGACTGTCTTGACTCAACCTTCCCAATGTGTCCTATAAAGAAATAGCCTGTAAGTGTTTCTCAGTTGTTGACGGTATTTTTCAGGATCTGGATGTGAAATCGCTCCTACTGGAAGCATACGTTAAGGGACAGCAGGAATTGCTTTACGTAGTGCCATTTGTTGCCAAAGTCTTAGAATCCAGTGTCAGGAGCGTGGTAAGTGACTTGTGCGGACAGAGTTATTGCTCAAGTGGCAAAGTAAGAAAGAAATTAGCTTTTTTCACAAAGTGAAAACTGATTGAATTTTATGGAGAGAAAAGAGAGATGTACGGGCTTCAAGTGAAGGAATTATGTTTTGAGGGGAAAATACATGGCCTGTGCATTTTTGCAGTCTAAACAGATGGTGTTACCTGAACTGTACTGTGGTATCCCTGAACAGAACTCTATTGAGACATGGAAGGATGCCATTGAAGAGGTTCTAGGATCTATTTATTCTTTGATTTATTTTTCTTTAATTTCCCCTGCCCCGCTTTGACCCTGATCAGCTGTTGTCAGTTCTGCTTGACATACAACTGATCCCTCAGAAGGACCAAGTCATTGTGTTTCCAGTTTAATATTTAACTCGTATCCTAATCTAGTTCCAGTCAAACAGAATACTAAATTCAACCCTCACTGCAGCTGTACAAACTTTTCCATGGCTGTATGTAGACATAGCTGTTCATCTTTCAAAAACTTCCCCTTGTAAGTTATCCAAATGATTCAAGAAGTCTAATACTGCTCTCCTCTTTCTCTTGTAGGTCTTCAGGCCTCCAAACCCGTGGACAATGGCCATTATGAATGTTTTAGCTGAGCTACATCAAGAACATGATCTAAAAGTAAACTTCTGTTTTTTCTTTTCTATACCTAGTGTGAGGTTTTCTTGACTTACCAGTCAAGAAGGGTGTTGTGAAGGACCAAATTGCCCTTCTTGCTGCTTTGGTGTGGGGAGAATTGGGCATTGCTTAATTTGCTAGAACTTGGATGAAACTCTTCTCCTGTGAGGTCCGGACGCAAGATATTTGTCTTAATTCTCAGTCACTATTAAAGTCTCTAAAAGGCATGGGGTTAGAATGGGAAGCTTGGGAGTCGAGTGCCCAGTAAAAGTTTCGGGTATTTTCTTTGTGACATAACCTAAACTAGAATTGTTGTGCTTGTGCAGTTGAATCTGAAGTTTGAGATTGAGGTGCTCTGCAAGAATCTTGCACTAGACATCAATGAGCTGAAGCCTGGAAGCCTACTGAAAGATAAGGATCGTCTGAAAAATCTGGATGAGCAGCTCTCTGCTCCAAAGAAGGATGTGAAGCAGCCAGAAGAACTACCGCCCATCACAACAACTAGTAAGTACATTTCAAATAGAACTCAAAACCAACAATACAAGTCTTAGTAAGACAGGTTATGCTATTGCAGAGAAAAATGGGAAGCTACATAGCCTACTGTAGCATTGCTAAATGCTTGGGAGCACAGAGTTTGGAGATGGGAAGGGAATGGAAGCCATCCTGAGGACTAACTGTACGTATGCTGTGTGTAGCTACTACTTAGAAGGGAGTGAGGCAGGATAGTCTTGTTTACATCAGGGGTTAAACTGTGTCGTAAAACAGCTCTGTTAAAATGTGCTGAAGCCAGTTTGGTACTAATCATTGGGAAAATGGAGAATAAAAATTGCTTGATAAATCTAGGAGGCTTTGCGATCAAACTTTTGTTTCTTGTTCACATGCTGTTTTAAGTGAGAATTATATACTTTCATTATAAGTACTTGCTTTTCAGTAATGGTTCAATACAAACATTCTTGTATTCTACAGCTGCTTCTACAACTCCAGCCACCAGCACCACTTGTACAGCCACGGTTCCGCCCCAGCCCCAGTACAGTTATCACGACATCAACGTCTATTCTTTAGGAGGGTTGGCTCCTCATATTACCTTAAACCCAACGGTAAGTTTTAGAGCTGATTTTGTTTGCTAAAAGAATTCTTGCCACCAGTGTCGGCAAGAGCCAACCAGGTGGTGGGAGCAGCATTTTGTAAGTTGAAGTTATTGGAGAGTAATGGGGAGGGTGAGCGCTAATGAGTAATCAAATGGAGAAGTTTAGGGGTGGCTAGTAGTTACAGTAACAAAATTTCTCATGGTCAAGTGATCTTTTACTGTGACATTTACATTAGTATCCAATTTATTTCTGGCAATAAGTGTCAGTTGGGGTAGTTGCTGTCAGGACTTAAGCTTAAGAGGAACTTCTGTGCTCCTTAAGAGTGACTTAAGGAGCTGACTCTTGAGTTAGCCTTCGCATTGTGCTCGACTTTGGAAGAAAATTGGTCATATGTCCCAGTTTCAGAATTATCAAATATTGTAATGGCTGCATGTGGAACACAGGAGCGCTGCACTGTAGACAAGCTGTGACAGTAAACTTAAAATTTGTTCAGAAAATGTGAATGTGTAGGGTAGGTGGGATTCTAGTTTTCTTTATTCTCACTTAACTTTCCAAATCCTCCTGCAGATTCCGCTGTTTCAAGCCCACCCGCAGTTGAAGCAGTGTGTGCGGCAGGCGATCGAGCGAGCAGTGCAAGAGCTTGTCCATCCAGTGGTCGATCGGTCCATTAAGATTGCCATGACTACTTGTGAGCAGATAGTCAGGAAGGACTTTGCGTTGGATTCTGAGGAGTCACGAATGCGTGTGGCTGCGCACCATATGATGCGGAACCTGACTGCTGGGATGGCCATGATTACCTGCAGGGAACCTTTGCTGATGAGCATAGCTACCAACTTGAAAAATAGTTTTGCTACTGCACTGAGGGTAAGAGTCACGTCATCTAAAGCTTATTTCCACCTTACAGGACTGTAGACATCCAGCATTAGCAAATAGGTTCTCCACACTGTAGACTTGTTGATGAATTCCATGGCTTCACTAGTGCGAACATGAATTTAGGGGACAAGTGTCTCATGACTCTTGTGGAATTACAGCAAAAAAACTGTGCTGAAATCACAGGTCATCACAGAGAGTCTTAAGTCTGTGAGGTGGATGTTACTATATTTCACACAAACTTCCTGACTACCTTTTTATTTTGCCCCAGTGTTCTCTCCAGTTTGATTGCATCACAGAAGCTTTGAAGTGCTTATCTTTCAGCGGGTTTTGGGGTTGAAAAGCTAGTGGGGAGGCCTGTATTGATTCTAGGACTTCCTGGTGATGTCTTCAATTGTCTCAGCAGGCATGTATGTTCGGTCAGATTTTAGCTACATATCTAACAGCACAAGTAAATAAGACTTTTCTGCACAGCTTGTTAATTCATTGGGTCTTCCAGAGGATATTTTCAGATCTTTATTAACGAAATTTGAGCTGCAGTGCTAGTTTCTCCTTCTTGGCTAAATGGAACACAGTTTGTGAACTGCTGGCCAGAAAAGCAGCTGCTACCCAGAAAACTTGCTGTACTTGCCATCAGCGTCAGCAACAGACACAAGAGCATAAGGACCTTGGAAAGATCAAGACATTGCTATCCTTTCAGGGATTAAAAAAATTTAAAAGGACTGCCTTCCTCTTGCTTAAGGGCATGTTACTATTTCCCATCTGTCAGGGAGTGACAGTGCAAAGGCCCTTTTGCAATGGGATTGCTCTCTTGCACGGTAACTGGCTGAAGGGGGCAGGATTTAATGGTTTGAAGGGAACACAAAATGCTAGGAAGAATTGCATCGGCAGGTATAGGATTGATAGTCCATGGTGTAACTCCCAGGACTCAAACACTGTTGACCCTTGATACACAGAACTTCAAGTAACCCGATGGTTGAGATGAAGAGCATATAAATAAATCTTACTCATCCATCTGTCTGCTTACAAGAACGCAAGCAGACAGTTTTGGTATTGCTTTGCTAGTGTGTGAGCTGAGCCAGTGACTGCTGCTAGCAGCTGTGCTAACGGGGTTTGGGTGTCAAGCTAGTAATGGTAATATAAAGCACCCTTGTCCTCTGGGTAGGAGGGGCACAAATATTTCTCAGGTGTGCAGTCTTGCCATGGTTCATCAGATGGGACTGCAGTTCAGATAGGGAGGTAGTTGGAGAAATGTTTGGTTATCTTTTGGGTGGTACAAGAAGGCAGAGATGTGACGCGAGTTGTGGAGGCAGGATGAACACAGAGCGGTGTTAGAGCTGTGTACATCTACCAGCTATGATGTGCCACTCTAGAACACGCGTAAGCAAAAGGAATTCAAGTTAATTCAAGTTTTATGGAAGACTTAGTGCTGTGTATTGTGTTTGCAAAATGATACACTTTCGTACCGTTTATGACATAGTGGTCAAGGGCTTTTTTAATCCCTGAAGATGTATGGCATTGATAAAGGGCCGGTTGTAATCCAAAGAAGTTTTCTTACGGGGTAATTATAAAAAACATTGTGCTGCAGAAAAAGTGCTGTACAAGGCATCTAAAAATTAACATCTGGCTTATTGTATGAAGTGGGTTAACAAGTAAGAATTCTTCTTTTATTTGAAATAAGCAGTGTAGTTTTCAGGAATTAATGAGAGAGGGGTAGATCTTAATGAACAAGGAAATCCAAGTAGATTGGACTGTTTGCATTTGTATGTATATTCCATTTCCAGTGGGAGTTGCTGCTTTGCACCCTGGAAAATAAGTCCATCTGTTGAGGGTTCTCTTAAAGCAGACTCCAAGAAGATAAGAAAATCTGTATTGGAAAGGGAACCCACTGAAAAAGGCTATTGTCTTGCATTTAGTCGTGCACCTTTCTGTCTTCTGATTACAACCTGGGAAGTAGAAAAACTTCTAGGCTGTGATGCGAGGCTTGCTTTTCCTGCATTAGCATCTCCGTATGCGCATCAGTCTAAAGCGGAGCTTTATTTCTATGCCCTGGAGATAGGTTGGTGGAGAAGATGGAGAACCTCCTGCTGTTTTGTTCCTTGTTAAAAGTCTTTACTGTTGTCTTGCCTACATGTTTTATTCAAAGCTATGCAAAATTAAATTTATTATTGTATATTCCATGCAAAGAGAGTGCATTCCTAAGAGCATTCCTTTTGATTGCTGCTGTTCTGTATAGGCAGTGGTGCAGATTTTAAGGCTAGTAACGTACAGGAAGCATTTACAGCCTTTACTGATGATTGTGGTTTTCAATAGGCAGCCTCCCCACAACAGAGGGACATGATGGAGCAAGCAGCTGCCCAGTTAGCGCAGGATAACTGTGAGTTGGCGTGCTGCTTTATCCAGAAAACAGCTGTGGAAAAGGCAGGCCCCGAGATGGACAAGCGGCTTGCAACTGTAAGTATGGGACTACTGTCTTTTAAAAGCATTGCATGCGCTCATATACATGCAGACTCAGCATCTGAAATTCAATGTGTTGTTTGGGGTTTTTTTTTTTCCCCCCAGGAATTTGAGCTCAGAAAACATGCTAGACAAGAGGGTCGTCGGTACTGCGATCCTGTTGTGTTAACTTACCAGGCTGAGCGGATGCCAGAACAGATCAGGCTAAAGGTGAGGATATGAACCAAGCTGTGTTGTGATGCTGCTCTTCTCCACCTTGTGATTGTGAAAAGCAGATGCCTCAGCTTCAGCTGAGCAATCCTGTGTATTGTTAGTTTTGTCTTAACAGTGCAACTGCTATTAGCTTGATTAGTGATGGAAGCATGTGAATATGCTGTTCTAAACAAGTATTCGTATAATTTTCCTCAATTCCTTGAGGACATTAAAAGCCCTGTCTCTTGTTCCGTGCTATTCTTTCACTGAAAGATGATTAGTCTGTTTTGTTGTCTTGTCTCCATTATATTTTATTCCCTTACAGGACACACTGTTGTCCCCTTTATATTTTCTTCCCTTAAGGGTCATACCGTATGCTCATTTCTCTTGTGTATCAGACACATATGAAGCCAGTATTCAGTTATTCCTGTTTCTGGGAATGTGAGTTACAGTTGTAGAGCAAAGTCCTCTTCATAGGAGGTGTGGCAGGAGAGATAGGACGGACCCCAGTGCAGTGCAGCTGAAGCTACTTCTTGGTGTCTGGGCCGCTCTGTTCAAGAATGTGACTGAGCAGCTACCTGTCACACAAACTGCCCTCATTTCTTATTGCCACAGTGCCTAACAATGAGGTTAACGCCTGTTCTTGTCGTTGCAAAGGTTGGAGGTGTGGACCCAAAACAGCTGGCTGTTTATGAAGAGTTTGCACGCAATGTCCCTGGCTTTTTGCCTACCAATGACTTAACTCAGCCTACAGGATTCTTGGCTCAGCCTATGAAGGTAGGGATTTCTGAATTAATCGGCTTGAGAGTACTATGGCCCTCTTGGTGAATGTTGTAGAACTTGTGCCCTTTGCTAGAAGACTAGTAAGAATCGGGCAGTTGTATTGCTTGGGAATAGTGGCTGAAAGATGCATTAGTTTTAATGTCAGACTAATGGCAGCATAAAACTTATATTCAGTCTTAGGGGTTTGTAAGCCAAACTGGGACAAGAGCTGCAAGTTAGAATCGCTACATGTAGTTTTAGTGGGAGTGAAACACTTTATTCAAATCTCAGGTTACTTTTGTGGGAAGATCATGGATGGCAAGCATGGATTTTGAGATAATGAACAGGTTTTTGTATACATGCTTGCTCTGAAGGACTGCTAGAACTGTTTGCTAGTTTTTTCCACAGCTTATTTTGCTCATATTTGTGTATTTAAATGCGAGCATAAGTAACCACAATACAGTGAAGGTCTAAATTCTGGATGCTATAATTTCTGAAGCAGAAGGGTATTTGAATGTCACAAATACAATCCTTGCAAAAAATCACTCATTCCACTTTCTCTTAAGCAGCAAGCTTGGGCTACAGATGACGTAGCACAAATCTACGACAAATGTATGACAGAACTGGAGCAGCACCTGCAGTCCATTCCACATACCCTGGCCATGAATCCTCAAGCTCAAGCGTTGCGCAGCCTCTTGGAGGCTGTGGTAGTGGCTCGTAACTCCCGTGATGCTATTGCTGCGCTTGGACTACTGCAGAAGGTGAGTGTTAACAACTCTTCTCCTGGAACAGCTTCCCGAGAGTTCATTACTCACCTGGCTTGTGGATTGTCTTGCTGGTGACTGTATCTTCATGCATCCTGTGGAACTTGCTTGGTGAACAGTACTGAACAATTGCTGTCTTTGGAAATTCAGTATACACAATTGGAAGAGAGCCAGGGTGTTCACTTGGTGTCTTGCACGTGCGGTGGCCAGGTTGTGGTGGGAAGAAGTAGGTACAGAATCCTGGGACTTACAGGAGTTTCGTTCAGATGTGGCGAGTAGAGAGCTGTTGCGCTCCAGAACAGTCTTTGATTTCAGGATGATTTGGAGGCTAAGATGATGATTGAACTTCCCTCGTAGGTGTAGTACTGGATTTATAGTGGCACGCTTGGGGATTGTATTTCTCAGTAACTGATAAATGAGTATTCTGGGCTGGTGGGCTGACTGTGGCCAACAGCCAAGCATCCATCCAGCTGCTTGCTCATTCTGCTGTCCTGCAGGACAGGGAGAAAACAGAGGGGAAGGCAAGATGACTTGTTCATTCAGATTATGACAGCTTAGTAGAGAAAGCAAAAGCCTTGTGCGCAAACAAACAAAAAATAGTTATTTCCCATCAGCAGGCAAATGTCTGGTGACTTCTCGGAAAGCAGGGCTTCAGTATGTAACACTTGCTTGGGAAGGCAAACATCATAACCATGAATGCCCCCCTTCATCCTCCTTCCCCTCAGCTTTTATTGCTGAGCGTGATGTCATGTGACATGGAATATCCCTTTATTCGGTTTGGGTCAGCTGTCCTGGCTGTGTTGCTTCCCAACCTTATGCCCATCCCCAGCCTACCCACTGGTGGGGGAGGCAGGGTAGGAAAGGGAAAGCCTTGGTGCTGCGGAAGCGCCGTTCAGCAATTGGCAAAACGCTGGTGTGCTGCCAACGTTGTTTTAGCCACAAATCCAAAGCACAGCACCATGTGGGCTTGCTGTGAAGAAAACTCCGTCCCAGCCAGAACCAGCAGGCTGTACCAGGTGGGGGGGTGTTGCAGTGAGCTCTGAGAGCCGAGCTGGCATCAGTGCCTGTGTAGTAGCGCAGCGCGTGGTGAGAGACGTGGAGAATGATCCATTTGAGTATAGCAGAAGCACACTGAGCTGTCTGCATGAGGATCCAAGAACAGTGGCAAAACAGAAGTAATTGGAAGCTGGAAACCACTTCAAGGGAGGCTCTTTGTTCTTGGCTGATAGTGCTCGTACCTGTTAAAGGATCTAGCCCTGACTAGGGCTTGGACAGGTAAATTGTAAGAGTCATCTTCCCTTTGCTGTAGACTAGGACAGATGCATCTCTGAGTGCTGCAACTCTTTGTCTAAAGAACTTGATAGCTGACCTCTGGCAGGTTCTGTAAATATTTTTTTTTTTCATGTAGTTTTTCATGAGCCTTACGCAGAATTGCTTGTGAGGAGGCATTGCTTTACAGAAGCTGCAGCACAAACTCATACGGTCTTTCATACTACTTGGTGCATTTATAAAGCCACTGTAGGCTTGTTTGTGGTAGTTCAGCTGTGTACAGGGGATGTTTAGGTGCTGTTGTAGCTGGTAAAATCTCATGTAGCCCTGTCAAGGGCTCAGCACAATAACTAAATTGTTTTTTGCGTGTCTGCCAAGTCTTCTGGTGATAACTCTTGCTGATCTAATTTGCAGAAGATTTGGAAGAGGACTTGTTTTTTCCTCTGCTAACAGGTTGCATCTGTTCTAGGCTGTAGAGGGCTTACTGGATGCCACCAGTGGGGCAGATGCTGACCTCCTGCTTCGCTATCGTGAGTGTCATCTGCTTGTGCTGAAGGCTCTGCAGGACGGCCGTGCTTATGGATCTCCGTGGTGTAATAAACAAATTACGAGGTCAGTTATGAGACAATAAAGCATTACTGTAGCTTTCATCATCTTTTGGGAGGTACTGCGTTATTCTGAATCACTTGCGTGTTAATATTCTGCATTGCTGCAATTTGCACAGGCAAAAAAACCCCTAGCTTTTTTGCTCAAAATTAACTAGATCATCTGATAATGCTGTTTCATCCTTGAACATTATAGGAGTCTTTAATGGAATTCAGCATTAGAGATGCTCTGGGTTTGTTGGGGTTTTTTTCTCATTTGACAGAGAATGTCTGTACGTGCTGTCACAAACTAGGTGACGTGGCATATGCCTGCAGCAGAAGCAGTAGTGCTTCGGCTAGACTTATGTGCTACCTTGTCCTCAGAGGAGAGGCTGCTTATGCTGAGGAAACCGAAGCTCTTGAAGGGCTGTTGTGACCAGTGGTGCAGGGCAACAAATGCTTGAGGCTGATGACTGTTCCTGAACTCAAAAGCATTAGAGAATGCTCTAGAAGAGGCTTCTTCTGGAGCCCAGTCATGAATCACAGCTAATGTCACGGTTTCTGAAGTGTTAGATATGTGTTGCTTTGCTTAAACTGTGTTGTTTAAGTACGCTTGGTAAAGGAAGTCCAATTCTTCAGGTGCCTGATTGAATGCAGAGATGAGTACAAGTACAACGTGGAAGCTGTGGAGCTGCTAATCCGCAATCACCTTGTTAACATGCAGCAGTACGACCTTCACTTGGCGCAGGTAAAGGCAACCTGCTCTTTTGGAGAAGAGTTATGGCCATTCCACTCTAAGATTTGTGGTTTAACTTTAATTGCCTTTTTCATGTTGACAGTCGATGGAGAATGGCTTGAACTACATGGCTGTGGCGTTTGCCATGCAGTTGGTAAAGATCCTGTTGGTGGATGAGAGAAGCGTCGCCCACGTAACAGAGGCAGATCTGTTTCACACAATTGAAACACTCATGAGGATTAATGCTCATTCCAGAGGAAACGCCCCAGAAGGGTGAGATTTGAAATGCTGTGCAATATGTTATTTCTCTCAGGCTCGTTGATGATTTGAAATGTTATATAGGCAACATCTCATATAATTCAATCACACAGCTTTAAACTTTCTCTAGGGCTGCAGTCCTATGTTTAAACTGTCACTTTAATGTAATGGACTTGATTTTATGTCAAAATAGAGGCAGCTGCAGCATGATGTCAAACTGAATGCTTGATGAGCAGGAAAATCTTTCTGTGCGCTGTGCTCCAAAATGCTGTGGTACTGCAAGAAACTCACTTGAATTCCTGCTTTGTCTCCAATTTAGGCGGTATTTTTACCTGGTATAAATTTTAAAAATCCAGGGGTTAGTATGGTTATTTGTTAATCACAAGCAATTGATCAAATTGGACAATCCTTTCTGTTTCTTGAGACAACTTTCTGTTTAGAATCTATGAAGCAATCATTCACCAATCTCGAACAGCTTGTGTATCCACCAGCAGATAATTGGGCGGCAAATGTTGCCATAGCATCTGGAAATACCTGTGGGACTTGCAGGCCTCCTGTTACAAAGGTGAAAGCAATTGCTGCTGGGTTTGAGAAAGATGTGGATTGGAGCTTGGAGAACTCCAGTTTGCTGTGAGAGCAGCCGGCAGCTGACTGGTGGTGGTGGTGGCTGCCACCACCAACACAACTGCTCGCGGGAGGTCCCAAAACAAAGGTCCCGCAGTTGGTGTGGGTCTTCGTTGTATGAACTGACTTTAACTGCAGGCAAATTTAGTGCCCCAGTCAGGCTCTTTAGCGCTGGCATCTCACTAGCTCGGAGCACTTTAGGGCTTCTGAAGTCGGCAAAAGTGAAGCCGTTTCTAGTACGTGTGGTGCTTTGTTGCAGCACACTGCTGTATGAATGGGAGTGGAACATCAAAGCTTGTATGACTTCAGTGTTTCTTCTTTCATCATAAATGTATCTGCTTCCACGACTTACTCCAGTGAGGACTAGAAGATACGAAGATTTAGTATAAGAAATAATTTGCTTTATTTCAGCTATATTTGACTGACCTTCCAGTTCCCGCACGTTTTGGGGGAGGAGGAGAAACTCTAACCCGGCTCTTGCTCTGGTCTGTTGCATTAGATTACCCCAGCTGATGGAAGTGGTCCGATCAAACTATGAAGCAATGATTGACCGTGCTCATGGAGGTCCCAATTTCATGATGCATTCAGGAATTTCCCAAGCCTCTGAGTACGATGATCCGCCGGGTCTGAGGGAGAAGGCAGAATACCTGCTGAGGGAGTGGGTGAACCTCTACCATTCAGCTGCAGCGGGCCGTGACAGTACCAAAGCATTCTCGGCGTTTGTTGGACAGGTAGAGCTTTTGGAAAGAAAGGTGCTTTTTATTCAACATAAGTAGGGTGTGATGCCCTCCATTTTAAAGCAGTGTTATAACCCATGTTAGGCATCCTTTTGAGACTTACAGGTGTATGGCAGTTGGCTATCAAAATTTTGACTATTTTGATGGTAAAGCCTTTGTAGAAACCACTACTCTTCACCAAATCACGTTCTCCAGATACTGTAGCAACAAGCCGTCACTTCAGGCCATGAGTTTTGGGCTAAGTCTGGTGGGAAAAGAACTTTGGCTGAGGTAGCTGTTGGAAATAGTTCCAACGTGCCCTGTGTAATGAAGCTTGACTAGTGTTGCTCCTTATGGGTGACAGTAAAAGCTCTGACAGCCTAAAAAAGGAAATTGCTAATAGAGATGCAGGGGAATTGTTTCAGACCACGTGAACAAGGGAATCCTTTTTCTAACCGGAATCATTAGAATGAGGAAAAACTTGAAACTTCATTAGCTAAACTGGTGCCTGAATTTAAACAGCCTCCCAACGTTTCACTCCTGTGCACCTTATCAGGTGTGATGGACAGCACACATCTGCCCTCCAGGTGTGGCTGAGAAGGGAGATGCCCTCAGTAGCCCAACCTTTGTGGTCACAAACTCCCTATATATCTGCAGTCGTCTTCCTAAAACTGCCTTCCTGGCAGCTCCTTGACTGCAGCTGCAAGGAAGCCCCTGACTTAGTCTGTTTGTATTGTGTTCTCTTTGAATTTCTGTGTTAATACCACAGAAATGCTACAGATCTTGCAGCTACTAACGAGATGAAAGTGAAGCTGCCAAGTATGCATAAAGATCTTGACTGATGCAGTGATTTTTCATGTGACTTGGGTGTCCTCGTGGGCTGGCTTGTAGCCAGCTTTCTGTTGGTCTGACTTGTGCTGCGTAGCATCTCTTTTGAATGTTTTTAATGGGTCTGTTGTTAAACCCACTTCTTAAAAAAAGTTTTACCTCTTCATGTGACGTCACTCTTTTTATACCTTAAAGTACGCTGACTTATAAAGCATACTTCAGTATAGTGTACTCGTAATAGTGTGCTTTTGTCCTGCTTCACTCTTGCATCACACTTGATTGCTTACCTCTTGTACATATTTGATCACACTTGAAATAACAATTGAAATATATCAAAGTGCAGTGTTTATATATAATTTTTTTCCTTACAGGCTTTAGCTATGGATTTTAAAGGAGGATTTTTTAATAACTGCATTGAACAAGGTTTTGTTACTGAACTTAAATTACCATAATTTTGGCCATAAGTGTTGCTTCCTTTCCACTAGTCTTTAAGACAGGACGGAGCACAGAACTTTGAAGGCAGATACATGAATTCCTTTTTTTTTTAAAAAAAGAAAAAAAGTTTCTCCAGAAATACTAGAAGTTCTCCAAGAGTTAGCAATTCTGCTGATTATATGGTTTCATGTCTGTGCAGTAGGAGTTTAGAAGTAAGACGCTTTATTCAAAACCCAGGGGCTTCCTGCAGTGTAGTTTGTTTCATTTTGACGGCTTTAATACTCTGGGTAACAAAAGGCGGCCTCTTCTTTTTTCTTTTTTTTTTTTTCTTTTTTTATATGTATGTTCTGCCGGTGGCAGAACTGAACCTGTAAAGAGAGAGAGCTAAATAGAGTCAGGCTCCTCAGCTATGCTGATGGTTGAAAAGAATTGGGATCAAAAAGACTCTATTTAGGAGTAAATGTCTTTACTAAAATTGTGTTGCCACCCTCACATTGCCTTGAAAATATTCATCCTGTGGGGGGGAAAAGTAGCAGACATAGCTCGCTACCTGTCTTTCTTGGGAGCGTGGTAAAAACTAATTGTGCCAGGCAAGGTGGGTGCTTTGTAAAGAGTGTGGTGTTTGAAATAAGTTGTAAAATTAACTTTCTGTGGTTACGGTTCTGATGTTGTTTTTTTTTTTTTTCTTTCCCGGATAGATGCACCAGCAAGGAATCCTGAAAACAGATGACCTGATCACCCGCTTTTTCCGCCTTTGCACTGAAATGTGTGTTGAAATCAGTTATCGTGCTCAGGCCGAGCAACAGCACAACCCTGCTGCCAACCCCACCATGATTCGAGCCAAGTGCTACCACAACCTGGATGCCTTTGTGCGACTTATTGCGCTGCTAGTGAAGCACTCGGGGGAGGCAACCAACACAGTCACAAAGATCAACCTCCTGAATAAGGTTGGGAACCCTTTTCCTAGTCGTTGCATTTAAAGCGTACGATTTGGCGTACCTTAGGTGATTAATGTGAAATGTAGACCTTAATGCAGGCTACTGCTAAAATATCAGATGAGGCCTTTAAGAGGTTGGTCACTGAACTGAAACTGTTGAGTAGAGCATCAGGACACCAAGTGGCTTCCTCGTTCACAAAGACTTCCTATCAAACAAACCTGAAACTCACCTCCCTGCCTTGAAATGAAAAAGTCAGCCACTGTTCTTTTGAAGCATTAGAAAGTGTGGATAAGGCTGGTGACTCCTGGGTGTATGCCTTGATTTTGTGAGGGTCTTGCCTAAACTCTTACACTCCTTGGTTTATGGCTAGGTGTTCTTAACTACCTAAGACCTTCCAACACTGCCCAGTCAGTTGTCGTGACTGTGATCCATGGGACAGGGAGAGCAAAGTATAGTGGTTTGGAGTTGCTCATACAGGTTATAATATAAATTTCCATAATGCTTCCAAGAACTAGAATTTTTAGTTCTTGTTAGGATGTACTGATTTATTTTTTTTTTACTGATGGTTAAAGTATTAGCTATAGTCTGACTTGCAAAGTAATTCTTGCTTTCACCACTGAAATGTCTTTATTACTTTAGGTTCTCGGTATCGTTGTGGGAGTTCTTCTGCAAGACCATGATGTTCGGCAGAGTGAGTTTCAGCAACTTCCTTACCATCGCATTTTCATCATGTTGCTGTTGGAATTAAATGCTCCTGAGCATGTGCTGGAGACCATCAACTTCCAGACGCTCACAGCTTTCTGGTACGTATTTGAGACTGACCACAGTGCTCATCCTTTCCTGGCAGGATCAAGATTTTTCATCTGAAGGCTATCTGACTGTGCCTTTGTGGTGGCTTAATCACGTTCGGAACAACTGGTTCTCCTGTAGACTGTCCACTTGCTTGTTTTAAGGAGGATGACTGGTAAACCCCAAGATGCTAAAATGCCTCGCTTTTAGGGCTGTGTATGTTTTCCCTCGATGTTATGAAAAGCAGTCTTATTGCTGTGCACTTCTAACCTGCTCTAACTTTTCTTTCAGTAACACATTTCACATCCTGAGGCCTACAAAAGCTCCAGGTTTTGTTTATGCCTGGCTGGAACTGATCTCCCATCGGATATTTATTGCAAGAATGCTGGCACATACACCACAGCAGAAGGTGTGGCTGCAGTTTATCTCTTCTGAATTAAAAAGCTCACACAGATGCTTATCTGGTGTGGTGCTCTTTCACATCTCTCGAAGTGCACTAGTAGCATGGCTGTTCTGTTGTTGTTGTTGTCTTCCATATTCACAGTAACCTAACTGCATGGAGGAGAGTCTTTGTGTCAATAAACTATGGAATGTAGGGTGAATTGAATTTAGTAAACAGACTTTGCCAAAGTCTGGAAGAGCTGTAATCTAGACCAAATACTGTCACCTCAGTATGGCATGTTGTGTGTTTGGGAAACACCCATAGTGTGTGATGCGCAGTGAAGGCTCTTGAGATGAGCTGTGCTGCCCTCACTGCTAGGGCTAGCAGTAGGACATACGATCCAGGTTTATATGAAGAACAATCTAATTATACTTTTGAACTTAAGATAGCCGCTCTTCATTGCCCGTTTTCCACCTGCTGTTTTTTTTCTTTGACAGGGTTGGCCTATGTATGCCCAGTTACTGATCGATCTTTTCAAGTACTTGGCTCCTTTCCTTAGAAATGTGGAACTCACCAAACCTATGCAAATTCTTTACAAGGTAAAACAATGTCAGCTAATGCACGCTACTTCCAACCACGCTTATCAGAAGGTAGAGGTGTTGTGCTAGCAAAATAGGATTTACTGTTCTTCTATAATTTATATCAGAATTGAATACAAATGTGGTGTGGGACAAGAAACAGGCTGCCTTCCCAGATTAATTTCTTCCTGTTACTGTTAACCGCGTGACATACAATCATAGAATGTGCTGGGTTGGAAGGGACCTTCAAAGGCCATCTAGTCCAACCCCCCTGCAGTGAGCAGGGACATCTTCAACTAGATCAGATTGCTCAGAGCCTCATCCAGCCTGGCCTTGAATGTCTCCAGGGCTCTTAGGCAGTTTCAACAGTTACACACCTCTTTTATATTCTATTTTATATTCACAGGGCACTCTGCGTGTGTTGCTGGTCCTGTTGCATGATTTCCCAGAATTTCTTTGTGACTATCACTATGGGTTCTGTGATGTGATCCCACCTAACTGTATTCAGCTAAGGAATCTGATCCTGAGTGCCTTCCCACGGAACATGAGGCTTCCAGACCCCTTCACCCCCAATCTAAAGGTAGGACTTAATTTCATGAGATCGATAATGGGGAGCTTGTATGCTCCAAATACTCTTTATTCAGTTTTTTTGACAGAGGCTGTGAAATTTTGGGAACAATTTAACTGATACTTGAATGAATGCAACCATTCAAAAGTTAACAGGTAGTTGGAAACTTAAGTGACGTAGCCAGCAGCTAGCAGAACAGCATTCTTTAAAGGTTTGAATTGTGTTTGTAATGCTCAATGTTTGAGAGCTTCCATGCAGAGCGGGATTCAGTCCTTGTCGTGTAGAACACAGCGGTATGAAATGTGTTGTGGCTGGAAACATAACGTTTGACCACTGGTCTAGGTGGCTTCATTGGCACCTGTAGATATTTTACTCTGTTTGTGAGGCCTGTGCAGGCTCAACCTGAAGGGACGGGACTTGTTGCGTGAGAACCGCATCAAGCAGCTAGCTTTTGCGTGGAAAACCAGAGCACTTTTTCTCCAAACGGGGACTGACTTGATGGCATCACTAGATCTGACTGGCACATGGTGTTGAAGCAAGGGCATCTTTATCATTTTACTCTCTCATTTGTCAGTGAAAAACAGCCGACTTAAGCAGTCTTTGTGGCTTTGCTGTTTGAAAGTTCAGCCAACAGTTCCTGTCTCAGTTTTGTTCAGCTCATGCTGAATTGTGTAGCTCGTGCTCAGCAGGATGCGGGGCCACTGGAGTTCAGTTGATTCCCTGTTGAAGAGCCGGTGTCCAAGCACTATGTAATTGTAAATACTTTTTGATGAGAAACAGGAACGCCATCTTATCTTGAAAATAATGAGATAAGCCACCATTCTGAAGCAAGCTTCTTGCCTAATGGGAAGAGACTTTTGAGTTGGGTGTATGCCAGTCTCTAATCATGGAATGACTAGAAGCAAACTTTCTCATGCTGCTGAAGCACTGTCCTGTTATTCCTCCTTGCCTGAGCTGTGCAGGGTGATGGTAGCAAAGCTGCACTACCCATTCAGAGTATTCTTGAGACTGAAGGAAGGCTGTTCTCGACTTGTGTGGATGTTTGTACTCTTTTTAAACTACCAAACTGTGTTGCGCATAGATAGGGAGACTTCAAAGGCGGTGACTGAATTCCCCTATGGTTTTCGCCCTTGAATTCTTTTATCCTTTACTCTCAAGTCTTTGAGACAGTCATCTAAGAAGCTTGCACATTAGAGACCAAGTTTCTTCTGAAATCTGCAAAAGTCTAATGTTTCCTTCTCATTGCTGGTAGCAAAAAGTGGTCAACAGCAGTAGTTGATGTAGAATCATAGAATGGTTCAGGTTGGAAGGGACCTTAAAGATCATCTCGTTCCAACCCCCCTGCCCTGGGCAGGGACACCTCCCACCAGCCCAGGTTGCTCCAAGCCCCGTCCAGCCTGGCCTTGAACCCCTCCAGGGATGGGGCAGCCACAGCTTCTCTGGGCAACCTGGGCCAGGGGCTCACCACCCTCGCAGCAAACAATTTCTTCCTAGCATCCAATCTAAATCTCCCCACTTCCAGTTTAAGGCCATTACCCCGTGTCCTATCATTACACTCCCTGCTCCAGAGTCCCTCCCCATCCTTCCTGTAGGCCCCCTTTAGGGACTGGAAGGGGCTGGAAGGTCTCCCCAGAGCCTTCTCTTCTCCAGGCTGAACCCCTCCAGCTCTCTCAGCCTGTCCTCACAGCAGAGGGGCTCCAGCCCTCGTATCATGTAATAGCACTTACAGATCTGCTTTTGCAATCTGTTCCTTTAGAGATTGTTTATGGTTTTTCTGGGTTTTCTCTCAACAGGTGGACATGTTAAGTGAGATTAATATTGCTCCACGAATACTCACGAATTTCACTGGAGTGATGCCACCTCAGTTCAAGAAAGATTTGGATTCCTATCTCAAAACCCGTTCTCCGGTCACTTTTTTGTCTGACTTGCGCAGCAACCTACAGGTGAGTGGCTGTTTTCTGACCGTGCTGATTTTAAATAGCGTGGGACAGATGATCTCCTGAGACACCCTCCTTTCTTGCAGGGATTTTGTTGGTGTGTAGCAAGCAGGTGTTCCAGGCTGTAGATGACCCTGTGAAAACGCACACTTCTCTGGATAATTTTTCTGCCACTCACTAGCAGGATGTTTAAGTGTGTGTGAAGTAGTTTCAGCCAGGTGGAATTTAAGGAAAGAAGAACGTTGACTTTAACAACTTTAAAATTATCTGATTTAAAAGCAGTTGTTTTTTATCTACATAATCTGCCAAATGCTTGTGCAAATGAAAATGTAAGGTTATCTAAAAGTTTGACGACTCTGCTTGCATATCTGTAGTGTGTAACCATGCAAATCTTTAGTGAAGAATGTAGTCAGAGCTGATTACATCCAGCTTGCTTTTTTTGTCCTCAACTACTGGGTGATGAAGAGTCTCCATCATGTGAGTCTGGCATTGTTTATCTGGCCATTGTCTGAGATTCAACGGGTTTTATTGAACTTGATTGTGGTTTTTTAGAATCTGATTAAATTTTGACTCCAAGTGGATTAATTGTTACAGAAGTCTATGATCTGCATGGTAATGCTTTAGGGGTAAAAAAAAAAAGGCAAATTAGCTAAACCTGGTGAATTCAGATTGCCTTTACCAAATTTTTTTTAGGCAGAGAGTACAAAAATTGTCTGTTGGGTCTGTCAACGCTTTGCTGATGCTGTTGAATATATATATGTGTGTGTATTACAGAAAGGTAAATGCCAAATTGAATTTGTGGACATTTGAGTGTGTTGTCGTCTGTACAATCAAGAAGATACTTGGATGCTGCTGTTGTACATGCTGTACCTTCGATTGCTGGAGGAATACAGGATGTTAATGCTTTTCTTATCTTTGCTATTAGGTATCAAATGAACCTGGAAACCGCTACAACATCCAGCTGATTAATGCACTGGTGCTCTACGTAGGTACTCAAGCTATTGCGCACATTCACAACAAAGGCAGCACACCCTCTATGAGCACCATTACCCACTCAGCTCACATGGACATCTTCCAGAATCTGGCAGTAGACCTGGACACTGAAGGTGAGCTGGAAACACTTCTAGTTCGCGCGATGTCAAATTTAACGGCAGGTTGTCTGTTTGAGCTATGAGAAATACAAAAGATCATTTCACGGAGCTGCTGGTGAATTCACAGTAAGTAATGCTACATTAGAATATTAAACTCTGAATACAGGAGCAATATTAAAACCAAATGTTCGAGGTATTAAAGGGAATGAGAAATACATTTAATGAAGAGAAACTGAGTTCTTACTGCCCGATCGGCTTGGGCTGGTAATGGTTTTTTCATATCTTCAGTTGGCTTTGTTTCTTGTACCTTCATAAGGCAGGCTTGTACCTTAATCTTAAGCAATACTCGTGGCTGCTTTATTCCTTTTTGTGTATGTACCCTCTTCTGCAGGCCGGTACCTTTTCTTGAACGCCATCGCCAACCAGCTGCGCTATCCCAACAGTCACACCCACTACTTCAGTTGCACCATGCTGTACCTGTTTGCTGAGGCCAACACTGAGGCGATCCAGGAGCAGATCACCAGGTGAGAGGCAAAGCATTCGCTTGCCAGCAGTTCAGCTTTTTCACTTCCCTTCCCTGTGTATTTCAGATCTTTGAGCTCTAACTGGTTTTACTTTTGAATTTCAGGGTTCTCTTGGAACGATTGATTGTAAATAGGCCTCATCCCTGGGGTCTCCTTATTACTTTCATCGAGCTGATTAAAAACCCAGCGTTTAAATTCTGGAACCATGAGTTCGTTCACTGCGCTCCAGAAATTGAGAAGTGAGTATAACTTATCCATAAAAATCACTAAAAAAAAAAAATATATCTGAAGCAGGGGCTGAGATGCCCCCTGAGGATTTGGTGCTTTGCAGTGCAAGCACCATTTGCTGCCATAAACGCACCTAACGCTGCTTTGCTTCTGTGTTCAGGTTGTTCCAGTCAGTTGCACAGTGCTGCATGGGGCAGAAGCAGGCCCAGCAAGTAATGGAAGGGACTGGTGCCAGTTAGATGATCTGCATCTTATGTTGTAAGCGTGCCAGCCTGGAGGTCCCCGTCCCATCGACTGACAGAAGAACTCCGTAAGGCTCCTCCTGACCTTCCCAGCCCCCTCGATTGGGTAGACGCAACAGACCCTGGGTGAAAGTCTTATGCGGGCACGTTCCAAAGTTTGAAACAAATTTTTGACTTTTGGCCAAAATTCAGAAGATGCTGTGAATATCATTTTGAACTAGTGTAAATACAAGGAACAGAAATGTTTGTCTGGACTTTTGGGTTTGTGCAAATTGTGTAAAAGGCAGGTGGGTAACTGGTGCCTGTCCAGCTTGTAATAAAGGGGCAGCTGCTGATGCCAAGCACTTGTCTGGGGCAGACCTCCTTGTCCTGACATTCCCAGACTCCCAAAGAATATTGAAAAGCCAGTTATAATATTATGTAACTTATTTTTCTTTATGTGGATGGGGGACCTTTAAATCACTTAAGTTGTTTTACACAAAAAAAAGGAGGAAAAAAAAAAAAAACGGGTGGATGTGTTTGGAATATGGGAATACGATGGAGTAGGGGAGGAGTGAGGGCAGGGGTTAAGGCTCAGCATTGCTTTTTTCTCCCCCTACCCTCATCAAATGCTGACAGCAAGTGGAGTGGCAGGCAGAGAATGCCTCCTTTCTGTTGGAGAAGACACACCTCAGGCCCTTTGGGAGAGGGTCAGCTGTTTTTAGTAAAGAAACCAGAGACCAGGCCTATAGCTTTTTTTTTTTTTTTTTTTTGACACTTGTAAATTTTGGAAGGTGGGGGGTTAAATCTAGACTTTTTCCCACCCCCCCACCCTGTGACCACACAGTATAAGTTTGTAAAAAAAAAGCAAAAAACAAAAAACAAAAAAAAAAACTAAAAGGAAAAAAAACCAAAACAAAAACCCCAAAGGACCAATACAGCCCATTTTGTAAGGATTTTGAATGTTTTGTAAAGTATTGGTCCATGTGTTGTATTTTGTAGCCTTTCTAGTTCTTGGGCTTTAGTTCTCCCACTTCTTGTATGTATGCATACTGTAGTTACACATTAAAGTCATGACATGCAGCACGTGCCACTGTGCTTATTCTCTCCAGTTCCATCCTGCCTGCCCAGTTGATGTTCTTTCAAAGCCTGTTCCACCCAGCCAAAAACCTGCAATTTCCCCAGTGTGTTTTGGGCGCTGCCTGTTGAAAGCAACTGGGCTTGTTTTCTAGCCTGAAGGGGAGAATTATTATCACTAGGTGGGGCCTTGCTTTGAAGTGCAGAAGGAGGGTTGTGTGGAGATAGAAATATCTTGGTTGCAAGTTCACGAGCAGAGTTTGTCTCTCTCTGTCAAAGCTGTACTAGGAAGGAGACTGCGTGCGGCGGAGGGATGCAGAGCACAGAGAGATCAGCTGCGTTCTGCATGAATTGCGCCCTGCTGTGACATTCCCTTCAGCAAGGATCTGTGCAAGGTTGCTAATTAGCTGGAATAAGGCTAGGTGGCTTCAGGGTTGCTAATACTGCAAACTCCTTTAGCCTATGCCTTGCAACCTAGCAGATACTAGAAAACAGAACATCTCTGCTTTCTTTTTAGGTAACATTACTAGTTCGTTGAAGCTAGTCGACTGCTGTTGTATGGGTGGAGAGGTCAGGATTTCCTGCTCAGGTTTAAGGGATCACGTACCTGGCCGTGCTTTTGCTGCACAGAGCAAAAACTAGCTCCAAGGCACCACTGAGCCAACTGTGCCAGTGACTGCAGCTCAAGGGGAATCGTCTGTGACCTGTGCCTAGGCAGTGGGTTTTTTTGGTTGCCTGGGCATTCAGGGGTCTCTTGCCAGTTCCTGTAATTCCCTGGCATTTTTTTGGCAGATCAGTAGTTGCGCTGAAATTGAGCCTTTTGCAGTTGGAATTTTTTTTGGTTCTGGTGTTACAACTCAAGTTTACTCTTCTTCCTGCACTGGCTTGGGATATGGAGAATTAGCAGCAACCAGTTTTTCTAGTCCAGATGCCATGGGATTTTTTTTTTTTTCCTGCCATTTAACTCTGGCAAACCATATGCTGAGCTTACTCGTTTGTCCTAATGACTCGAAAGCTCAAAGGTCTCTCTGGTTCTGTACTAATGCTGCTGTACATGGCTGGTTCCCTTCAGGCTTTAAGAACTGTTAGGCTGGCGTAAAGGGGGGATGGAAGGTGGACAGGACTCAGCCAAAATCCCAGTAACACAAGTTGGGCTGGTAGGATGGAGGCCACTGCAGTTCATATCCTCCCTTGACAGGTGAGGAACCTGCAACTGGTGCTGTCAAAAGTAAACGGTGCTGGTAGCAGGTCCCCAAGGATGACCAGTGTCCTTGCTGGCCCTGGGTATAATGCACTTCGTGTTTAAAAAATTCAGACTAACCTTTTGAACCACTGTTTGCCTACTTTGAAATCTCATCTGCTGTAGGAAGAGAAGAGCCAAGACCGCAGACTGGACTCAACATTACACCACTATAAAAGGGGAATTAAAAAAAGCCACCCTGGCCCCCAGCAGTGCAGGTAGGGCTGTAGCTGACCTCTATGTACATGAGAACAGTCTCTGGGTTTTGCTTGTTTGCAATCTTTCTAACTGCAGCAGCAGCAAAGATCTCCTCCCTGTTTTAGATGGGGCTTTGCGCCCTGTTGACGTAGACAGCGTTGGCTGGATAAGAAACATCGTCTTTATTAAATGTAGCTTGGCCTGCAAACCTCCAGTGTTTTGTCAGGCAAAAACTGCTGAGAAGAAAAATATTAATGTAGCTAAACGTGATGCAGGGCAATGTCTGAGTTTAGGGAAGAATTGTATCAACTGGAGGGTGTGTATCGAATGGTTAGCCTACAGCGGAACTGTGACACTGCTCCTTTGTAGAGTTCTCAGAGTAGCCCATACAGAAATGCCCTTTATAGCGGTAGAAGGAAATATCTTGCTATACTGAGCCTATACGAAAACCAGATGGATGGGCTTGTACTCTTCAAAATGCTCAGCGTTAACAAAATACAGGTGAAGAGTTTAGTTTGTCACTGTAAGCACTTCCCCCTGCCAGATACTTGCTCTGAACCTCTGTAAGGTAAGAGCTGCCAGCTGGATTTCGGCCCTCTTCATCTGGACAAGGAGCGGTTCTTGCCTTAAATTTCTAATGCTAAATGAGGGAACCCACTTGTTACTCTGACAAAGTCTGTCTGCCTTCCTAAACCAGCTATTGGGAGATTGGGTTTTCTTAACTCCTCTAGAAGAAGGTGGTAGCTGTGCTCCAGAGCTCTCGCTGTACGGTAATGCCACCCAAAACCACTTCTGTGCTGTGGAAGATGTTTTATGTAGAGGTAGCTAAAAAGCCACATGCCGCATGAGGGACAAGTGGGCCTGTATTTTATCTTGCTGTCTCTTCTCTCTGGTGTAGAAGACACGGCCAGAGGCTGAGCCTCCCTTGCTGATCACAGTTCCAGGTTTCTAGTGTACCAGCTCAAGCAGCTGATGCAAGATCCTTTTCTGTCCATAGCGCACATGCAAAGCTTGCTGCTCCCTTCGGCTCAGTTTCTCATAAGCCTCCTTGTTGTTTAGCAAGTCCTGCTCTGCTTTCAAATCTGACCCGTAGGACTCCAGGGTCAGCAGCACGCTGTCATAAAGGAGCTTCTTGCAAGGGGTTTTAAGTCTGGAGAGAGCCTCGTAGGAAAGGGTAGAGTTTTCCTCTTCCTCACTGTCGTCTTCCCAGCCATCTTGTTCCTTATACTCCTTGAATTCTTCTTCTGACATGCACAGCACCTGTAATGACCCAGGCAAAGAGAGAAGTCACTGGTAGTGCGAGTATATCAGGGTTTCTCCTCTAGGGAAGTGTGCTCTTGGGGCCATGTGGAGCAGGAGAATTATTCCTCAGCTGCACTAAAGGAAGAGAGAGTAAAACTGGCTTAGATACCGCATCACAAATGACTCGTAGGTTAGAAAAACATTCAAACAGCAAACCTGGGGGTTTGGAACAGTCTCGAAGGACATCTCAGCTGTGACCTACAGAGGAGCAAAGCTCTCTGGAACAGCAGAGCCATTCAAGACCAGTTCGTAAATATCCATGGGTGGTTAGTTAGGAGAGGAAGAAGAGAGTAACAGTACCTGAAGCCCAGGAGATGGGCAACTGCACCCCCTACCACTTTTCACGCAGGAGTGTCGGTACCAAAATGCCTTTACATGCTTGTTCCCCTTTCACTGAACCATTTTGTGTGCTGGTTCGCGCAGCTGCAGTATGTTTAGTCTCCGCTCTTCCTTGTGTTGCTCTTCTACCACTTGGCAGAGCTTACCTTCAGGGTTGTGGCCAGCTCTTCCTCTGTCAGCACCTCATCCCAGCCGAGCACAAAGGCACCTTCCTCCCCCACCATCTCCAGCTGGCACAAGAAGTCCCACTGCTCCGAGACCAGCTGCTGCTGGGCTTCGCTTCTGGCGCCTGTTTTGAAGACAGCAGAGCTGCAAACCCAGCTCGGGCTGCAGTGGAGGGGAAACGGAAGGCAGAAAACCAATGTGTAGCCCCAGCACCTGAAATGCTGCAGAACAGGCTTATTTTTCATGTCACCCTTGGTCCCTGCTTCACTACATCGCTATTTAAGAGACACTTCCCCCCCCCACCCGATCCTTTCCCAAAGTGGCCATGGGTGCCGCTCACACTGCAGTGCTGCCTTGCGTACTGTCACCATCTGGATGTCGGCCGTGTCGTTGGTGTTGCCGGGGTACGGCTCCGCGAAGCCATACATGTGTAGGAGCTGCCAGTTGGCCATCTGCCCGTAGGTGTTGAAGATCTCCTGTCCTTTGCTGACGGGCTGCGTCGTAACCATTCGCAAACATTGCTGCAAGCAGGGAGAGGAGAGGCGCTCAGAGCTGTGGCGATCCCACCACTTTTAGGAAAAAAAAAAAAATAAAGGTGTTGCAAAGAGGTTCAGGTGACCCTAAGCTCTTCTTAGCTAAAGCCAGGCATGCAACAGGGAGAACGTTGAGCAAAATAACTTCATATTAAGGAGATCCATGCCAGCCTTGCTGCCCTGGCAGGTGAGCAGTGCTGCTCTGGGCTCAGAGAGCTGGCCCCACTGTGCCACCACTCCCGGAGGCCGTGCGGCAAAGAGGAAGCAGACCGTGATGATGCCAGGCGCAGGGGCTCTGCACTCACGGGAGAGTATTCCAGGTTGGCGTTGTGGTTGGCCACATGATTCAAAATATCTGCTACAGGCACCATCATCGGAGGGTTGGGCCCCTTCTCATCTTCATCTTCCTCCTCCAAAGGTTCCTGAAAGCTAAGACGAGGGTGATGAAGACAGGCCACTGTTACACCCTGCAGCACGGGGCCAGCTTCACCTTATACGCAACGTTCTTGTGTAACTGCCAACTTTTAAGTAACGCAGCCTGTAACTGTCCCCCTGTGATCCTACTCCTTGTCCTTGTTCCTCACTTCTCACCTGTAAGCCATGACAAAAGCCACCAGCTGCTTGTACAACTCCAGCGTGTGCAGCTTGGGGTCAAAGACGGTGGGGTGGGCCTCCATGAAAGGCAGGATGATGGAGCTGTACTCCAGGTGGATGTTTGCCAGGTCCTTCTCCACAGCTTCTGGGATGCCTGTGCCCTGCAGGAGCCTTGTTCGCTCTTCTTCAGGCCTGTTGCAAGAAAACCAGCAGCTTTATCTCCATCTGCCCCAGGAGAAGGGTCTATAAACTCCTTCCTCCTTCAAAATCTCAGCTTCCTGGTGCTCTGCAGACTCCTGTTTTCTGGTCGTGCCTGTAGCTAGTTCCAGCCCCAGGCAGGGGAGTCCCATGGGCTACTGCCACTGACAGCACGGGGCTAGGATAGAGTCATCGTCACAGAATGGTTTGGGTTGGAAGGGACCTTAAAGCCCACCCAGTGCCACCCCCTGCCCTGGGCAAGGACACCTCCCACCACACCACGTTGCTCCAAGCCCCGTCCAGCCTGGCCTTGAACCCCTCCAGGGATGGGGCAGCCACAGCTTCTCTGGGCAACCTGGGCCAGGGGCTCACCACCCTCCCAGCAAACAATTTCTTCCTGAGAGCTCGGCTAAATCTCCCCTCTTTCAGCGTAAACCCCTTCCCCCTCATCCCATGGCTCCCCTCCCTGCTCCAGAGTCCCTCCCCAGCTTTCCTGGAGCCCCTTTAGGGCCTGGCAGGGGCTGGAAGGTCTCCCCGGAGCCTTGTCTTCTCCAGGCTGAACCCCCCCAGCTCTCTCAGCCTGTCCTCCCAGCAGAGGGGCTCCAGCCCTCCCAGCATCTCCGGGGCCTCCTCTGGCCCCGCTCCAACAGCTCCGTGTCCTTCTGCTGTTGGTGCCCCAGCGCTGGATGCTCTGAATAGAGGGATGGGGTTGTGCAGCAGGACAACATCCAACCCCAGGACTCCTGGTCAGCAGCCCCTGCATTCAGCTGTCAAACTGGGCCATCGCCAGCGCCACTTGGTGTCACCTTACCAGAACATGGGGTGATCCAGGCTCCTGAAGTCCTTCCAGAGGGAGAAATAAGGCTGCCAGTGGGAGTTGCTGGTCGTGTACTCATGTAGCAGGGCCAGCAGGAGAGGCACCCAACCGGACTGGCTTTGCAGGGACTCCTGGGCTACGGAACCAGAGACGAGAAAAAGTAAGTTAAAAGTACGTTAATGTGAGGTTTTGGTCCTTTCCTCTGGAACAAACAATTTTTCCAAGAACCGAAGCCCAATACCACAAGCATCGTCGCCTGTCTCCTTCCTGCGGGTGACAGTTCTGCTTTTAAGAGACCTCTCCAGTCTCGGGTTTGCCCTGAGCTGGAGCAGAACTAGAAGCTGCTGCTCTGGAGCCACGGATGAGCCAGAACCCCCCCACCCTGCCTTGCGTCTGGGTGCCTTCAGCAAGAAAGGGACCGTTCTTCCTTTTTCCTAGCAGCATCTGTCCTGGGCCTGCAGGAAAGCACCATCCCACGGGTGGCTGTCACTTAAAGATCAGAGACGCTCCAGAAATGGGCGTTTCTCGCTAACCTCCCTGCCGGCACAGCTTCAGGTTCCCTCAGGAAGGGACGGGGTGCCCTGAGGTTGTACCAAATCTGGGTTCTTCACCCGCTGCGCAGTAAGCCAGTTGGGATGAGATGTTTGGCCATTGCTGGGGGGTGACTCCGCAAAGCCAGCCCCCCCGTTTTGAGAAATAAGCCAGGTCTTATATACCAAATAACAACAAAGAAGAATGTCCAGTGAATGATGAGGCTGTCATTCCTCACTCCTAACTTTACACAGGGAAACAGACTGGTAGGGGTGGGAAGTGGACCTCTGGAGATGATCCAGTCCAAGCCCCTGCCAGAGCAGGGTCACCCGGAGCTGGCTGGCATCCATGGGGGTTTGGAATCTCTCCGGAGGAGACTCCGCAGCCTCTCCGGGCAGCCTGGCCCGGTGCTCTGGCACCTCAAAGCAAAGAAGTCTCTTACCTGGAGACTCCTCTTGTCTTTCTCTGAGAGCAGTTTGGCTCTATCGAGGTCTGATGACCTGGGGACCTGCTGTCCCCACCCGTCCCCCATTCCTACAAACCTGGAGGTTTTGTGACCGTTAACCCCTTTCTTTCCAACCCCTGCCCCGCCCTTCCCTACCCGCTGGCTCCGGCAGGAACGATCCCTCGCCTTTACCCTGGCCCCGTTCCCCGGGGAAGGCGGAGGGCTGCGGCGGACCTGCCGTCCCGGTCCGGTGCTCACCTTCCCGCAGGAGGTGCTGGATGGCGCTGGTGTGCTGGGAGAGCAGCGCGGAGCGGGGGACGCTGAAGAGAACCTCTCCCTCCTCCAGCTCCTGGGCCGCCAGCATCCCGTACCCGGCCACCGCGCCCGCCCTGCTCAGCCGCACCTGGGGACAGCGGGGACCCGTTCAGGGGACACACGGACAAACACGTGGGGTGTGGGGGGCGGCCCGGTCGGCGGTGCCTCACCTTGGGGCTGAGCTCCACCCCGGCCCGCCCGCACCAGGCCAGGAAAGCGGGCAGGGGGTCGGCGCTGCTCCCGGCGGCCGCCTGCGGGGGGGAAACACGGCGGGGAGCGGCGGGGCCTCCCCCGGGGCGCCCTCCCGGTCAGCCTGAGGGCGGCGGGACCCCCAGCGCCGGCCCCGTCCGTGCGTCCCCCCTCCCCCTCCCCGGTACCTTGGGCCTCTTGGGCGCCGACGCCATGGCGCTGCCAACACGTGGTTCGCAACCACGTGGTCCCGCGCGGCGCTTCCGGGTGCGCGGGGAGCTCCGCCCCCCCCCCGGGCGACGGCGGCGGCGCAGGGACAAAAGGGGGGAGCAGGGGAGAACGAGCCTGGCAGCGCCGGCCCGCAGCACCTCTCTGGGGTCCTGGGGTGTCTCCGAGGGGCCTGGGGTCTCTGAGGGGTCTCTGTGTGCTGGAAGGGCCTAGGGATCTTTGTGCCAGTCTGGGGGGGTCTCTCTGGGCCTCTCTGGGGGTCTCTGAGCGACCTGGGGGTCTCTGTGTGCCTCTCTGAGGGGAGAGGGGTGGGTCTCTGAGGGGCCTGGGGGTCTCTGTGTGCCCGTCTGGGGTCTCTCTGTGTCTCTCTGAGGGGCCTGGGGGTCTCTCTGTGCCTCTCTGAGGGGCCAGGGGTGGGTTTCTGAGGGGCCTGGGGGTCTCTGTGTGCCTCCCCGAGGGACGCGAGGGTCTCTCTGTGCCAGTCTGGGAGGCCTGGGGGCCTCTGAGGGGCCTGGGGGTCTGTGTGTTCCGTTTGGGGTCTCTGTGAGTCTTTCTGAGGGACCTGGGGACCTCTGAGGGTCTCGGGGGGGGGGGCTCTGTGTGCCTCTCTGGGGGGCTGGGGGGTCTCTGAGGGGTCTGGAGGGCTCTATGTGTCTCTCCGAGGGGCCTGGGGTCTCTGAGGGGTCTCTGTGTGCTGGAGGGGCCTGGGGAGCTTTGTGCCAGTCTGGGGGGTCTCTCTGTACCTCTCTGGGGGTCTCTGAGCGACCTGGGGGGTCTCTGGGTGCCTCTCTGAGGGGCCAGGGGTGGGTCTCTGAGGAGGCTGGGGGTCTCCGTGTGTCTCTTTGGGGGTCTCTGTGTGCCAGTCTGGGGATCTCTGAGGGGTTCAAGGGAGAGAGAGAACTCCTCAGCAAACTTTCTGATTTCTGTGGAATGTGCCGTTCATGGTATGAAATAATCCTGGTGGCAGCTTGTGTCAAGTGCCCAGGTCTTCCTCCTCCTCGTCCCCGCACCTCGGAAACACCGAGACCTTGAAACCCGCACCCCAGAGCTGGCGATAAAGTAAATATTGTCACCAATTCAGAGGCGTTAGAAGAAAACTGAGTCCTGTGTCGCCCAAACCAGGACACACGGCGTCTCTGCGAGCCCACCTCCTGGCAGCCCCGGCCTCTCCCAGCCCGTTGGCAAAAGCCTTGCTGTGACCCCGAGGCGCGCCGAGGTGGCCACGGAGAACTGAGGGCTCTACGGCCACAGCCGCCCGCGGGGCCCCGCCGGCCGCCCACCTCCTCCGGCCAGGTCCCCCCGGCTCCCGTGGGGAGCGGTGGGGATGGCGGGGGGGTGGCAGCCCCCCGGCAGCCTCTGCTCGCCGTCCTCGCGTCCCTGTGGCTCCCGCACCCTCCCGGGGCACATCCCCCTGGGGCTGGTGCCTGCTGGATGCTGGTCCAGCGCCGGGGGCAGGAGCGGAGGAGCCGGCGCTGGGCTCTGGAGCAGCTGCTTCACAGCCCTCGGCTGCTGGGGTGGGATCTTCTGCTGCTGGGTCATTATTTTCCACCCACAGCCCTCACCGGGCTGTCCCCCTCCTCCTCCTCCTCCTCATCGCTCTGGCTTTTGGCTGTCCCCCGGGGGACAGACCTGGCGTTTGTGCCTCACCTTCCCCGAGTGTCCCCGTCCTCGCCCGAGGCAGAGGTGCCAGCGCAGGGTAGAGCTCCGGGTGGTGGTTCCTCCTCGTGGGAGGACACCCTCTGCTGCGGTGGCCTCGTAGGGACAGCGTGGGGGTAGAAGAAGTCTAAGCGAGTCCCCTTATTGTCCCTCTGGTGACACAGTGAAGGGGGGACGTCACTGCCTGTGACAAACATCCCCCAAACCCCAAAATGTGAGCCTGGATAGCTCAGTTG
Source organism: Rissa tridactyla (assembly GCF_028500815.1). Taxonomy (NCBI): domain Eukaryota; kingdom Metazoa; phylum Chordata; class Aves; order Charadriiformes; family Laridae; genus Rissa; species Rissa tridactyla. Next base: position 72,910,385 of record NC_071469.1, on the reverse strand, counting down.
GGAGAGCATCAGACTTTTAATCTGAGGGTCCAGGGTTCAAGCCCCTGTTCAGGCGAAGGCTTTATCCTTTATGGAGCCCAGGGGCAGGGTTGGCACCTCTGCCAGGGGCTGCAGCCTGCTCACCGCCCCCTCCCCTGCTTCTTTTCCCACCATCCCCTCCCCTGGAGCTGCTCTGGGGCTGGCTCCATCCCATCCTCACTGCTGCCTTCTGGCCACCCAGCACCCCAGGGAGAGGGATGCCGTGTGGGACGATGGGGACAGGCAATGGTGAAACAGAGCAGAGCCATGGGGAGGCAGCCAGGGCTGGAGATGGGAATTGGGTGGGAACTGGGGGCTCCAGGGTGGCCTGCTGCCCCCACCCCAGGGGCTGGAGAGCCACCCATGGGGCTGCGTGCATGGACCCTCGAGCCTCACTGGCAGCCTGTGGTGCCTTTCGACATGTCCCAGCCCTTCCTCGCACCTTCCCCATCCCCGCCCTTACCCCCCTCTGTGCCCTCCAGGAGCTCCATTTTGTGCCCTGTCCAGTTTCGGGCCAAAACTTGGCTTTGAGCTGAGGGACAAGGGCCACGTCAAGCCGCGGCCGTGCCTGGACCTCACTCCCCCTGCAGGGAAGGCGGCCGCTGCTTTCCCCCTCCGCAGTGATGGTGGGGCCAAAACAGCCCTGGGCAGGGATAGCTCTGGCCCGCTGCGCCCATTGCGCAGACCCGCCACCTGCCCCAGCTCGGGCGGATGCCGCCGGGCAGCCACCCCCTGTCCCTTTGCGGGGCTTTGCGGTGGTGTTTTTTTTTTTTTGCAAGGAGACGTGGTAGCCGCATCAACCCACGAGCTTATTTTATTGGCCCGATGGAACTTTGCTTCCCAGCGGCTCCCATCCCTTCCCAGCTCCGGCCCACGCCTCCGTCCTCATTCATTTCTTGCCAGCAAGAAAACAAAGAGATAATAAATAGGAAGCTTATTTGCAGGGGAGGCCTCGGGTCACACGCAGCCGCGGGCAGGGCTGCGCCTGGCCCCGGCCGGGGGGGACGGCGGCGGTGGCGGGGGGGCTGCAGGCAGGCAAGCGGTTGCCCCATGGCCACTGCTGGCCCCGGGGCCGTGCACGCTGCGGGGCTGGGGAGGGGGGGGAGCCGCCATCCCGGGGAGTGGGGGTGGGTGAGGGGATATAGCAATCTCTATTTAATTACATTAAAATAGACTATTTAAAAAAGTTATTTCTAGTAGTTAAAAAAAAAATGCATCGTGGTCCATCTAACCCCGGCGGGGCCGCGGCAGCCCTGGGGGGTTGGGGACACATCGGCCCGGTGCGGGGACAGACCCCAGCCCACCTCACCCTCCCGGGCAGTCCCGTCCCAGGGGTCTGTCCCAGCCCAGCCCTCAGGCACCCCAGCGGATGCCCAGGGTGGGAGCGATAGGTGACAAAGCAGGGGCATCGTGTCCCCCGCCAGCCCCGTGGCCACTGCTCCGTGGGGCGCAGGCAGGGGAGCGGGCACATCCCGGACCCCGCAGTGGGGCCGGACCCTTGTTCCCAGGGGCTTAAATGACATGGCAGCAGTTGAACTGCCCCAGGGAGAGGAGGCTCTCCTTGGAGCCTGGCCGGATTTTGAAGGCCAGGGCTTTCTCGCAGAGCGGGATCTGCAGGAGCCTGTCCCGCAGGCTGGCGCCCTTGCTCTTGCCCGGGTCCAGCTTGATCACGTTCTCTGTCGCCCCCTCGGTGCCCCCCAGGGCCGGGCTGGCAGGGGACCCGGGCCCTGGGGACTTGTCGGTGGGGGTTGTCTCTGCCCCCAGCACCTGGGGGACCCCAGCAGAGCTGCTCCGCGGCGAGGGGACAGCTCCCCTTTCCCCGGGGGGCTCTGCCACGGAGCCCTTGGGCTCTGTGTCCTCCTCTCTCCTGGGGGGCTTTGCTCCATCCCCCCGCATTGCTGGGGGACCCTGGCCCCCGCTCACTCCCTTCCCAGCCCAGGCCGCCCCCGGGCGCCCGCCCCGGCCCCCCAGCTCAGCCCCCGTCCCCCACACCTCCCCGCGGCCGGGCAGGCGGCGGGTGCGCAGGAAGGCTCGCATCTGCTCCTGGTTGAGCGAGCTGCTCTTCCTCTCCATGGCACTGGGCCTCCCCTCCTCCTCCTCATCCTCCTCCTCTTCCTCCTCGCAGATCTGCTGCAGGGCCGGCGTGCTCTTGGTGATGGCAGTGTCAACGGCAGGGACCTTCAGCAGGGTCCCAGGGGGCTGCCGGGCACCCATGTCCCCTCCAGTGGGCAGGAGGGACAGCCGGGAACCCGTGGTGAGGCCGCCTGGCACCTCTGTGAAGGGCAAGAGGCCGCTGGTGCTGCCCACGGGGCCGAACGTGTCCGATAAGTTGGTCCTGAGAAAGGGGAGGGGTGGAGATGTTGGTACCCAGCTAAGCATTGCAAGGGCTGCGGCGAGGACGGGGACAGGGGACCAGCCGGGACCCTGCGCTGGGGACCCGGGGTGGCCTTGGCGGGGCCGGAGAGGGGGCTGACCTGCTCTGCACCTCCTTGGCCAGGTTGTAGACCAGGCTGAGGCGGTGGCCCTGCTTCTCCTGCTTCTCCCGCAGCATCCTCTCCGCCAGCAGGAAATAGGTGGCCGTGATGTGGTTGTAGCGGTCGGCCTCCAGCGCCCTGCGTGACACCGAGGGACCCATGTCAGGGACGCACTCGGAGGGACCTCCCCCCTGCCCAGAGCCCTTCGCAGGGGCTCCCGCCTCGCCATCCCGCCCCGTCGCTCACTCCTGGATGGTGTCCCGATCGGCGATGTTCCCGCAGGTCATGGCCTGGAGGATGATCTCGTGCTCCTCCTCGGAGACACGCTTGTGGGAGGTGAGGGGCAGCAGGCAGCGGCTGGCGGGGGACGGGTCCACCCCCTGCAGCCACGCGTGGCCCTCGATCTGCTCCAGGGAGGCTCGCTGCTTCGGGTCCCGCTGCAGCATCCTGGAGATGAGGCTGGCGGGGAAAGGGGGGACGCTGCAATCCCAAAAAACTCGGACAGGGCACACACCCCTGGGAGCAGCAATTTGGGGTCTGGGGATGGGGGGGGGGTCCAATGATGGGGGGGGGGGGAGAGGTGCTTACTCAGCGCACTGTGCCGAGACGTGCGGGGGGACGGTGTAGCGGCAGTCCATGATCATGGTGAGGGTCTCACTGTCGTTGGCCTCCTGAAAGGGGGGGTGGCCGCACACCAGCATGTAGAGGATGACCCCCAGGCTCCAGATGTCTGCAAGAAGCAGCAGCTGTTCAGGTTTTGCCCACCATGGCCCAGGAGACAGCCCCGACCCCAGGGACTTGGCGGGGAATGGGGGGGGCACCCCTCCAGCCCCCCAGTGCTGATGCGGCAGAGACCAGTGCTCACTGGGATGCTCCTTGGAGGTAATGGCTCCCAGGTCCTGCCTCACGGACGGGGGGACCACAGCCCCACCAAGGAGGGGAAGGACCTTCCCCATCCCCACATCCAAGCGGGTCTCAAGGGGCTTCACCAAAGCAGTTGAGGTCTTATCCCCTTTCCCAGGTGGGGACACAGAGGCCAGCCCCAAGCTCTGTCCCCTCCCCGGTCACCCACCCACGGCACTGTTTCATGTCATCACTCAGCTTCCCAGTTCCCAAACAGACCCCAAACCAGCATCCCGGCACTGGGCTGTGCCGGAGGGGACAGCAGAGCGATGGGACAGGGCACACAGCAGTGATGCCGGCTCTCCAGCTGCCTACAGCTGGGGACAGGAGGACAGGGACAGAGCCAGCAGCATCTTCATCTCCTCCGAGCACATAAACTCTCTGCAAAAGCGCTTTTTCAGGCTGCTGAGCACGCCCCGGGGCTCTCCGTTAATACCTTCAGCTTCTTAAGTCAAGTGCTTGCGTTTGGCAACTTCTCATCTGCACTGCTTTTCTCCCTTCATTTCCCTTGGCAGAGCCACCAGCTTTTTTTTTTTTTTTTTTTTTTTTTTTACCACCTCCACAAACCCTCCCCTTTTTCAGCTCCGGAGCTGCCTTTCCACGAGCCGATGCTGGGATTTTTCCTTTAAGGGATGGTGTTTTGTTTTGCTAAATCCTCCTGCCCTAAATTCCAGCACAGCTGGCTCGGATCCGCTTCCCTCCCACATCCCCTCTGTCCCAGCAGAGCCACTCGGTGCCCCCAGCCCGGCTCCCCACACCCCGGGGATGGTCCCCCCGGCCCCCCAGCACCCTGTCCAGGGGAGGAAGGGCACTGGGAGCCACGGAGAGGAAGCGGTTTCCAGGGCGGGGACGGTGCAGAGGAAACTTTCGGAGCTCCTCCACCCAAACGCCAGCATCCCGAGCAGGTTTCCTTCCGGCATCACCCCCTGAAATAACCGCGAGAGCCGGCTCCCCGGCGACTGCGCCCTCGCACTGCTCCTCCCGCGCCCCGGCAGACGCCACACCAGGCTCGCAGCCTGCTTGGGCTTTTTGCCCTCCCTGGCATGAGCCATCGCTCTGTGGGCGCAGGGACGGTCTCGGCAGGGAGAACCACCCTGTGCCAGGGCAGGGCTGGGCACCAAGGGACAGGATTCCTCCCTGCGGGGACAGTAGTGCCACCAGGGCATGGGTGCTCCCCACATAAGGGGCCAAAAGTGAGGTGGAACCCGAGCGAGTTTCCCAGAACCTGGCAGGGCCACCTTCCAGGCAAGGGACGTGCAGGAGGCACGTCCCCACCCGCAGCGGTGTCCCACCACCCTTACCGACAGCCGGGGCATCATACTCGTCCCCAAGCAGGATCTCAGGTGCCGAATATGCCAGCGAGCCGCAGCTGGTGGTGAGCATCTTGCCGGGTTGGAAGCGGTTGCTGAAGCCAAAGTCGGTGAGCTTGACCACCCCTTGCTCCTGGAAGAAGACCACGTTCTCGGGCTTGAGGTCGCGGTGCACCACGTGGAGCTTGTGGCAGTAGGAGATGGCGTGGACGATCTGGGCAAAGTAGTGCTTGGCCCGCGCCTCCGACAGCCCGCCCTCGTGCCGCATGATGTGGTCGAACATGTCCCCGCCGTCGCCCAGCTCCAGGATGAGGTAGAGCTTGGCGTGGGTGTCGATGACCTCGTAGAGGCGCACCACGTTGGGGTGCTGGACCAGCTTCATGCAGCGCACCTCCTGCAGAAGCTGCCCCGCCGCCTCCCCGGCCAGCTTGCTCTTGTCGATCACCTTGACGGCCACCCGCTGCCCGGTGAAGACGTGCCGGGCCAGCTTCACCACCGCAAAGTGGCCCTTGCCCAGGGTGCGCTCCAGGTCGTACAGCCCCGCGATCTTCCCCTCACCGCAGCCCTGCGCCCCGGCCATGGCGGCGGCGGCGGCTGCAGCGTCAGGCGGGGACGGGCATCGGGCGCTCTGTGGGATGGGGCAGCTGCTGAGCAATGCAGGGTGGGGGACGGGGCACCCCTGAATACCCCCCCCCAGCACCCTGGGCACCAGGGTCCCCAGCACCCTGGGCACCACGACATCCTTCACCTTCAGTCTCCGACACCCTGGGTACCAGCAACCTGGGCACCCCAATGCCCCCACCTCCAGGTCCCCAGCGCCCTGGACACCCCAACACCTGCACCTTCAGTCCTCAGCACCCTGGGCACCCCGATACCCCCACCTCTGCTCCCCTGCACCCCAGGTCATCCTGATACCCCACCTCTAGGTCCCCAGCATCCTGGGCACCCCAATACCCCAACTCCAGGTGTCCAGCACTCCAACATGCTGGGCACCCCAATACCCCACCTCCAGGTCCCCAGCACCCTGGGCACCCCAACACCCTAACCTTCAGTGCCCAGCACCCTGGAAACCCCAATCCCCCCACCTTCAGTCCCTCATCGCCCTGAGCACCCCCATACCTCACCTCTAGGTCTCCAGCACCCTGGGCACCCCAATACCCCACCTCCAGTCCCTCATCACTCTGAGCACCCCCATAACCCACCTCTAGGTCCCTAGCACCCTCAGTACCCCAATACCCTGCCTCCACTCTCCAGCACCCTGAGCACCCCCATATCCCACCTCCACTCCCCATCACCCCAGCACCCTGGGCACCCCCATATCACCAACCTCCAGGTCTCCAGCACCCTGGGTACCCCAATACCTCCATCTCCAGGTCTCCAGCCCCCCTGTGCACCCTAATACCGACAAACCTCCAGGTCTCCAGCATCCTGAGCACCCCAATACCTCCATCTCCAGGTCTTCAGCCCCCCTGTGCACCCCGATATTGCCAACCTCCAGGTCTCCAGCACCCTGGGCACTCCAATACCTCCATCTCCAGGTCTCCAGCACCCTGGACACCCCCATTATCACCCACCTCCAGGTCTCCAGCATCCCAGCACCCTGGGCACCCCCATATCACCCACCTCCAGGTCTCTGGCACCATGGCCACCCCAATACCCCCAACCTCCAGGTCCCCAGCACCCTGGGCACCCCCATGCCCCCCCTCCCCAGCACCCCGGGGCCCCCCCCGCGCTCACCGGGCGGCGGAGCTGGGACCGCCGGGGCTGCGGCTGCCCGCGCGTGCCCGCCCCGCTGACGTCAGGGCGGCTCCGGGCTCGCGCCTTAAAGGGCCCCCTCCGCCGCCGGCGCGGGCTGAGGCCGGGGCGATGCTCATCGCACCTCCCGAAGCGGAGCCGCCGGGCAGCGCTGCCCCCCACCCCCGGCTGAGGGCGGCCCCCGAGCGGGACCCTCAGCCCGGCTCATTAGTGCCCGTTAGGGGCGGTGGGGACTGGGGTGGCATTAGCGTAACGAGGGCCGGTAACGAGCTAAATGAGCCGCCCACCCGCCACTTCCAGGAACCCCTCGGCCCGAGCTTGTCTCCCGAGGGTCCCATCACAGGACCCGCTCCCCGGCATCCCAGCCGTGCCAGCGCCCCTCTCCATCGCCCGCTCCCACCCTCACTCGGGGGCCAGGAGCAGCGAGCCGGAGCTGGGAGCGCATCCCCGGCCCTCAGCCCTCTTTTCCTGGAAGCGGCCCGGCCGCCTCATTTAGCTCGTTACTGGCCGCGGGGATGCGCACAGAGCTGACGTTGCTCCTGCAGATTAAAAAGCAATCAGCGCAGTCGCCCTCGTTACCGCTAATGCCTTCCCAGAAGTCCTTCGCCCACGGCCCCGCGGGCTGCAAACAGGCCCTAATGAGCCGGGCTGAGGGCCACGCTCGGGGGCTGGCGTCAGCGGGGGGCCAGGGGCTGCGGGGACCAGGGACCCGAACCCCCCGCGGCTGGGGACAGAGGGGCCGGGAGGATCGAGTCCCCCGGCAGCTCCTGCCATGGGAATGGGGATGGATGGGGCACTCAGCGCCCATCTGGGCTTTGGGAATGGGGATGGGAATGGGGATGGGAATGGGAAGAGGGAATTGCCAAACCTGCCTCTAAGCCAGGATGAGCTTTCATCCAGGGGTGCGGGGTGCGGAAGGCAGCCGGGTGCTGTGCAGGGAGGTCCTGTCTGGGTGCTGAGCATCTCCAGCCGGAAACTGAGCCCCTCTCATTTCTTGTCCCCCCCTAGTCCCTCGCAGGGCTGAAGCCACCCCGGGACACGGGCGTTTCCACAAGGAGCCCAGCGGAGCTGCTGACCTGGGAGTGGGCACTCTGGGGGCTGGTGGAAGGAGATCCTGGTGGGGAAGCACCCCAGGACACTGGGTGCTGGGGCAGTTTGCCACCCTGTGTGTGCATCTGGGGACTCGAATGGAAAAGCGATCACTCTCTGGCTTCTGGCACTGAGGTTTCTAACAGCTCTCAGATCTGCTGCAGGGGACCGGGGAAGGTCCACGAGCAGCATCTCCTTCCACAGCCTCTTCTGGCTGACCCTCCAGCCCTGGCTCCTCTTCAGGAAAGGCCCCCGTGTGTTGGGGTCAGATCGTTCTCCTGATGGGGAGCTGGGTGCCGCAGGTCCATATCCCTGTTGTACACTTGCCAACACTGCTTTGAAGCCCTCTGCTGAAATAGCAAGAACAGGCACGGGGTGCGCCCATAACGCACGTCCCCTGTGGAGATGCCACCTCCACCAGCACCTGGCCCTGCCACCGAGGCTGCACGGGCTGGCTGTAGCTCCCTTCGGGTTTTGGAGCAGCCCTCCAAGGTCTCGGCACTGAGAAGCTCAAGGAGCAACCAAGAAGCTCAAGGAGCCACGTACGATGGCTGTGAAAGCCAGCATCGGGGCTGGGGAGAACAGTGGAGCCGGTTCCTCCCTTCCCACGGTGGAGTGGAGCCTGGGATGCACAAGGGAGCTCCTTGGAGACCACCAGGCTCTGGGGAGCTGCAGTTTTCCAAAGGACACTCAAAAGAGAGATGCAGTTAGGTGGGAGCCCAAAGAATCTGCAGATGGCGAGTGGTCAGGAGCAGAGGACTTCTGGAGGCTCTGGGTGCCCACCTGGAGCTGAGGGTGGGCAACGTTGCCTTTGAAAACCAGTAAAGAGCTCAGCGTGTCTTGGGAGAGGAGCCTCCAGCCCTCGTGTTTCCCCAGATGGGAACTGGGAGATGTCCTCAGGCTAGAGCCTGGGCACCGCTCCGGCACAGCTGGGAAGGGAAGCAGCCTGGGGATTGTTCTCAAAAAACTTGGGATTTTGGGCATCTGTCCCTCCCCGTGGCCACGTGGGGCGTGGAGAAGATGTCCTCCCTCCTGCGCATCCCCCCGCCGGCTGCCTCTCCATCCAGACAAAGACCGGTTTCCAGAGAAGCCCACCTACCTGGTAGTTAGCAGAGTCATGTGGCCGCGGCACTTAATTAATAAAAAGCCGATATAAATTCCAGTGAGCATGTGGGGAGGAGGACATCAAGGCAGAGAGCGGCAGTGGTGCTCCCGGCGAGCTCGGTGGAGCAGCGAGCGGCAAAGCCCCCTCTCCGCTCGGAGAGGTCAGTGCTGGCAAGGGGAAGGGTTTGGGGGTGTTTGGGGTGTGACGCCTGTGGCCGTGGGGCTCCCCACGGCCTGGAGGGGTCTCTCCCGGCAAAGAGCTGGGTGGTTTTGCGGGGATGGGGAGGTGAGGAGTGGCCAGCAGAGCTCGGGGCTGCAGGAGCTGGGGCTGGAGCTTTCATGGGACTCGGCTGCCGTCAGCGAGTGGGGTCCCCTCCTTGGCTCCCTGCAAGGCCCCCAAAGCCCACAGCCTGATCCTGCATCCAGTCTTCCCAGCTTGCCCAGTCCTTCCCAGGGTGGTCTTCCTCCTTGCCGAGCCCCCTCCAGCCCAGCCTCACCCTCTTCTCAGCATTCTCCACCTTCACCTTCCTCCCTCCCGCTGCAATCCCGCATGAGCAGGGAGGGGGAAGTAAATCCTGCACTGGGGGCAGGTGAAAAACACTGAGCTGGTCCAACCAGGGGGACATCTCCTGATGACGGTGCCCATGTCCCAGGCAGAGGGGGCTTTGCATCCCAACGCTTCCCACACGGAAGCCACGCAGCCAAGCGTCAGTGGGTTTTTCAGGTCACTGGGTGGCACAGAGGGGCTGGAGCCCCCTGTGAGGGTCTTGGCGGTGACATCCAGCCCATCGCTGCAGTCCTTAAGCAACGTCACAGATGTGCCTGCTCTCTCCACCAGCCTCCGCGTTACACGTTATCTTCTCAAGGCCCCTCGTTTGTTTATTGTGCCCAGACCTTGGGGTTTGGTTGCAAAATGAGTTGTAGCAAAGCAGTTTGTCATTTCCCAGGGAGTTTTGGGGAGATTTCTGCTCCAGCTGCGATGCGCAGGCAGTCTGTTGTGTTTCCACCATGTAATGTGCCTCCCGCCCATCCCCTGCCGTGCCGCGAGGCTGGGGGCAGGAGGAGAAAGTGGGCTTGGGAGAGGGAGGTGATACAGAGGAGCTGGACAAGGAGCCGGGAGGTGCTGGGCCATGAGTTGTGCTGCCGTAGAAAAATGGCAGGGGATGGAGCTGCTGGTGGGCTGCCTCTGCCGTGGCACTTGGGGACCTCGTGAGACCCCAGTATTGGCTGTTGTCTGCAAGGTCCTGCTCGCACACCCAAGCCCAGATGCAGACCAGGAGGTAAATATTAGCTTCTGGTCTTTAAAACTAGTGGTGTTTCTGTGAGGGCCAGTGCCCAGCAGGAGCCGTGTCAGATGTTCTGGCCCCATCCTGTGCACGTGCAGGCAGTGAGTGCATGGCCCCGCCGTGGGCTGGGGGCTGCTGAAGGCCGTGAGTGGGGCAGGGAGACCCTGAACAGATCAACCGTTTGGTTGATCAACAGATGAACCCAAAACAAACCAACTCTCAGTCCACCCTCTGCTGCTGGGCCCTCTCCGTGGTGAGATGAAGACTGTGCCTGCAGGTGGGGTGTCCATGGCACCAGCGTTAGCTCTGGAAGGTCCACATGAAGCTCACGGGCATGTGGTGGCCCAAGAAAGGCTCTCAAGTCCAAGACAGCAATCAGCCCGGCGTGGTGGCTGTGCTCACCGAGGTGTTGCTCAGGGGGTGACGGTGGTGGGGTGGAGGTGGGGACCAGTCCAGGTGACCAACAGGTAAGCTGATGCTGGCCGGGACCCCTCTGCCCAGGTTGCCACCCAGGACCATGCTGAACGTGCTGCTGCTATGCTGCGGGCTGCTGCAGGGCATCCAGGCCATCCTTGCCGCCGACCTCAGCCGTGGCCACCTGCAGAAGGGGACTGGTGGGCTGGAGGGGGCCGACAGAGCCCGTTACTCCAGCCTGCTCCGGAAAGTCAAGGAGGTGTCTGCCGAGCCAGACGGTGAGTCCTGGGGCCCCCCCATGTCCTCACACTGCCCTCCACCAGCCACTCGCCGGCATGCCCAGTGTCCCAACGTAGAAACGGGGACCCCACGCCCGGGGTCAGATGCAGGGCATCCTTCCTGCTTCTCCTTTCACTGGCTGGTGAGGGCAGCCTGGCAGCCCATGGGGAGCAGGGGGCTTTTTGGGAGGGACACATATGACCGTGGGGACTATCAGCAGCCTCCTTGTATGTCTGTGTCTTGCAGGAACTCTCCCCAGGCTGGGGTTTGAGCAGATGGCCCTGGAGGTCCAAGAAGCTGATGGTGACCTCATGCAGAGGGGCGGCGGCATGCTGGAACCGCAGGTAACGCTCCCCAAGCTTTCCCACAGACACCCCAAAGAGTGGGGCGGCCTCAGGCCACAGCAGCCTTCTCCCTGCCACAGGGCCAGGTGTGGGTTGGAGCCCAATGTGTCACTTTCCAGGGCAGGGAATATCTGCTTGACACCTGCTGAGGAGGACTGGGACAGGCTGAGGCTGCCCAGAGCTCCAAGGGGCTCCAGCGCTCAAGGAGGGTGGTCCAAGCCCGTACTCCTGCGATGCGTTTAATTAACGCCAAGTGTAATTCAGGAAGCCTCCGCAGAGCAGGAGCTTGCTGGGCAGTGCCGTTTCTTGCCTGGCTCAGACCCCAGTGCCACTGTTCAGGCACCCTTCAACTAAGTTTGGGGCTGCGCTTCAAAATAAATGCATGCTTCTTCAGATGTGGTGGAAAAGGTAGTGGTGCCCACAGAGAGGCACTCAGTGGTGATTTTCAACAGCGCCGGCCCGGAGCTGAGCAGGACAGAGCTTTCCGCTGCTGGCAGCAGCGGGTTTCCTTCAGCAGCCACTCCTGGCTCGCTCCCACACAGTTCTTTATTGCTGGCGTGGTGGTTCCACCACCAACCCTCCTCCTCCTCCTTCTCCTCCTCTCTCTGGCAGGCATCGTCCACAGAAGTGCAGGCTGCGGGCCGAGAAGAGCGTTCGCCCCGCCGCTGTGTCCGCCTCCTGGAGTCCTGCCTGGGCCACCAGGTCCCCTGCTGCGACCCCTGTGCCACCTGCTACTGCCGCTTCTTCAACGCCTTCTGCTACTGCAGGAAAATCGGCACCAGCTTCCCCTGTGGCAAGAACTAGCCCCCATGCCGGGGGGCTGCCTGCTCCCTGCTCATGCGTGCCGCTGCGTCCTCCTCCACCGCCGCTCTAATAAACCAGTCGTTAGCAAAAGCCGTCGCCGAGTGGGAACGGTTCAATGCATCTGCTTGGGATCTTGGGGCAGAGGGTGGGCATTGTGTCCGCACAGCCAAGAGTCCAGAGGCACCTCCATGTCCAACAAAACGAGGGTTTATTTTTCCACAGCAAGGCCCTTCCTGGCCAAATGAGGGGTTTCTCAGCGGGAGGGTGACCCTTAGCAACATTTTGGCTGCGCTGGGAACTTTTGCTTGTGTTCTCCTCCTGCCAGTATCACTCATGGTGGCCCAGAGTGATTTACACCCAGTGGGCACCTGCGAGCTGTCAACCCCAAGGAATCGGTGCCCAAGGGGGTACTGCAGGATGAACACAATCTTTATCAATGATCTGGACGAGGAGATTGAGTGCACCCTCAGGCAGTTTGCAGATGACACCAAGTTGGGTGGGAGTGTCGACCTGCTTGAGGGCAGGAAGGCTCTGCAGAGGGGTCTGGGCAGGCTGGATCCATGGGCCGAGGCCAATGGTGTGAGGGTCAACAAGGGCAAGTGCCGGGTCCTGCACTTGGGTCACACCAACCCCATGGACGCGACAGGCTGGGGGCAGAGCGGCTGGAGAGCTGCCTGGTGGAGAAGGACCTGGGGGTGTTGGTCGACAGCCGGCTGAACGTGAGCCAGCAGTGTGCCCAGGTGGCCAAGTTGGCCAACAGCACCCTGGCCTGTATCAGGAGTAGACCAGCAGGACTGGGGCAGTGATGGTCCCCTGTGCTCGGCACTGGTGAGGCCCCACCTCGAGGGCTGTGTCCAGTTTTGGGCCCCTCACCACAGGAAAGACATTGAGATGCTGGAGCGTGTCCAGAGAAGGGCAACGGAGCTGGTGAGGGGTCGGGTGCACAAACACCCACCCGCCGCCATCCCGCCTACGGCCGCCATGTCCTCAGGCCCTTCCCGCCCTTCGCACAGCCTGCCGGGAAGGGGGGCGGGGCCACGCCGCGCGGCGACGGCTCTGTCGTCACGTGACGGCGGGGGGGGTGGGGTCACGTGAGGCCCGTTCGCTCCGTCGGCCGGCCGCCATGTCGTCTTTCCCGGAGCTGTATTTTAACGTGGATAACGGGTACTTGGAAGGGCTGGTGCGAGGTTTTAAGGCCGGGGTGTTGCGGCAAGGCGACTACGTGAACCTGGTGCAGTGTGAGAGCTTGGAGGGTGAGTGGCGGCGGGGTTCTGAGGCGGGCGGGACCCCCCCTCACACTGAGGGGAAGGCCCAGCCGGTGAGCTGAGGGAGAAGGCCGGGGGGGAGGCGAGGGGCTGGGTGGCAGTGGGGAAAAGAACCCGTAGCAGCATTTTTGAGGTGCTGTCCCCTTGGTCCGCCCTCCCCCTCGGCTGCTCGGCTGGCCTGACTGGTGAGGTGAGGGGAAAGGCCGGCTGGTGTGAGGGGGGGAAGGCCGGGGCTGAGGCGAGGGGCTGCGTATCAGTGGGGAAAAGAGCCGACAGCAGCATTTTTGAGGTGCTGTCCCCTTGGTCCTCTCCCCCTCTGCCTCGGCTGCTCAGCTGACTCGGTTTCCTGGCCGTGTGATTTCAACAGCTGACATGGCAGTTTGAGGAAGTTCGAGCTCCCAGGGCTTTCTTGAGGTGGCCGTACAGCCGTGGTGCGTGTCCTGCGGTTGTTGGGAGCTTGGTGGGTTTGTCAGGCTTTGCTGATGAGTCTTTATCTATGCTTTTCAATTCCAGGCAGTGCAGGAAACCTTTTTAAGGACACAATTAAGATTATCAGGGTGATCTCTCAGTAATCTCAAATTAGTCCCAAAATGCTTATAACCTAAGAGTGAAAAACTCTGAATGTTCTGATAAGAATGCAGAGTAACATCTTGTTTAGCTGAACATTGTCTTGACAAGTACTTGGTGTCTCAGGCCTGAAGTAGTTGTGCAATTGAAGAGTTCTCGCATACTTCTACATGTTTGGGGTTTTTTCCCTTTTTGCATCCTTCTTAGTCCTAGCGACACACTTATTTTGTGGAGGGTGGAGGTGTCTTTGTCAGATTCTTGTGTTTGCCTGCAATATGCTGTATACTTACTCAGGGAAGTGGTGGAGTTGCCGTCCCTGGAGGTATTTAAAAGATGTGTAGATGTGTGTGGTGCAGTGGCAGAGGTGGCAGTGTTGAATTTATGGTTGGAGTCAATCTTAAAGGTCTTTTTCAACCTAAATGATTCTATGGTTGGGTCGTCTAGGAAAGTACCTGCTTCTGCTGAAGGATTGCTAGTGGAAAAATTACAGTGTAGATCTAAGAAAACTCACTGGTGAATTGCCCTTCACCTGTAATCTTGAGTTCTCTTTCAAGGCTAATTCTGATTTCCAGCCATTGCCTCTTCTAGATCAGTATGTACAAACCTGGAGGGCTGTCAAGGTTTTGCTCTGTGATACTTGTTACATGTGGTCAACTCATCATCTTAATTAATCAGTGCTAAACTGTTTCTCTGTATCAGTGACCAGCTTATCAGTTTTCACTCCTTGGTGTACAGAACCTGGATCACAAATCACAAAGACCACAACCAGGTCTCTATTGAAATAGACAAGAAACATATTTATCTAGAGACGTCCGTTGCTTTGGTCAATGGACCTATAATTACTGGATCAGTCTTTCTACTGAAAATACTAGTTAAGCATCAGCTTTATTTTGATGATTGTTGCTGGGTGATTGAAATTAATATTGACTATCTAGAGGGATACTTGGCCAGCTGAACCCTGGATGCAAGTCACCCGGAGCTGCTCACGCAACCGTTAAACAACAGGATGGGAACAGAGTGCCATGATGTGCCTCAGTCTCTACCTTAAAAATACCTGGGATGTTTTTACTTAGGACAGACTTTCCAGGCAGACTTTTCTGCAGCTCTCTGCTTGCAGCAGTCTCTGATGTTCCTGCTGTGGAGCCTGGGGCCTGAAAGAGGGTGGTGGCAGGTACTCCTGCTCTTTTGCTAGTCAGAATTCTCAGCATGCTCTAAACTATCACCTTCCTTGCAGATAACTTGCTATTTGGAGTCTTTCTGTATTTATAGCTTCTCTTTCTTTCCTCCACTACTTGCCTTCTGAACCAAGTTGCATAAACGTAGCTCACCCTTGGAGCAGTGTTTTCTGCATTTGGAATGACTCAGTTTGGAGTTCCCGTATGTTTGTCTTGGTATTGTTACTGTCCTGTCCCTGACAGCTCTCTGGTGGCAGTGACTGCTGCTGTACTCCTTGTCAAGCTTCATTCAGAGCCTGAAGGCTGTTCCGAGTTCACTGCCAATTCTGTTCCTGCTCCACTTGGCTTTCTGTGCCTCTGTCTAGTGTGCTCTTGTAGGAGGATTTTCCTTCAAAGGAATGTTGTTCTTGATCACTTATATGGGTCTGTGGTCAGACCAGTTCTTTCCTTTGTCTCTTTAGATCAGATTTTCCCGTTTCAGTATGTGTTTCCTGTGCTCCACAGACTTTTAACATGCATTATTTCTTTCCCAGCTGCACTAAATCCAGGCAGTGGCTAGCTTATTAGCAGCCAAAATAAGTACTTAAGCATAAAATACTCATACATTCTTCTCTACTGTTCCTGTTTTGTCTTTGCTGTTGCCCCTTGCATGTGAGCCTGTCTCTGCAGTTAGTCCCAGTCTTGAAGCAGATGATCACCTTGACCGTGGAGAAATCCTGGAGGACCAAGGCTGTTTTGGGGCTGGCCCTGGGAATTGGGTATCTGGCTGGTCACTGCTGTTGATGTTGCTTGGAGGACAGTGTGCTTCCAGGTCTGAAATGCTGCTCCCTTTTGTGTGCTAGGATCAGTCTGGAAGTACAGAGGAATTGACTTCTCTGCTGCAGGACTTGGGCTGAGAGCTTAGTGCTGCCGGAAGGAGGAGATCTTGCTTTTCTGTGTGATTCTCTGTTGTCTCTGCTTGTCTGATCTGATCGCAGAGTAAGCTGACTTGAGCTCTCGCTTCTTGATGAGTCAGAAATAGAAAGCCAAATAGGCTCTCTGTGATCAGGCAGGCTCCTGAGCTGGCTTTAAGAAGGGCTGGAAAACATGACTAGCATTAAGGAGAGGGTGTGAGAGCTGTTTTGGCTTAAGCTTTCTCTTGAAACCCTCATCAATAATATGTTTAATCCCTTCTTTCAGCTCCCAAAGTCCTGGTGCTTTGGTTGGCTCTCAGCCAGAGGTCCTTGTGTGCTGTACACCTGTGCTGGGTGTTGCTCAGAACCTGCTTGGCTCTCTGTTGTAGCCAATTCCTGCTTCTGACGCAAGGTGTCAGTGAAGGACTTGGAGCTGCTTTCCTCCACTTCAGTGGTGTGAGCAGGGATCTGTTCTTGAGTGGAGTCTGTCCTTGATAACCAAACTTCTGAGTCGCCCAGATTTGTACTGTCGAAAGGATGGTGAGCCATCTCTAGGTCCTCAAAGCCATGGTAGCCTGTTGGAGGTCTGTTTTCATCTCTGGAGAATAAAAAGCTGTTGATGCAGGTGGGCAGCGGTGCTACTTTTAAGAAGTCGAGTTCAGTCAGAGTTCAGCGGGTAATCAGCAGGCTTTACTGTTGGTCTGCAATGCTTCATACTGCAAAAAGTGTATGGAGCCTAGGAAGCACACAAAAGCATCTTCTTTAGTAACAGGAATTTCTTTACCTTCAAGTCAGTGTTTGTGAGCCTCCTATTGCTAGTGTTCCTCTTGCTTCCACAGGAACAGTACAGGAAGCTGATTTCTTTCTGACCTGCTGCTGTGATTGGTATGGTGAAATCCAGCAGCAGGACATGTCATCTTCTAGCTGGGTATTGAGGCTATGAAATGGCCAGCTGAGAAGAGGCAGGTGGTTGGCTCAAGTTTTTTAGTGTGGCCCTCTGTTGGGAGAGGCATTCCAGAGGCTGTGTGTTTCCACCACCACCTCTCTGTGGGTGCTGGTGCTTCCGTCCATGCAATCAGCTCAGCTGGGGACTTGCCTGTGTTATGGAAACAGTGGTATGCACTTGGAGGGATGGGATCTGCCCTGTCTTCTGTTTAAGCCGTATGTGGAACTAGTCTCATGCTTTCTCAGGGGTCTCTCATGTTTTATTTGTGCATCTCAGCCTGCAGTTCATCGGTCTGCTGTGGACTTTTCCCATGAAAACTCTTGGTTTTTCAGTCCTCATAACCCCAAGGTAGTGGTGTCGTGTCACGTCAGCCTGGGGAAGAGCGCAGTAACCACCTGAGCCCCAAAGATGTATTTGGGAGGTGAAAGGTGGCTAGGAGAAGAAAATACATGTGATTCTTTTAGAAAGATAGGATTTCCAAGACTGCGGTTCTCTCTTATCTCCTCAGTTTGGTCCACAGACCTCCATTTCTAGGACGCGTGTGAACCAACAGTGAAATCGGAGAGCTTGAAGCAAGTAGGTCCCATTTGTCCTAGACTTGCTGCCTCCACGCCAGCTGCAGGGCAGGGTGGTCTGCCTGAATGGTACTCTCGCATGTGCTAGAGCCTTGTTTTCTGTCAAATTAATCTGTAGCAATACATAGCGAGCACCAAACTCCTGATATAGGGCTGGGTGGTGTGGCATAAACAATGACTGGGCAGGTTGGTTGTTTTTGAGTCTTGAAGAGTATTTCCAGCATTGGTCTGCTGGCTGCCTCGCTGCCCAGAAGGGGAGTGCTGCTTTCGGTTAACTCAGGAGTGGCTTGCTAAAGGCTTGCTGTCCTAAATGTCTCTTCAATGTAAAGACATCCATTTCTCTTCCCTATTTCTCCGTGCAGAGGAGAGGTGATGAAATGTATTGAAGTCCACTGAGCACGCGGTTGAGCCACTGTGGGGTGAGGTGCGACTGTTTTCCCCTTGTCTGACCACAGGATGGCTAGATGTACCCAGGCAAAGGCCTGCCTGAGCAGAGCCGTGGGCTCTTGCCTCCAGCAAATGGATGTTGGGGAGCATGTCCTCTGCGCACCAGGCTTCTGCTGAGAGTAGCGTGTGCTTTTGTTTTCATAGTCTCAAGGATCTTTTTTCTTCCCTGGAGGCTGCCTTTGCTTTATGATGTTACGTATTGAGTGTTCACCACATCTCTTTTCGCTGAATGGGAGGGGCTGTGCTACCGTTCTCTCTTCCATTTTATCACAGTGGTCCTGGAATTTGGGCCCCAAAAGGCTGGAGCTGGGTATCTCTTCCAGCTTAACCACGTGGGCAGCGTGTCCTCTCTTGTATAGAAAAGTTATATTCCTGCCAGAGCTACAGGCTACCTCCAAGAGTGCTTTTGGCACTTCAATCCATGGTGGAGCTCATGGTGTTCCCCTCGGTGTGGGGAGAATGGGATAGATTGTTTCCTATGCAGCTCCTCTGCTGCAGAACCAAGCAGGGAGAGGCCACTTGATGGTCCTGAAGTGTGGCCATGCTTAGATCCATCTTGAACTCTAAGAATGGTTCAGTCTGAATCCTGAATTCAGTGGGTATAGAAGCCAAGCCACGATGTGGTAGAATCATAGAATGGTTAGAGTTGGAAGGGACCTTAAAGATCATCTAGTTCCAACCCCCCTGCCCTGGGCAGGGACACCTCCCACCACACCACGTTGCTCCAAGCCCTGTCCAGCCTGGCCTTGAACCCCTCCAGGGATGGGGCAGCCACAGCTTCTCTGGGCAACCTGGGCCAGGGGCTCACCACCCTCAGAGTGAAAAATTTCTTCCTAATATCTGATCTAAATCTCTCTTTCATTTTAAAACTGTTCCCCCTCACCCTATGGCTCCCCTCCCTGCTCCAGAGTCCCTCCCCAGCTTTCCTGGAGCCACTTCAGGGACTGGAAGGGGCTCTAAGGTCTTCCCGGAGCCTTCTCTTCTTTCAAAAGCACAACAATGATGCTGTCTATTTCCTGACATCTAGAAGCCCATTGTGAAAAGCTGACCCTTGCTTGCTGGGACTGTGCAGGAGGACTGGCCCTGTCCCCAAGAGCTTTCATCTGCCAGATGAGGGAGAACGTATGGTAATGGTGAGATCCAAGGAGGGTATAGACCATTCCTGTCCTGTGATTGCTGGCTGCTTGTGCAGCAGCAGAGCAGTAGCTGAAATGCTGTCCTGCTAATCTCAGGACTTTGTCCTGTGTCCTCCAGTGTAACCACTCGCTGTGGCTGGTTAATCACTTGTCCTGTTAAAACAAGGTCAAGGAAAACATTATTTATTGGAAGATGGCACTTCCATGGCCTGCTAAATCATGGTGGCAAACAAATACTGTGGTCTCTGGCTTCCTGCAGAGTTCAGCAGAGGCTCTTTGCTGTTTGTTCTGGCCTCCCTTACTGGGCAGAGACCTGTTTCATAGCTTCTCCTAGCTAAACTTCAAGCAGCAGCTGAGGTCAGCTTCTCAGCGCTGGTGGAGCTTCAGCCCTTGTTTGGGTCCTGCCCCTCGTTAGAAGATGATGGTGTCTGGATTTCCTGGCAAGTATTGCTGCTCGGCAGCCTGTCGGTGCTTTCATCTTGTTGTTTTTCCTCTGCTGTCAGCTCCTGCAGTGTGAGACTGCTTTCTGCCCTGTTTCTCTTGGTGTCTGAGCGGCTTGTTGCCTCTCCCTTAAACCACTGCACTAGGTGCTGGTCTGATGTCCTGTTAGTGTACCAGACCTCTGAGGTTACAGTTGTGACTTAGTGCGGTCTGCTTTTGCGGGGGCGGGGGAAAGGGTACCTAGGGATGAAGCTTACTGGAAATATGGGTAGACAAGGGGGGGTTACCTCACCTTTTGGAAGGATCAAGAGAGGGCTACCTGGTTGAGGTGCTCCAAAGGAAACCAGACCTGGCCATGCTGGCTTTGAAGCTCTGCGGGGGGTGAGTTCAGCTCCAGGAAGGGCTGGGCTAGACACACAGGCTGCCGCGTGGTGCTGAGGACATCTTGGAGAGGTGAAGAGCTAGAGGTGAGGCAGTGGTGAGGAAAAGGGCCAAACACTTCTCTGTGTCCAGCTGTGGCCCAGAGAATTTGCTGCAAGGTAGCAGAGGAGAGGTGGCATGTCACTGCTGGTGGTCTGCACCCACAGAAAAAGTCTTAAATTCTGCAGGGAATGAGGGGTCTCTGGGTGCTTTTTTGGTGAGATTTCAGAGAACGAGCTTCACGAGTGTCTGAGGTGGCTATAAACAGACAGGAGCAAGCTGAATGGTAATGACTGCAGTCTTCTGAAGGGAGATGTGGGCGATGTAGCT
Organism: Rissa tridactyla; assembly: GCF_028500815.1. Taxonomy (NCBI): domain Eukaryota; kingdom Metazoa; phylum Chordata; class Aves; order Charadriiformes; family Laridae; genus Rissa; species Rissa tridactyla. Next base: position 72,890,410 of record NC_071469.1, on the reverse strand, counting down.
GATCCGCAGACTGCTGTGTAATCCCACAGCTACTTTACTGCCTCAGGCCTGGGAGATGGCAAATGATATTTTAATTTTTATATATGCAGTGATGGCCCTGGGTGCTTTGGAGTGAGATGTCAGGGTTACAGCAGATAATTGTGTGAAAACATCGGTTCAGCTCGGAAGTTGCAAAAGCTGATTCCATGCCTGTGTGTGGGAAGACAAATCAGTCCTTGCCTAGAAGTGCTTGAGCCCTTAACTTGATTCAGAGCTCTGCGATGCAGTTACAGGAGGATGCTGAAGAGGGAAGGGGTGGAACCGTGAGCTGGTGGGACCATGGATCACTCTGTCTGAGTAGGACTTACAGGACAGGCTTTGAGGACTGACGGATATCTGAAAGACTGAGTAATGGCTCGATTTGACAAAGCAAACTGGCAGGAGAGGACAGTAGTTTTACTGTGGATCTGAAGTCCCTCAAGAAAATGTCATCTGAAATGTCAAGGTGTGGTGCTGGCACAGTGGTGTGTTGAATTAAGCTTCAGCCAACTGCATCAAAACCAGAGGGCCCCATCCAAGAGCTGAAAGGATGTTGCTGTAAGTACATGTCACGGTAGTCTTGAGCACTATCCTACTTGAACACTCAGCAGAAAAAGGCTGTTGTTCTGACAAGCTGTTGTGTTCCTGCATGAGGCAGCTTTCTGGGAACTGTGACCTGGCCATAATTTACCAGCTTTTGCGGGGGCGGAGACAGCACAAAAGTGTTGTGGTAATTCAAGTGCTCCCTTGCCAAATGCTGGCTCAGTCTGTTTCTTCAAGTGTGTGAACCACTTGGAAAAATGCCGAAACAGGCAAACGTACCCCTCAAAAGCAATTGCTGGGTTGAGGCCGTGTGCTGCTATTAGTCAGCATCTGGAGGAGCTCATTGGGAGCGGCTGGGCTGTAGGTGCAGGTCTCTCTCCCTTTCTGCAGGCAGCTGGGGAAGAGGCATGGCGGAAGACTTGCAGCTGGCGTCTCGTCGACATGCAGCGTGTGAGATCTCTGGCAGCCGCCCCTGCCAAGGTGCTGCCGTCGCTGCCAGAGACCGAATCCAGTTCGGTCTGAACTTGCGTTAGGAAATAGGAACTTGAGCCTTTGGAGAGCTTGGGGCTTGCTCAGCAGTGGGTCCACTAGTTAGTCACCGTGCTACTGGGACAGCTCTTCTGGCAGGGGATTTGTGAAACCACGGGATTAGTCCATTCTTATCTGAGTAGCCTGACATGTGAATAGTCCTATTAAAAACTCCCAAAGCCCCTTGGCTGAGGCTTGGTGACCGGCCCAGCGGCTGGAGGAGGACAGGCTCGTGTAACGCACTGGTATGCCGTGGGATACATTGAGTCAGGGTTTATAAATCTCGTCCAATTTCTGGAAAATATGTTCTGTTCTGTCTGCTTGGATGCTAAGAGATTCAGAAGAGTTTAGTTCTTGCAAATTTGTGTCTGGCCTTCTCTGTTAAAATTAATTCCAAGTGTTATATAAACATGGCCCTCATTCCAGTTGCAACATAATGTTGTGCTGGCTCTTGTGCTGTGGAGTTGGGGAGGCAACCCCCTCATCGAGCAGGACAAAATGCTCTGGCCAAGCAGCTCATGGGAGAGGCTGCGAGGCACAATGTACAACTTGTGTGGCTCTGGTCTAAATGCGATGCAGCTCCGACCTCCTGGAAGTGAATGGTACAGCAAAGTCTACTTTTTGTGTCACGGTTATTAAGCATCAAGTGATCTGATAGCAAGGTGGCTTCTTGCAGCCTCAAAAGTATGAGCGTAGTTGCAGGTCACAATGATACCAAAAGGAACTGGTGGTTTTGCCATAGCAAAGTTGGAGTCAAGGAAACAAGTTGAAAGCTTTGGAAGCTTCCCTAGTGAAGTGAGATGTGGTAGGACATGCAAAAGCTGCTTCCTCTCCAAGGTCCTGTATAGCTGCAAAACAACATCACATGCCTTTTTGGGCAGGCTTGGTTTTCATTACAGCTCTGTACAGAGAGCTGAAAGTAGGAGGTGTATGGATGGTAGCTACTGCAGTCCCCTGTGCTTTCCCTTGCAGTCTGATTTTATGGGTGCAGTACTCTTACGAGGACCCTTTCTCTCATATCCTGCTGAATTTTGCTCCATGCTTTCTCTAGACTGCTAAAAGCAAACTAGTAAAGCCCTGACCTGACAATGGGACTTAATTTCCACTCAGACTCCAAAGCTCATCATCCAGGAGCTTTCAAAAGAGGGACTGAAACTTGTTAAGACCTAATTCCAGTAGATTTCCCTTCTATAACTGTAGCTTGGCTTTCAAACATCAAACAATTGCAAAACTCTTTGCATGCATGGTGCTGCCTGTGAGCTGGGTTTTTTGCAGGGTATAGGAAGTGATTACCATCAATAACAATCCTTTGCAGGCTGTGTGGAGGTGAGGGGCATTCTGAGTTTCGGCATGATCCAGTGTTTGACAAGGGCCACGTTGAAAACTCCATTGTCTTGAGTTATCTGGACCATGCTTTCCCACTTCAAAAGTGTGAGCAGAAGTTGGTGATGTGTTTGTAGAGTAAAACACAGCTGTTTAGCTGCAGCATAGTCTGGGGAACAGAGATCTAGGTTAAGTTTCTGCTTTACTTCAGCCACAGGGCATGTTGTTGGGCAGTAGCTCTCTGCTGTATCCAGGATTCCTTACTAAAAGTAAGAGTACCACCAAACTCTCCTCTTACTGAGAAGCATGACAGAACTGAGTGCTATTTAAGTCTCTGGCCTTCCCCTGCCCCATAACCACCATCTGTTTCCTATGAGACTTAGCAGTGGTAACATCTTCATAACTAAAAAGTGCTGGGTCAAAACCATCTTTGCTAGACCCCCTTGGAAATACCCAGAAGAGTTAAAGTCAGCTTGAAAGCCCTTTGACCCTTCCACCCCTCGGGCTGAGGACAGTGTCACTCTGTAGAGTATGAGGTCAGTACGAGGAAGCTCTCCAGCTTGTGCCTGTAGCTGGGTGTGATGTCAAAAGATCAAACTCCTCAAGCTGGGCTGAGTCCTTGCTCTGACCTCGGTTTGTGGATGCTTGTGCCATAATGCTGAGGATTCATATGGTTCAGTGGAAGGGAAAGGCAGCCTCGGTGCTCCTGCTCCAGAGAAACCAGGGAGAAATGTCTTTGTTTTGTTGTCTCTGGACAGTGTGTTCACATCTGGTTTGACTAAACTCTTCCAGCTACTTTCCTTTCCCTATAAAGGTCTTGAATCCCTGGGAGGGTGCTTGCCTAACTGGCCCTCTGAGGTGAAGCTGAAGGGAGATGAACATTGTGTACCAATGTAACTAGTAGAGTTTTGAAGAGCAGGATTATATGACGTTCCTCAGTTCTGGATTCAGTTTTTCCATAGAGACACTTAAATGCTTTTGGCTCAAGCAGAGGTTTTATCTTGACAGAGCTCAGCATGTTGTGGTTGCTTGTTGGCCAGGGCTGCAGCTTGGTTGGGCACCTGACCTGCAGCAAGGGTAACGGAGGAAATGGAGGTTTCCTCTGCTTGAAACTGGAGGAGGGGAAGGCTTCTGAGCATGTTCCCCCATCCTGGGCAGGGGTTGCCTACCATAAGAGACTGATAAATGGTCTTCCTCTCCACCAGCCCCTCTCTGCCTCTGACTCTTCTTTACCAGTGCAATTAGTTGGACTAACTTGATGATGTAATGCCGAGCTGCTTTATAATTCCAAGGTTGCTGTTTGTGTCTCTGGCTTTGAAAACTTTTCAGACGCCTCCACATCGCTAGTGTCTGAGGAAACTTGCTTGTGGGTGCAGATAGGTTCTTGGTCCTGATTGCTTCAGAGAAGCCTGCAACCAGAGCCCTTTTGGCTAGAGGAAGTGCTTAAGTTGTTTCTTTATTTTTTTTCCCCTAAATTTCTAGCAAATACTTCCTAGAAAATCAGTAACCTTCCATCTTGATCGAGCACAGATGACAGCTGACACAGGTGTGTTGCACAGGTAGTGTCACAGTTTCCTCTTTAAGATGGGGCAAGGCTGGTATGGTGAAACATTGATGTTTTACTGCCTTTGGGTTGTCTGTGATAAAACTAAGCACAAATATAAACATATGTCTTAACATGTGGGTTTTGTCTAGGTGATCTTTCAGAGAAGAGAATGCCTAGAGAAGTGCTGAGCCACAGCTCTCTTGGGTATGCTCAAAAAACCCCAACACCCAAACCCAACACAAACCCTGTAGAGTGGAATTATTCTTTCTTTTTCAGACTTGAAACTGCACCTCCAGAGCACAGACTATGGGAACTTCCTGGCCAATGAAGCCTCCCCACTCACTGTCTCCGTCATAGACGACAAGTTGAAGGAGAAGATGGTGGTGGAGTTTCGTCACATGAGGAACCATGCGTATGAGCCCCTAGCAAGTTTTCTGGACTTCATCACGTGAGTACCAGCCACTTGTGAACAGCGTTTGAAACTTTTTGGTGTTCTTCCAGACTTGAGGGCTCTCAGACCAACTTTCCACACTCAGCCTTGCAGCTGCTATGTTTTCTGCAGCTTCTGAAATGAAACTGTTTTGGTTGTACCTTGGAGGTCTCAAACCAGCAGCACAGTATCACTGTGTTATTAAAGGCTTCACTCTGGACTCTCTGTGTCTGGTTTCAGGGGGTCTTGTAACATTTTCACAGCTCTTTGCTCTTGCTTAGTGAGGGATTCTACCTTCTAAAATGCATTCTGACTTCTTAAAGTCTATCACCAGGGTGTGCATGCTTCACTGGCACAGCTGTTTAGCTGCCTTCCATTGCAGAATTGGCTCAGTCTCTATTAGAGCTGTCATTTACCTTTGTCCCTTGTGTTAAGTGTTCCTGGGCTTTTTAAAATGTGATCCTGCTGCAAAACATACACATGCCATGCATGTGCATGACAGTTGGCTGCTAGTTCTGCCCCACCAAGGGCTATCAGCCTTTGTCAGGGCTTCTGTGATCCTGCCATCCCACTCCAGGAGCTGTAGCCCTTCCTCTCACCCCATCACAAGCTGGTTCACGATATTGAGCTGCCCAAAAATTGAACAGCTTTTGGGGTTAATCTTTGACTGATTTGTTTTTCTGAGCTAGCTCAAGGGGACCTGACAAACACCAGCACTAGGGGGAGGGAAGGCCCAGAATATGCATCAGGGAAAGACAGGGCTGCAGCAGCCTCAGCACGTCTCTGTCAGCGCATGAAAAGACATGAGGCGTGTGCACTCCCACAGCAAGTTCAGCTGATGTGAAAAGCTGGAAATAGCACAGCGTTCATGCAAGTATCTTTTCCTAGCGGTTTTTCACAACCCTCTGCTTCCCTGTGTGTTGCTCTTGTCTTAATTAGTAATAAAATGAAATTGCTATGTTCCTTTAAGCTCTAGTTTGGCTTGCAAACTGCACAGCTAGTGAGCTTTCTTAACCAGCAAGGAGAGTGGTCTTTCCTAACCAGCGAATTACTGGTTCAGTAGGGCATGACTTTTAACTTAGATCTCTGAGAAGAAGGTTGTACTCTGTTCTCAAGTAGGGTAGTTAATATATCAGTATTAATTTATTTGATATAGCGAGCTTGGGCTCATTGCAGGCACTCTGGCAAGTGTGTTTAATCTTGCATTTTTGGCACTTGTGTGTGCGTTATCTTCCTTGTCACCTAGAGATTTCTTTTTTGAATGGTACAGGCTGATATGGAAAGGACTTTGTGGTCTATTCAAAGATTTTTAAATTTTGGCCTGTCTGTGGCATCTCCTGCATGTGGAAATATTGATTAAAGACCTGTGTCTCTGACACATTCCTTCCTGTTCTGTCCGTTCTATGTCTGGACAGTAACACTATCTCATTTTTCTAGCTCAGTGGCTCATATCTGTTATTTTATGGGTCGCTGTGCTAAAGCTTCCTGTCTTTTAAGCTTTTCCTATTTTCTAAGTGGTTTTATATGCCTGACACTAAAATTCATGGAGTTTTCATATTTGCCTCCTGATATGGAACAAGACATGGCAAGTCACCAGCAAGACATTACTAAGCCCCCGTTTTGCAGCAGTGTTTGCAATGGGATGAAGCAGTTTCTAGCTCGTCATCTTAGTTGTGTGGAGCAATCTCTTCTATTTTCTCCAACTTTTCAAAACACCTCTTTACCCATCTTTAATTTGCTGTAAAGGTGTCAGTACTGTTTGAGCCTGGCAATATTAGGTAGCTTGTCTTCCACTGATGCTTTTCCTTTGCTGCTCTACAGGTTTGTGGAAATGTCTAGCTTTATGGAAGTAACACAGTAATCCCTACTGGTCTCTTCTTTTAGCCTGTGTTGTATCTGTTTAAAGGCAGTAGTCTGGGGAGGACACGTGAGTATCTTGCAGACTTTAAAACTTTGCTGTTTCCTAACTGTCCCGCTTTGAAAACCAGTGCATGGAAAAGATGAACTGCAAGGTCTCAGGCCATGCCTGCCCTCATTACACACTGCATGACTTCGTAGGAAGGCTGCAAATAGCTGTGGAAATCCAGTTTCCTGTTACACCAGTCCTGTTGACTTTTATCCAGTGTCTACATCCAGCTTGAGTTGTGCAGAAGACCTTAAACATCTCATGTAATCTGGAGACTGTTTGAATGACTTAGCTTTGAAACTGTTTTTTTGCCCTCAACTTGATTTAACTTTAATCTTGTCCTGCTTCTGTCTCTCTGATTTTGATGAGTTCTCTATAGCAAAACACAATTCTGTGCAGATATCTGTATCTCTTACCTACTGCGTAACCTCATCTCAAATATATTGGTCCCGTTCAGCACAGGATGTGTCTTCCTTGAGTTGTCTTCACTCTAATCTCTTTCCCTTTTTGCCCACAAGATTTGCTTTAATGCCACTGTCTGCAGTGCTGCCTAGAGGAAGGCAGACAGAAGATGAAGTGGGAGAAAAGGCATTTTGGTACATGAAGTGTACACTCTCTTGTGGAGCCTTTTGTGGAAGCAGACTTCTAATGACACGGCAGATGAGTTAACACAGAAGAATGAGGACAGTGAAACACAACGAGTCTGGAGAGGGTGCTGGTTTTACCCAGTGGGTCTTAATATCTTCTGTTGAATATGTCCTGTATTTAGTGACTGGGCTGGTAGAAAAGAGGGTAGATTTCTTGGGCTGCCTTTCAGGCTGTGTTTTGTTCCCTGAAAAAAAAATCAGGGATATTAGGAAAATTTGCTTCACTGAAAGGCTTATCAAGCACTGGAACAGGCTGCCCAGGGAGGTGGTTGAGTCACCATCCCTAGAGGTGTTTAAAAGATGTGTAGATGTGGTGCTGAGGGACATGGGTTAGTGGTAACTTGGCAGTGCTAGGTTAACGGTTGGACTTGGTGATCTTTAAGGTCTCTTCCAACCAAAATGACCCTGTGATTCTATGATTCTATTCTGTGAAACTGTCCTGTGGGTTGTAGTAGGTCTTGGTTTGGTGCAGGAGGCAGAAGTTTCAGGGATTATTGTCCTGCTGACAGTGTGAAGCTTCCCACGCATGTCCCAAATAGCTGGAGTGCAGAACAGCTCTGTTTGGAGGCTAGTAACGTGTACTTGTGCCAGTAGCCTTCATGGCTGGTAGCTACCATGTAGCTACGTGCTGGTAGCGTGTACTTGTGCCAGTAGCCTTCAGCTAACCCAGGCTTGTGTGTGGGCAGCATCACAGAGATGTTTGGCCAAAGGATGTTGGCATGCTGGGGATGTTGTGTCTGTGCACACAGAGGTACTGTGTCATCCTGCCTACCCTGAGCGACGCTGGGACAAGCCCCTTGATCTTCCACTCTGGCTGGGCACACAGGCATTATGGGGTGATCTCTCTTTGCCTTTTTGAACATGGCTATTTCTCACTCCTTTCTTTTAGGGTAGTTAATGAAACTTGAGCAGGAAATGGTAACGATTGCTCCTGGTAGACAGCTCAGGGCAAGCGAGGCACCAGGTGGTCAGAAGAAGAAATTGTACTCAACTGAATGTGTCCATGTGCTAAAACTGTACAGGCTGAATTGAAATAAAAAATGGTAGAAAGATATGGAAAATTTGAGCAGGGCTGGCTTCTGCAGGAGGAAAGCTTGAGTTCACTGGGGCTCCCTTGAGAGAGGCACTGGGTTGTAAACAGAGATTTTTAAAATCGAGTGGGATTGTAGGAGGTGTGTCTGACTTAAAATGGAAGGAAATGTTTTGTAGCATGTCCAGTTCAGCTCTGAAACTCACTGCTGCTGGATGCCTTTCTACGTACTAATATTTCTTTGGCCTTCTTAGAAATACTGGATAACCTCACACAAGACAGGCCCACTGAGGCCAGTTAAACCCTTGGGTACCATTTCACTGAGAGTGGCCAGGGTGTACCTGCCAGGAGATGATGGATCAAGCACTTAAAAAAACAGTCGGGCTTTCTCCTTCATGAATGTCCTACTAGACTTTGGGGTGCTTTTGAGTTGATCCACAGGTGACTGTTGTGTTCTCCAGAGTTGCTTGTTTTTGGAGGGTGCTCAGATCTTGACCCAGGGCACATTGCTGAGAAGATCTGGGGAACCGTCTTGTCTTGGGAGCAGCTGTAGTCCTTGTCTCCTCTGATGGCTCCAGAGCCAACCTGCCAAAAGCCTGCGTGGGATTATGCTTTGTGGTTTCTCTTGCCTCTTCTAAGTGGCCCGTGAACGTGGTGAGGCCACAGGAAGGAGGAGGAGCACCAGGAGGATGTGTGCCCCTGGTGTGCTCTCCTTGCACGGCTCCAGGGAAATGAGACAGCGCTGCCTGTGACTTGCCGGAAGGTGGCACTCCAGCCCCGTGGCTGCCTGTCCCCAGGTGCACACCGTGCCACAGGTAAGGACGGTCACCTAGGGAGGTGGGCAGGAGTTGACTCGTCTCCTAAGCTTAGGGGAGAGAACAGTGTTTAAAAGCACATGAACAAAACTGGCCCAAGAACACAGCTAAGCCGCAACCACAAAGCATGGTCTTTGTTCCCTAAGTCACTTGCTGCCACTTTTTTTTTTTTTTTTGTCCTGTCGTGCTCCTCTCCTGGCACCATGCTGACTCTTTCCTGGCTGCAGTCCTCTCCAGGAACTCCTCTGTGGCAAGTGTTGCGTTGTTAGTACCAAAATATTGAGGAATATTGAAGTTGGCCGATTTCCCTTTTGTTTTGTTTTTTTTTTTTTTTTTTTCAAGTGGTGGCTGTAGCTGGCGGCCTTTGCCACTGCATATCGTGGCAAGGAAAAGCTCAACTTGCTGAGCCTGCCATGGTCTCTGTAAAACACCTGCTAGCTCTGCCTCTTGCTAGGCAGCTCCTCGCTGGAAGACTGCTGGTGCTTCCTTCTGTTTTTCATCCGCCCGTAGTAGGTTCTAACTGATAGGCACAAGTTGGCTGCTAACATCTCTGCTCCAACACAAACAATTGACTGTTTGGCTGAGGGAATGCAGCGATGTTCTGTAGGGCAGCAACAAACAGGTATTAAGTGTACTTGAAACAGCAAAACCCACTTCCTGAATTCAACAAGCACATATTGACTTGTGGGATGGAAGTGGGTTTTAGGTTCTTCTCAGTGATGTTCTGCCCTGCCTTTCTGTAAAGGCTTTGTTCTTTGTGTTAGCCTGACACGGTGCCATGTCCTGTCTCCTTCCTTCAACTGTTCCTGTATACAGTTTAGATAGGATTCTTTATCGTGGTATCACTCCTCACTCTAGCCTGCTGTAGCCTCATCAGATTGTCAGCTTTAGTATTTTTCCAGGAGTGGGGGGAAAAGAAAAGGGGGTGGCTTTGCCCTCGCTTCAGCGCAGTCTTCCCTGCTCTGGGAAGTCTGGTTTCACAGCAGCCTTGTCCCTTGAGCCCTTGCAGCAAGCTGATGGGCAGAGAAGGGTTTGAGCTTGTGCTCAAGGGGGAGCTGCTGTAACTGTGTGGAAACTGAGTCCGCTGTAGGAGTGAGGTCTTGGGTGGAGATGGGTCTAAACACATTTCCAAACCTGTGCTCAAGCCCATCATCAGAGGACAGACTAGGTCGTCTTTTGTCTTTACCCTACCAGTCTGCTAGGGCTGAGAACTGGGTTCTTTGTTGCCCTGAGGATGCAGCTGGGAACTTGGCTTCGAGTATGTTTTTGTGGTCACAAGATGTGTTTTTGATGAGACTGCATGTACCTTTTCCCCTTGCGCATGCCTCTTCTTAGCTGACACTTCCCTCTGTTACCTTCTCCCTGACCCAGTCCTGCTCTGCCTCTCTCCTGCACTGGATAGATCTAGTTTCTGCTGCATGACTTTGAGTTCAAACTTAATCTTGCAGCAGTTTCTCTGGAGCCAAATTGTTTCAATTGCTACTTGAGCTGAAGAGCAGTAATCCTCTTCTCTGGAGTAGGAAGTTGCCTGTCTTTATTCTAAATATACTGGAGTGTGCATCCTGGCACAACTGCAGAGGTTACGGAATATGACTACATCCTTTTGAAGTCCTTTCTTGCAGAAGAAAAAACTCCAAATGCTTTGTTACTGACACTTGCAGTTTATTTGGGTGAATGCAACATGCTGCTGTGCTTAAAACTGCGCTATACTATTTTCAATTAGTCGTTGACTCTTTGGTGGCGGTGGGATTGGGAAGTAAAAATTTACTGCAGGATTGCCAGCCACTACAGTAAAGGTTTACGAGCCTTTTCTGGCAGAGACGGTTTTGGCAGAGAAGCACAGGTTTCTGACAAACAGCTTCCCTGTTTGCAGGGAGTGCAAAGTTGAACTGATAAGCCAAGTTCTTGGAGGGATTATGCAACATTCAAAATAAGAGGGCATGTAGCTAATGGTCTGGAAATGATCACAGACCTGCATCCTGTGGGTAGCAGCATCAGAACTGCATCTCTTCTCCTGCGTACCCAAAGGACACAGATCTCATACCAGTTTCCCAGAACCAGTGTCTCTGAAGATGGACTGGGTTGCATGCCTCAGTGGTCACATGGAAGTCGTCTTTCAAAAGGGTGTGAATGCAGGTGCCCTCATTGGAAAGGGAGTCTTTGAAAGGTGGATTTCACTGTGTGTTATGTTGAGGGGATGCGTTTTTCCCCAGACGTCTAGTGCCTGGAAGACACTTCATTTTGCCAGTGGATTTGAACTGGTACAGTATAACTCACCTCCTGCTGACCGGTGCTGTTTGTTGCTTGGAAGGCGTTAGCATGGTGCCTAGCAAACGCAAACAGAGTGAGCCACGGTGATGGTCGGAAGAGCTAGCAAAATGTTATTGGTGGCAGTAAAGATGTAGGAAAAAGCAGGTGAGGAGCTCCAGATGTGAGACCGTGTTTCACTAACATAGAGAAATCTTTAATGAAACTCTGCAGCCCTGAGAAGGGGGTTCAGGCATGCAAGCTGTGGGTAACCAGGTGAGAATGCTTCGCCCTGGATAACATCCCCATCCAAGCTGATGCTGTTTCATCCAGAGGCAGCGTGTGGACTTCGCTATCTTCCTGGGCTTTGTTTAAAGCTGAATGCCTCTGGTGATTCTGCAGCTCACAAGAACAGTCCTTGTACTTCCCTCATGTTCCTTCTCGCAATCTTTCCCTCTACAGGCGGAAGAGCATTTCTGTTAGAGAAATAAAACAGGGAGGGAGTGTGTTAGGAGGTTATCAATGCTCCTCCAATCGATTTATGTGTGGTTGCAACTTTTCCAGAAGACAACCTGTGCGCAGTGCCTTCGGTTGGATTAGGGTTCACTGATCAGTTCTGTTCCGTGTAACGTGCTTCATCCCTTGATTGAAACCATTCTCAGGGTCTTCTGGTGCTGGACCTTAGCAGCCTGCATTTTTCCTTTTACCTTTCCATTGATTTGCCTCACCCAGTGCTCTAGGCTGGCAGGTTCAGCCCAGAGAAGCCCTGGGGGGCAAAGGCACTGCTTCTGAACGCTTTTTGGGGACATCTCGTGTACTAGTCCCCTTTTCCACATCTCTTCTGTGTGCTGAAGTCTAGCAAATACTTATACAGAGATTTGTGTAAATACCGCAAAGTACTGCAATATTTAGAGGTCAAGCAAAATCTTGCGTCTACCCCACGTGGTTTACTGTATGTCAACTGGGATGATGATTTTTATTGTATTCTGCTGGCAGCAGGTCTGTATGCACAGTAACGTTCTGCATGTTATCTAAACCCAGACCACACATTCACGGAGAATCAGGTAAGGGTGTTTAGGCCCTTAAACTCACTCATTTTTCTTTGCTACTTCAGTCAGTTTTGGGGACAGTGAGTTTGCACGGTGCAGTCTTTAATCTTCTTTTTTTGTCCTTGGAATGTGGGTTTTGGTTGGTTATTTATTTTTTTTTTTTTTAGTGCTTTGCACGTAAGGAAGGTAAGAAAACAGTATATATAAGTTTGGCTTTTGCAGCTGGTTTATGTGAAAGCAGCATGATTAGATGTTTCTGGTCAATATTTAAAATGTATTTAGTGCTGAAGTCTGCTCAGCAGAGTGCCAGGACTCAGCCTTGCGTACCAGCCTTGTGTTTCTCAAGCTTTGAGGCACTAAGTTTAAGCAACCAGAGACTCTTGCAACAAGGCTGCAAGGTGTTCAAAACATTCGCTGGTGTTTCAAGCGGTTTTGTACACATCTAGAAAACAATGTTATATTCACAAAGCCTCCAAATTAAGAGTACTTCATCTAGTTTTTTTTTTTCTTGCTAGCCTTTAGTGCAGCAAACGCTGTATGACTGCTTATAAGTTGCCGGATGATGCCACTGGAAAACTGAGGTCAGTATCCCAAGAGACCTAGACTCACTAGAAGATGGTAAAAATCACATGGAGATACAGCTAAATATAGATTGATGCTGAGAACATTCCTGGATACTTGGATTTGAAAGGCTGCCACAGCATCTGTAGTACTGTGAAGTTATAACTGTGAAATGGTCTCGTCGATCTAAGTTTAGCAGGGTACCCACTTATTGGCTGAGTGCCCTTGGTTTGTGGTGGCAACCATGAAATTCTTGGCTTTCTCTTTGGCAGGTTCACGAACCTACCACTTAGGTGTGGTTTTTATTGGTGTGACTCTAGGAAAGGCAGCGTGCAAAGATTGGAAGAGATGAGCACACTTTGAGCAGAGACCATCGCATGCTGCATCTGTTCTTGCTGTTCCCTGGACTGCCTGAGCTTCAGCAGCAGAGGGAGGATAAAACTGCTCCTGGCCAGAAGCTGTTGGTCTGACATGTTCTAGTCTGAGCCGAGAAACTGATTTAAGGATTTGACTCAGTTCATCCACTGTCTGTTACTTGAACAAGCCTCAGTGAGGCACTGAGGTCTTCCGGATGTGCAGCATCCCTCTCCTTTCCGGTTCAGGACAGCTGTGCAGTTATTTACTTAAAATGACACTCCAGATACAAGCATCTCGGCTGTCAGCGCTATTCTTAGCATCAGCTACTGCTCTTTGGTGCTTTGAAGCCTGTGCGTTGCTTTCCCCCATGACTGCTTACATTCGGAGCTTGAGAGAGGTGTGACAAGTAGCTCTGCGTCCCAGCATATTTGCTCAGGTCTCAAACTCGGTGGGATATAGAGAAGGGTCTGTGTATTATCCACAAACCCAAGGATGCAGCAGTACAACCAGCCTGAAACTTTTTCCTTAGGTTACTTCCCCCCCAGCCTGTGAATACATGAACTGGATGAGCTGCTCAAGGGAAGCACTAGGTGCTAAAGTGACTATAGTCAAAACAACTTCATCATCATTTAAAGCTGTCTCTAGAATTCATGCCGAGTTCAGAGCACTGCTCTGATCCCGCTGGAGATTTCCCTTTTTCATCCCAAAATAAACACATGCTTCTACAGTAATCTGAGTAACTGCCCAATGTGATCGCATAGTGACTTTTGCCTTGCTAGCATTAGTCTGTGTTAAAGTCTAATGCTGGTTTTGGAAAGCATTAAAGTTGCCTGAGCAATGCAATACCTTAACCCATCCCAGCAATAACTCTGAGCCGCAGCCCGGTTTTTCCTTGCTGTGCAGTTGTGCATCAGCCTGCTGCTGCTTGCCTCTGCTGTCCTCACGGCCCCTCGCAGAGCAGCTGTTAAGCTACAGTTTGGCAAGGCTTTCAGAGGATCCCTGAGAAACGCAGGTCATGCAATGTTCCGTCATTAGTCATGCTTTGTGACCACTTGCAGTATTGTTTACGGTTTCTTTAGTATCCTGGAGCAGAAAGCAATAAAAACCCAACCTATCTGCCATAGGACAATGACTCTTTATGATTAGATTAGATTAGTAAATGGGGGAGGGAGAAGCCCTAACTGTCTTGGGGTCGCTGCCTTGCCGGGCCATGCCTGAATGCCTCCAGGCCAAGTTGTAAACTCCCCATGTGATGAGCTTTTATGCATTGTGCTCTGCTCCCCTGCTAAAAAGCCCTTCCCATTGCAATCTTTCCTGCGTATCTCATTTATCTGTGGCTGTACTTAAGTAACTCCAAAAGGAGGAAGACATACATTGTATGCTCTGAGGGCTGGAGCCCCTCTGCTGGGAGGACAGGCTGAGAGAGCTGGGGGGGTTCCGCCTGGAGAAGAGAAGGCTCCGGGGAGACCTTGTAGCAGCTTTCCAGTATCTGAAGGGGGCCTACAAGAAAGCTGGGGGGGGACTTTTTACAAGGGCATGGAGTGATAGGATGAGGGGTGATGGCTTCAAACTGGAAGAGGGGAGATTTAGATGAGATATTGGGAAGAAATTGTTTGCTGTGAGGGTGGTGAGCCCCTGGCCCAGGTTGCCCAGAGCAGCTGTGGCTGCCCCATCCCTGGAGGGGTTCAAGGCCAGGCTGGACGGGGCTTGGAGCAACGTGGTGTGGTGGGAGGTGTCCCTGCCCAGGGCGGGGGGTGGAACTAGGTGATCTTTTAAGGTCCTTTCCAACCTAAACCATTCTATGATTGTCAAAGTACCTGTACATGGCTCTTGCATGTGTGATTTCTTCCTCCTGGATTCTGCTTGGTAGTTATCCACAGATGACTATCCCAAAATTTAGCTTCTGGGGCCTGTCTCTCCTGTTTTCTTGGTGAGATCTCCTTTGTGCCTATCTGAGACTACCTCCCAAAACCAGCAGTGGGAATGATTTCTCTGACCTGCTGCTGCTGGAAGAAACATTTCCCCACCACACACACCGTTGGGCTTCTCTAGGCATATTCTAGCCTGGCTTTGTTCTCGTTATGTGAGTGTTGCCCAGTGTATTGTGCTGAACTGGTTGTTGCTGGAGGGGCGAAGATACTGGCCCTGGTTGTCTTGGACTTCAGGAAGCCGTAAGCCGACATTTGTCTCCTGTGGGTGATATTTCTATGCTTGCCGACTCTTTCCTGTCTCTTAATAAGAAATTCTCCTGTTCTGTGAGACATTACTGACGCTTCTCAGTATCAACTGCAATTGTATTTCTGTGAATGTGAATTTCTGGAATATACCACACCTCTGTTCAGTGGGTGACAGGAAGAGCGAGGCAGGGCGTAGCTGCGCACCTGAAACTCTGGCTGAACGCGCACTCTTTTTGTGTCCATCTCTCTGTGGGCAGATACGGCTTGAAGCAGGAGTGTAAAACACGTTCTTGCCCACGAGGGGTTTGCTACAGTCTTTGTGGAGGCAAGGTTGGGGCCTTGAGATCAGATGCTGGTTTAACACTTAATTAAAGGCCTGCCACCCCCTGTCACTGGCTATGGCTTGTGTAGAGCCTCCATGTAGTGGTTTCTCCTCTGAACACCTACTGAGTGTTCCCAGTGAGCTAGTGCAGAGGCTCGTCAGACCTTCTACCTGTCTCCAGTGTCCCACCTGACCATCCTATGTCCCAAACTCTTTTCCACGCCAAGTGGGCTGCGGTAAGACTTCATGGTGTTGCGGGTGACCATCTACTCTCGTTTTCTGATGTGTTCCATAGTCTGGTCATTGTATTAGCTGCACCAAGAGCTAGTGAAGGTTAAAATGCTCTTGGAGGGGTCTGAGCATGCATTAACCGTGAAAGCTGGAACGTTTGAAGCCAGTCAGAACCGAACAGGAGATAGGGAGGATGATGACAAAAGCCGCTCTATTAAACAAGTAGTCAGAGATCCCTAGGAAAACTGCTGCCACCGTAATAAATCTAATCTGTTGGGCCTGGGAGGAAATGCCAGCTTAGCCGGGACCTCTGCTACGGTCTTAGTACAGCTGTGCTAATGGAGGCAGATGCATTCGTGTTGGGACCTGGCACAGGAAAGCAAGCGTTGCCCCTTCCAGAGATGAAAAGGGACGTTTCCAGCTGCCCTGGCACTAGAGGACTTGCCTCATAGTCATGATTGACTAAGCTGTGACTGGTTTTGCTGGGATGAAGCAGGGACTGAATGTGAATTAGTGTGGTCCGGCCTTGCTGGAAAGAAACGGGAGCTATCAGGAAAGATTAGGTAGTGGTGCTGGTGTCTGCCGGCCCTTGGCAGGCACAAGAAGACCTTTGTCCTGCTCCAGCTCTCTTGTTATCTTAAAGGTTTGAAATGCTGTCACGGTGGAAATTTGAATTAAGAAATTTCCCCTCTGCCTTGCATGTGGTAACGCCTCCTCCTGCAGGGATGAATCCTCTGACAGCAAGATTTATGTAGTCTCAATAGGTAAAGTACTCTTTCAAAAAGCTGCTGCTGGGTGTCCTTAGAGGCCTTGGCATTTGGTCTATAGATTGTGCATTTCCCCAGGCTTCCCTGAAGGATGAGGAAGCAAGCAAGTTAAGGGGTATAAATGAAATGGGGAGAGCCATGCTTTGCGCTCTGGCAGCAAAAGGCAGCTGGATTAAAGACAGGGACCACCGCATGAAGAGGGTCAGGCTTGAGCTGCTCTCCCCAAACGTGGCTGTGGCTTTCATGCTGATTATGGGTGAGCTCAGTGTGACTCCAGTAAGCCAGGAGCTAAGCTGCTCTGATGAAGACCTGCGAACAAAAAGGGCTCCAGGCACTTTCCCTCAGTTCCTCTTGTACGGTTGACTTTGGCTGGGCTCCTTGCAAGCTGCAAATATCTTGCAGAGAGCAAGATCCGTGGTGAGCTGGGAATAGGAAAGAGGTGTGCAATGACTGTGTTTCCTTGGCTGTTCTTTCAGTGTAGACTGAGTTGAAGAAACAAATTTGGTCTGGTCTTATGTTCTTGCCTTGCTTTGATGAGAGTAATCCTGCCTATGGTCTTCCTGAAAGCCACAGTGTTGCACTAAGCAAACTTGCATGTTTGAGGGCAGATGGTGGAGCTGGGAAATGATCCGCTGTATCCTTGGTCTGGCACACCTCATGGAGATGCACCTGTGTGAGAGTGCAGATGCTTGTGTTTACCAGGAACCAGCTGCTTACTGCAAGGGACTTACTCTCAGTTCTCATAAACAGGCCCTTCTTGCTGTCCTGGAGATTGGAATCATCTCCATGGTGAGAGTTGCACAAACAGAAGGCAGGATAATGACTTGATGGATTAAAGGGCAAAAGGAGGTTTCCTAGTACATGAAGCTTGTGCTGATTGCCGTGGTTCTAGATTGAACGTCCCTGGAAAGGTAGGCTGCAGACTCAGAAAGGCTCTCTGCAAAAATAATGGGCCAGGAGGTGTGTTACCCAGCCCTGTAGTGTGGAGAAATAAGCAGCACCTGTTTGAGGAACTAAGGTGTGGATTTGTTCATGGACGTGCCCTTTGAGTGTATTTGAGGGGCAGTAAGCCCGTCTAATAAAAACTACTGAAATCTGCTTTTAACCGGCTCTGCTTACCTGCCTTTGATGTGGTTCAAAGGGAAACAGGGCTGCACTATGTCCTCCTTGTTAGCTCGGAAATATAAAGACCGGCAGCATCCTAATGCCTGACAAACTATGATTCTGTGATAAACATGTGCAGGTCCTTTCCGTTTCTGCCCTTGCCCCAGTCCCGGTGTGCTGGCCTTAAGTCCCCTTTCTTCAGTACCCAAGTACACGTGGGAAGCCTGAACCTCAACAGCGCTCCAACTCCGGATGTGCGCAGATCCTTCTGCTGTTCTAGTTCAGGCCTGATCCCGTTTGTTTTGCAGTGGCTCTTGCCAAGGAGGACCTTCTTCAGCTCTTTTCCATCATCTGACTTTTTAGAGTTAGAGCTCTAGCAGTGAGAGGGAGGGAACGTAAAATCATCTGTGCCCCTTCCCTGTGCTGGTGAGGGACATTGCAAAGGCATCTTCCACTGACTGAAAAAAAACCCAACCCTCATCTCGCTTGATGTTTTTCAGGTTTTCAGCTTTGTTGGCTTGTGACTTGGCTTGTGACTCAACTCGTGGTGAAGGTGCCTAGGGCACCACTCCTGTTCTTGCTGGGGACGCTTTTCCTCTCAGCTCCTTGCATTTACATGATGCCTTGATCCCTTGCTTGGACCTTCTACTTGAAGAAGGCCTTTCTTGTATTCCCAGTCTTCAGGCCAGCTGTGTCTCCGGCTGGACTGGGAAGCGATCCTCTCCCGCTGCTCAGTGCTGGTGAGGCCTCATCTACAGTACTGTGCCCGGTTCTGGGCTCCTCATTGCAAGAGAAACATGGACATACTGGAGAAAAGGACCACAAAGGGCTTGTGTTGGTGGAACTTGTGCTGAGTGCTGTGGTTCCAGACTGAACATCCCATTACTGCAGTGCCAAAGACTGAATTTGCTAATCCTGTGTCACTTAAGCTGGGGACTTGGTTAGGGACATCCTAACATGGGCTAATGCAGAAGAGTTTGTAGCTTTTGATGACAGAGGTGTGAAAAAGCTTGTGTGCAGTTTTTGTGAAGGTCGTGCCAAAGCTCCCAACCCTGTTGTTTTTGGAAGGGAGCAGGGCTGCGGAAACGTGACCCTTTCTCTGTACTCTTGGCAAAATGGAGCAGTGCTGATGGCAATGAAGCTGAGCTCAAGTCAGGCTATCTGCAGATTCCCCTTTCCTGGTGTCCTACCACGCACGCTTTTGCATGTGCTCTCTACAGAGCATGGCAATGTGAGGAGAGCGGTGGGAATGCTGGAAAGTTAACTGTTCCCTCCTGTGGGAGGGTGTGGGGAAGCTGGAGCCAAGCTCCTCTTGGAGGTTTGTGGTGTTAAGATGAGAGACAGTAGAGAAATGGCCACGAGGGAAATTCTGAGTAGCTGTTAGGAAAAGACTTTGTTGTGAGTGTGGTCAAATGCTGGAGCAGAGCCCCAGGGGGGCTGTGAGATATGCATCCTTGCAAATAATTCAGAGTTAGCTGCCTTGAGCAGCCTCAGCTGGCCATGCTTGGAGCAGGACATAGGGCTGGAGACCTCCAGAAATCCCTTCCAATCTAAGACTCTTCAGTGGTAGGTAGGAGATGCCCACATGGTGTGGTTGAGCTGTAGCATAAGTCACAGCCTGAGACTATGCTTGACTCCCTTTTGCTAGGCTGACGTGATAAGGAGACATTAAGGAAGTGACTGGTTCTTTGTGGGAAGGGTGCGTCTTTCTGGAGGTGTTTACAGGGACTGAAGATGTGTGCCCATCTGGTGCCAGGTGCCGGTTTTTGTATTATTTGTATTGTGACAAGCTTCCTCTTGCATGCCTCCAGGTACAGTTACATGATTGACAACGTCATTCTGCTGATCACTGGGACCCTGCACCAACGTTCCATCTCTGAACTGGTGCCCAAGTGTCATCCTTTGGGAAGTTTTGAGCAGATGGAAGCCGTGAACATTGCTCAGACACCTGCGGAACTCTACAATGCAATCCTGGTGGACACCCCCCTGGGTGAGTGAAGCCTTTCAAAATACCTCTCAGCTGTGTGTGGAGCAGATGTCCCTTTCTCCCCCAGTTTAACTAGCTCCCACCAAGTCTAAATTGTGCTCTAGGAAGACAAAGTGGTGGGTAATGCACAGCTGTGGCCGCGCTGCCTGTGGTGGCTGGGCTTGGGTTCAGGTTTGTGCCTGTCCTTTGCCAGCTTTTTGTCTGGAGGACCAGCTGGCTCTCTGTATGCTTCACTAAATGTCCAAACCAGCACACTGGTAGTGGAGATCACTGGGGAATTTGGTTTGTACGAGTCAGGCTTTGAGCTGTCGTGACAGTTCAGGTGCAGTTAGATCTGATCTGCCAGGTATGTCCGTTTAACAGCTCTTCTGGCAATTGTGGCCTGAAACTATGGAGGAAGGAGCAAGTTTGAGAGGTCTTAGACAATGTGATCTTTTTAATAATTGTCATGGGACTCATGGCACGTGTGCTTCCTTAATGAAGATCCTCTGCTGGAATTAGTCATTTAATTTCCAACACTTGTAGTTGGACCATTAAGCAATTTCTTGTAGGCGATTTTTGTAGATAATTATAGAGATCTGCACATGCCCAATCTTGTTCTAGGATTGATAAAATTAGCTCTAGATCAAGGGAAGCTCTTTATATACCAAAAAAAAAAAACCCGATGAACAACAGCGGAAAAAAAAAAAGCAATATCCAAAAGGTTTTTTTAAGCTGATTGCATAGCAGGATCCTGTCCTGGGTTATACTGTCTACAAGCCTTGACCAGGAGACTGGTGACACTGAAACCAAATGTCTTATGAACAGTCAGACGGATATGTTCTTTAAAGATAAAAGGTGCAGGAAGTGGTTCTGAAGAAAATATGGTTGTCTTCTTGCAGTAGTAGGAGAGGTAGTCACAGGAGACTTTCTAGGTTAGCATCTGTGGGCAAAAAAGTAATGACATACGCCTGAGTCAGTGATTAATCATGCTTTTGGGGTTGCTAGAAAGAACAAAACACTCTAAATCATCATATTGTCATTGATAGAAATAGTTGTTTTTGGAACCAAAAGTGCTTTTGCAAATGCTCTGTCTAATAAGGGGGCAAGTGAAGTAGTTGTTGTGGAAAAATGACTTGCCAGCTAGAGCCCAGCAAAGGAGGGAGACCATGTCTTGAGATCTGGGTTGCAAGGTAAGGCAACACAGCAGCAGGAGAGCCAAGGCTCTGCATGCAGCTGAGCCTGCTGTAGGGATGATGATGTGTGGGAAGAAAATCCTCCAGTAAGTGGGAACCTTCCCACTTTGGGAATAAGACAGAACCGAGCATTTCAAAGATACCAACTCTCAGAGACCTTAAAGCTTCCAGCTGTATATGGAGTGAAAATGCCCATATGAGTGAGCTTTGCCTGCTTCTGCCATTGCTAGGCTGAGTTCTTCTTCAGACCTTTGTCCCGGCCATGCCCTTGAGGCTGTGTACCACCTAGTGTGGCATTTCTTCGGCAGGAGAACGTGGGGAGTAGCTGTGTTGCCTAAACAAGCAGGCACGCAGGCTCCAGTTGTTTAACTTGCGCTCCTTCCAGTGACCACACGCAAAGAAACAGCAGCTCTATCTCCTAAAAGTACTTGAGTAGCTACGTGGCTTGGTAGGAATGCCTAACCCCAAATGGCTTTCATAGGTTAGCAGGGCAAAATAAGACTTGCTGTTAGCCTAATTTGGGATATTGGAGGGCCAAGAACTGAAATAGCTGTGTCCTCATTCCTCTGCTACTCTGAAGTAGCCACTGCTTAGCTATCGAGGCTAGCCAGTGAGTCCTGCAATGAAAACCAGTCCTGGCACACTCCATTTTCATTTTTGCCAACCGTAGGGAGCAGTGCTCCTCCAGCTACGTGGCATTGGTCTCTGCTGTTGCAAAGAAACCTCTGTGGGGCTTAACCCCAGTTCAGGACTCTCTAGACCCACAGCGTGGCTGCTTTCCATGCCAGGGAGCTCGTGCTATAAGTGGTGCACCCCAGCGGTGTGAGCTTGCGTCGTACCTGGTTTGTTGCACAAAGCAGAGCACCGGTAAGTTCTCAGTACGAGCGCAGCGTCCTTTACCTGCAGCTGGGCTGCATAAGCTGAGAAAGATCATATTTCTCTATGTAGCAAATCCAGCAAAGTCGGTTGCTGAGTGAGAGCTGAAAAAGTCATAAAAGTCAATGGGTTTTCTTGTGCGGTTGCAAACAAGTGAGTGGTGCAACAGCTTTACATTACACTAGATGTACAAGACTCATCTTTACCTGCAGCTTGCAAGTACCCTGTGTGAGGTCTGAAATCTGTGTTCTTTCGGTGGCAACAACTTCTCAAAATTCCCTCCCAGAGGTACTCTGGCAAAGTACATAGGGCTGAGCATCCTATCAAAAAGGACTCGTCTCCTGTTGCTTACCTCCATCTGGAGAAATAAAAGGCCTCGGAAAAAGTGGAAAACGGGGCTGATAGACCTGACCAGGAGAAACAGCTCCTGTCTCCAACCATGGAGTGCCATGGCCTGTAGGAGCTGTGGCCTCCCCATGCCTCCTTAATCCAACTCAGATGTTGGAGAAGGAGGGAGAAGCACCAGCTTCCTCAGGACTCACTAGCTGCTGTCTCGCAGATGCTCAAGCGCTGCTGCCATGCTGTAGCAGGCAACTCAGAAGCTGTCTTGTCACCTCGGAGTGCCTGTGTCTGGGAACAGTTTGGGTTTTGCTTATTTTTAAATACAGGCTGCTCTGGCGCTGATGCTGGGGGCTAGAGCTGAGAATTTCTGCTGAGAATAGGCTGGTGTGAGAGCCCCCAAAGTTATTATGGCCTGGGGAACCGTGGTGGAGCCTGAAGTTTTGAGTCGTGGCAGTTTGGTGGCTGCTGAAGATAAGGACCAGGCCTAGGAGGGACAAGCTCAATGTAGGGTGTGCTTCTGTGTGGTATTGTTGAGGACTCTGGAAAATGCTGGGCATGGGGCTGGTTAGGGCAATGCTAACTCTGTGGCTCTGTTTCAGCTGCTTTCTTCCAAGACTGCATATATGAACAGGACCTGGATGAAATGAACATCGAAATCATTCGAAACACACTGTATAAGGTAAATAAGTCTCTGGGAAGGGAAAGAGATGTTAACTTCCTGATTTATTCCTAGCATGACTAAAAAGCTCTGTCTTGAGTCTGGAGCTCTGACCTGGGCTGGCTTTCTTCAACAAAAGAGGAGAGGGTATTTTCCTCTTAGAGTAGATATAAAAATAAATTTGCTTTCTCTCTATTTTCGTCCCTGGAATAGAGTGAATGTGACCAAGAACTAGATACATCCACTGGAAAGTAAGGGTAGTGCTCTTGCTGGAGCCTGACACCCAGTCAGCCAGCTCTGCAGTCAGGGCAGCAGAGCTAGGCAGAGTGGGTTTGGTTTTTGGAGCTGTCAGGCTGCGAAGAGTCTGTGCAAAGAGATTTTGCAGAGGTTCTGCCTTGGAATAAACTTCCTCAGGCAGAAAGCTGCTTCTTAACCACACCAAGTTTAAGTGTGTTTTTAACTGCATTCAAAGGGCTAAAGTGGCTTGATCTAAACTTGACTGAAGGACTTCCATGGGCTTGGCTCTCTGTCACGAGCCCTTTCAGAAGAGCCTCCAAGAGTCTGCTTGAGCCTTTAGTGGTTGGGGTTGGGGTTAGATGCTCTTGGTAGAGCAATGTAAAAGGTGCAGCTGGGGTGGAGGAGTCCTGGAGGCATGGGGATGCGGAGGGGCTAAGGTTCTCCTTGTCCTGAGCCTCTGCAGGCCTCTTCTGGTTTTAGCTGGCAGTATCAAATGTTTATGTGCAGGCTGTGGCTATCGCTCCATCTCGACTCTCTGGATTAAGGGTGGGATGCAGATCATATCTGCCAACCTTGTTTTGGCTGGTCACAGCCGACCCGCAGTCAGCGTGACCTCTGCTTCCCAAGGAAGCTGCGGCCCATTTGGAGAGGCAGAGAACAGGTCAGGCGTGAAGGGAAGAAGGCAAAGGGAGGGGAGAAAGAGCTGCGTGTCAGCAGTCATGCCCAGCTGCCTGTGGCCTCTGGCATGTACTGGTCTTTCTGCTGTAATGGGGGGAGGTATGCCTGTTACTCGTAAATACCTGCATCCTTGCAGGGGGCAGACCTCTGTGTTGAGATGGGGAAGACCAGGGAGCAGAGTAAGCACAGGGTGAATAGGTTGAGGGGTGCTCTCTCCTTGTGTCCCAGCTGCCACATCCTTTCCCATCTGCTTTTCGAGGCCTGATACTGCTTTGCATTCTGCTGTTCCTACCCCCAAATTGAAGCGTAGATGCCTGGTATCTCTTGGCATGTGCTGGGACTGGCTCTTGCTAAAGGGCAGCCCTCGGGGAGCGTAAGGGCTTCGTCAGTAACAAATCACGGGGATGCAAGGGTGGAAAAGGTAACTGCTGCTTACAGACTCATTTGAAGCCACTTCTTTCCCCAAGGACTGGAAAATGTATAATATGATGCAAATGGTCTTCATAGGCAAATGAGGGAAATAAAATCAGGTCTGAAATCTGCGCAGAGCTGCTCTGAGAAACACAGCAGGCGGGTGCCTGGGATGGATGCCTGTGTCTGGGAGGAGTTGGGATGGGAAGGGAAAGACCCAGACCTATTGGAGGTTTTTTGAGGGAACCTGAGGGCATGTAGACAGAAGGTTTGAACAGGATTCACAGGAGGAAGGCAGTTACAAAGGCTTTTTGTTAGCAACGACAAGTGAGAAGGTTCTTGAATGGAAATATGGTTAAGATGGGGAGCAGAGGTTAAAAGTAAGCGATCATCTCTTAGTACAGAGGGTGGTCAGCAGTAGAGCCCTGCAGTGGAGGCGTGCTGGCATTGTTATCTTCAATGCTTACTCCCTTTTTTCTATGTCTTTAATGAATATATTGAAGTGAAGCTGGCTGACTGTTGGCCTTTGCTGGTGACTTTCTTGTAGGAACGAGCTTTGTGATTAGACAAGAAAGTATAGCAGACAAATCAATGTGGAGTGATGTATGGGAGAGGCAAGGAGGTAATCCTCACTCTGCTTGTACAGTGAGGGTCTCCTTGTTCCTTTCTACTACTAAATGAAATCTTGGGTTATGATTGACCTAAGGAAGTGTCTCTCTACAAGGCAGTTTGTTCCTAAGAGCAGAAAAGCAAAGAACTGCACAGGTATCACTGTGCTGCTGCGTACATCTGTAGTGCATTTGTTCTGAACACTCCTTCATTCCTCTCCTCTCTTATCTCTGAGTATGAACAGGAGAACAGGAGAAGTTTCTAAGGAGGAAACATTTAAAGGTTTGGGTACAATGACTTCTGTATGGGAAACTACAAAAACAGTTGGGATTCCTCACCTGGAAGAGGAGTGAGTCAGAGCTGTGGTGGTAACCGCAGATAGTGTTAGAAAAGTCAAGAGGGATGGACAGGCCACAGATCTCCCTTCAGGCTGGAGGTGACTGGCAAATGAGGCTAGCAAGAGGCAGAGGGTAAATGAGTGAGTTCGTGGAAGTAAAAGTCCATTAAGGATTGGTAAGTGCAAAGACATCACCATTTCCAGGCTAAGGGTTTCAGGGCACTGGAGAGTTTCTGTAAATTGCTGTCATCTGTGGAGGGGTACATGGGGAGGGTACCCAGCGGGGCTGTTCTACAGCCTGTGCTTCCGTGGTATCTGCCGTACTGGATCCTCATTCAGTGCTGGATATTTGACTTCACCTATTTTTGCTTCTACAGCCTGAAGTTTGTGTGTGAACTCTGAGAAGGGCAGAGGTAGTGACCCAACCTCTTATCCGGGTTCCCTCTTCTGTCAGCCTCAAGCAAAGTCCGTTATCCGTGTCCTTGTTCCTGTGGTAACTCTGCAGGCTGATGCCCTGTGCCCTCCTCCACTTGAGCAGTGGCAAGTGCTGGAGCCGATGTTTCTTTGATGTGTAATGCTCACCCAGCAGTGTCCCCTTGTACTGTGTGGTAACAAATATTTACAGAGCACAGTAATCCAGGTACTTTCCTAGTGCAGAGGCTGAGGGTGTCCAGCACGTGCATTCTTGGTCCATCTTTAGTCCTGGAGCTGTTGTGACAAAGCAGAGATTTGTGATGTCTCGGCATTGCTTTATTCCATCCCTTTTAACTGATTCTGGTTGCAGCGCTCTGTGCAGGGAGGTATTTTTATCACATGATGGCTCCTTCTGAAAAAGTTTTTGCTGAACAGCACTTTTAGCCATGCACTGCATTCATGGGCCTCCCCCTGGGAGATACAGTCATCTTCCAGCTGGATTACGGAACATCTTGACAAAGGATTACGTTTCCTGGAGGAAGCGTAGCTGTGCTTAGCCTGATGTGTTTTCTGCAGTGCTCCAGTTAGGATGGAGACCAAGCGACTGCAGTGTAAAAAAGAGAATTACAGAGAGTGGCTGGTTTACTTCACAGATGTCCTGTCTCATCTTTTGAGTCTGCTTACACAGCGGTACTTTCGGAGCGTAGGTCTTACAGCTATGGTTGTGTGGCTTGGCATGTTTGTGGAGGCCAGAGCGGGGTCAGGAAACCATGTGAGACTTCAGTAAATGCTTTGGAGTTAGACGACTCAGAGGAGCAAAATAGACTCTGTCCTTGCTGCCTGGGGTTCTTGTGTGCAGTAACTCATACAGTCACTTGAACAAACCCAACCACAACCCTTCATGTCTCCAGCTCCTAGGGAAGCACTGTCCCTTGTGTGGGCTTGGCATCCAAGCTCACTTGTGGTGAGAGTGCCTGTGTTGTGTTATAAAGCGTCTGGGAGCATCCCTGCTTGCTGTCTGTCTCCTACTAAATGGCCTTGTGGGGCAGTAGATGAATCCATGTAGAAGAGTGCTCATCTGCCCTCTCTCTTCCAGGCTTACCTGGAGTCCTTCTACAAATTCTGCAAGGTGCTGGGAGGTACCACGGCAGATGCCATGTGCCCAATCCTGGAGGTAGGTCTGGAACCCCCATAGCTGGATGGTATTGCAGTGATGTTTGTTGCTCTGTGCTCAGGCCCAGCTTGCCTGCCAGCATTAAGGATGCTCAAGATCTTCTTCAGCATCCCTGTGCAGACTCTTGTCTGCTCACTGGGAGTCCTTGTGCCTGCACGTTACTTTGGACAGCTTTGGTTCCCCAGTCCTAATCTTGCCAAGTGCTAACGCATCTGTTGCCTGCATGGCAACATCTTCATCCTCTCACTTGGATAACGAGCAGGGGAAACAACCAGAACTGTTTGGTGCCCGGCCTGTCTCCATGCCAGGGCGAGCTGCGGGATGTGAAGGGCTCAGGGGCAGTAGGTGAGAGAGACTTCTTGACCTGAGCAGAGTCCTGCTCAGTGGTTTGGCTTGTGCCTGTGGGGATTTCCTCACATTTCCCTAGTCGTCAGCTACTGGATGTACTGGGAGCCTGCACATGTAGCCAGCCTTGTCTGAGCACTGGATAGCTGTATGCATCCCAGGCAGCTTGCTCATGCTGCCCTCTGATGTGGCTCTGTTCAGAGCAGTGTTGGTATCTGCTGGCCTCTGGCAAAGATGCTGCATCCCAAAGTGAACCGCTCTCTTCCTGCAGTTTGAAGCTGACCGGAGGGCCTTCATTATCACCATTAACTCATTTGGTACTGAGCTGTCCAAGGAGGACCGAGCAAAGCTGTTCCCGCACTGTGGCAAGCTCTACCCTGAGGGCCTGGCTCAGCTGGCCAGAGCAGATGACTACGAACAAGTCAAAAATGTTGCTGACTACTACCCTGTGAGTGTTTTGGGGTGAGGGCCGTGGGGACTCATGCAAGCTCTGGATCAGAGCTTCTCAGGGATCAGGGGGAACTTGTGGATTGACAGCCTGGGGAGGGGGGCGTCTGTCTTCTGCTGCTACTGTTGGTCCTGTGCTCTGCTTAGCCAAGATGGAGTTGGCTTGCCTGGGATGTGCTTGGCTTTTTAGTCCTGGCTGTCGTAGCAGTGATAATAGGGAGACCAGATCCAGGCTGCAGGGACTGCCCTTGCCACCAAAGCCTTGAGGTATTAGTGTGGCAGCAGTGACAGTCTCTCTTTGTCTGGTTGAGGGGGGAGACGTGTCTTCAGTGAGAAGTGGTGTGCCACATCTCTAGCTCTAGCGGGTTGCTCTGAGCTCTGGTTCAGTTGCAGGGGAGACGCTGACCTGGGAGGCCATGCTTGGCTGTGTCTGGGTTCCTTAAGCTGCACTTGCGCATGGCTGGGGGCCTGTTTGGAGTCAGAGAGCTCAGTGTCCCCTTGCCGAAGCAACCAGGGCATGTTCCAGTGTTTGTGGGCACAGGGGCCTGTCCCAAACACTCGGGTCTGTACATGGAGGGATCCATGTACAGGATGCACCTGGTGCATCCTCCCTGCAGGCTCAAAGTGACAATAGGGTTTTGAGAACTGCGCATTTCAGAGAAGGGGTAGGATCTCTGGCTGGACAAGCTCACAGATGAAATAAAAGCTTTCTCTGCCTTTCTGGGGGTTGCCTTCACCTGGCGTGTGCGCAGTGCAGCCTCAGCAGCATCCCATTATCAATGTGTGCACAGGGCAGACTCATGTCTTCTCTGTGCCCTGCCATGACCTGCCATAGTGGCTGGGGTGTCTGTCTGATGTACGGGGCCCAGGAACACTGCTGAGCTTGGAGGGCTTTGGGGTTTCGGTATATCCTCTTGTTATGTCTTCCTGCAGGAGTACAAGCTGCTATTTGAAGGGGCTGGCAGCAACCCTGGAGACAAGACGCTTGAAGACAGGTTCTTTGAGCATGAGGTGAGTGAGCCCCAAGACAATTCTCGGCCTTTCCCTACCTGTGCCATTTGCAAAGCTCAGGGTCGCAGCAAGCTTGTCTGCTGCCCAGTCAGCAGTGCAGAATTTGGGGGAATGAAAAAGGTGCTCCAGCGAGGGAGTGGGGGCCCAGCGTGGTGCTCTCAGTCCGTGTTCTCATCCAGACAGATTAGAACAGTGTGGGAGGCACGTTTGGGGCTGCTGATGGATATTTGGTCCATCGATAGCAAAACCAGGGTGTAATTATGTGGGAAAGGAGGACTTTCAAGTGTCAGAGCTTGTCCTGAGCCACGTGCTGTATGTCAGAGCTGCCCTGAGGACCGAGAGGGGTGCTGCAGAGCAGGATACCTGTGCTGAGCTCTCCAGCCTGCTGGGGAAGTCATGGCACCCCCCAAGCTGCTCTGTGCTTGCCTTCACTAGCTCCTCCCGTCTGAGGTGGACAAGTGACATGTCCTCCTCTGGGCTCTCCCCAGGTGAAGCTGAACAAGCTGGCTTTCCTCAACCAATTCCACTTTGGTGTCTTCTATGCCTTCGTGAAGCTGAAGGAGCAGGAGTGCCGCAACATTGTGTGGATTGCAGAGTGCATCGCCCAGCGGCACAGGACCAAGATTGACAACTACATTCCCATCTTCTAACCCCTCTCTGTTCCTGTCTGACCCTCCCACCCCTGGAGTCTGGAGGGACCCCTGCCTAACTCCCTGAGTTATCCCTTGCCCAGACTCCAGGGATGTCCCATCTGTGGAACTGGCTCAGATGAGGAAACTGTACAGTCACTAGTTAAATTATTCATGAGCTGAAGTTTGAGTTGTGTGTGCTGTGAGGGGTCTGGAGGGACCAGTGGCACAGGCTTGGCCCTGTGTAGCAGGAGGGACACCTCCTATTGTGTATCTGATAGTCCCTGTGCTACTGTACTAATACGCTGTATGCGCTTGTGCTCGTAGAGCAAGCACCAGCCGGGGGGTTGCTGTCTCCAAGGGGTTCCCACTGCCGCAGAGGAACGCACCAGGTCTGCCATGGCCGGGGCTCCTCTGCACCCCTCCTAGTCAGTGTTGTTCCTGTGAGGTTTAGTTTCAGTGTCATTTGTAGCGTAGCCCATGCTGCTGTGCAATCCCTGCATCCCCCTGTAGCTAACCCTGACCTGGGAGAGACTGAGCAGCCCTGGCCAAGGACTGGGACGGAGCCTGTGGGAAGGGGAGGTCAGACCCTGGAGCGCTGCCCCCCTCCCCCAGCATTTGCACTAGTGGGGGCCTCGCCGTGTCCTCGGAAGCAGCTCTCATCTGTCTCCCTCCTGGCCCTGCAGTTTGAAAGGGCTCCATAAGCAGCCTGAGCTCCTTCCTCCCCTGAAACCCCAGGGCTTGGAGCTTACTGTCACTGTCGTGCAAGAGTCGGGGTTCCTTTTGGCTCTGGGGATGGTGCTGGACCCCTGCACCGCCTGGGGGCAGACATCCAGGCTGGTACAGCCTCCTCCCCTGCATGGGGTATCCAGGCTGGCGCTGCTGTGGAGCTGTATGGGGCACAGCTGGGCAGGGCAGCCCTCTGGTCTGGCTCTGCTTGGTCACCCTGATGAGTGTGGAGGGCAGCTGGTGGCAGAAATGTCCCATGCCCTGTCTCAGCCCTGCCCCTCTGTGGTTAGGGGGTGGGAGCCAAGCCCTGGGCATGGCGTGGCAGCCCTGCTCCTTGCTGCTCTGTGTCCAGGCAAGCTCCCACTTGTGCTCGAGGTCTGGGAGGTGCCCCATGGTGGTGTGGCACTGGAGAAACCTTGCTGGTGGGAAACGTGCTGGGAGGGATTGATGGAGAGCGGCTCCGTCCCAGCTTGTGCTGTGGTCACCTCTGCAGTCTTTGTTAACCCGTGCTCCCCTCCTCTCTACACCAATAAATATCTGCCTCCTGCACTGTGCTCTCCCTGCTTACTTGGACACCTCCTTCCATGTTCCCAAGAGGAGCCTGTGTCCCTCTCACCCAGCCAATGTCACGTTTGTAGTAGTGGGGCCTGGTGGGGCTCCTGCATGACTCGGGGCACTTGCTTCTGCCACAGGCAGGAGGGTCATGCCACCCCTTGGGGGCCCTGGGCACTAACTCCAGCCCAAGCTGTGTGTGGTGCCTGGTCTGCGGGTGCTGCTGGGTGCCCAGGAGATGCGTGGCACCGTCCCCTGGCTTTGCTAAGCTTGTCGCCCTGTGCTTGGGCTTCCTGTGTGGGACTGTCCATGCGTGGCACTGTCCCTCCACTTCCATCCTTGCCCCAGCCTGAGAGCAAAGCAAAAGGAAGCCTTGGGAGGGGGTGCAAGCTCTTTCTGGCAGGCTGTCCCCTTTTCTGGGGCTGCCTGTGGCATCTTCTGCCCCATGTGAGGCTCCTGCCACGGCGCCAGCTGTGATCCCAGCCCAAGCATCGCAGCACTGCACCGCGGAAGGACACTACCAGAGCCTGGTGGCATATCAAGAACAGATTTATTTAAAAAGTGACAATCATGTAGTTCATCTCGTGAAGAGCTCTGCAGCCCGGCCTCGGCCCCTGCGCTCGCCGGGAGCATGTGGAGTGTATAAGGAACGGCAGGGAGGCAGTGGCTGCAGGATCCTGGGCCTGACCCAGCCAAGAGGTGGTGGAGACAAACGCTTGCAGCTCCGGCAGCGGGGAGAAAGATTTTGGGTAGCTGAGAAATGCCTGAGGTACATCCCAGCCCGTGGTGCAGAGCCGCTGAGTCAGGCAGGGGTGGCCTCCTTGGAGGATGCACGGTTAGAAAAAATACAAAAATGAGGTCTCTAGAAAACGTTGATTCTCGCATGATAGAAAATAGATCTGCCTGATTTTGGAAAGCAATTTGGTATTTAACGTCTAGTGCTGATTGTTCCCCCGTGGTGCAGGAGGGCGACGCCGACGGCTGTGCACGCGCTCGGGGGCCGGTGTCCCTGGAAATCCCAGGAGAAGGCTCGCTCCTGCCCCGCGACCGCATGCGGACCGAGGTCAGGCCTTCTTCGCGTCGTCGTGGTGCTCTCGCCGTAGCGCTCGGGGTAGCTTGGGGTTGATGAAGAATCCTTTCAAGAACAAGTCTCGGACAAAATAGGGCAGGTAGCGGTGTATGAAATACATGAGCCCAAGGCCCTGCCCTGGGTAGTAGCGCACGGCTGGGTTGGCAGCCAGGAGCCCGTCCGTGATGCTGTTCACCACCGCGCTGAGGTCCTCCACCGCCACCTTCATGAACTGGATGAACTGGCGGTTGATCTCCTCCACGTAGTCCTCGCCGTAGGCCTGCAGCAGCTCCCGGGGCAGGCTGGCCACCAGCCGCTGCTTCTGCAGGTTCCAGAAGGCAGGGTCGCACGTCGTCCCTGCAAGGACGCGGCCCCCCTGTGAGCTGTGTGGGCCCCCCCCCCTTCTCAGCACCCCCCCCCGGCATGGGTGCCAGCAGCCCCTAGTCCCCTCCCAGCCGCCCAGGAAGGTCCTGCTGAAATCCTGGCAGAGATCTGCCATGGTGGGAGCACCATGGTGTCTCTTCATAGCCTGGGACTGGACCAGAGGTCTTGGATCCTGCCTGCAATTGGGATGACGGTACCATAAATGCGGCTGAGCTGGTCCGGCCGACGCCAGTGGCAGAGGATCTGGTGTCAGGGCTTGATCCTGACCATGCCTCTCACCTGCTGGGAGCCCAAAGGCCACAGGATGGCCACCATCCCCAAGGAGGTGGCCGGGGACGCTCAGAAGCTGCATCCTGCACTGCGACCTGCTCTTGCCATGGCTCCATCTGCCTCCCCGGAGGGTACCTGCCCTTTGCCTGTGGGCGCAGGCGGCAAGTGGGTGCTGACCCTCTTACCTGTTTTGTAGTAGCCAGGCAGGATGAGGCTGACTTTGACACCCCAGGGCTGGAGCTCGCTGCGGAAGGTGTCCATGAGCAGGCTGAGGGCTGCCTTCGAGGCCCCATAGGCTGCTAGGCAGGGGAAGGGCAGGTCACCTTGCAGGAGAGAATCACAGAATGGTTCAGGTTGGAGGGAACCTTAAAGATCATCTAGTTTCAACCCCCCTGCCCTGGGCAGGGACACCTCCCACCACACCACGTTGCTCCAAGCCCCGTCCAGCCTGGCCTTGAACCCCTCCAGGGATGGGGCAGCCACAGCTTCTCTGGGCAACCTGGGCCAGGGGCTCACCACCCTCACAGCAAACAATTTCTTCCTCAGATCTCGGCTAAATCTCCCCTCTTTCAGTGTAAATCCCTTCCCCCTCGTCCCATGGCTCCCCTCCCTGCTCCAGAGTCCCTCCCCAGCTTTCCTGGAGCCCCTTTAGGGCCTGGCAGGGGCTGGAAGGTCTCCCCGGAGCCTTCTCTTCTCCAGGCTGAACCCCCCAGCTCTCTCAGCCTGTCCTCCCAGCAGAGGGGCTCCAGCCCTCCCAGCATCTCCGGGCCTTCCTCTGGCCCCGCTCCGACAGGTCCAAGAAAGGATGAGTGAGTCGCTACCTGCGTGCCCGAGGGCTGGCAGGGACCGGGAGGGCTTGCGTAGGGCACAAGGAGAAGGGCTTAGGGAGTCAGCCTGATGTGGCTGGAAGCGGAGGTGCCTGGGGGTGGGCGGTGGAAGCCACATCACGCCATGGGGATGCTGGACCCGCAGCCAAGCCCTGGGTGCCGGGCCATGCTGAAGGCGGGCTGCTCACCTGCGGGGCTGCTCACGGTGACGATGCGGCCGCCGGCGGTGCGGAGCAGGGGCAGCAGCCCCTTGGTGAGCTCCAGCGAACCGAAGAAGTTCACCTCCATGCAGGTGCGAAACTTGCCCAGCGGCGAGAGCTCGGCGTCGGCGATGGTGTCGTTGAAGCCGGCGTTGTTCACCAGCCCCCAGAGCCCTGCGGGGATGTGATGCTCAAAGAGGTGACCCACAATGGGGGACCCCCCCACCGTGGGGATCCCAGCTGCTCCCCGGATCGTGGGGGCGTCCTGCAGGGGAATTGCGGGGTGCCCTGGGCTTGTCCAACAGCCTCTGCAGGGATGCAGCCCGCGGTCGGGGGGCACATGGAGGCTTGGAACTGCCACCCTGGCCACAAGCTGAGGTCCCGGGGAGCTGCATAGGGTCCCAAGGGCTCCTACCCGTGCTGTTGGTGTGCTCCTGGATGTGCTGCAGGACACGCTGGATGTCCTCCGGCTTGGTCAGGTCCATCTGCAGCAGCGTCAGCATCGGCGAGCAGCTCCTGCGTAGCTCCTGGGCCCCGGCACCCTGCGGGTCCAGCACGCTGGCGAACACCCGAAAGCCCATGGCGTCCAAGTGCCGCGCTGTTGCCTGCCCGAAGCCCGAGTCGCAGCCTGGGAGAGCAGAGAGGAGCCCTGCAGTGGCCGCTGACGGCTGTCCCCAGCCCCCAGGGACGACCCCCCCACCACCCCCAGCTCTGCCTCTCCATCCCTGGGGACCAAACCCCCTGACACCGGTTCCCTGCTCGGAGCTCGCCGCCCCCACTCCTGCTCCGGACCTGCCGGGGATGTGACCTTGGCCTGGGGCATTTGCAGGTCGCGGAGCTGCTGTTTTCTCTCCTATCGCGCACAGGGGAGGAAGAAAACACTCCCTTATCTGCAACCCCATCGCCCCAAGCGCCTCTGTGATGCGAGGCACACGTAAAACCGCAGGCACGAGGCCCCCGGGACAGCCCAGAACCCAGCAGCGATGTGGGGCAGGAGGCATCACCCCCACCACCACCCCCCACCCCCAAATATCCCCAAAGATGCTGCCTTTCCCTGAACGCTTTTTCGCCTCCCAGAAAGGGAAGCTGGGGTGCCAAGGGGCTTAAAAATGGGGAGGAAAAAAATTAAAAAGGCGGCTCCTGTCCTGCTCCTGCCACCCTGCATCCTTCAAGGGAGCATCCGACGGGGATGTCCCACGCCGGGGAGCACTGGGTGCTGCCGTGCCTGGTCCCAGCCTCGTCTCCTCCACCTCAGCTCGAGCAGGGGCACCGCAGGTGACACCGTCACCCGCAGAGCCACCGGCAGGGTGGCTGGGGGACAGCCCGGGCAGGAGTTGGGTGTCGCGGGGCCGGTGGCCGGGATACAAACAAACAGCAAGGTACAGGCTGTTCCCGGGGCCGATGGCAGGGCTGATAGCTCGGAGGGAGCCCGCGCCGCCACCGCTGCCCAGACACATTAACCATTAACAGGGAAGCGCTGCGGGGGCAGCCCCACGGCTCCCGCACCCTCCTGCCTGGCACCCTTGGGTGCTCCTTAGTGCATCCCTGTAAAAGGACCCTATCCCGCACCTGGAGCCACCCTGGGATGGACGCGATGGTGGCCCTGGGCACTGCCACTTGCTCCAGGAGACGCTGGAGGGCTCCCAGCACCCCTCCTGCCAGCCCCGGGGTGGCCACGGGGACCAGCTGCCCACCCCACCCCCCTTTGACAGGGACTGGGGTGCTGCCGGCTCCGGCTCTGGGGGCGACAGCTAAACCGTCCGCGGGCTTTACTTTATTGCTGCGTCAGAAACCCATAATAAAACCCTTGGCCAGAGGCCAGAGCGATAACGCACGCCAGCGGTGCTCAGCTGGCAGGAAGGGGCTGCAGGGACACCCCCCTCCCACCCCCGGCCTTTTCCCTGCAGAGCCATGCAACACCATGATGGGTGTATGCCGGGCCAGCTCAGCATCACCCCCGGCACCATCCCCAGTGCCGCAGGGGATGCCGAAGGTGCCATGGGCTGCCGGCGCGGCACATCCGCCTCTCCCCTCTCCGGGAACAGGCCGTGCTGCCAGCAGCCGGCCAGATAAGGTGCATTTCGCCTTTCCCAACAGGGCAGGAGAAAACTGCAATAAAGATAAGGTTTGAAAATAAAAGTGCTGGCGGCCACGGGCTCGCCACGGCCAGCACCCTGCCCGCCACCACCGCCAGGACACGGTTACCTGCGCTGCTCCCGCCCCAGCCGGCAAGGAAAGCTTCCAGTCCAGACATGAAGCTCCCTATCACCTCCCGAGCCTCAAAACACCGGGAAACATCCCAAAAACCCGAGAGAGACAGGTTTGCCGTCTTGTTTCGGGCAAGTCTGGCAAGGAGGGAGCAAACATGGCCGTGTGCTTTCCGAGCCAGGCAGGGCTTGTTTTGCCTTAGAGGAGCGGGGCGGTCGGAGGGTTTGTTTCCGAAGTTTTAATTTATTCACACACACACAAAAAAAACCCCACCAAAAAAAAAAAAACCAAAAAAAAAAAAAAACCCTCCTGGGATGCTGGCGGGAGGCCTGGGGCCAGGAGGGCGAGGATGCTCTGGTGTTATTTAAGGTCTCCGGCGCTGCTCGGCTTCCCAGGCGCCGCGCTCAGGCATGGCCAAAAGCACAGGGAGGGACAATTAAACCCGCTGGGACCGTCACATGTGGCCCCCGAAGCATGGCAGCTCGCCCAGGGTCACGCTCACTCCCCGTGGGCTACCAGCACACGAGCCATCGGCCACGCCGGGGCTGGCGCGGGAGCCTGGGCCGCTGGCCGGGTCCTGCTGGCGGCGCCGGAGCCGGACAGTCTGTGCGGCCGCGGCGAGGCTGGCGCTGGGCACGCCGCCCTCCGAGGATGCTGCATCACGAGGAGACGCCGGCGCCAGCTCCCTCCCATCCCGGCTTCCCGCCTGCCAACCGGTTTTTTGCATCCGTGCCGGCGGTCGGAGCGAACGGAGGAGAAGCCCAGCACAGGGAGGGCGGCGGAGGAGGGCAGGCAGCTCGAAGCCCCAGTCTCACCCCCCCCGCCACTCCTCACCCCGGGCCGGCAGCCAGAGGCTTTTGCTGCAGCAGGAGTTGCAAAACCCAGCAGCGCTCCGCAGGCTCGGCAAGCGGGGGGCAAACGCCCGCTCCGGGGGCCAGCTGGCTTTTTGCGGGAGCAGCAGGTGGGCAGCAATTCCTGGGGACTTCACAGAAGCTCCAGCTGGTGTGGTGGCCCTCCCCCCTGCCCAGGAGCTGGGACGCACCAGCCTTGCTGGGATTTTGGCACAACAACCTCCTCCCTGCCCCCAGCCCCAGCTTTATCGATCTTGAGCAAGCAAAAAAGGTTTGGCCTCCGGCATCGCTGTTTGGGTGCCCTCCCTCCTACTCTGGGGGGGGCGAAGAGGACCAACCACACAGCATCGCGTGCCCGCTGCCCAGAGAAGCCCCTCGCCGGTGAAAGCAGAGCCACCGGAGGGGCTGAGCTGTGCCAGCCCCGCGGTTACCGGCCAATCTGCCCGGCCATGGCAGGGGTGGGCACCGCGCGAGCTTCCTCGCTGCCGGGGAGCTGGGCTGGGCTCGCGAGCCGCCGGTTGAAGCCGCAGTCCCGGTTTGGTACGGGCACATTTATTTCAGGTGAGTCAGGCGCGGCACGGCGCTGGCTTTTTTGCCATCTCGGGTATTTGCGCCGCTCCAGCAGCCAGCACCAAGGCTGCCGCGCACGGACGCGCGCTCCAAATCAACGCCGCGGTTTGCTGAACAGAGCTGAAATGGGTGATAACACGACCACCACCACCAACCCCCCGCCCCTGCACCCACCGCCGGCACGGTACGTGATGGAGGGCTGGCGGTACGGGTCTGCAGCACTCAGCGTGATGCCAATGCAGGAGGGGCTTCACCACCTGAGCTGTGAGCCGGGAATCCTCATCCCGGAGCTGTGAGCTGAGCATCTGCATCCCTGAGCTGCAACTTCTGCATCCTCATCCCTGCTCCGTAAGCGGAGCATCCTCATCCCCAAGCTGTGAGCCGTGCATCCTCATCCCCAAGCTGTGGAGCTACGAGCCACGCATCTTCCTCTCCGAGCCACCAGCTGAGCATCCTCATCCCTGAGCTGCAAGCTGTGCATCCTCATCCCCAAACCACAAGCTGGACATCCTCATCCTTGAGCCACAAGCAGAGCATCCTCATCCTCAACGCCACGTGCCGAGCATCCTCATCCCTGTGCTGTAAACCGAGCATCCTCATCCCTGAGCCACAAGCTGTCCATCCTCATCCCTGGGCCACACATGATGGGAGAGGACCAGCACAGACCTGCAAAACCTCGGTGGTCAGAAGCCCCGGGGGGCTGCTCAGAGCCTGGTGGGTGCCGGGAGCTGCTCCCTCCATGGCAACCCCAGCCTGGGACCCCGGCATGGAAGCTGGAAGGGGTTTCCCCCAGGACTGAGCATCCCTCTGATGGACCAGCTCCCCCCGGGTCAGCCCTGGCAGCCCTATGGCCACCCAGAGACAAGAGCGGCCGCGGGGCATCCTTGAGGGACGCTCCATCTCTCGCCAAGCCCGGAGGCAACCGGGTGCCTGTCAGCTGAGTCGGACACCCGGAGCAGCATCATCCCTTCCCCAGCTCTGCAAGCCATCACCTGAGGGCCCCGCATGCCCCCCCCACTCCCAGCCCTGCCTCCGCTCCCCAAACACCAGGCCATCAATCCCACCTGCCACACAGAGCTTTTGGGCTGTGTGTCCCACCAGCCTGCCCGAGATGCCTTGCCAAGACAGCCACCACTGTCACCAACCTCCCAGCCCCGGGACGGCACGGGGCTCAAGGACACCGTCAGTCGGAGGGGAGCCGAAGCGCCGAGGCCGAGCGGATTAACATGCTGAGCTGCTTGTTTCCATAGGCTCAAGCTCAAATCCTGCCTGGGATGCCAAGCTAAACATGGCTGACATTTTGCTCGGAGGTGTTGCCTTCTGGCCCCGGCAGGATTCACCGCCACCGCCTCGGATCCAGCTCCTCCGGGCGCGGGATGGGGTCGAGCCTGGCCGCACCGCGGGGAGGCTCCACCGGGCGCCCGAGGGGACGCACAGGGGACCGATCCCAGCTTGGCTGCTTGGGGACGGCCATCCCGGCTCCATCCTGGGAGCACCCTATGGATGAGGAAGCCCCGGGGCGAGGTGGCACCGAGCAGGGCGGCTGGGAGCAGGGCGGCTGGAGCGGGATGCAGCAGGGACAGTGCCACCGGAGGAGACGGGGGTCCCCAAAAGGGGGTTGGGGAGTGGGGGGGGGGTCCCTGCATGGGGCAGGAGGAAGCGCCCAGCAGAAGTCCCTGTGGGCAGGGCAGGGCCCTGCGGCCAACACCTCCCGGATGCCGCACGCGTTTGGAGCGCGGAGCAGTAACGGGGGTGATGTCAGCCCCGGCT
Organism: Rissa tridactyla; assembly: GCF_028500815.1. NCBI lineage: Eukaryota > Metazoa > Chordata > Aves > Charadriiformes > Laridae > Rissa > Rissa tridactyla. The sequence goes on along the minus strand of NC_071469.1, from coordinate 72,852,049 downwards.
GAGAGAGAACAAATTCTTGGCAGGGTGCTGGGGAGGGAGGGGACAGACGGCAGGAGCACCTGTGCCCATGGCAGCTGAGCGCCCATGACCACCCATGGCCCGCACCCGAGGTCCTGCCAGGGGAGCGGGGCCGGGCAGGGACACCGGCAAGCTCCCACCCCACCGCATCACGATGGCATCGCCGTCAACAGGAAACCACACCCCGGCTGGTGGCCGGCATGGCAGCGTGCCGTGCCAGCGGCGGGGTGTCCCCGCTCCCCACGGAGGCCCCCCCCCCCGCCCCGGGAGCAGCCACCCGTCCCCAGGCGCTGGCGGATGGGGCTGGGGTGGCAGGAGGTGGCAGCAGCCCCAGTGATGCTGCTGCTGCTGCTGGTCCCCAGCACCCAGTTTTGGGAAGCCACGAGCTTAATTAAATTAAATTAAACTCAGGGAGGTGGCTCCAGGCATGACCCAAATCCCTGGCGAGCACGTGAGCACCCCCCAGCCAAGCAGCCTGGAGCAGGGGACATCCCAGCAAAGCCTCAGCTTCTTCCCCTGGCAGGACCTGAGCCAAGGGGGGGCTCCCCAGGGACCCCCATGGCAGAGCTGGAGGGACATTATCGGCCAGGGTGCCGACAGCTCCTGGCAGCCCGAGGTGAAATGCCACCTCTGTGTCCCCCCAGCGGGTCCCCAGCCCCCCGAGGGGACCCACGGAGCACAGCAGAAGGCAGAGCCGGGGATGCCCCTCACCGCAGGGGGGTACGGGGGTGACCCGACCCCCTCCCCGCCCTGGGGACAAGGGCCAGATGGTGTGAATTACAAGGGATTAGCCGAGTGTTTCTGAAGCCTCACACGCCGTCGCCTCCACCCCAGGGAGATATCTTTGGCTTAACAAACCAAAGAGAAGGGGGATAAAAATCTGATTTCCTGCCCAGACAACCCGAAGCAGCCGGGCAGAGATGACGAGGAGCCCTGAGGCCGGCACGGGCGCACCCATGGCTCCTGAATTAAGGCTCATTTCTCAGGAGCGGGAGCCGACTCCGGTGCGTCCCTCTCGGGGACCCAATGGCACAAGAGCAGCCGCGAGATAAATCGGCGTGGGGAGCTGCAGCCCTCCCCGTCACTGTCACCAAAAGCCACCCAGATGCCTTATCCCTCCCTCCCCTCAAAGCTGAGCAGCAGATGCTGCTTGCAACCGGTGGAGCTAACGAAGCCAGGAGCTCATTATGTTGCACAGGGCCCTGGTGTAGCTGTGACAGCAAAGAGCCCAACTGGGACAGAACGAGCCCAACCACCTTCTCCTGCACAAGGCCAGTGCCTGGCCAGATGCTGGAGGAGGTCAGGATCCACCCAGGAGCCTGCAGTCCACCTCAGCGCAGGTTTTAAGCTCTTGAGAAGGCAGCTTGGCACCCAGACCTGCTAAACTCAGCCTGAGGGCTTGCGCCAGCAGGGTCAGCAGATGCAAAAGCACCCGAGTTTTCCTCAGATGGAAGAGGAATGGGCACAGGAAAGCCCGGGAGACAAGCCATCCCCAGCACGGCGGTGATGCTGCTGCCGGCGAGGACCAAACCAGGGCTCGCAAACAGGTGGGGCGGAGGAAGCGTCTCTCCTCCCAGCGACGCTTCGGGGTTTCGCAGAAAAAGGGCACAGGAAAGTTCCTAGAAGCAGCCACCCGCCGCGTCCCGGGGCCGGATGGGATCTTCCAGCAGCCGCCGTCTCCACCAAGGGGAGATCGACTCCCCAAAAGGAGCAGCCGGACTCTCGTGGTCAAGGATTTGAGCTTCCCACGGGCAGAGAGAAGCGGGAGGAGATGGCAGCGTGGATGTCGCCTGGGAAAGGGCACAGCCTGTACATCAGATCTAATCTGGGTTGGGTGGATGGATGCTCCTCCGAGAAGAGGAAGTTGTGAAGAACTGCAGCGATAACTGGGTTAATAATCACCTTCAGAGGGAACACAGCGAACTGGGAACACGGCGCCGGCGAGACACGAAAGCCATCCATCAGCAAGAGCTGTCGCTGGGAAGGACACCCATGGCCCAGGGACAGCTCGACAGGATGGGTGCCGATAACACGTCCATCTGGGCTCCTGGAGAGGGAGAGGCTGGCTCGGGGCCAGGCTGGGAAGCTGGAAAGCTCCATCAGCCACGGCCGGGATGCGGCACTGAAGATGCTCCTGGGGAATAATGCGGTGGCAGCAAAGCTACGGCTGGGGCACCTGCTGGGGAGCATCCCTGGGCTGCAAAAGGGCTCCCCAGGGACTGGCATTTCCCCAGAGTAACACCAAGCAAGCCCCATAGCCACCTCTCACATGGGATAACCCATCAGGCCCCAGGAGCCAGCAAGGAGAAGCAGAAGGTCATCCCCAAGGTCTGGGCTAAGCCATCCACAAGCAGCAGAAGGGAAGACCAGCTCTTCTACACGGGCCACCACGAGCCATCACCACCCTGCGACATCTCAGGCAAGGTAATTTCTAGCCAGGACAGCAAAGCACCACAGCCACCGCAGGACCAGGAGAACCTCTGGCCATGTGGTGGGTCAGGTCAGCTACGGAACTGCCTGGTTCTACCACACAGGACAGGGTGACACGCCACCCACCGCACCGTGGAGGTGGACAAGTCACAGGGGGCTGGGACACAGGGTGCCAGCAGGGACAAAGCCAGGCTGGGGCAGTGGCGACCGCAGCAGCCGCTCCAAAGCAAGCCCAGGAGATCATGATGTTAAGCATCTCGGAGTCTGCAGCGCCACAATAAAGCTGCAATAAGAGTTGTAGAGTTCAGGAGTATTTTGGTGATGAAATTTTACGTTGCTTATAAAATGCCACCTCATCGCTCCCCTTGTCACAAGAATAAACTCCCGCTACACGCCACAAGCCCAGGCAAGCAGAAAAATAGCTGCAAGCCATGCCCATCCCCACATCACGATGGGCTCTGCAGTTGCACCAACTCTTATTTTTCCTCCTGCAGCTTCCAGGTCCTCGTCGAGCTCAGGTTTGTTTTGTTTTAGAAATCGAGCAAAACACTTGTGAGCACCAGTCGAGCCTCAGTCAAGACAGCTTTTGAAACACATTGAGCTGTTTAGGCTAAGAGCCATGCCCTCATGGCCACCTCAAGCCACGCCAGCCCCTTCTGTACCCAATTGAAGTTGTCCCCCCCCCGTCCTCACCCTCCGCCTGCACCTCCCACCAGTTTTTCACAGTCAGAGTTTGAGTATCATAAGACTATTTGGGTGCATTTTCCCAAAATACATGAAGGTGGCCCTCCAGGAGGACATGCTTGGAGAGCGCGATGCTGAACCAGGCTGAAGGGTGACACACAGGGCATCATCCCCACGTGCCCTTCAGCTTGGGCCAGCGCAGGCAGAGCCCAGCACACCAGCTGAAGGGGGGGAAAGAAGTCACCACGGGATGGCTGCACAGCCCAGATTATAGAGCTTGTCCCCACCAGGTACTTGGGACCCTGGAGAGGAATAAGCATTGGGCACAGTGTCTTTGGACAGGGTCATGAGAAACAAATCATGGAAGGGTTTGGGTTGGAAGGGACCTTGAACACCACCCAGTGCCACCCCCTGCCCTGGGCAGGGACACCTCCCACCAGACCAGGTTGCTCCAAGCCCCGTCCAGCCTGGCCTTGAACCCCTCCAGGGATGGGGCAGCCACAGCTTCTCTGGGCAACCTGGGCCAGGGGCTCACCACCCTCAGGGTGAAAAATTTCTTCCTGGGATCTCATCTAGATCTCCCCTTTTTCAGTTTGAAACCATTACTCCTCATCCTATCTCTACACACCCTTGTAAAGTCCCTCAAAGAGCCCAGCGGCACATATTTAAGGGCGTCACGACTTATTCTTTGAATCATAGAATGGCTAGAGTTGGAAGGGCCCTTAAAGATCATCTAGTTCCAACCTCCCTGCTCTGGGCAGGGACACCTCCCACCAGCCCAGGTTGCTCCAAGCCCCGTCCAGCCTGGCCTTGAACACCTCCAGGGATGGGGATGTGCATGGCGTGACCTTTATGCCAAACTGGAGTATGACCACCAGAGTAGAGAAACTGGGTAGGGAGGGATCCCAAATCCGCTCAAGGTTATGTCTGGTGGAAATCGAGACGCCCATCACGAGAAGATCACCACCGCCAAAAGAAACAGAGAAAGGCTTGAAAGAAGAGGCCAGACGTCCAAAGCCTCTGCAGAAGACATCAGGGCAGGTACCTCCCCTCCAGGACCTCGGCTCACCAGCCCATCCCTCCTCTCCATCCCCAGCCTGCCTGGGGGGCACCCACCATCTGGCTCCCCAGGGTCAGCCGCCCAGCAAGAGGCTGCGGCGCCACAAAGCCCGTAAAGCCGAAAACTGCTTTTCAAGATTACAGCCTTAGAGCCAGCAAATCCTGGGATGGCACCATGTGCGAGGCGGGGAGTGGTGGGGGTGGGGGGGGGGGGGTGGGAAAGCCAGTTCCCAACAGGAAAGTTGATAAGGCTCCAGGGCTGGCAGCTCTCCAGGGAAGGAGGAAGCTGCAGTGATATGTCGCACATGGAAGCACGCGGAGGCTGGGACAGAAGAACGAGGATTGGAGACGGTAGATGTCACATAGCTGCCGGGGGGAACCGGAGAAGGTGGTAACAGGTACACGCCGGGCAAGGTTTAAAAAGAAAAAAAAAAAGTCCCAAAATATACCTATAGAGCACACACTGGCAGCATGACAGCAACCCTCTTGGCATTTCCCACCTGGCAACAGCATCTCAGATCTGAGATGGCAGGAGGGACGTGGGGAGGTGAGGGGGTATGAAAGCCCTGCAGCCTTTCCTCCCGCAGCTGGGCAAGCTGGGGTTTCGGACCAGCACCGAAAGAAGGCTGTGGGAAGAAGGCAAACGCTTGCCCAGGCTTGGTGGAGGCACCTTGAAGACCCTCCCCTACACCACCCATACTCAAGCCAAACCCTGGCTGGCCGAGCCCACCATCCCCGTGGTCAAGCCACAGGACTCCTCTCTAAGCTCGAGGGGAGCGAGAGTCAAGGGTGGGTAACGCAATCCCTGGCCTCGTTAGAAGACGTGCTGCTCATCGGACTAGAGGGCAGCAACTGCCTACATGTCCCTCCTCCCGAAGCATCCGTTCCCATCTGACAATCTCATTTCTGCAGGGAAGTCACTGCGCCGCTGCTCTCATGTCCCCGCGTGACCCCACGCCGAGCGCCGTGTCGAGCCAGCTCTTGGGTTTCTCTACCAACCCTCTTCTCCCACGGGCCGCAACTTCTAGGCGCTTTTCCTCCCAATTAGCTGCGCTCATCATTTCTGGTTAGCGGTGATAAAAGAAACCACCCCGACAGGTTAGCGGGCTTCAAAAGTGCTTGTTTAATAGATATGTGAGAAAAAACTGAGGGTATGTATCTAAACATCTGTGGCAAGCAGGGGTAGGTTTCTATTTCTGAAGAAATCCAGCGAGGGGAAGAAGAATCCTACAGCCATGGAGGGCTGCTGAAAGAGCTGGGGGAGAGCTTCAGCCCTGCAAAGAGAGGTAGAAAAAGCAGGTTTCCTGCTCTCCTCCCAGAAATCGGCAGCAAAACCCCTAACTAGAGAGTTAAATGTCACTTTTTTTTTTTTTTTAATAAGCAAGAGGTTGCTTGTTACAGCAGGTTTGCAGTTTGATTTTGGTCCTGTCCTCCCCATAGCTTGGAGCAGCAGTTGTCTCTGCTGTTAATTTTTAATAGATCCTGGAAAAACCAGCACAGTTCCAGGGAACAAGCTGATTTTCAGCCAGCGCTTAACCCAGGGAAGACCCCGGGTACCGCCCAGCCGGCTGACGGGCTCCAGCAGCCGAGTGGAAGCCGCCTATGGAGACCTGGAGTGCCCTTGCGTGAAGCTTTACTGGTGGTGAGGCTGCTGGCAGGCTCAGCCCCAAAACCAGGCTGCAAGCGCTTCGTGCTGGTGCTCCGGCCATGCCCGGAGCATCACTCAACAGCCCCAAAGCCTAGACCCCTGACATCTCTCTCAATCGCCCGGTTTAGCTGGAAAAATGGGTCTAAACCAGCATCAAAGCCTGGATGGGAGTGATGCTACTCTTTTACCAAGGAAAGTGATTTACCTTGGCGGCAGAACAGTGAGAATCCCGACATCTGGATTGAATCACTCCGTTCTGCCGCAGTCACCAGATGCTTCCACATCTGTTGAGTCCATGGGAAACGCTGAAGCTCCGCTTGACTACGATCGAGTTCCAAAACCTCTGTTAACCTTGAGCGCGATCTGAAAGCTCTGACCCATTTCAGATCATTAATGGGGCATGCAGTTGGAACAAGAGAGCCTCACCAGGAAAACCCGGGTTTCCCCTGCAGCGGGGAAGGAGGAGAAGAAAGGCGAACGTGGCAGGTTTGGCTCCGGAGCAGCCTGACCTGCCAACTGGTTTTGTTCACCAAGATGATTTGCTGGGGGACACACCGGTCCGCAGGTGCCTCCTGGCTTTGTAGGCTCCACCGAGGAGGAAGAAGGATGCAAAGGACCCAAACCACCTCCCCCAGGCAGCAGTCTTATGGCTTTGGGTTATTTCGGAGCCGTTTAATTCAGGTACAAACTCCACAGAGAGAGGAACCATCCGCTGCCTTCAACTTCTCCAGCCCAGCTGGAGTGGAAAAAAATCAATATCTTGCTACACACCTCATGTCTTCCCTCTGCTCCGGCAAAACCCTGCAGGGTCTATGGTTTGCATGCGGTCTTTTCCAAGGATCTGCATAAATCAGGCAATTAGCTACTGTCTGAAAAACGCCAGAGCGACGTGACAGCGAGGGGCTCGCAACCGCTCCAGCTGCACAGCGGAGCGCCGGGATGCTCACGGCCATCCCTCCGCCGCCTCCAAACCCTAAAACCCCTCTGTGTCGGCTGGTTTCCGTGGAATCGCCGAATCTCCCGGGCATCCGCTAAGACCAGAGGGCCCAAAGGATGATCTGGGCTCACGTCTGAGCCGACCCAGCTCAAAACCAAACCCTGCACGAAGTGCTGCCAGCCTGGATCGGGAGGGGCCCAGCAATGGGCTCATCACCTCCCGCTGAGGCCGCTCTCCCAGACCATCCCCCTCGAGGCCAGAGTGCTTTTATGTCAATTCCCAATAGCAAGGAGATGGGGGATACAAGCAACACCCCTTCGCTTCGCTCACACAGCTCAGGGGGACCCCATGGCACCCAAGGGCACCCAACAGTGCTGGTTTTAGATTCGGGAAAGGGCAGGCGCACGCAGAAACCAGCCCTTTGACGCTGGGAGCAAGGCTGCTCCTGGTCAGCCGCCGTCACACGCCTGCACCACCGGCCCACCAGCATCGGCACCCCAGGGTGCCCTGACCGCATCCCTGCGTGGAGGGATGCCGGGTACCAGCCACCCCACTGGTGATGGATGAGCCTTGGGCCGGGCAGCTTCCCCACACCGCAGGCACGCGGGGGTCCCTGCAGCTTCCCACGCTCGCCCAAAGCCTGCATTGGGCCGTGGGCTCATTTTTGAGGAAGGTTTGGCCTCCCAGGCTGGCTCGGGACAGCGTGGAGATGGCTGCTGCCTCCCTCCCAGCCCTGGGCTGGAGCAGCTGATCCCGGCTCCCCTCCTCATCCTGCCCATGCTGCCGGGGCTGACCTCTCCCAGCCCAGCTGCACAGGAGGGCATTCTCCTCCCCACCGCAAACAGCTGTGACCTCCCCCAGCAAGGCAGGATTAACGCTTTCCTTGCCCCCCCAACCCCAGCCGGAGCCACGCTCCCGGAGAAGCCGGATAGCCAGGATGCAGCGCAAAGAGCCCTGAGGTCACAGCCACGGATAAACACAGCACCGCAGGGACTAGTGGCCACCTACTTTGCTAGCCCAGGGGAAGCAGCATAGGAAACCGCAGCATTCCTCGCTCCCCTCCGGCAGCAGGCAGGGGCAGGCAGCTGCCCATCCCTGCTCCGGCCAAGCCTCACGCGCAAGACCTGAAATGCAAACCTGTAGCCGAGGGGAAACACCACAACTTTCAAGTCCCTGCTGCCACCGCAGGGCTAGCAGCTCTGCTGTGCAGCAGCTCTGCATCTGCTTTGCTGCTTTCCCACCGCGCTGCACAGCTCGTTTCCCCTTCAAGCCCTCCCGTAAATGAAGTTTTGATTAGCCAGCGCCATCCAGACCAGCACATGGGGCTGGAGCATCACGTGCAGAGCTCGGCTTGGGGTCGCGCCCAGAGGGGGAAGCTGGAAGAGCTGGGGCACCTCAACGAGGAGATGCAGCCGTTGAACCCTGCCGCAGGATTAAGCTGAGGGCCAAGGAGTGCATACAAGAGGAAAGGATGCCCAAAGCTTTCTGGGCTGGGTCCTGCGCTGCTCCACGGCAGGGGACTTTGTTGCATTTCTCAGTTGACCTGCAGGGTCCAGCAGGACACCCAGCATGGCAGAAGGCCTGTCCCCAACCTCGTGCACCTTCACAGCATCCCCAGGCACCCAACTCCGCGCTTCTCCCGCTGTCATGTTTTGCTTCCCACGGGCAAGAGGAGGAAGGCCAGGCTGCCTTTCTCCAAGAGCTCACCCCTGCACTGATTCCCCCCCCCGCCCGGGAGACACCAGCAACGCCTCCATACCCAGTTGCCAGGAGGTGTCTGGAATTAATCCGCAAAAGAATCAGGCTAATTACTCTGCAAATACTCAGGCGAGGGATGCTGTCCCAGGCAGAGCAGCCCTCACATCTGCCCCTCGGCAGGCACCTGCTGGAGCCGCAGCCAGGAAAGGCCGATCCCGCACCGCGGGCTGCGCCTCGAACCTGTAAAACCACAAAGTATTTACAGCCGAGAGCAAACACACCGGAGCTGCAGAGGTGTCACCTCAACGCACCAGGGCAAGAACACCTTGTTCCAGCCACTGACTCACTAATTATACAGGCAGTGCCACAGAGCCAGGGCTGGCATGACCTGGCGTGCCACAGGGCACCTGCGAGCGCGTGGCTGTCAGACATGTCCTCCCCGGGCAGCTCTGCCCCAGCGCGGCTTTGACCTTCACTCAGTTGAATCAGTCATTCATCCACTGCCTTGCTCCTCCAAGCTTCCTCCTCTGGAGACACCTCTGTCCGCTTCCCGCCGGCGCCAGGGCTGGACAAGGGACCCGGCTCTCGTTTTTCCTTCTCAAAGGAAGTCCCTGCCACAGGACCAAATTTTCTTAGGAAACGTGCAAACCCCCTTCTCTAACTTGGGGATCTCCAAGCCCAGCCCAGACATTGCCACCAGGATGCAGGTTCGCATCCTTGGGAGCGCTGCCAGGATTGTGTCCGTGGGTTTCCCTCACCTCTGCATCCATGTGGAGGTGGCAACACTCTCCCAGCACACATCACCCGCCCTGGCTCCAGCACTTCCTCCTCACCCCGTGCCTGCTGCCATCCACCACCTCACAGCAAAGCACCCGCTGGCCCCAGCCACCTTCATCATCCTCCTCCTGTCCCACCACCAGAAGGTAGGAGAGGGACAAGCACTTACATCCCAAGGTATCCCAAAGAGATTCAGCCAGAAGCCCGGGCTGGGAGCTCAGCCACCATCCCCGTGGAGGAGCCGTGCCAGGCAGCCCAACAAGGAGCTGGGCAGCAGCTGAGCAGCCCTTCCCAGGGATGTCCCCACAAAGAGAAGGAACAGCCACATCTGTCCCCAGCAGCTCCAAGGACAGAGCTGCGGATGAAACAGCAGTGCTCAGCCCCAGGTAGCCAGCTCCACTGTAGCCTTTAGAAATGCCACGAGAAGCTTTCTAAGAACAAGCGTGGCTCCAGAGGGGAGGAGAGGACAGCCGAGGTGCTCCCAAACCAGCGATCCGGCTCTGTGCCAGCCCCACCACGTGTCCCATTCAATCTCCCGGCTTTCGAAGGATGCAGCTCCCGGCATCGGTGGTCGATGCTCGAAGGCGAGGAGCCACTGGCAGGGGCCAAGGCCACTCTCTAAAGCCTCCTTGCTTCAGGTACACCTTGGACACGGAGCAGGTAAGCCGGCGGCCGTGCTGCTCTGCCCACGGGATGGCACCCGGGGGGGGAACCCCGCTCGCACGGGGACGCCCCGCTCCCCACCGACCCCACACGGGGAGTGCCACGGGGTGGCTGAGGCCGTGTCCCCTCACTCACCTGTGACCAGGACGGCTCTGCCCGCCACCGGCAGCAGCCTGCGGGGCGATGCCCACCACAGCAGCAGGCAGGCGGCGGCGGCGGCCAGGGCGAGCCCCAGGGGCAGCGGCAAGCATGCCCGGCACAGGCTCTGCAGCCCGGCCAGCAAGGCCAGGGGCACCACTAGCCCCCGGCCCGGCCCCGGGGCTCGCCGGGCCGCCCGCAGCGCCAGGCTGCCGGCCAGCGCCGCCCACAGCGCGCCGTACGCCCAGCGCTCCAGCCCCGGCTCCATCCCGGGCCCCGGCCCCGCCGCTGCCGCCGCGCCCGGCCCCGCCGCGCCCGTTTATAACCGCCCCGGCGGGGGGGAAAGGGGCGGGGACGGCACCGCCCCCGCCAATGGGAGACAGGCGGGACCGCGCCGGGGCACCGGGCACCGCCGGCACCCGCCGGCACCGGACCGGCACCCACCGGCACCCACCGGCACCGGACCGGCACCCACGGGCACTGGACAGGCACCCGACCGGCACCCACGGGCACCCGCCGGCACCCACCGGTGCTCACCGACACCCCACGGGCACCCACGGGCACCCCACTGTCACTCACCGGGCACTGCCAGCACCCACCGGCACCCACGGGCACCTTATCAGCACCCACCAGTGCTCACCGACACCCCACAGGTACCCACGGGCACTCCACTGTCACTCACCAGGCACCGCCGGCACCCACCGGTGCTCACCGACACCCCACGGGCACCCCACCGGCACCCGCCAGGCACCGCTGGCACCCACTGACACCCACCGGCACCCTACCGACACCCCATGTGCACCTACTGGCACCTGCCATCACTCACCAGGCATCACCGGCATCCATGGGCAGCCACCGGCACCCACCAGGCACTGCTGGCACCGGACTGGCACCCACGGGCACCTGCCAGCACCCACAGACACCCACCAGTGCTCACTGACACCCCACAGGTAGCCATGGGCACCCCACTGGCACTCACCAGGCACTGCCGGCACCCACCGGCATCAGACCGGCATCCACTGGCACCTCACGGACACCCATGGGCACCCACTAGCACCGGACTGGCACTCGCTGGCACTCACAGGCACCCACCGACACTCACTGGGCACTGATGGCACCCACCAGCACCCACCAGACACTGCTGGCACTCACTGGTACCCAGGGACACTCCAAGAGCACCCTCTGGCACCCCACGGGCACCCACCAGCACCCCACTGGCATCCACCGGCACCCATTGGCACTCACTGGCACCCACTGGCACCTGCCGGCACCCCACCAACACCCCACTGGCACTCACCAGCACCCCACCAGCACCCCACCAGCACCCACCAGGCACTGCTGGCACCCACTGACACCCACCGGCCCCCACTGACACCCACTGGTACCCACCGACACCCCACCGACACCCCACGTGCACATACTGGCATCTGCCGGCACTCACCAGGCACCACCAACACTCACGGGCACCCACTGGCACCCACCAGGCACTGCTGGCACCCACCGGCGCCCACTGACACCCCCCCAACACCCCACTGGCACCCGCCGGCACCCCGCCGGCACTGACCAGCACCCACCGGCACCCTGACAGGGCAGCGGGGCTGGGGATGGCAGCATGGAGCCTGGTGAGGCACTGGGACACTTAGGGCTCGGCTGGGGACATCGTGCTGCCTCAGTGGGCATGGCTCAGCTGGGTTCAGGATGGCTCAGGACGTGATGCCACCTAGGCAGGCACACTTCGGCTTGGCACAGCTTGGCTCAGCCCAGCTGGGGACACCGTGTCACCTAGGTGGGTACGGCTCAGCTCGGCTTGGTTCAGCTGAGCACAGCTCAGCTCGGTTCAGTTCGGCTCGGTTCGGAAAGGCGGGCACAGTTCAGCTCAGCACGGCTCGCCTTGGCTTGGCTGATCACGGCTCAGGACATCGTGCCACCTACAGCACAGCTTGGTTTGGCTCAGCTGAGTTCAGGATGGCTCAGGACAAGATGCCACAGAGGTAGGCACAGTTCAGCTCGGCACGGCTCGGGTCAGCGTAACTCAGGACATTGTGCCACCTAGATAGGCTCAGCTCAGCTGGTTCAGCCCGGCTTGAGACATCGTGGCACCTACAGCTCAGCTCAGCTCAGTTCGGGATGGCTCAGGACATGATGCCACCTAGGTAGGCACAGTCCAGCTTGGCATGGCTTGGCACAGCACGGCTGGGGACATCGTGCTACCTAGGTAGGCACGGCTCAGCTCAGTTCAGCGTGGCTCAGCGCATCGTGCCTCCTACAGCATGGCTCGGCTTGACTCAGCTCGGTTCGGGATGGCTCAGGACATGATGCCACCGCTCAAGCAGGCACACTTCAGCTCAGCACAGTTCGGCTTGGCTCCCCAGGGCTCGGCATGGCTCAGGACATCATGTCACCTAGGTTAGGCATGGCTCTGCTTGGCGTGGCTCAGTTCAGCTCAGCTGAGCTCAGCATGGCTGGGGACATCCTGCCACCCCAGCAGGCACAGCTCCACTCGACTCAGCTCGGTGCAGCATGGCTTGACGTGCTTTAGCGCGGCTCAAGGTGTCATGGCACCTACAGCACCTACCCCCGAGGTAGGCACCGCTCGGCTCGGCTCGGCTGAGCACGGCTCGACATGGCATGGCTGGGCACAGCTCAGCCCGGCACGGCATGGCTCGGTGCTGGCGCCAGGCAGAGCTTCCCAGGAGGAAGCGGCAGTGCGTCCAGCCCCGCTTGATCAGAGGGTGGGTTCCCAGAGCCAGAACCAGTGCCACCAGCGTCCCATGGGACTCCCCTCGTGGGGTGGTGCCCCCAGGACCTCCTTGTCTGCCCAGGAACATCATACAGGCGCTGGCCCATGTGCCGCCTGGGTCCCGGTGCCTTGGCCAGCCGCGCTGGGGTTTCTCCCGGTGGAGGTAAGGTGGGAATCCCTTCCCCAACCACTCTCCTACGACGTGTGGCTGATGACCCCTGGGTGATCCCAAACCACTTCTCAGCACCCCGCTCTCTGTTGGCCACCGGGGGCGGGCAGCACCCTGACACCCGGCTACCTGTTGGTATTGCGGGGCTGCGGCGCGGCAGTGCTGGAAGCTCGGCTCCTGGCTTGCCCCAGAGCCAAGCGGCCCGAGGGAAGCCCTGCCGTGCAGCGCCAGCTCCGTGCCACCGCGCGGGAGTGCTGGCAGGAGCTCCCTGCACCGCCCCGGCCAGGGGGGGCAAAGTCCTCTCCTTTCCAGGTTTATTACACAGGGTGATTGCTGCCGCTGGGCTCGCTTTATTAAGCTCCTGCTTTAATATTTCACCAAGTCTCCGTACTCGGTGATCCTTCGTGCGTCCCTGCCGCGTAGTGCCACCAATTCTCGCCGGGGGCCTGACCCTCGGTGCCCTCCGTGCGGAGGGTGGGATGCTTTTGCATCACGGGTCTCTTATCCTGCAGGATCCGTCGCCTCTGGCCATCCTGACCAGACCCCACGAGACCTGGCACGGTGGTGGCGATGGCAGTGGGTGCCTGTGCCATCCTTCTTGGAAACAACCCCCACGGTATCGTCGGAAAAACACATTTCGTCAGTGGCGGTGGCGGCAGCGCTGCAGAAGTGCAGCGACAAACAGGCTGGGGTGGTTTTGCCGGGGCGTGGTGGTGGGACCCGGTTGGGTTCGCAGCCCTGCTCTTCCAGGCAGGGGAATGCCGGGAATGCCGTAGAGGTAGAGGAGGAGGAGGAGGGATGTTCCCAACAGTGCGGCCACAGGCTCTCCCGCAGGAATCCGCTCACTTGCAGCACTGGGTTACTGAACTCAGTGAAAACAATGGAGGTGACCACAAGGCAGAGCCTCGGGGGACTTGGGCTCTGAAGAGGACCCTGTTAAACATCCCCACCCATTGCTTCACTGGGGCTCGAAAGATCCGCTTGGAGAAAGGTTGTTTTCCAAAGACCTGGTCTCCAGAGAGAGCATCCCTCACTGCACCAGCCAAGGCAGAGCTGCCGGCGTGTGCAAGGGAGTGTGGTGAGGGACACGGCGTGTTACAGAGACCGCCAGAACGTAGACTCCATACCAACGGTGGTGTTTCAGCAAGGGCTGATGTGGCCATTCCCAAGTTGTAATGTGAATTCATGCATTTCCTTGAGAGCTGCGTCGGATGTCTGTTCATCCATCCCTTCCATTGCTCCTCAGGCATGGTTTCAGGATCTTTTTTCAACCCATTCTTTTTTCAGTGGTGCCCAGCGACAGGACAAGGAGTAACAGGCACAAACTTGACCATAGGAAGTTCCATCTCAACATGAGGAGGAACTTCTTTCCTGGGAGGGTGGCAGAGCCCTGGCACAGGCTGCCCAGAGAGGTGGTGGAGTCTCCGTCTCTGGAGATATTCCAACCCCGCCTGGACACATTCCTGTGCCACTTGCTGTGGGTGACCCTGCTCTGGCAGGGGGTTGGACTGGATGATCCCCGGGGGTCCCTTCCAACCCCACCATTCTGTGATTCTGTGATGCCCTTCTTGTGGAACGCCTCAAGATGGGTTGTAGATAGCCATGGTGTGCTCAGTTGGCCACAACTTCCCATGGATGGTCTCACTAAGAGGACCACTGGGTTGGGCTGGACCACCAGCACCCTTTGCCAGCCTTGGCCGTTCCCCAGCTCTCCCCAAAAAGGCCGGCATGCGGTTAGGGTGACCTTGGTGGCTATTCCCTTCAAGACAGCGCCTGGCCTTGTTCGTCTTCCCATTGCTCAACATCGGAGGGTGCCTCCCAGCCCTGCTGCGCTGTTAGGAAACGCTGGTGATAGCCCCATTACCTTTTGACCTACTTGAGCTCTTCCGAACCCGTTCTGCTAATTACAACTCACCTGCTTCAGGGGAAGCGGGGCTGGTTCCACCGCAGCCACCTCCCACACCCTTCCTGGGGCTGCTCACGCAGGTCCCCGGCGGGGGGGACACCGCATCTTCCTAGTGCTCCCCTTGCCCTAGGCTGTTCCTCCAGCTCGGTGGAGCCTCCCATGACTAACAGGTTTTGAGATAATTGTTCCACTCCCTAATCTCTTCTGCAGAAGATTCATGACATTGTTTTCGAAGTGCCATGAGCCATTTCCAAGGGCTCTAAGCCCATGAGGGATGTGATTCATCCATGCTGCTCCCACAGGTACTTAATCTTCTCCAAAACAGCAAGTCCTTCTTCCACGGCTATTATCTCCTTAGGAGATAATAGGAAACACCACCCAGGCGAGCGCCTAACAGGGCACTTTGTTCAGCGCTGATGGAGACTTGTGCCAGCACTTGCTTCCTTGCACAGGCCACGGGGTATAGTCCTCCCCCGGGAGCAGTTGTCCCAGAAGGGGGGACTGTGGGGCTGGGGACTCCCTTGGCCATCACTTGTGGGCTGGGTACCTACCGTGGACCATCAAGTGCATGGAAAGGGGATGCTGGAAGTGTCCCTTGTTATCTAAATCTCCTTCTTTTCCATGCCATTCCCTCAAAGAGCCCTTGGGATGGACCTGGATGGGTCCATCCTCCATGGTGAAGATGTGGGACACTGGAACCCCTTGGCATCTGGAGCTGGAGACAGTTCAGGGGTGAAAAAGGAATTAACTCTCATTTTGACCCACAGCGTCTCGCAGAGGACAGTGATTAATTACTCCCAGCATCAAACATTTGTGTCCTACCACTGAACTTGCGCTGTTCTACTGGTTCTGGTTGGACTTTGCTGCTGGAGCGGGAGGTCCCTGTTACCACAGCTTGCTTCGCCGGGGAGGGCAGATCCTGGGGTGATTCAGCTAAGCCAGGCTCAGCTCCAGGAGGTGTTTCCTGCACCCAACAGCCCCGTGATTCTTCCCTGAGCCCAGGGCATGGAAACCAAACACAGGGTCTACCAAAGCCCAGCCAGGAGGCACTTCCCACAGCATGGCCAACCAGAGCCACCTTGACCCTTTGTCCTGGGACCTTCTCCCCCTTCTCCCCCCAGGACTTTCCATCCCTTGTTTCCAACTTATTTCGGGCCATGACCGAGGACCATTTTTTGGGGGTTTTCCTTATGTTTTGCTGCTGTAAAACACAGGCAACCGTTTGTGCCCATCATCCCGTGCATCTGATGCCATGTTGGTGGGATCAGCCTGAGTCCCAGGCTTTGATCCTCCATCTGCGGGGGAGCTTCCACAGCCCAAACCTCTCCCCAGCTCCTGGCAGGACCTCTCTGCTCCCGGGGTGCTGCGGCTGGAGCAGGTCCTTCAGGGAGTACCATGGCCGCTCCCCAGGACAACGTTCCTGGCAGTGTTGAGCATCCAGCTGAGGGCTGACCCCGGATCTGGTGCTTCGCAAATCCCGTTGTCTTCGGAAAACTCCTGCCTCCGCCTTGTTTTTTTCAGGTTGCGCAGGATCCCTAGGTATTTACAAAACACGGCTCCGCTTCCAGCCGCATTCATGGCTTCGGGAGAGGTTTCACCTTCTGGGAAGCCACTCCCCAGCCTGACCTGGAGCTTTTCCACCCCGGTGAGGACCCCATGTCGCTGTGCCCGCTTGCCCGCGTGGCTTTGACTCCCCCTTCTCCAGCCAGCCTTTTCTGCAGCACGGTTCTCCAAACGAGAGCTGCTTTTGGGCTGCAGGGACCTTCCTCCTTTGGTGTGGCTGGGAAGTGGCGGTGACAACTCCGAAGTGTTCCCAGGTCTGCTAATGCCCAGTAGTCTGCCTCCCTCATCTCCTGGGGCATGTGCAGTACCCGTGCCAGGCTTGCTTTGCCAGCCCAGCATCACCCTCCCATCTCCCGTCTCTCCTGCGCTCATCACGGGGCGTATACCTCGATATTAGGGTGATGCGGACAGGGGAAAGGTGGCTCCCCCTTGGTCACGAGACAGATCCCAGAGGAAGCTGGCTTGGCCACGCTCCAGGTGACATCCTGCCGCCTCTGCCCCCAGGGGAGAGGGCAGTAGGTCACGGCAGCCATGACCTGGTTCTAGTCCCATGCCTCCGTCCTGCCGGGGGAAGGCGGTTGCAGAGCAGAGCGTGCCACCAGCCCCAGGTTGCTCAAGAGGGTTGGGGCCAGGAGGTAGAGGAGGAGTCCTCCAGCTGAGACAGCAGGAGGAATCTGGGGGTGGCAGACGATCCTGATGCTCCTGGAAGGTGGCCAGGGCACACCGGTGCTTCGCAAGAAGCCTTCTGGATGACTCCAAGCCATGAACGAAAGTGAGGTGGTGCTGTGTCTGGTGGGAAGTGCTGCTTGTCGTGCGAGGTGGTGGGGCTTGGTGGCAACCATGAGCCCAGGACCGCGGGTGGTCCCCCACCAAGCTCGAGGACAGCAGTGGGGATGCGCCCACACGGCAGGAGGCTGGAGCCAACCCCGGAGCGTGGCAGCAGAGGACCCTGAGCTGGGACAGTCCCATGGAAAGGGCTGGCAGGGTGGGATGGAGGAGGCAGGGGACGTCGGAGAGAAGGTCGCTGCCACCAAACTGCTACAGAAGAGGGGAAATGCCACAGCAAGTGGAGCCGGGCTCGTCCCTGCTGTCCCTGGAAGGGGGCCAGGGCGAGATGGGGGCCAGGGACGAGCGGTGGGGAGACGGCTGAGGAGCAGGGGGATGGGAGCCTGTCCCTGCCAGCCAGACAAATGGCCGGACCAAGGACGCGGCTGTCATCCCAGCGGGGACACGGAAGCGGCAGGACACCTCGTCGGGGTTGGGGAGCGGGTTGCAGCCCTCCTGGGTGCCGGGGAGGGGAGAACAGCAAACGCAAGGCCAGCAGCGAGCGCCCCAAGAGCGGTTGGGACAGGAGGCGTCGTTTCGGGTGGCCTCGCCGTGTGCGTGGCCGCCGTGCCCCCTCGTGGCAGCAGGACACAGCTGGTGGCCCAGGGCTGGCGTGGGATGAGCCTGAGCCCGGGTGCAGGCAGGGATGGAGGCAGGGCCGGAGGCAGGGATGGAGGAGCTGGGTGCTCCAGCAGGGTCCCCTCATCCCACCCGGCGCATCCTCCTGGGGGTGCAGCACCCCAACCCCGGCGCTGCTGATGCAGCCTGAGGCCACGCGTGTCCCAGGTCCCCACCAAGCTCAAGAACCTGCCTCCACTCCCAAAGGAGTCTCTGGCATCCTGCCACCCCATCTCTTTCCCGGGGGAGGGGGGCTGCGCTTGCCTGGGGTTTTTTTGGCATAAGCCACTTGCGCTGCGGCCAAGCCAAGAACTTCAGGCGCCGCTCAAGGGCAGCGTGTGCCCGGGGCCGGGCCGGGAATCCTGGAAATATCACCAAGGCTGCAAAAAACCCCAGACAGAAAAAAAATAAGCAGGTTGGTGGAGGCCTTCGCTGAGGACACGGCTGTCCCAAGTGTTGCCAAACCGCTTGGGGGGGGGGACATTCCCCGGCACCCTGCCTCAGTTTCCCCCAGTGAGCCCTTGGGAGTGATAGTCCTGGGGTTGTCACACGTATAACGTCACTTTGGGTACCTGGGGCATGTGCAGAGGGTCAGGGAGATGCTTTCCTACCCCTTTCTCCTTCCCACTGTGCATCCGAGCAGCTTGGCATCCCACTATCCCCAAAGCCACCCTGGACCATCGCAGGCACCTCACAAGCTGGGGCGAGCTGGCACTGCCCGGCTCCTCTGAGGCCACCGGCGTGTCCAGCCACGCGGGACAGGGACAACCCTGGGCAGGGGTTAGCCGGGAGGAAGGAGCTGCCCTGCCCGGTGGAGTTTTTCTTCATTCCTTGAAAGCCGCAGAGACCTGCTGTGCGGGATTCGGGGCTGGAGGCAGCGCCGGGGCAGCACCGAGGTGGAGCTGTGGTGATGGATGACATGACATCGTTCCCAAATGCCTCTGCCACGGGTGACAGTGCCCAAAGCATTGCAGCTGGCAGAGGAGGATGCTCAGAAACGGTACCCCACCCACCATCTAGCATCCGCTGGCAGCATCACGGCGAGCACCCAGCCTGGGGTTTAATCCATGGCCGAGATGGCACAAGTGACACTGGCCCAAGAGGTGGCATGTCCCTGCCTGGACATCTCCCAGGCCCCATGGGGACAGGCAGGCGCTGCCCTGCGTGCATTTACACCCTGAGGCAGCCCATCTCTGCCAAGCGCAGGGAAATGTTTCCGAGGCTTGCAGCTCGGCCAGGGCCAGGTTTGCAGCAGACAATGTGGCTGCTGCGCCCTGGACATGCTCAAAGAGGGACCCAGGTCCTGGTCTGGCTAAAATCGCCCAGGAGAGGTTTGTAAGGGAGAGGCGAGGTTTGAGACGGGGCACATACCCTTGATTTGGAGTGCAAGGCCACGGCGCAGTGAGAAGCTGCTCCTGCCCTTGAGCGTGCAGCCTTGAGCCTGGCAGCAATCCTCGCTCCTTCCGGCAGGGTCCCCCCGGCTGTCCCGGTATGCGAAGGGGATCACGCTGTCCCTGGGAGGGATGATGGTGCCTGCAAGCCCCAGGGCTGGCTGTTTGCCTCGGCAGCAGGGCTGGGGACGCAGCAGGAGGGATGCTGGCTTGGTCCCAGTACCACATTGCCCCAGCCTCTCGGGGCTCCGCTGGGGGACGGGGGTGGCAGGGCCAACCCTGGGCATCTCCGGCAGCACTGCTCAGGACCAGGGGGACTGCTTCCCCAGGGATGCTGGAGGGGGCATCACCCCTTCCCTCCTGCCACCCCCCGCCTTGGCCCTGCCTGCTCCAGCCCAGAGCCTCCAGCATCCCAGCCCAGCAGCAGGGGGACCCAGGCGCAGGGACAAGGGACGCCAGCAGCGTGTCAGATGATTTTATTGCCGCAGTGGCCACGGGCCAGACCCAGTTCCCAGAGAGGGTCTGGGTCCAGCCCCTTGACCCCTCTAATACTGTTGAGAAGACAAACCCCAAGCCTCTGTGCCCATGCATGGGCGCCGAGCATCCTCCACGCCAGCCCCCATGGAGCAGCTCCGGGGCATCGCTCCCATCCTGCTGCCTGCACCTCTGGGAGCGGGACACCAGCAGGGAAAAGTGAAGTGAGACCCGAGGGTGCAGAGGGGGCCAGTCCTGGAGCAGTAGTGGCTGCCACCGCGTCCTGACCTTGGGGCTGCCAGCGCTGGGGAGCAGCACGTGCCCCCTTGGCCACCTCAAACCTCCATGCCGGGTGCCCGCCCCAGGCCCAGCGCCTGCACCAGGTCATCGCTGAGCCCGCTCTTCAGCGTCCGTCTCACTGTGGGAAGAGGAGAGGGTGGCACTGGCTGCCACGGTCCCCAAGCGGTGGCCCTGGTATGCTGGGGAGGGCAGTGGTGGCATGGCCTGGTCTTGGGGTACCTCCTGCTGTGGCCTGGTGGGCTCAACGTGGGCAGTCCAGGGGTGGCCAGTGGGGTAGGAGCCAGGCATGGGGACAAGGGACAAGGGCACAGAGGTGGGACAAGGCATGGGGACAGTGCATGGGGGCAGAGCCACATGGGACAAGACATGGAGGACAGGGACAGAGATGGGACAGGGATGCAAAGATAGGAAAGCACGCGGGCAGGGACACAGGACAGAGTAGAGGGACAAGGACACAGAAGTGAGAAGAGTATGGGGACAGGGACACTGAGATGGGATGAGAGACACAGAGTGCGTCAGGGCATGGGGACAGGCCACACAGGTGGGACAGGGCACAAGGACAGGGACATGGGTGGGACAGAGACAGAGAGATGGGGCAAGGGGACAGGGACACAGAGATGGGAAAGAGCATCTGGGCAGGGACAGAGTACAGGGACAGGGGCAGAGCATGGGGACAGAGACGGGACAGGGCACGGGGACAGGGATGGGACTTACAGGACTTCCTATTGCCGCGGGACCTCCTGCGCTCCTTGTTGGCGCAGGGCCGGGGGTTGGCGTTGTGAGTCACCGATTTCACCAGCTGGTCCATGATTTCATCCGAAGCATCGTCTGGGGAGCTGGGAACATCCTCCTGGGCAGGAGAGCCCTGGGCCGGGCTGGCATGGCCTGTCCCTGCATGAGGAAAAAGGGCGATGCTGCCATCAGCCGTGCCCAGCCAGCCGGGCGTGCCTTGCGTGCCTCTGCCACCCCGCTCCTACCCCGGCTGGCCCGACTGCGGCGGGCGGGGGCATCTGTGGGGGAGGTCAGCAGGCTCTTCATGCTCTCATGACCCGCTTCCATCTGCTCCTCGGGGCCGCTGGACACCACGGCGGGCGGCAAAGCGGCCTCAGCGATGCCGGAGAACTTCTCGGTCTGCAGCGGGAGGAGAGGCGGTTGTCAAGGACCTGGGGGACATCACCTGGTGGTGGCGACTGTCTGAGCGTCCCCATACCTCGGTGATGAGCCGTCCCCGGGTCTTGTTGCGCTCGCGGTGGGCGGCCCGTTTCTTCTGCTGCTGCAGGACACGCTCCCGGCAGGTGCGGTACTCCAGGGCGAACTCCCGCAGCAGCTTGCAGATGGGCGTCACCTTCACGTCCCGCGCCGCGCTCACTGGGTACCCCAGGTACAGCAGAAAGGAGTGAAACCTGCGGGGACGTTGGTCACGGCGGGCCACCAATGGGACCGCAGGGCTCCCGCTGCATCCCCAGGGCCTTGAGCCACCAACCTGTTGAGGACGCGCCTGTGCACCACCTTCAAGACGACAATGCGCTGGGTGCTGTCCTTGAGGAAGTCTGTCAGCTTGCTCTTCAGCACCGGCTTGGTCTCGTGCTTGGCAATGACCTTCAGGTTGTCCCAGGAGGCCCTGCACCTCCGCTCCAGCTGCACCAGGCTGTTGGCCAGCTCATCAAAGTCAACCTGGAAGAGTTTGATGTCCGCCCTCAGCCACGCCGGTGGAGCTGGAGAGCTGTGAGACCTGCACCCTTGCCTTGACGAGCGTCATCTGCCTTGTCTCACCTTGGCAGAGCGGGTGATGGAGGCGATCTCCGAGTAGAGGTCGGTGGTTTCTGGGAACTTCTCTACCACCATCTGGCAGAGATGGTGGAGGAGGGACTGACGGTGCACTGTGTCCTTCACTTCTGAGACCTTCTCCAGGTAGCCCAGCTCAAAGCCTCTGCTCTGAAACCTCAATGCACTCAGTGGGGCCTCTCCATGCCTCCACCATCACGCGGACCCACTCTCCAACTCCATCCATCATGCAGATCCACTGGGTCCCCACCAGCACCCACCCCACCCAACCTCCTCAGGCACCATCCCAAGCTTCAAATAGTCCCCCTTGGGCACCCATGCACCATGGCTGGTCCTGTCCTTCCAGCACGCAAGACAGGCCATGTCCCTTTGCACCCTGCTCCTCACCTGGGAGCCATTCAAGAAGTTGCCCATGGCCAGCAGCGTGGCCAGGATGCACTTGAAGGTGTGATTTCTGGCCAGTTGCTCCATGCCCACTTTCAGATCAAAGAGCGGCTCTGCGATCTCCTGGGTGAGGAGACAGGCAGGTGAGACCCCTTGGCCACTCTCTCCAAGGGAGCTTCAGCATTTGTCCTTGCCTTTGAGGACAACCACCTCATGGTCAACCCAAGCCCATGTTTGCGTTGGGGACCTGCAGCCCATCCCCAGCCAGGATGGCACCTCCCATACTTGGACATGGCTGGTGGCCACCAGGAACATGCTTGGCTCAGTACTCAGCACTGCTGGGGCTGGCACCGGTGGGAGAGTGGAGGGGAGATGGGGTACGTGGCTCTGTACCTGCTCCAGGCTTTCATAGTCCAGCTTGAAGGCCCAGAGCTGGAGCCTGGCCGTGAGATCGCTGATGGAAGACAGGGCGAGCAGGAACTGCTCTGCAGAGCCCAAGGGCACATCAGGGTTGGCCAACCGGGCCTCCTGGATCTTCTGCTTCTCCTCTTCGGTCGGGACCATGGTCAGGATTTTCTAGAGCAGGCAGAGAGGAATGTGTCAGACTCCACACATGTCACCATGGGACGTGTCACCCCAGGGCTGGCAGCGCAGGCATTGTGGCATGGAAGCCTACTGGCCAGGGGAAACGACCTCCCCATGAGGGCCTCAGAGAGGCTGAGCTTCTCTCATGCTCACCTCAATCCCTTCCTTATTGACTGCAAACTCATCAAAGCTGAGCACGGCTGTCTTGATGATGTGTACGGGTGGCAGCACCGTGAGGCCAATGTTGATGGCGTTGCTCCTCTTGGGGTCCAGCACCACCACCACCTTCTTCCCATCGATGGCCTTCTGCAAAGAGGACAGGATAGATGGGGACAGCCAGGCAAAGGGCTCGCCTTCACAAAACCACCATGAACATGGGGAGGCGATCAGGGACGCAGCGGTGAGCCAAACCTGCGCGCTGCCCATCACTGTCCCCACCGAGCCTCTGGGTGGCAGGCAGCCATCCTCAGCATAGGGTAGGGGTGACAGTGCATGCCTAGGGTCCCCACAGGAGCCAACAGCCTTCCTCCCACCCCTCAAGTCCCCTTGGCTGATGGGTGCCAGCCCGCTGATACCTTTGAAGTTGGCACTTCCTTTGACCGTGACTCAAAGAGATGCTCCAGTTTGGCAACATTGACCTCAACATTCTGCAGGGACGCCCACACTGTCGCCTGGCCGAACCTGCCCTGCCCCACAGTGCCATCCAGCTGCTTCAGCTCCTTCCAGAAGAGCTTTACTGTCCTCTTCTTCTTGGCCTGGGAGGGGCCATCTGTTGCTGAGGGGCCTGGCAGTCCTGGGGGAGGTGGGCAGCCGGGGATCACAGGAGGTGGAGGTGGTGGGCAGCCAGGGACCATGGGAGGTGGAGGTGGAGGTGGTGGGCAGCCAGGGATGGGAGGAGGTGGAGGTGGAGGTGGTGGGCAGCCAGGGATGGGAGGAGGTGGCGGGGGAACCGTGAGAGCCCCAGCGCTCGTTGCTTCAATGCCGGGAGGAAGGAAGGAGCCATTGGTCATGGGCCCGGTGTCCAGGACGTCAAAGTCGTCTTCTTCCCCCAGATCAGTGAAGTCCAGGTCCTTGATCTTCAGCTGCACAGGGCTGGCCTCCAGGCGCTCCCATGTCAGCTCCACGTCTTTCTTGATGGGCATCATCCCGGTGTTCTCCAGTTTCTGTGTGTGGGTCTCAGCATCTACGCTGGACAAGGCACGTGCCAGCTTGGCATGGGCACTGGCCACTGGCCCATCCGGAGCCCTGCTGCGGAGCCAGGCGCCCTCTTGCTCCCGGCTGCCACTTCCCTCAGTGTCCATCTCCACCTCACCCTGGACCGTGTGGGACGATGGGATCTCCGGGAAAACCTTCTCCCTCGCCGGCTCTGAGGAGCCCTTGGCATAGAGCATATCCAGCATAAACTTGGTGTCGGAGGAGATGGTGCTGCAGGAGTCAGTGGTGTCCGGCCGAGCCAGGCGAGACCCTGCGGGGAGAGGGGGAGAGGCTGGGACAGTCCCCTTGGAGGGGGCAGGTGCTGCTGGGCTCCACGTAGAGTTGAGGTCCTGCTCCCCAGTGGGGACCTTGGATGTTGGCATTGGGAGTGGGATGGGGAGGTACCACCCAGCTCCTCCATGGCTCTGGGTATCACAGGCATGGGCTGGGGTGCAAAGGGGCCACTAACACCCACCCCATGGACCCCAATGAGCCCAGAGCCAGGAACACACACCCCGGGAGCACCTACTTATGCCAGGTGGCTCCATCCTGGGCTCAGAGGTGCCGCTGTCCCTGTCCCACGGGAGAGCTGTGGGATGCTCCAGCGCAGCATCGCCGAAGACATCGAGCCGTCCCTTGGCCATGGAAGAGATCTTCTCCTTCTGGGCTGCAGCCAGGTTCTCCAAGAAGCGAGCTCTGTGAGACAGGGGTGGACATTGGCTGGGAGCAAGGCAGGGATGGGGACGATGGGCAAACCACGCCATGCCACACTGCACCGCCACACCGCACAGAAACCCCCTGCACTGGCCACACCACATCGGGGACCTGGAGGACTCAACCTCCTCCAAGCCCTGCAGAGAGACAGGTGATGCCACCACGGCTTGGGGACAGGGATGCCACAGCCCCACGGGAGCCGAAGGCTCGTGCCGTCAAGGTGCCACTGTCACCTGTTGGTCCCAATGGACCTGGTGGTCCTGCGACCCTCGTCCAAAAGCTGCAAAAGCCAGGAGGGCGCCCGGGCAGAGACTCGTGGGGACCCTCCTGTTCCTCATGCCCTGCATGGCCGGAGCCCAGATGCCTCCAGCCGGGCGTCGGCCTGAGGAAGCGCATGCCTGGAGACACACGCATGCCTCTACTTACTCAAACTTCCTCAAAATAGGCTTGTCCCCACGCAAGGGGGGAGCATCCTCCCGCCTGAGGGAAAACAGGGGTTAGCCCCCCACTGCCGGCAGCCCCCCAGGGCTAACACACCCGCCTGGCAGCCCTCCAGTGTGGGACCCTCGCCCCACCGTCACCCCATGGCCTTGGGGTTCGCGGGGAGCCGTGAGAGCCCCAGCGAGTCCCCACCAGCCCAGGCACCGCTGGGTGCTGGCCAGAGGCAGCACCGGCCCCCCACCAGAGCCACCCAGTTTGCCACCAGGATGGTGATGCCAGCCCCCGGCCAGCCCGGGGCTGTGCCACTCCCCCGTCAGGTCAGGGACATCTCACCCCAGCACGGGGGGGATCAGAGGGTTCCATCGTCCCCGGGCGATGCTGGCGATGCGGGGAGCGGGCTGGGATCCCGCCGGCAGGGCTTGGAGGGGAGAGGCGAGGGAGGGGGACAGCGAGGTGGGTGCAGGGGGCAGCGAGCGGGGCAGGGCAGCGCCCGCCCCCGCCGGAGCATCACGCTGGGAGGGAGCACACGCGTGCAGAGCCCGGGCACTTACCAGACAGGGGCGGTTTGACGCAGCCTGCAAAAGGAAAGATAGAAAAGAGTGGGCAGAGGAGAGGGCAAGCGTGGGCAGAGAGGAGAAGCGAGGAGGAGCTGGAGCAGAGCTGTGGGTGCTCGAAGGATGCCCTGGAGCCCCCGGGTGGACCCTCTTCGGTGCCCGCTTCCCCGTGACGCTTATCTCCAGCCCTGGTGCCTGTCCAGACCCTGTTTACCCCCAGGGTAGACGCATCCCACGCTCCTGGGACCCTCGCCTCTGCCACCCCTGGGGGGGATCTCCTGTGCACCCAGCCCCTCCTGGCTCCTTACTTGTAGACGCTGCGCTCGCCCAGGCCCAGGGGCTGCTCCTTCTCGGCCGGGGGGGAGGCCAGGGCCAGCCGGACGCTGGATGCGCTGTTGTAGACGCTGCTGGGACAGGGTCTGGAAGAAGAGGTGACAGGGACTGAGAGCAGGTCCTGCAGGGCTGCCCTCCACCCCGGGCACCGGGAAGAGACCCGAGCGCTGCTCATGCTGCATCTCAGCATCTTCGCCATCCCGGGAGCATCCCCACCACGGGCCACCTCCGGCCGCACTTACTCTTCTGGGCTGCTCGGCGCGGGGACAGATGGGGTGTCCTCGGTGGGCGACTCCTTCGGGGTGCCAGGGGAGCCCAGCGACGGCTGGGCATCGGGGCTGGGCTCCGCGCAGCCACCCTGGGATCGCCACCCACGTCGGCCCTCGTCCGTCCTCCTCCGCTCCTTGCGTCCCCCCGAGGGCGGCTCTTCCACGTCATCCTCCAGCTTGAGAGCGCTCTGAGGAGGGGATGGAGGGGATGGCACCGGGCACGGCACCCCTGCCCACCCCATGCACCCACCCTCCCCGCTGCCACGGGAAATGCCCGGATCCCATGGGAGCCTCCCTCACTTCGTAGAGCGTAAACTGCTGCTTCAAGTCCAGGTCGGTGCCTTTGCTGCCCAGGTACTGCTGCACCACCCGCTCCATGCCCTGCTGCTCCAGGCAGTCCGTCACGTCGTAGAAGGTGTCCTGGTCCGGGAGGGCTGCCAGCGTCTGAACAGGACCAGAGGGACGCTGCTGGGACCGGGGCGACCCACGCCGAGCCCCACCAGCGTGGCATCGCGGGGCTGCCCTTGCCACCCCCCGCACCCCCGCCAGACCTTGTTGATCAGCGTCATGGCGTACACCAGCAGCTCCGTGTCAGCCCCGTTGCGTTGCTCCAGGATGGCCATCAGGTTGGACCATGGGCAGGCGCCTGGGAAAAGCGACACGCGAAGGTGACACGCGGGCCATGGGAGGGGACACCGTCCCACAGCGGGGACCTCGCAAGAGGCTGGGGCTGCACCCACCTCTCGCCTGGTCCACGGCGTTGACGGCACGGATGAGGAGCAGGGCATTGGGCTCCGTGTACTCCACGAACACCAGCAGCAGCTTCAGTGCCATCTTCACCACCAGGCGAAACTGGGAGAAGGGACAGTGGCTGGGAGGGTGGCAGGGGGCTGCCAGCGTGATGCCAGGGCACTGCGTGGTGGCTGTGCCCACGCCCCAGGGCTGGGGACTTTGCTGGCAGCCTCGGGGGCAGGTCATGGTGCCACGGGGACAGGAGCCAGCCTACAGCTGCAATGCTGATGGCCAAGGGGCACCAGGAAGGAACCCAGTGCTGGATCCTCTCATTCAAGCTCCGTGCCCAGGAGCATGCTCACGCCAGGATAGGGAGCTCTGGGGACCTTGGGTGATTTCCAGATGGGTGGGTGCAGGACCCAATGCACCCAAAGGTACCAGGGCGCCGAGCCCGAAGGCAGAGGGTGGGGTAAATGCCCCGAGGGACAGTGCAAGGGGACAGCCCCAGGCAGGGGTGGGCACAGGCAGCCCCCCCAAGGGCAGCGGGTGCTTACCGGGCTTCCCGACAGCGTGTACAGCCACTGGACGGTCTCGTTGTGGTTGATGACACCCTGCATCCCGTCCACGAAGAGCATGATCTGGCTCAAGGCTGCAAGGCAGAGAGCGGGCAGGGTGATGGCGTGGGGAGCGGGGCAGGGCTTTCCCAGCCCCACGCGGCATAGCCGTGCCACGGGCGAGGGGTGGCAGCTGCCAGCCTTCCTCCCTGGGGACGAGAGATGCCCTGTAGCCAAACACCAACCCCGCAGGATGTAATTCTGGTAGTTCTGGTCGGCCTCTGCCCCCACTTTGATCAGGCACGTCAGCCCCTCCAGGTTCACGAATTCAGGCACCAGGTCCTTGTCCTCCTGCAGGGCGAAGGCCAGGTGTTACCGCAGCGTGGGGGCGGGCATCCAGCCCCCCCTGAGCCCCCCACCGCGCCGGCATCACCCTACCTGAAAGAGCTGCTTGAGGGAGAAGAGGGATCGCCGCAGCTCCGGCCCCTGTGAGTTGTACAGCTTCTCTGGAAGGAAAGGAGAGAGGTGGCGCGATGGCCTGACCCGCAGGGGCTCGCTGCTCACCCGGGGCTCCAAAACGCTCCCGGCTGCTTGGGAAAGCCCCGCATCCCGGCTCGAGCCCTGTGCCGTCACCGTGCGGCCGCCGGACACGCAGGGTGGAAGCAGCTGCAGCCCCACAACTACTTATTTCAGCCCTGCCACCTTCCTATTTCCTTTATTTGCCCCCTTTTTTTTTTTTTTGTAGATTTTTTCTGCCCAGCAATGACATAAATATCCCCTCTGGTTTCCTGTGCAGAACCGAAACGGGAACACAGGCAGGAGGCTGAGCTACTTTTAGCCGTCCCTCCCCGGGCAAAGCCCTGGCATGGTTCCGGAGCCCCCAGCAGCCCCGCGGTTTGGGAAGAGCTGCAGGATGCAGACAGGAAGGATGGCAGCGTGGTGACATCGTCTGCTTGGGGACAAAAGGACAGTCACCAGGCTGGAGGCTGGATGGAGACGACATGCTCATGGGGATGGTGCCTGTGGGCAATGGGAAGGCGGAAAGCCCCGCTTAAACTAGCGGAGACCAAAGGCATTGGGAACCAGCACTTCCCGCATCCAAAAACTCAGTTATCCAAGCATCCCGAGTTATTTGGGTCAGCTTTAAAGCTGTAACAAGCCAAAATCGAGCTGTCCAAGGAGCCCTCCAGACGTGCCGATGAGGGCTCGGTAAAACACGAGGTTCCAGCAGCCTCCTCCGCTCGCTTATCGGCTTGTCAGGGCAGCCGAGAGGGAAAGCAGAGCAGCCCGGGGCTCCGCCGGAGCCTGGGAATCGCCGGCAAAGAGCACGACCCCGACCCCGGCCTTCCCGCTCCGTGCCGTGCCCCTTCCCGCACCGCTCGGCATCGCTGTGCTCAGCGCTCATTTGCCCCCCTGCTAAAGAGGGTGGGGGGGTGGGGGGGGGGGGAAAGGCTTGAGAGTCCCAAATATTTTGCAGGACCTCCGAGCGGGCTGTCCAAAGCTGCGGCAGCGCTCTCTGCTGCGTGAGAGCTCTTTGTTTGTATCCTGCAAAGCTATATTTAGGCCTGGCCCGGATGACCCAGAATATCTGCAGCGGGCTCCCAGCCGAAGAGCCAAAAGTCCCGATCTCTGAGGATGGAAGGGATTAACCCAGCGGGTCCCCATCAGCATCACGGGGACCACGTCCCCTGAGGGGGGTTATGGGGTGGGAGCAGCCCCAGGCTGTATCGCTCCCTCTCTGCATCACCAAAAGCGCGGCCAAAACTCACTGCGGAGACCAAACCCCCTTCGTCTTGAGGCGGGGGGAGGAGGGGGCCGAGGCACTGGACCCGCACCAGCCCGCAGGAGGGAGCAGCCCCGACTCACCGATGATGGCGTGGACTCGGACGGAGAGCTGCGTGCGCAGGATGAGGGTCGGCCGTCTCCCCTTCCTAGGGTGGGGAGAAACAACCCGTGAGCACCTGCTGCAGGACCACCACTGCCCCCAGCCCCTTGCCCGTGGTCCTCGGCACTCACATGCACGTGGGGTCCCGCTGTCCCATCCCCGGAGGGCTCTGGCACCCCAACATGCCTCACCTGACCTCCTCGTAGAAACCGTCCAGATCATCCTTCTGCTCCAGGAGGGACAAGTCGAGGTCCAGGTAGTGTCCGGAGGGCGAGACCTGCAGCGTGCAGTCCTCCAGCTGGGGATGCAGACAGCCCGGCTGAGCCCCGGTACCCACCACATCCCTCCCGGCTCCCGGAGGATGCAGCATCCCCGGGTCACCCTCCCGTTCGCACCGAACCCACCAGGCAGCCACATTCCGGGCGGCAGGTGTCACTCCGTCCCCAAGCACTGTCCCCACATGGAGAAGCCCCGGCACCCTCCGCCCCAGCCCGGTGGCACACTGGGGAGAAACATGGAGCCGCAGGCTGGGAAAAGGCAGAGCAAGAGCGTCCCCGCCGCCGCCGGGCTCCTTGGCAATCCTTGGCAAGACGCTGAACTGCTCCCTGAGGCTCCACTTAGTCAGCCGGGGTGCAACCAGGGCAGGATCCGTCTCCTCCCAGGGCTGGTGCCTTCGCCTGGGCAGATGAATCACCTCTGCCTGCGGGGACCGAGTCTGCGGGACCTGCCAAGGCACCTGGCCCGGCCAGGGATGCCCCAAACCGGGGCAAATCCCACAGGGATGTCCCCCGGCTGACGCAGCCCCTGGCTCAGCCCCCAGCCATGGGGCATTTTGCAGTGGGACGGGGGCGGGGTGGGGGGAAACACAGCCTGAGGCCAGGCTGGGGTGAGGGCATCTCCCCCAGGCGTCCACGCACAGCACCCATGGCGCACCCCAGCCCCCGCAGGGTGCTCCAGGCACGGCACTCACAAAACCCCGGCGCGAGCCACCTGGGAGCCAGCAGCAGCCAGGCAGGGCTCCTGGGCGAGCTCCCCATGGGACAGGACAGAGGGAGGGCAGTGCCAGCACCCCTGCCACCCCAGGAAATGTGGTCCTCTTCCTAAAGCGTTTGCAGCAACCCCCCCCACCTCTCCCAGCTCACCCCCACTACTGGGTTTTATATAAAACCCTGCCTGGCGACCCACAGCAACGCTGGGCGCAGCTCCTGCATCTCACTGGGGTTGCTTTCCACGAAAGCCCCGTCTCCTCCAGTCACAAGCTCATGCAAGAGCTCGCACGTATGACTTCACCGCCGCTGTGACGTTAAAACCAGAGGGCAAAGGAAAATATGCCACGTGCATTAAAATAATTAATGACCCTGACTAAGCCTTGGGATAACAGGCAATTTGGCAGGGCACTGCCGTCGGGCTGGACACAGTTGTTGTGTTGTTAAGTGTCCTGCTCCACCTCCGGCGGTTGCTGGCCACGCCAGCCGGCCATGGCAACGTCACCAAACACAGGCTGCTGGCACCGGGCAAGCGCTCCTGGCTGCCAGCTCTGCCTCGGCTGGGGAAAGCTTCAATTCCTGCAGGGGGAAAGGGCTCTCCTTGGCATCCCTGCATTCCCTCAGGTGTCTCTGCCTCCTCCTGGGCATGGGAGACCCCTCCTGCATGCCCTCAGGCATCCCGGCATCCTTCTGAGCATCCCCTCAGGCATCCCTGCATCCTCCTGGGCACGGGAGACCCCTCCTGCATGCCCTCAGGCATCCCTGCATCCCCTCAGGTGTCTCTGCCTCCTCCTGGGCATGGGAGACCCCTCCTGCATGCCCTCAGGCATCCCTGCATCCTTCTGAGCATCCCCTCAGGCATCCCTGCATCCTCCTGGGCATGGGAGACCCCTCCTGCATGCCCTCAGGCATCCCTGCATCCTTCTGAGCACAGGAGACCCCTCCTGCATGCCCTCAGGCATCCCTGCATCCTTCTGAACATCCCCTCCTGCATCCCTGCAACCTCCTGGGCATGGGACACCCCTCCTGCATCCCCTCAGCCATCCCCCCGGGAACTGAAACACAGCGAAGAGCAACTCACAGCTCCAGCGCAAAAGCTTTGTCTTCTCTGCGCTGCCAGAACCCTGGCAAACCGGAGTTAAACGTTCCCAACTCCTACCAGGGCCGGTGATGCGTCCCAGCTGGTGGGGGAGGCCAAGCTCCCGGGACTCCGGGACTCGACCCCGTACTTTTCCCATGCGAGCTTGGCAGCGCTCCCCATGAGGGATGCTCCGAGCGCCTGGCCCCGCGTTGGGCTGTGACCCCCCCTTGGCAAACACCAGCCCCCGGGGATGGAGACGGGCTGTCCCAGGCTCAGGCCACCCTGCCAAAATTCCCAGGGCGGCACTTCCGCGCCAGGGAGCACCGACTGCCCCGGGGTCAGGGTTACTCCCGCGCCCTCGGATGAAGTTTGGAACTGTGCAGGATCCGAGCAGGGACCTTGGGGCCATGCTGCTGGGGATGGCACGTTGGGGCCACAGGGTACTGACAGCTCCCGGTGCGGGGTGGATGAGATCCATCTGTCTCCTGCCTGCAAAACTGTTTCAAAATGAGCTGGGTTTTGAAGGCCATGGGGACTTGCAGGCAAAGCGGAGCTGTGGGAGGAGGAGAATGTCCCATGCTCACACCTCCAGCCCACGGCTTCTGGGAGCCCCAGCCACCCCGCAGTGGCACTGATGTCCTCCACCTGCCCCGCTGTCTCTAACCGAGAGATGGGGAAGGTGGAAACGCACAAATGTCCCTGAGGAGAAGGACTTGGGGGTGTTGGTGGATGAGAAGCTCAACATTAACACAACGTGCGCTGGCAGCCGGGAAACCCCCCGCAGCCTGAGCTGCATCCCCAGCAGCGTGGGCAGTAGGGCGAGGGGGGGGATTCTGTCCCTCTGCTCCGCTCTGTGAGACCCCCCTGCAGTGCTGCCTCCAGCACTGGGGCACCAACAGCAGAAGGACACGGAGCTGTTGGAGCGGGGCCAGAGGAGGCCCCGGAGATGCTGGGAGGGCTGGAGCCCCTCTGCTGGGAGGACAGGCTGAGAGAGCTGGGGGGGTTCAGCCTGGAGAAGAGAAGGCTCCGGGGAGACCTTCCAGCCCCTGCCAGGCCCTAAAGGGGCTCCAGGAAAGCTGGGGAGGGACTCTGGAGCAGGGAGGGGAGCCATGGAATGAAGGGTAATGGGTTTAAACTGAAAGAGGGGAGATTTAGCTGAGATTTGGGGAAGAAATTGTTTGCTGTGAGGGTGGTGAGCCCCTGGCCCAGGTTGCCCAGAGAAGCTGTGGCTGCCCCATCCCTGGAGGGGTTCAAGGCCAGGCTGGACGGGGCTTGGAGCAACGTGGTGTGGTGGGAGGTGTCCCCGCCCAGGGCAGGGGGGTTGGAACTAGATGATCTTTAAGGTCCCTTCCAACCCAAACCATTCTATGATTCTATGATCCTACCAACACCCAGCAGCTGTGGCTGGCTTTGAAGCTCAACAAGGACACGCGTGCCAGCAAGCGAGTCCCCAGGGAAAACCATCTCCTCCCAGAGCGAGACTGTCCGTCCCCTCCCAAACCATGGGGATGTGACGGAGACATCTCCACCTCTGAGACGGAGTCATCCTCCAGCCACAGCTGCACTCACGCCACCCACCACGCCATCACATCTTCCTGCTCACCCCTATCACGGCATCCCCACGCCGGAGGATGCTCCAAGGCCACGCAGTGAATATCCTCTTTATCTGCCAGCAGAGGAAACACTTTCCCCCCCTCCCTAACCCTTACTTTTTGTGGTAACCACAATTTCCCAACATCACAGCCGTTCTTCTGGGAAGGCTATGGAGTAATTACAGAAAAAAAAATTATATTTTTTGCTCCAGCTGAGGCAGAGCTCAAGGCAGCAGTTAAAGACAAGGCACCAGCGGGTCAAAAGCACCCGGCATCACAAACCTCTGCTCACCCTCCCAAAATACACGGGGATGGATGGTTTATAGAGCGACGCCGCTGGCAACCAAAGGTGGTCACCGCGATTCGGTTTCAGGGCTCAGAGGGGTGTTTATTGCCAGGGCACTTGGCCGCTGCCCCTGGCCCGCTCCTGCCTGACGGATGGCAGCAAGTGGGTGGGAGCGCTGCCATTGCCTTACCACGGGATGGGGCGGTGGACAAAAAATAACCCCCAGGCCGGGAGGGATCTCTGAAGGTCGTCTTGAGATGGCCCAGAACTGCACACTCGCTCACGCGCGTCCCTCTCCAAGCTCCTCCAGCCAGGCCTGTTGCTCGTTAACAGATCCCTCGTTTCTCCTCGACAGCGGGAGGACCCCAGTCCCGGCAAGCAGATGGTGTCCCGCTAGAGCCATGGCACGAAGGCCTGGCCACAGCTCCCGTCCCAGGACCCACGTAAGGACCATGCTGGGAGCTCGGAATGCCGGAGGCTGCTGAGCACCGGCGCTCGGCTCTAAGCATCTGGCAAGAAGCTGACGGCAGTTTCAAAGTGGTTAAGCTGGGGGGACGGCAGCGCTGCCGATGACCCTGTCTCACCGCTTTTCTGCCTGCCGAAGGTTAAGAGGGGCAAAAACCCTCAGCAAAGCCCACCTTGAGGCGGTTAGGAAAGAAGAGGACAAGCAGGGATGGCGGGATGGGGCTTGTGCACTTCATGTGTGCGCCAAGGTCGCCCCAGCAGCTCCTCTCTCAAGCCTGGGAGCTCTCAGCCAGCTCCTGGCTTCCAGGAGGGCGAGCTGTTTGCTCTTCCCAGGTTTCCAGGGTAGGAAGGGGAAAGCAAAACTCCAGCCTGCTGGATTTTGCAATTGTTTGGAAAAATCCCTAGATTCAGAGGTGAGATAGTGCTGGGGGCAAGGGAGTGCAGTGGCCTTTGGGGACTGAAGGGACAGCCAAAAAGAATCTGCCCTGCCAAAACCTGCCTGCGGAGGTTCAGAACCCCCCCACACCCAGTGCGAGCATCACCCAAGGGTACTAGAAAAATGCTGGAAAGCAGGAGAAGATAGTATCGGCCCAGAGCTGAACAATGCGGCAGCGGCAAACAAAGCCGGAAGGTATTTTTCGAGCACAAACAGACTTTCCGGAGAGCATGAAAAAGTCATCAGCGGTGAGCCGTGCTCGGGGAGAGGAAGCACCGAGGGTGTCACAGGGCAGGACAGGCTGTTCGAGGCAGCGACGCCGGCACGGGAAACCTCCTGCTCATCATCTCTAGGCTGCTCCCAGCCTTGCTGTGCCCAGGGAGGGCAAGACCTGGCTGGGCCCCCCCCGGGGCAGCTCATCCCCTGGGTGCCTGTGGTCTGGTTCTCCTCCCACCAGGTGGGGAACCCCAGCCTCAGCTCCCTCCCAGCCATCGCATCCTTCTCCCGGTGCTTTGCAGCTCCGGGCATGCTGCCCAGCGCACGTCACCTTGGGACAAGCCTGGCACCGGGCATCCCCAGCTGAATTTTTTTACAGCCAGTTCCTTGGGAAAAATCCGACTGTTCATTTACTAATTTTAGGGAGGCGAGTAATGGAGCTGAGCGGGCGCTACCTGGCACAAAGGGCACCAAGAGAGGTTTCGGCTTGTCGTGCCAGGGTAATGACGTCTGCGTGGCTACAGGCTGCCGGCTCCGAATTTGGACTGAACCGGGTGGCTCGGGAAACCGACCTCGCTCCGCAGGGCGTAAATCCCGTGGCAGTAGGCTCCTGATGGAGACATTGGCTCGCGCAAATCCCAGCCAGCATTCCAGCTTGTCAGGTTGGGATGAAGCTCCGTGTAACGAAGGCAGTATGGTTTATAACTTATACAAACCAGGGATCTGGCTTATTAACCCAGAGCAGGGTCCCAGCTGCCTGTCCGGGATTTTGCCATGGCGTGATGCAGGGAAATTACAGAAAAAAATCATTCGGAGCTTGGCTTAGGCAGGGAACCGAGCCCAAACCCTCCGGATTAACACAGCTCTGCCGGGCATGGGACCTTCTTGCAATGCTCCTGCCCTTGGGAACGTCACGTCCAGCTCCTCGTGCCACCATGGCAGCACCCCGGGTTGGCGATCCTGTTACAGCCAGCTCCTGCCCGGGAAGGAGAGCACACGCCTGAAATTTGAGTTTGCTCCATTCGTCATGTCTCGGGGGCTGTTTGTTCCCAAACAAACTCCCTTTAGTCACCGCCTAAAAATCCCGTGACGGCGACAACATGAGACGCAGCCGCTTTGCTCCAAGAAAAATGAAAAGGGGGATAAAAGGGAGGTTTTTTTGGAGCAAGGCAAAGGTCTCACGGCGATCCCCTCTCCCCTGGCAGGCCAGCAAGCTCGGTGCCAGGCACACGGAGATGATTTCCCCTTCCTGCCGCCTTCGGTTCTCCCATCTGGCTCCTGGCAGGGTACGCTCCCCCTGTCTGCCTGGGTCCCTGCCTCCCTGCAAGACAGAGATGCTCAGCCGTTGCCAAAGCTCTGCTGGGTCCTGCATTTGTAAGGAGGAAAAAGCCCGTCCCCACGCTGTAAAGGATGCTCTGCGAGCTTCATGCCAACACAAGATACCCAGGAGGGAAGGAGCCCATTTCCTCCACTTCCCAGCCTGGATCAGGCCCGAGGGCACGCAAGCAAGACCCAGCACCTCGCTTCAGCTCCGGCCTCCTGCCTTCCTCCCGGCCGGAGGAAATTGCTCAGCATGAATTTCCGCGCCGCTCTCCGGTGGCAAAGTTACCGCCGAGACAGAGGGGCGAGGGGCTGGTGGCGCCGCTGTCACCTCCCCAAGGCCCACGCGCCTCAGCGAGCGGGGACACCGGCCAGGTCCCCGGTTAGGGAGCCGGTGTGCTCCCGTCAAGGCTCAGCTCCGCTCCCGGTAGCCGGCGCGGAAGGGGGATGCTGCCCAGGATCAGCCCCGACGACACGGGGATGGGCGCCTGCCCTCACTCTGCTTCCCTCTGCCCGGGTTCCTGCCTGCTGTGAGCAAGCACATCCTCTTCCTCCCCGCCGACTCATCCGGGGCCGGCCGAGCACTGGCATCTCCCGCGGGGGCTCACGGATTCCGCCGTGACTCACACCGGGAGCGCTGCCCGGGATCCGCCGGCGTGGGGGGGTGGGGGTCGGGGCACACATCCCGACCCCCGTCCCTCACCTCCCCGCTCCTTCCAGCCGACAATCCCCCCTCTTCCTCGCCCGCCCCCGGCTCCCCCTCACCGGCAGCGGGGCCCCGAGCAGGCGGTGCAGGGCGGGCAGCTGCGCCCCCAGGGCCAGCGCCTCCTCCACGGCGTAAACCGGGGCTCGCCGGGGCTCCGGGAAGCTGCCGCAGCCGAAGGGATCCGCGTCCTCCAGGTACTGCACCCGGCAGGGCACGGCCGCCTCCGCCATGGCCGCGCCGCCGCTCGGCTCCGCTCCCCTCCAGCGCCGCCGGGGGCGGGGGCGGCCGCGACACGCCCCTCCCGGCCACGCCCCCCTGACCACGCCCTACCACGCTCCTCTCCCGTAACGACCGCTCGGTGCTCGGCGCGCCCTCCCGCGGGCGGCCCGGCGGAGGACGGCGGCTCCGGGGGGATGCTCCGGGGGGATGCTCGGCGGGATGCTCCGAGGGTTGCAGTGGGGGGATGCTCCGGGGGAATACTCTGGGGGGATGCTCGGGTGCTTGCTCCGGGGGGATGCTCCGAGGGTTGCAGTGGGGGGGGTGCTGCGGTGGGATGCTCTGGGGGGATGCTCCAGGGGGGTGCTGCGGTGGGATGCTCCGGGGGGATGCTCCAGGGGGATGCTCCGGGGGGATGCTCGGGGAGATGCTCCGAGGGTTGCTGTGGGGGGATGTTCCGGGGGAAAGCTGCGGTGGGATGCTCAGGGGGGATGCTCCGGGGGGGTGCTCCAGGGGGATGCTCCGAGGGTTGCAGTTGGGGGATGCTCTGGTGGGATACTCTGGGGGGATGCTCCGGGGGGATGCTTCAAGGGTTGCAGTGGGGGGATGCTGCAGTGGGATGCTCTGGGGGGATGCTCCAGGGGGATGCTCAGCGGGATGCTCCAAGGGTTGCTCCGGGGCGATGCTCCGAGGGTTGCAGTGGGGGGGGTGCTGCGGTGGGATGCTCTGGGGGGATGCTCCAGGGGGGTGCTGCGGTGGGATGCTCCGGGGGGATGCTCGGGGAGATGCTCCGAGGGTTGCTGTGGGGGGATGCTCCGGGGGAAAGCTGCGGTGGGATGCTCAGGGGGGATGCTCCGGGGGGGTGCTCCAGGGGGATGCTCC
Source organism: Rissa tridactyla (assembly GCF_028500815.1). Taxonomy (NCBI): domain Eukaryota; kingdom Metazoa; phylum Chordata; class Aves; order Charadriiformes; family Laridae; genus Rissa; species Rissa tridactyla. The sequence goes on along the minus strand of NC_071469.1, from coordinate 72,814,395 downwards.
GAGGGTTGCAGTTGGGGGATGCTCTGGTGGGATACTCTGGGGGGATGCTCCGGGGGGATGCTTCAAGGGTTGCAGTGGGGGGATGCTGCAGTGGGATGCTCTGGGGGGATGCTCCAGGGGGATGCTCAGCGGGATGCTCCGAGGGTTGCTCCGGGGCGATGCTCCGAGGGTTGCAGTGGGGGGATGCTCCGAGGGGATGCTACGGAGGGATGCTCGAGGGGTTGCTCCAGTGGGATGCTCTGGCATCAGGGATGCTGCAGCAGGATGCTCCAGGTGGATGCTTGTCCTGGTTTGAACAACACAGCACTCATTTCTCTCCTAACGCCTGGGAAAACTGCACTTTTAGAAGATGCCAGTGTCTGCATTTGTGAAAATATTTACTTTATCGCCAGCTCTAGAGTGCGGGTTTCAAGGTCTCGCTGTTTTTGAGCCTTGCCAGGCGCAGGGATGAGGAAGAGCGAGACCTGGGCACTTGACTCAAGCTGCCACCAGGATTATTTCATACCATGAATGGCACATTCCATAGAAATCATTGGCTGTCCCTGCGGGGAGTGCATGGCTTCCTGCTGATGGAATGGGCTGAGGATAATCCTTGTATGTTTTATCCTGGTATCGGGATCAATATTGGTTCTTTGGTATTAAAACTATTAAATTTATGTTATTTTTTAAAATAAAAGATTTATTTTAAAATAGTAAGATTTATTAAATCTATTTATATTTCAACCCTCGTGTTTCCTTGTTTTTCCCCATTTCCTCTTCCCGGGTGGGGAGGGCTCATCGGGTGAGAGGATAATTGTTGAAATGACAATAAATTGTTGTGGGTTTCTCAAGGCATAACAATGCTCCAGCAGGATGCTCCAGTGGGATGCTCTGGCATCAGGGATGCTGCAGACCCCGGGAGACTCTGGGCTGGCCGGTGGGGCTGCTCACCCCGGGTGAACTGAAGCATGGGTGGGAGGCTGGGCTGAAGGAAGGTGGGCCCATGCTGACCTCATGAAGTTCAACAAGGCCAAGTGCAAGGTCCTGCACCTTGCAATTTGTGCTTGGGACAACCCCCAGCCCAAATCCAGGCTGGGCAGAGAATGGCTGGAGAGCAGGCCTGAGGAGAGGGACTTGGGGGTGTTGATGGATGAGAAGCTCAACACGCCCCGACAACGTGTGCTGGCAGCCCAGAAACCCCCGGCAGCCTGGGCTGCATCCCCAGCAGCGTGGGCAGCAGCGTGAGGGGGGGGATTCTGCCTCCAGCACTGGGGCACCAACAGCAGAAGGACACGGAGCTGTTGGAGCGGGGCCAGAGGAGGCCCCGGAGATGCTGGGAGGGCTGGAGCCCCTCTGCTGGGAGGACAGGCTGAGAGAGCTGGGGGGGTTCAGCCTGGAGAAGAGAAGGCTCCGGGGAGACCTTCCAGCCCCTGCCAGTCCCTAAAGGGGCTCCAGGAAAGCTGGGGAGGGACTCTGGAGCAGGGAGGGGAGCCATGGGACGAGGGGGAAGGGGTTTAAACTGAAAGAGGGGAGATTTAGCTGAGATCTGAGGAAGAAATTGTTTGCTGTGAGGGTGGTGAGCCCCTGGCCCAGGTTGCCCAGAGAAGCTGTGGCTGCCCCATCCCTGGAGGGGTTCAAGGCCAGGCTGGACGGGGCTTGGAGCAACGTGGTCTGGTGGGAGGTGTCCCTGCCCAGGGCAGGGGGTGGCACTGGATGGGCTTTAAGGTCCCTTCCAACTCTAACCATTCCATGATTCTACAGCTCTATGAAACAACCCGTTCGGGGGCAGGAGGAAAGCAGCGGAGGGATGGGCTGTCCTGCCCGGGGCAGCCCGTGGCCAGGGGTGCAAGCGGTACCACTCTGGCACCAGGGCCAGTGTTGATGCCATTGAGGGCATTACGCATCCAAAGGTGGTGATGCTAACGAAGACATAGAAGAAGGGTCATATATGGCTATGGTGGGCTTGGAAAGGAGCATGAACATAGAGCCGGGACCCCCAGTAGGACCCAGGCAGGGGAAACTGCAGCTGCACCAGGGGTGGGACTGGGGACACGGAAGGTGTTGTCGCTCTTGGCATCGGCACAAAGCATTGCTGGGCACTTTGAGCACAACCCAGCAGGGCAAAGCTTTTGCAAAGGTGATTTTACTTTCTTTTTGACTGATTACCTGGGCAGTGAAGACGGCTTGGTGCAAGGAGCGGTGGGCAGGGAGCCTTCCCCTCACTCCCAGCTCCAGCCTGGGCTCCCAGCAGGAGCAAGGAGTGGGGAGGCTGGGGGAGCTCAGCAGAGATGCCCAGGCAGTGGCAGGGGCCATGTCCAAGAGGCGAGGGCAGCAAGGCACGACCAGCCTGGCGGAGGCAAACCAAAGGGGGGATTTAATTACACCTTTGACAATTTAAAAGGGGAGCGGGAAGCACCTCTTCTCTGCGCCAGCCCTTGCCAGGCCACTCCTGCGCTGCCTTTGCTGGCAGGAGCCGGCTGGCAGGGGGTGGCAGCAGCAGGCTGCTTTCCCCAGACGTTTTCTTCCGCTGGAAAATGTTTGCTGCACCCATTTCTGTGCCGGGTCAGAGAGACGGGAAGAGGTGACGCTGCTGAGGCTGCCGGGGAGGCGTCCTGGAGCTCACTCCAGCGGGTTCTGCCTGGCACTCCATGCCCGAGGGTGTCCATGCCATAAGCAGTACCAGCCAGAGGGCTCAGTCTGGCCCAAGTGTCCTTCTCTCCTGGATCCAGGGACATGCAGACACAACTGAGAGCACTCTGCCGGTGTCCCTTCTCGCCCCCTGCCAGGCGACAACCCTGCTCCCTGGGCTGCCTGGGCATCCCTTGCTGCCTGCCCAGGACATGGGGTGCTGGATCTGGGAGCCACAGGGATGGGGTGTTGGAGATGGGGCACCCCACAGAGCTGGGGGGATAGCCCAGGGTCAGTGGGAAAGTGGGAGCTTTTAGGGGTGTCCGAGAGGGCTGGGGAGGTGAGGGGGACCCAGGAACCATGGGTGACCCCCCTGGGGTGCACCCAGGCTGGCGCTCAGGCAGCGGCTGGGGCAGAGATGGGTGGTCTCGGCTGGCAGCAGAAGGGGCTGGGCTGGGAGGGGGATTGGGTGCGGAGACTGGGAAACTGGCAGGTGCAGGAGTCAGGATGAGCCAGGGTGAGGGGACTCGGGCAGAGCCGCGGCACCAGGGGAGGGCAGGGGGGACCAGGGTGATGCAGGGGGCACTGGGTGGGAGCCAGAGGACGGGCATGGGGCAGTGGGCACGAGGGTGATGCGGGGGTGTGGGGCAAGTGCAGGGGGACTGCCATGGGACAGAGGGCACTGTGGCAGGAGCCAGGGGCACCAGGGGGTACCCGGGCAGGAGCCAGGGGACTGGCATAGGGCAGGGGGGAACCAGCATGATGCCAGTGGCACAGAGGCAGATGCAGGGAGGACCAGGGCAAGTGCAGGGGCCTGGCATGGGGCAGGGGGCACCAGTGTGATGCAGAGGGCACCGAGGCAGATGCAGGAGGACCAGCAGGGGACAGGGGGCATTGGGCAGGAGGCAGGGGACTGGCATGGGGCAGGGGGCACCAGGGTAGCGTCAGGGGGACAGCCATGGGGCAGGGGCCATTGGTATGATGCAGGTGGCACCGAGGCAGAGGCAGGGGCCCAGGGCAAGTGTAAAGGTCTGGCATGGGGTAGGGGCCACTGGGCAGAAGCCTGGGGGCTGGCATGGGGTAGGAAGCACCAAGGTGATGCAAGGGCGACCGGGGCAGGAGCCAGGGGACTGGCATGGGGCAAGGGGCACCACGGTGATGCAGGGGTCTGGGGCAAGTGCGAGAGGACTGGCATAGGGTAGGGGGCACTGGGAAGGAGCCAAGGGACTGGCATGGGGCACCAGATGGGATCCCAGGGACTGGCATGGGGCAGGGGGCACCGGGTGGGATCCAGGGGACTGGTACAGGGCAGAGGGCACTGTGGGAGGAGCCAGGGGCACTACGGTGGTGCAGGAGGTACCCGGGCAGGAGCCAGGGGACCGGCATAGCGCAGGGGGGGCCAGCGTGATGCCGGTGGCACGGAGGCAGATGCAGGGAGGACCAGGGCAAGTGCAGGGGTCTGGCATGGGGCAGGGGGAACAGCCTTATGCAGATGTCCGAGGCAAGCGCAGGGGGACTGGCATGGGACACTGGGCAGGAGCCAGGGGACTGGTGTGGGGCAGAGGGCTCCAGATGGGATCCAGGGGACTGGTGTGGGACAGAGGGCTCCGGGTGGGATCCAGGGGACTGGCGTGAGACAGAGGGCACCGTCTGGGATCCAGGGGACTGGTACGGGGCAGGGGGCACCAGGATGATGCAGGGTGGCCCGGGGCATGCGCAGGGGGACGGCGGTGGAACCGGGAGGGTGCAGGTGCGCTGGGGTGGAGGGGGATGCAGGGGCGGTGCCGGGCCCCGGGGCAGATGCAGAGGACCCGGGGCAGCACCGGGGGACCCGGAGGTGGGGGGGGGGGGAGAGGGGCCGGCCTCGGGCGGGGCGGGATGCGGCGGGCGGAGCCGGTGGCGTGGGCCGTGTTGGGGGGGGGGCCGGGCCGGCGCGTCCCCACGTGCCCGTGACGCGGGCGGGGGCCGGTATCGCGGCGGAGCGGCGGGGAGCGGCGGGGAGCGGCGGGGAGCCATGCAGCCCCCGGCGGCCTCCCCCGGCCCCGCCGCCCCGGAGGGCGCCGAGCTGCTGCGGTGGCAGTGGCGGGAGGTGCAGGCGCCCTGCCTGGTGGCCGCCTGGATCCTGGTGGCCAGCCTGGCCAAGATCGGTGAGTGTGTCCCGTCCGCCTCCCCGCCCCCCCCCCCCCCCCTTCCCCGGTCCCCCGGGCTCGCCCCCGGGGCAGGCAGGGTGGGATGCGGCACCCTCGGCGGGCGTGGGGGCATGCGGGGGCGAGGGGTGCCACCACACGCCAGGACACGGGTCATGGGGACAAATGGCCAGAGCCCGGCTGGTCACCATCCCCAGCTGGGCTGCGGTGGCTTGGTGCGACCCCACCACCGCCTTCTCCATCCCCTTCCATGGGATGGCAAGAGGTGGCAAGGTGAAGGTACAGCCTGAGGGACAATGCGGGGGCCTGGTCCCTTTTTCCCCGTGAGGGATGGACGGGTGGGTGCAGAGGAGGGAGGGTTCAGGAGGAGAAGAGGAGCTGAGCAGAGATGTCCGGCAAGGATGTCCCATGCCCCAAAGGCTGGCACTGCACATGCCACCATCAGGGCTGGATGCTGTGTGATCCCCCCAGGCCTGGGAAGGGCTGGCGACAGGTCCGTGCCTGTGGTCCCCTCCGGTGGGTCACCCCAGATCCGCATGGCCTTGGGCTTTCCTGCTCCCCAGCACAGGACCAGGCAGGCGGGGGATGGCTCTGCTGCAGGAGGCCGCGTGGGGAGGCGCAAGGAGGATGTGTGTGAGCTGCCACAGGGCTGTGCCCCCCACCAGCACCCTGGGTGATGCGGAGGGGACACCTGTGTGCGGGTGCCCAGCAGAGTCCCCAGGGGCTGGTCCCCAGTGGTGTCCCTGCTGGGCCCAGGGGATGAGACTGTGACCTTGAGGCAGGTTTCCTCCTTGGGGGGCCCCGCTGTGGGCACAGCCCCCATTGTGGGGGCATGGGCACCCTCTTAGTTTGGAGCTGGCTCAAGAAATATGGGTTTGGAGGTAGCCAGGGGAGTCTCCAAGCAGCTGGGGACCAGCAGTAGCTCTTGGTACACAAGGGACAGCTACAGCTGTGACCACCAGCTGCCCTCTGCCTGTCCCAAGTGCCATCGAAACCAGTGCCGCGGACCTCATGCTCCTGTCTTTCCTTGGCCTTCTTGCAAGGGAGACCTAAAGCATCGCGAGGAATGAATTAAAGGGCGTTGTGAGCTTAAAAATCCAACCCTCTGTCTGCAGCTGTGCCACCTCCAGCTGCCGAGCGCGTCCCTCCTACCTGCAGAAGATCAGAGAGACAATTCTTTTCCCTGGCTTTTATTTTCTTCTCTCAAATGTCTCCTCGGAGCTGCTCCCAGTGCGGGTTTCCCTTGATGTGCTCCCCTTTGCCCCCGAGCCCTGCCATGCTCTCCCAGGCCTGAGGAGAGCTGATGGCCACCCTCCCTGTCCCTCTGGGTGGCACAACCCCGGTGGTGGGTAGCTCTGGGCTGCCTGTCTCAACGCATCCGATGGGTCCGATGGATACTCGCAGCCCAGACTTGGAGACAGGGCTGTGGGCAGCACCCTGGCGGGGGGGGTCCCCAGAGGTAGCACACGCGGTTCCCAGGGCGCACGGGAGCCCATGGAGGAGATGGAGCCGGGGGGTGTCGGGGAGCGGAGCGGGGCTGTGGATGCCTGGTGTAGGCTGGAGCAGAGGAGCGGTGGCGGTTGCGGCGCTGGGCTGCCAGCTCACAGCCCTGTGACTGCAGGGGAGGAAGCGGCCTCGCGGCCGGGTGATGGGGAAGTGACACTGCGGGCTCTGTTCTCACAGTCGGTCACGATGCCAGGGTGCCCCTGAGCCTGCAAACACCCAGGGCGGGGACAAACTGGCTTGGGTGTTGCCTTCCTGCACAGCGAGGGGGCTTTGCTGCCTTTTCCGTATTTGGTCAGAGCACAGGTCTGCTTGAAGGGGATGTGGGGAAGAGAGAAGGGAAGAAGGTTGCCCCAAACATGCTCCTCACCCACAGCTGGCCCGTGGGCGGAGATTTGCTAGCAAACGGATGTTTCTCAGCCCAGCGGCATCCTCACGGGTCGCAACCCTCTCTCCTCGCATCATCAGCTCTGTCCCCAGCTCCTTGTGTCTTGGTTTAGGTATTTTGCCGTTTCTCAAGCAGCAGAGGAGGTTTTGGCCCTGAGTCTTCCCAATGGCGAATGCTGTATTATGGATGCCTGAGTGTGGATTATGGTTCTGAAGTTAATTCACATGTGGCTAAGTTACTGTTGCTGTGGGAACCTTTAACGCTGAAATTCTTGACTGGCGCGTGTAAAATTAGAGCTTGTTCCACCCATCCCCGCTGGCTGCTCCCCTGCAGCACAGAGGAGCTCGTGTGCTGCCATTTGCTCGGGAGAGTGGCAGCATCCCCCCTCAGCCAGGGGATTTCGGGACAAGCAGGGTCTTTCCCATCGATGCTGCTCCCTTCTTTGCCCAAGTTTTTGGCTTGGGGGAAAGAAAGATGGGTGACAGCCAGGAGCCGTGTCCCTGTGTCCCCATAGCATCTCTGGGGGCTCTCCTGGGTCTCTCCAGCCAGCCAAGGACATACCTCCGCAGCACGGGGAGTGCAGATGGGTTGCTGGAGCAGGGAGCAGGGATCTTGGCAATGCTCCCGAGTGCGCAGAAAGGGGCTGGACGCCTCGTTCCTTTCTTGAAAAACTTCAGAGCTTTGTTCCCGTGGGTGGGAAGTGGTTTCGCAACCTGCCGCAGGCGCTGAGCAAGTGCCTTTCACCCACCAGCACTGCCTTCGCCGGCCTTGTGTGGGGTGAACAGGGCTCTCCCCGCGGCTTCTGCGGTCATTTAGCAGGAATTTGGTTGGGCTGGAGCTCGGTCAGCCCTTCTCCAGGCAGTGAGTTTGCTTGGAAGGCTGTAGAGTCTGTATTGCCACCGCCTCTGTGGCTGAATCGCGGCCCTTGGCAGTGAGCAGAGGCGGCGGGGGGTGAGGGTGGCCCTTAGCCCTCCCCTGCGGCCAGGGCCCTTGGCTGCAGAAATACGGCAGAAGGTTGGCCCTGGGTGCCCTGCACCTCTTTCCCCTTGAGGTGGTTGGTGATGGAATTGCAGGTCACACCGCCCCGGTGCTCACCATTCTGCTGGCTGTGGCAGTGTTCCCAGTGCATTACCGCAGGGGAGCAGTGCCGGGGCTCGCCAGGATGGCATGGATAGGGTTTACTGTGCCAAGGAGCAGCACAGGTCACTGTGAAGGTCTCAATGAGGGGAGAAGCATCCCTTTGCCTGCCCGTTTGGTGGTGAGCTCAAAGATGTCGTCTCTGGTTAGGAACCAGATCTTTGACATTGAGTTATCATCTAATTCAGTGCTTGGCTGCAGTGAAGGAAAGCAAATGAACTAAGGTTCTAGGAAAGGAGAAAGGAAGAATATCAGGAGTCCATGACCTCAGCGCCCAGGGTGGCCGCATCTCAGGGACACTGGGACTGGTTCCAGAAAGGGTAGAGCAGGACTGGGAGAGGTTCAGAGGAGAATGACAAGGGCAGAGAGATATGGAAGCCAACTAATGAAGCACTGCCTGTTCCTGGGCTCCTCTCCAGGTCTGTGCCACTGGAGACAGGCCCTTGGGCTCGGCAGGGCTGTGATCTGTCCGTGGGGGATCCTAAGGAGGGAAGAAGTCAAGTGACCTACAGGTTGATGTGTGACCATAGCACAGCTTTCCTTCTGGTGGGATGACTTGGCACAAGCAATGGGGACCTTCAATCCAGCTAAAGGACTTTAGGGCCTGGGGTTTGGCAGCAGGGCTGGGCTTGCAGCCAAGTGACAGCTCAGAGGCTGCTCTGATGTCCCTTCTACCTGTGGGGTGCTCAAGGACAGAGGTGGCTCTGGAAGTGCCTGGAGGAACCCACTCCCCAGCAGAAGGTTTCTTCGTCTCACGGCCAAGTCATGCTACAGAACTGGGCTGGACATCACAAGTGATGGCAGAACTCAACAATGGCGGGGGGAGGGCCAAAACTGCTGTGACCCTTGACAGCCTTTCCTCAAGCACTGCCCTGTGGGGGGGTTAGGAAAAATACAGCACCCTGTGCCAGGGAGGAGAAATGTGCAGGGACGGGGCGTTGCCCACCTGGAAGCTGGAATGATTTGGATGCCCTGGCCTTGGCGACAAGGCTGCCTGGAGGAGCGATTCCCTTGTTCTGGCTGGCGTGACATCCCGCTGGCTCGTGCCTGAGCTGCAGGCTCATTGCCACATTGCTGATGGATGAATACCAGGGCATACTCTCCTTGCTCAAAAAAAAATACACCCTGTTCCACGGCAGTTTAAGATTTGCTCCAAACCTCGCACGGAATAAGCTGATTATTCAAAGCATCGCTAAATCTGCAGCTCCTGCGCGCCTGTTTTTTGCATGCAGGTAGGTTAGCCGGTGCTGAGGAAGGTTGTGCTCCCGCACGGAGACCGGCCGACTGCCTCATGCTGCAGTGCTTTGCATGCTGCTCCGTCTGCTTCCTCAGACGGCTGCAACCAAGGTCACCCCGTCACCAGGGCTGAGCATCCTCGTCTCTGAGCTGGGTAACGTGTCCCGGTGAACCTGGATGCCTTCGCTCGAACAAGCAGCTGGCATTGCTTGTGACACCATGAATATGCTCGCTGGCTGCTTTTATTCTTTAAATGCAGATACCAGAGGCCAATAAAAGCAAAATGCTCGTCTGCATAGCTAATTAGATAGTGGCTGGGGAGGAGAGGGAGATCTCAAAGAGTCAGGGACCTGAAATCCTGACCTGGGAGCTAGCTGGAACATCTTCTGCCCACACATGGCCACAAAGCAGCCTTAGGTGTTCCCTTGTCCACCCTGGGGTCCGTCATGCATCAGCCAACCCTTCTGTGTGGCTTGTGGATCTGGGATGCTCTGTCCATGTACTTGTTTGGCTGATGCTCTCATTCTTCCTTTCCTTCGAGTTTTCCATCTGTCAAGGAAGGTGACGTCCGTCGTCCCGGAGAGCTGCCTCCTCATCCTGCTGGGCCTGGGCCTGGGGGGCATCGTGTTGGCCGTGGCGAAGAAAGCCGAGTACCAGCTGGAGCCCAACATGTTCTTCCTCTTCCTTCTGCCCCCCATCGTCCTCGACTCAGGCTACTTCATGCCCAGCCGGCTGTTCTTCGACAACATTGGTGCCATCCTCACCTACGCGGTGGTGGGCACGCTCTGGAACTCCTTCACTACCGGCACTGCGCTCTGGGGGCTGCACCGGGCCGGGCTCATGGGTGGGTGCACAGGGCTGCCCAGCTTGGACCGCATCCCCAAAAGATGGGTTTGAGGGTGCAAAGCACCCCCAAGGTCAGAGCCCATTGCCCGGCCCTGCTGTGGATTCCCAGGAAGCATAGCAGGAGCAGGGTCCTGGCATCCTGGGAATGGTGCTCTGGCAGGACCAACAAGCGCGCAGGACAAATGGGATCAGCACTGGGCTGACTCATGTCTTTGCTATTTTTGTCGCCGACCTTGGCTAGCTTTGCTCACTCGCTGTCGTGTTCCCTGTCCTTGGCTGGAGCCACTGGCCCTGGCTGGCCTGGGCCATGTTTGGAGCTCTCCTGAGCCCCAAGGAACTGCTTGATGCCTGGACCTCAGGTGGGGCTGCGGAGCCTCCTTGAGTGCATACCTGCCAGAGGAGCAGTGAGGCACCTGGGTGCCAAGAGGGACATCCAAATCCTGCTCCCCTCATCTTGCAGTGAGGATGTGATGAGCCCCACTTCGCCTGGGGGATCTCTGAGGTCTGTAATGCTGTGGCCAAGTGACTGGGAGCAGATGCGGGGCAGGCTTGTCTCAGCCTGGTGATCTGGGCTCTGAGGCAGATGATCTGCCTGAATTGGTTCTTCTGTCCTAGCAGATCCAGGCGTCAAAGCTGGGCTGATGGATTTCCTGCTCTTCGGCAGCCTCATCTCGGCTGTGGACCCCGTGGCAGTGCTGGCTGTCTTTGAAGAGGTCCATGTAAATGAGACCCTCTTCATCATCGTGTTTGGCGAGTCCCTCCTGAATGATGCTGTCACCGTGGTGAGTTGGAGCCTGGGGGACTTTAAAGTGGAGCCTGACATGGGCCAGGGTACTGGTGTCTCTCAGGATGGGCAGAGGATGCAGGTGACATCCCTAAGCCAGGGGCAGACCCATGCTGTGCTCTCTGGGTCCACTCTCCTGGCCTTGGGGGACTTTGCCTGCCGAGATGAGTTGTGTCACCTGGCAGATATGGGGCAGGCAATGCCTCTTCTGTAGGGTCCATCCTGCCCGCAGGGGCTGCCCCTCTCAAGGCAGGGCAATACCCTGCCTTCCCCAAGGGATTTGCCTTGCCTGCAGGTGCTGTACAAGGTCTTCAACTCTTTTGTGGAGCTGGGTCCAGCACACATCCATGCCACCGACTACGTGAAGGGGGTAGGTGAGTATGTGCCCCACCAGCCCCTCCAACTCTTCCTCTGGTGTAGAATTGTAGGGGGTGAGCACGGGCGCTGTCGTACTGTAGGGTGGGCACTGAGCACCACAGTTCTGTCATCTCCATCCCACCTGTCATCTGGAGCGGGCATATGCTGGCCATCACTATGGGATGCTTTGTTGGGGACATAGGTGGGAGCATGGAGCTTGGCCAGCCCAGCCCAGCATGGCCATGGGGCACAGGATCTGGGCTCACTCACTCATGGTGAGTCCCAAAGGTGTAAACAAGTCTTCTCCCCACCAGCCTCCTTCTTCCTGGTCAGCCTTGGGGGCACAGCCGTGGGGCTGCTCTTTGCCTTCCTCCTGGCCCTCATCACGCGGTTCACCAAGCGTGTGCGCATCATTGAGCCGCTCTTCGTCTTCCTCCTGGCTTACGTCGCGTACCTCGCTGCTGAGATGGTCTCGCTCTCCTCCATCCTGGCGTGAGTACCAGGGTGTCCCCAGGGAGGCATCCAGGAAATCAGGGGTGCAGTGCTGGGCAGCAAGAGGTGGTGAGCAGACCCACTCCTCATCCCACCTGTAGGGTCATGCCGGCTCCTTCTGCCCCTCTGCAGAGTCACCTTCTGTGGGATCTGCTGCAAGAAGTACGTGGAAGCCAACATCTCCCAGAAATCCCGCACAACAGTCAAGTACACCATGAAGACACTGGCCAGCAGTTCAGAGACCATCATCTTCATGTTTCTGGGCATCTCGGCTGTGGACACCTCCAAGTGGGCATGGGACACAGCGCTGGTGCTGGGCACCCTGTTCTTTATCCTGCTGTTCAGAGCTGTGGGTCAGTCTGTCCTGCTGTGCTTCTGACCCAGCCCTTTTCATGCCAAAAAGTGGTATTCCCCAAGAAAGGCTGGGACATGAGTCCAGCCATGGCTCCTGGCTGGGGTTTTGTCCCATTCTCCAGGAGCACGCAGGGCTCTGACGGCATCCTGTGCTCTCCTTCTCCTTCCCTAGGTGTTGTCCTCCAGACCTGCGTGCTCAACCGCTTCCGCCTCATCCCCCTGGACAGGATCGACCAGGTGGTCATGTCATACGGCGGCCTCCGTGGAGCAGTGGCTTTTGCCCTGGTCATCCTGCTGGACAGGGAGAAGGTGAAAGCCAAGGACTACTTTGTGGCAACGACCATCGTGGTGGTGTTCTTCACTGTCATTGTGCAGGTGAGGGTGGGCACCGTGCCCTCCTCCTCTTGCCCAGAGCTCACCAGGGGGGCCAGACGGGCACTTGGGCACGTGTGCTTGGGGGAAGTACCTCTTTTCAAGTCACCTTTGGTCCTTGGTGCCACCTGGCACCACCAGGTTGGTATGATGGACTGCCGTGGCAGCTGTCACGATGGCAAGGCCACGGCCCACGTTCTTTCTGTTTTGGCGTCTTGTTCTGGGACTGGGTCTGAAAGCAGGAACAGTGTGTGCCTGGCCAGGCTGTTTTTCTTAAAAGCTGCTGATGGCCCATGGCTCTGGGCTTCCTGCGCCCCCAGAAGGGGAGGTCCATGGCGGATGAATGTGAGCTTAGGGGAAGGGGGCTGGGGGGGTACAACATGGTTGCTGCCTGCCGGGACACAGGACCATCGCCCAGGTCCTGGGTGCAGGGAGATGGGTTGGTAGGGGTGTGCTGTCCCTGGTCACTTCCTGCTGCTTCTGCTCCCCATGCCCCAGCCACACACCTTCTTATCCTTCCAGTCTTTCCCTTGCCTTCTCCTGCCATTCTAGGGCCTCACCATCAAACCCCTGGTGACGTGGCTGAAGGTGAAGCGCAGTGACCACCACAAGCCCACGCTGAACGAGGAGCTGCATGAACACGTAGGTGCTGGCACCGGGGGCTGCCTGGCTCCCTGCGCTGCTGGGGCTGGGCGAGGGCGATGCACGGCCTTGGCACCCCCGGGGCACCCGCACCCTTGCCACTGCTCTCACCCTCTTCTCCTCGCTCAAGGCCTTTGACCACATCCTGGCAGCGGTGGAAGACATTGTGGGGCACCACGGCTACCATTACTGGCGGGACAAGTGAGTGTCTTAGCCAGGATCCTCTGCTGGCCATCAGGTGGACGGGGGACATGTGCCAGCCATGGGGACATGGCAGGGTCCCCGCTGGAGGACACCCCTGCTGTAGGCAGAGCAGCAGGACTAGGAAGGCTGTATGCTGTCCTTCAGTCCGTCTGGAAGGGGGACCATCTGGCTGCTGCTCTGCAGCAGACCGAGGTCCAAAAAGCATCCCAGAGAGGCGTCAGGCAAATGCAGCTGGAGATGCTGCGACAGCTGGCATTGCTTGCCCATGCTGGAGCTGCTGGGGGCCTGTGGGGTGTCCGTGGTGGTGGCAATGGCCCTGTGCCTCCCCACGGATGGAGCTGCCCTGGGCGCTGAGGAGGGAACAGCCCTGTTAAAGCCTGAGCAGTGTTTATCCACAGTACGGCGACAGGAAAAGGATGAGAAAAGCTGGTTTCCTGGAGGGGAAGTGCTCCAGCGGGGCAGCCGTGCCGGCCCCAGTCTCACTCCCATCACCTCCTGCAGACCCGCCGGTCTCCGGCTTCCCCTTGGGCAGGGACGAAGGGTCAGCGTGTCCCCTCCCCTCCTGCCCTCCCTGGCAGCATGTCCCTGGGTCTAGCCTACTCTCGCCATGCTTTGGACACTTTCAACCTTGTGTGGGCAGGGGGTGCCTGGCTGTGGTACCCCGTGGGAGCTAAACCGCCCATGTCTTCATCTCGTGGTAGGTGGGAACAGTTCGACAAGAAGTATCTGAGCCAGCTCCTGATGCGGAAATCTGCCTACAGGCTGCGGGATGAGATCTGGGATGTTTACTACAAGCTGAACATCCGTGATGCTATCAGCTTCGTCGACCAGGTCAGGGCACGTGGTAAGGGATGGGTGGTGGGATGGCCCCGACAGGAGCTGGCTGGCCTCGTCTGGCCTCGGTGGTGGTCTACCCCGTGTATGGCCACGCCGTGTCCCCTCTGGCCAGGCAATGGGGACCCTCACAACCCAGCTGGGTCCTTGCTGCCTTGCTGCCAGCCTTGCCTTCCCAACCTCCCAGGGTGGCCACGTGCTCTCGGCTGCCAAGCTGGCACTGCCCTCTATGCCCAGCCGCACGTCCATGTCGGAGTCGTCGGTCACAAACCTCCTGTGAGTATGAGCATCCCTCCAAGCTCCGGGGCAGACCCTGCTGGACCCCCCCAGCCAACCCTTTCCCTGGGGGTGGGTTGTGCCAGGGTTGGCAGGGGGCTGGTAGGGTGCAGGCATGGAGCCCAGCATCTCCATCTCCATCTTCCCCCCAGGAGGGAGAGCGGGAGCGGCGCATGCCTGGACCTACAGGTGATTGACACGGTGCGGAGCCGCCGGGACAAGGAGGACGCTGCCATGCACCATGTGCTGCGAGGGAGCCTCTACAAGCCCCGCCGGCGGGTGAGCACTCCCTGGCCGTGGTGTGCGGCTCACCCCGAGGGTAGCAGCCCCCGCAAGAGGAGCAGGGATGGAGGATGCTCCATGGGGCCAGCTGCTCACCCTGTGTCTCTTTGCCTCTCCCTCGGCCAGTACAAGGCCAGCTACAGCCGTCACTTCATCTCTCCAGATAAACAAGAGCGCCAAGATAAAGAAATCTTCCGGCAGAACATGAAGAGGCGGCTGGAGACCTTCAAGTCCACAAAGCACAACGTCTGCTCCTCCAAGAGCAAGGCTAGGCTGAAGGAAAAGGGCAGGAAAAAGGCAAGTGTTCCCCAAACGCCTGCTCCCTTCCTAGCTCTGAGATTTAGCCTCCCCCAGGCTGCAGAGAGTGAGGCCCTTTGGGGGTTAGTTGAGGTGCTGCAGGGCATCGGCAGCTCCAGAGCCAGCAAGGAGAGCAGTTCATCTCATCTCAGTCCTGCGTATGCTGTGTGTGAGCATGCGGGTGTCGCACGTCCATGTGTCCCTACCATGCCACCAGTGCCGTGGAGTGTCTGTTCCCTGGGCAAAGCAGTCCCAAGCCCTGGAGGAGCCCCATGTTTGTTTTCCAAGAGCACTCAGCATAAAGTAGCCTGGACATTGGTGCAGATCCAGGCTCAGAAGTGTGACACTGCGGGCCTTAGGTGTCTTCTCGTGTTTGGAGGCTCTTGAAGCCATTGCAGCTGAGCTGTTTGTTGTAGGGCCGTGAAGATGCAATGTCTAAGGACTAGGAACCACTGACTGCCAGCTGCTGTCTAGCCAGGGTGGAATCTGCGTCCCTGGGGTTACCCTGGCTTGCAGGGCCACCTGCGTTGGGGCTGGGGGTTTGCACAAGGCAGGTCCCAGCTGGTCCCTCTTCCTTCACAGAAGAACATCTCTCTGACCAGCGACGCATCCAATGGGAAGACGCACAGAAATGTCCCCTGGCAGGAGGCAGGTAAGGCCGATGGCAGGTGAGGTTTGAAGGTCCTGGCAAGGGGACCTGGTGGGGTGGGGTGGAGCAGCCCACTGTGCCTGCCTACTGCCACCTCAGTACACGACAGCACCCAAGGTTGCACTAGCACCAAGTCCCTCTCCCATGAGTGCAGTCCTTCCCCCACTGGGTGCCCCATCCTCCAAACCAACTTCTTCCATCTGGCTGCAGCTCCTGTCCTGGTGATGGTCAGCTCAGAGGAGGAGGAGAGCGATAGCTCGGAGACAGAGAGAGAGGACGATGAAGGGATCGTATTCATCGCTCGAGCCACTGATGAGGTCCTGCAGGGAAAGACGACTCCTGGTAGGCACTGGGGCTCCCATGCCAGGGCGGCTGCTGTTGGGTGGCTTGTCCTTCCCTCCACCTGGGGACCAAAGTTACCTTGACCTGGGGAAAACCAAAGTCAGCAGAGCATGAATGGGAGAATTATTCTTCTCTGTGGCTCTGGAAGGACGGCAGAGCCTCCCTGGGCTTCCTGGTGGCTCCTGCATCCCTGGGCCATCTGGCCACCTGGTAGTTGTTGGTTCTGCAGTGTTTGCAGGGCCCAGGGAGAGAGCAAGAGCTGTGCAAGATCCCTCTCACTGTCCCTCCTTCTGCACCCCCAGGCAGCCTGGATGTCTGCCCCAGCCCCTGCATCATCCCACCATCACCCACCTTGGCAGAGAAGGAACTGCCGTGGAAAGGAGACCAGGCTGATCTGACTGTTTACGTCTCCTCGGAGACCACCAAAATCGTGCCAGTGGATATGCAGAAGGCATGGAACCAAAGTATTTCTTCCCTGGAGAGCATTGCTTCCCCCCCAGGCATCGAGAGCGGACCTCAGCACAGGAGATTCGCCTGCCCTGTGCTGGAGGAGCAACCCCAGTCTGCGAGCCAGGCGATGCCGGAGCAGAGCTCCTGCTTCCAGTTCCCCAGCCATGTCTCTAAGAGTGGGAGGTCGCAGAGCGACAGCAGCCCAGATGGCCCTGAGCAGCAGGAGCTGCAGCCTTTGATGGCCACGGAGGAGCAGGGCAGGATGCTGCCCACCACAGAGCCCAGATGGCTGATGTTCAACAGAGCGAGCCACCTCTGAGGCAGACTGCGGGTGGGGAAGGGGCTGGGGGCTGCGGATGGGCTGCATCCCGCTGACCGCTCTGCTGTCTTGCTTTGTAAAGCTTGTGTGTGTCTCCATAAACTCCAGGAGTGGCAGGAGAGGCCAGTACTCCTCCCGGAGCGGCACTCCAGGGTGGGCTTTGCCCATGTATCTACTGATGGAAAACTGATCGATAACTGGGCTTCATGCTGCAACAGCAGGTACCAACCTCCGTCCACCCAGGGAGGCACAGACCCCAGACCTCTTTCTTCCTCTCTGGTCCCTACTCATCTTCACAGTGCTGGGAGGCCAGAGATGTTCCTGCCAGGGCTGGGATCCCAGCCGGACTCGATCCCGTTGTGGCTGTGCCACTCTGAGGTGTGGATGTGCTGGCTACTTCAAGGTGGTTCCTCACAGCATGCATGGAGCCCAGCCAGGAGGCCAGAGATGTGCTCCTTGCCATGGCAGCTCTGCGTTCCACGGGTTATGGAGGTACCACAGAGGCAAGGCCATGACCTTCTCAGGCCTGGGAGCAGCGCTCCTGGGGTTTGGCTCCACCAGGAGCCGGACTAGTGAACCTGTACGCACAGGGACTCCTCTAGCAGCCAACCTGCTGTGCCAGCCTCACGCCTTTTGTCTGGATGTGTTCCCAGTAGCTGCGGTGTTCAGCTTTCTGGCTTTGCTAGGAGGCAGCTGCCCTGCACAGCATCCTTGGCATTCATCCTGCCCACCTCCCAGTCCCTCCAGTTGCCTGGGGCCCATCAGCTGGGAGGGCTGGTCATGGTGCGAGGAGTGGAGCGAGCAGCAGGTATGAATGTACATCAGGAGCAGGGGTGATGGGTGAGAGCTGAGTGCATCTTCAAAAGTCTGTCCCCACCACCTGCCTCCCAGCTACCCCTGGTCCCTCCTGAGAGGGCGGTGGGACCCGGTGGCAATGAATTATTCCTCATGTGACCCCCAAGGGCCAAGAATTCCTCCCCAAGAACTGCTTGGCACACAAAAGCTCAGCACAGCAGCTGGGCACCGGCAACGTGGGAGGGTTGGGGATGCTTCTCTTGGGGAAGAATGTGGATTTGGGCTGTTAGTGCCCCCAAACAGGTAAATAACTGCTTGTCCCAGCTGGATGGGCGTGCTGGGACAGCAAGTGTCAAGGGGACACTTAGATGCACTGGGTGAGTGAGCCCAATGTGGGGCAAGCTGGCGGTACCCCCTGGTACAGTCAGCAAGGCTCAGCAAAGTCTGTTCTGCTCTGTACCTGTTCCACCAGATGAGCATGAGGTTTTTAAGAGGTTTTTATATAGTTTTGCATTTCTGGTATGCCTTATTCTGGTATTGATTTCTGATATTGGGCCATACTAAATCTCTAGCTGGGTCAGTGTTTTCTGTAGCCATGGGCACCACAAATGACTCAAGACTTAATATCTTATTTGCAAGAATATTGTTTTAATGTGAAAATATATGCAGAGTATTTTGTAATGTTCAATAAATCGGAGTTGGAGCAGGTGTCGTGGTCTGTTCTCTCTGCTGTTTGGGAACCTCTGCACATCCTGGTTCCTGAGGCTCCTGCTTTGGTTCTCCCTTGCAGTCCCTCTTCTCCACCCAAGGCCACAGCCCCCCTCTCAGACTCCGTGCACCAAACTGGATTTCCTAGTTTTGATAATGTTTGCGGAAAATATGAAATTCTTTCCAAACAGAAGCTTGCTTGGAGCCGTCATTAGGCCATGCCTCGGGGAGCAGCCGGCAAGAGGCCAGCAGGCAGCCAGGTCCTTGCTGCCCGCTGTCGTAGCTGCCCGCAGAGCAGCAGAGTGCTGGGAGCCCAGATCTTCCCATGTCCGTGCTTCCTCTCTCTCTTTGCCGAAAATATGGCTCAAATGGGTCTGCTTCAGGGTATTCTGCATCACAGGAACCTCCCTGCATTGCTGTGTGCTCACTTTGCTCTTCCCTCGATCTGCTGGCCCCACTTCTCCTCAAGGAGAGTAAATGTGGTTTACCTGATTCGCAAGACGGATGTTTGGCTTATATTCAACCTGGCATCTACCGTCACCTGCAGGTCCTTTTTGGCAAGGTCCCTATCCAACTTCCTAGCCCTGAGAGCTTTGCACTGGTCCCTCTGGAAGCCCTTGCTCCTCCTGACATTTCCTGTCTGTCCCATATCCCACCACCCAGTGATGCTGGCCGAGCCGTGCTCTGCGTGCCGGACCTCAGCGCCGGCGTTTTCTGCAGACATTATCGCCTTGGCAGTGCACCAAGTTGCGCGGGCCAGGCTCTTTTCCTGGAAGTGGTGGGTCTGCAGCATTCGGGTCCTCAGAGGAGGAAAAGTAAGATGTCTCAGCTTCAGGAAATGCTGCAGCTGGTTGCGGCTGTCTCACACGTTTATCTGAGCCTCGCAGCTGATGTGTGTGCAGGCTCTCTATGCCACCAGCTCGGAGCCTCCTCTTCCCACCCTTGACCCCAGCCATGTTGTGACCAGGGATGGTGGCTCCTACTACACCCACTCCTGCAGGGTTTTCTCAGTTTTTATTCTCATACTTCACTCTCTGTATTTCCACTTTACAGGGAAAGATAGCAGGCAGCGTCCTTCCTGCACAGGATCGCTCTGATCCTTCCAGCATAGCACAGAGCCGTCTCTTTCAGCCTAAAAATACTGAAGCGCTTCAGTGGAAAAACACAAGAACTGGGCCAAACCATGAGCACATGTGCCCAAACCTCTGTTTCTCCAGTGCAGAGTAAGGCATAACCCAAGGAGCTCCTTGTCAGACTGTATCCCAGAATGTACAACCCTCTGTTATTATAAGCAACCCCATTCCGGAGCTGCCTGACTATCGCAGACCCGTCATTTTGCACACAGGCTTCTCCTTAGAGCCTGCCATTAGATCTGCACTTTTTTTTCCACAGCGATTTACTTTCTCCAGTGCTCGGCTCCTCCAGTTTCTCCGTGGTACCCGAACTTGTGAAGTCAGCAGAGGATGTAAGGCGGCTCTGGTAACAGGGTCATCAGCTGGATGGAAGAGCCAAGCCGTGGGCAATGGATTGGTGTTGGAAAGTCCCCAAGGATGGAGATGTCACCCTGTGACAGAGCCACACCACACCATGGCTGCACCACTCTTGCGCAGAATGATTTTTCTCTTTATGGCCAGCAAGAATTTCCCCTGGTGCAGCTTGTCCCCGTTTGCCTCTTGTCCTTCCAGGTGTGTCTCTGCAAAGAGTTGGGCTCTGATTTCTCTGTGTCCCTCTGTAGGTAGCTCCCCTCTTTGCCTTGTCTTTCTAAAGCTGGTCTTTCTTTTATATATATATATATATATACATTGTCCTAGGGAGGCCCAAAGTGGAGCCAGTACCCAGTTGTGTCTCACAGCTCCCAAGTCAAGAGGAATAATAATTTCCTTCACATTCTCCATTGCAGCACGGGCGCTATTGACTCATGGGAAACCTTGCGTGATTTTTCATTCTGATCTGTTTCTGGAGCACTTCTGATGCCCTTGTGTGATGTTTTCACAAGTGGCGAGAAGCTACTGAATGGGAGCCCAGCCTCTCACCTCTACCTTGGCCCCAGCAAGCAGAAAGCGTGGCAGAGGCTTTGGCCACGCTCATGTTTTCATGGAGAACAGTGGGAAGGCAGGAGAATTCAGGAGTTCAGACTGATCGTATCAGGGTACACACATTTTGGAGACACATCAGTCCATTCTCTGGTCCTTCCTGCTCCTGCCTGTGTGTCCAGGCATCCATCTCACCTGGATATGATCAGACTGAACATCTTTCCTGAATCCTCCTGCATTTGCCTTCCCGATCTCCACACATAAACCAGCCATCTCTTCTTCCTGCTTTCACTGGAAGCCTCCTTTGCCCATTGGGGAAGGGAACAATTCATTTTCACTCCGGCATTACCTCTGGAGGGGTGGATGCCAGCCCTGGCCCTGGTCTGCCCCACTGCGCCGGCTGGTGCAGTCATGCAGAAGTTGCTCAGCTGACGGGATGTGAGGATGGCCAGGGCCGCACGGCGAGCGGCTGGTGACGGAGCCGGGATCAGTCGGCAGCCGGGATGGATAATGAGGAACAGATTTGTGCTGGGCAGCGGTTCCCATGCTGCGTTCCAGGGCAGAGCGGCCAGGATGGGAGAGCCTTTGTGCTTCGCGCTGCACCCCTCAGGCGCGTGTCGAGCCAGCCCCTTGGCTCGCCTGTGTCTCCTTGCCGGCGGCCGGCGGTGAGCGTCCCTGCAGAGCTGGGGACCCTCTCCAGTGGCTGTGCCACCCACCAGGCCACAGGGCTGGCGAGGAGGCTTTCCCCGCACCCTGGCTGCACAGAGGAACAAGCTGCAGCGTGGACGGGCTGAGGACAGAGCAGATCAGTGGGATCTTGAGGTCAGCAGGAGCTGGGTGGGGTGATCCACACCCCCCCTTCGTGGTTCAGATTTCTCTGCTTTTGCCTGGAGGAGCAAACGCGGCTGTGGGGCTCCCTGCCCTGGAGGACAGCGTGGCCGGGCTGCTTCTCCTGGGGACTCTTGCAAAACAGCCAGAATGGATGTCGACACAGCGGGGGCTTTGATTTTACGAGTACCCCAGGTCCTAGAGTTGTGATCTTCCCTGCAGCCAGACAGAGCTGTTCCTCGCAGCCGCGGGGAAGGCAAAGATCCCTGAAGAAGCCACCTGGGCTCCTCTCGCCTCGCCTTCTCCTGGCATTTAGCGCCGCGCAGCCAGGCTGCCCCAAAGGTAAATGAAACCTGTCATGGGTTAGTTGGAGAGGGAGGGTGCTGAGGATGCTCTTCGGAGGTGGCCACCAGCCCAGCTGGTCTGGTCTGGTCTACATCGAACCACAGGTGGTCCCAAGCCTGCAGGCAACCCATCAAGAAGGGCTTGAAGAGGCCAGGGTGCCCCATCTCCTTGCCGTGGGATAGAGACTGGATTCTGCAGATAGGTATTTGCGCTTTCCCTCTCTCTGTGTGACGCAGGGCCATCTTTGCCCGTGCACCAGCTTTGCCTCCCAGCTAAGCCCCACGCTGTTGAAGTCAGAGAGCCAGGTAAAAGACGACTGAGGGGGAATCTTATCAATGCTTATAGATGCTTAAAGGGTGGGTGCCAGGAGGATGGGGCCAGGCTCTTCTCAGTGGTGCCCCGTGACAGGACAAGGGGGAACGGGCACAAACTTGACCATAGGAAGTTCCACCTAAGCACGAGGAGGAACTTCTTTCCTGTGAGGGTGGCAGAGCCCTGGCACAGGCTGCCCAGAGAGGTGGTGGAGTCTCCGTCTCTGGAGACATTCCAAACCCGCCTGGACGCGTTCCTGTGCCACCTGCTGTGGGTGACCCTGCTCTGGCAGGGCGTTGGACTGGATGATCTCCAGAGGTCCCTTCCAACCCCACCATTCTCTGATTCTGTGATTCTGTAAAGCTTTGCTTTGGCTCCTCTCCGGCTGGGGGGAGGCTGGATTCCGGGCTGTTCGCACACCGGGGTCTCACCATGTGCGGGTTCCCGGTGGCTTTGGGGACTCTAAGGCTCTCAGAGGCAGCTGGATGAACCCAGAGCTGCCCGGAGAGCCCTCCTCTAGGCATGGCTGGTGCTGGGACAGGATGCAGGGGCTACCCCCTCCAGGTTTCTCCTGGACACTCAGGGTCCTGCGTGTGTCCTCAGGAAAAGCCCCATTTCCCAGGGCCAGAACAGCCTCTTGTCGACCACATATACATGTGCAGATACGTGTATTTTCAGTCGTCCTCCCTACGCTCTCCTCTTTACAGAGAAAGCTGGCAAAAGCTTCGGAAAGGTACCCCAGAAAGATGAAGGAAAAAAAAAAAGGAAACAGCTATAAAGGCCCAGAACTATATTGTTTTTACACGCTGTGGTGTGGGTTTGGCTGATGGCAGCTGGCTGGCGAAGGAGCACAAGGTTGTGTTTGCTGGGACCAAGGGATTGCTGGGCAAGCTGGTTAGTGAGGCTGGTGGCCAACAGTTAACTGGTGACCCCAGCTTCTTCGTGTTCTCCTGCTAGGGAACAGGCAGAATTGTTATAAATGTTTGATTCCCCCCCCCCCGCCGCCTCCCCGCAGTGTTTGAAGCAAACAGGAAATTACAAAGACTAAAGAGCGCAATAAAGAGTAAAGAAAGCCTAGCAGCTACCTCACCACGCTTGGATTTGTCTACAAATCCAGCTCCAGGTAGGGTGTTGCTTAACCAAAAGCAACCAAACTGCCCCCAAACTGCTAGAAATCAGGGGAGCGGTGTCCCCCCTGGCCCGGGGGCCTGTTGCCTCAGGAGGCGGGGGTGTGAGGGGGACCATCTCCCCTCCAAAGGGTCTACGGGCTGTGTCCGTGCAGGGCTGGAGCCCGGCTGTGCCGGAGCGTCCCCGCCGCGATGAGCTCGTTCCCCCGGCCGTCTGAGGGAGCCGGGGGGCCGCGGAGGCCGCCGCTGCCCGGCCCGGCCGGTGGGTGTCGCCCCTTCCCGCCCGCCCGGCGCCAAGATGGCGGCCGCGCTCCCCGCAGCGGCCTCCCGCGCCGCCCAGCCCGGCGAGGAGGACTCAAGGCCTTGTCACGAAGGGGTAGTCTTAAGCGGGGGGCGGGAAATAACATATATGTGGTAGTTTGAGGTCGTTTTCGGTGTGGTAGGGGAGCAGCTGTCCGCGGGGAGAGCTGCTCCCCTCGGCTTCCCGCCGCTGGCCTGATGGGGGGGGGGGGGGGATGTGGAGGCAGCTGCCTGCTCCTGCCTGTTGGAAGAGCCCGCAGTGTGGCCAGTGCTCTCGGTGAGCCTCCAGCCCATGCTCTTCCTCGGACACCTTCATCCCACCCGGCGGCAAACACAGGCAGGGGCTGCCTCGTCCGGGGCGAAGTACGGCCCCAAACCAAAGCCTTTTTTAAAGGGAAAAAAAAAATAAAGCAGCAAAGAACACGCGCTTGGAGCTGCATGGACCCAGTAGTGGTGAGGAAATTGCTGGCTGGACTCAGAGAGCCAAGGACTGCTGGCTGTGGCTGGGCTGCTGAGGGAATGAGGGTACCCGGAGAGGATATTCCAGGGATAGCTGGAATAGTCCCATAGCTCTTCACCCGTTCGTCCCAGTTACTGCCAAGTTCCTCCAGAGGGATGTGGCCGCGGTCTAACAATAGGCCAGCACGGGTCCTACGTGAATGCTAGAGGGATCTAAGCCTCCTGGTCCTTTCCCGTGGTTGCTCGGTGGCTGGCCTTACCCTGGGATCTGGGAGCAGAGATCCCTCTGCAGGGAGGGAGAGATCGGCAGCGGTGATGGAAGAAGGGTGAGCGAGAGGAAGGCGGGAGCGACCCATGGCAGGAGACATGAGCGCTCTGCCTTCGCTGGGCTGAGAGGAAGCTGCTCATCTCCTTTAGGAGACACGTTGTTATTGCTGCTGATGGGATTGAATCCATTATTTCCTGCTGGTGCCCTCCAGCCCATGGAGAGGAGGTACCCACCCTGGCTGGCACCACACTCACAGCCTGCTTGTCACATACTTGTGCCCAGCACAGGGTCCTCTCCCTCAGACCCACGCTGTGAATGAAGGGTCCCTGGTGTAGGACCCATGATCCCCATCACGCCACCTCCTCTGGGAACCCGCTGTGCCCTGTGTCCCACCTGCTTTGACTTCCAGCCTGGCACCCTAGCTGTAGGCATTCCCTGAGGTTCACTCCTCTAATTGCCAGCTACGTATGTCCCATGGCAGGCTGCTCCTATCCCTGTCAAACCAGCCCTTCCCAGTGGCATCTGAGGAGCCTTCCCATCACCTCCTGTGCTCTGGATCTGCAGACAGCAAACTTGTCTCCAGAATCCCCTGGGGAGAAGACCCTGACCTCAAACTGCTGTTTGCCCACTGCAGAATGACTCGGACCTCAGCCTGGAGCCTTGCAGAGTGGCTCTGTTGAGACTGTGAGATGGAGGAACCAGCTCTTTCCCCTTGGCTACCAGCTGGGCAAGGCTGGATGGGGGCAAAGCCCATGCCTGCACCAGGGAAGACTGTCGCTTGGCTCTGAGCGGGTTGCCATTCCCTGCTGGAAATCCCAGCAGGATTAAGAGTGCTTTGGGAAGCACCTGGAAGACCCACAATGGGGCTGCCTGAGTTCAGTGGGCAACGCAGCCCAGCTGCTACAGGCAACTTGAGAGCTGGTCCCAGGGAACGCCCATGTGGCTGTATAAAGCACTGATTGCATGCCCACAGCTGGAGCTGCACCTTGGGGCTACTGCTCTGCCCCAGTCAGTGCTGAGCTAACCCAGCTGCTTCTCTGCCTGCCTGATCTGGAGGAGCAAACTGCAGGCAGGTGAGAGCTTTCCTTCTCTCTGGAGAGGCACTGCCATGGGAGAATGGTTTGCAGGATCTGCTGGGATCTGCTGGGCGCAGGCTCTGCAAGTGCTGGCTGTAAGTGTGGGGTTTGCAAGGGGCTGGGAGTTTGGGAATAGCAATCCTGGGGCTCAGAGCCCCTGGAGCAGAGTGAAGGACGTGCTGCGGTCCCTGGCTGCTGCTCCAGGTAGGACCTGAGTGCTGGCCCTGGCTCTGCAACCTGTGGGGTAGGGGCTGCAGGCAGTGGTCTGAGGGTGGTCCCCGCTCCCCTGGAATGGGGTGATTAGAGCTCATAGCCCTCTTCATAGCAGGGCATAGTTGGATTTAGGTTGCTTTTGGGAAGAGAAGGGATGGGTCTCCAGCTCAGAAGTGTGTCCCGGCCCTTGTCTGGTAACGGTTGGTGTTTAGTACCTACTCGGGGTGTCTGCTGAGGGCTGTATCTGCTTCTCTTGGTGTGGGCTGGGCAGGTATCTTGTGGGTGCTGGTTGCTCAGGTGTGAGCTGGGCACAGAGCAGGGACACAAGACGGGGGGCTCCTGGTGGTGCAGAGGCCTGAAAAGGGGATGTCTGTCTGTCCTCACAACCCTTGCTCTGTCACGCAGACATGGAAAGAGGAGCAGGCCCTCGGAGCTGCGACTGAGGATGGCATTTGTGGTAGCTGTGAGACCCTGTGCTCCATGTCTCCCGTGTTTGTGGGAGAGGGGCTGAGAGGTGGCTGCTGGGCTGGGGCAGGAAGGGCGTAGGTCTGGCTTGGAGGTGAGCGTACTGTCTCGGAGAGTACAGTAAACATGTGTCGCAGGGACTAAATAGCATGCAACATCACTGCCAGCAGGGAAGGTAAACAGATGACTGTCTTGTGCCATTAAATACGTGGGATCTGGAGAGAGAGAGGTCAGTTTTAGGCTGCTCTTCAGAGAAAGCCTATCTGTCCTTCCCTAACCAGAGATGGTGGTGAGTTTTGAAGCAGCAGTCCTGAAACCACAGCTGGATTTCTAAGCCAAGAGCACTTTGTCCTCAGGAAAGGGAGGCAGTGCCTGAACTCCTGGGAGACAAACAAGCAGCTCCTCTTAAAGGATTTAAGCTCTCCTAACTGGGTCTGCATCCGCAGAGGCTCTGTGTCCTATGGGTTTCTGTTCCAGGCTCTCGGAGGGGTTTGGGGTCTTCTCTCTGGGCTGGTCCTGTCCTGCCAACCGGTGCAGCTGCCTGGTGCTCAGAGCACTGGCATGCTGAGACCCAGCACCCAAACAGGGGAGGCCCACCCCAGCAGGGAAATATATCGGAGTGTGTGTGCTGTAGGGAAAACGTGCTTATTGGGAATGTGCCTGATCGGGGCAGGAGGCCTGGTTTCCATCCAGGCCTTGCTCCTATCCACACCGGGTACATTCATGACTTTCACATAAGAAGTCTCTGGAGGATGCTGTTGTAGAGGCATTAACCCAGGTGCAGTGTGGCCACTTCACAAGGCCTGGAAAGCACTTGTGTCCTCCCAAGAACAGCCCGAAGTTGCTCAGCTTGAGACAAGTGCCTTGGGTGTACGCAGAAGCAAGACTGTCTTGTGGGCTCTGGCAGCAAACGATGCTAGCACAGAGCCGTTGCTGAGGCGAGACCCTGGGCACCTGGGGATGCCTGAAGCAGGCATTAGACTAGCAAGTGCTCTGCATATATTGAGCCCAGCTGGCTTGTCTGGGGAAGACACCGTGTGTCATCAAGGTGTGCCTTCGTGTCTGTGTGGAGAGGCTGTAAGGCTGGCATTGCCCCACTTGGATTGCTTCACTGTGACGCTGCGCACTACGAACTTGCACATGTGCTGCAGCAGGCCTGACATAGGTTTTTTTCGTTTTCCTTTCCCCCTGTGGCACATGTGGATATTTGAGAGCCCTAAGTGGGACTTTCCTGACTTGTGTACCTATAAAACATCTCCTGTAAAGCCTCCTGATGGTTAACTGCACGCCAAGTTTGCAAGTGGTACTGAACAACATCTTGAAGTGGAGCTAGAGACATAGTAATTGAGTTGCTCCTGTTCCTTCAAATGGTGAGCGTGACCAGCTGTTGTTATGTAGTCTCTCTTCCAGTCCTTCTGGGAAATCACACCACGATTATATTTCTGGCTTAAGAAATTTTTTCCCTAATCAGACTGGGCCTCACAAAGAGGTTGCCACTTAGTGGTAATTACTTGCTTTAGAAGCTGAATGTCTCCCGAGGATTGCAAATAGGGGATTATCAAATTAATTAGTTAAACCAAGATGTGCTTTTGTGAAGCCAAGGCCTGCTTTACTTGTGATGTGAAATAAAGGTTTAAATATTATTAAACCGCGTACAACCCCCTCTTGTCTCCCTAATGGGGAGAGAACTAGTTCTTTCTGAAACGGTGGTGTTGGTACAAAGGGCTGCTTACAGCTCAACTTGCTGCAGCACTTGTTGCTTTTATTTGATGAAACCTGCTTTGAGCAAACATCTATCACTGGCCTTACGGCAGCGGCTTGTGCTGAGTAGGGTCTAACGCTGCTTCTTGGTGGTTTCCCATATTTTTATAGGCTGCCAAGGGGAATGGAGTGGGAACCTGTACTTTCAGAGCACAGCTTAATCCACAGGACATATGCATAGCCATGTGCGTGGACACGGGAGCTGGCAGAGAGCCCTGGTCTGGTGATGAGGAGATGCCTGGATGTAAATTCAGAGGCATTGACTGATCAGTGGGTTAGCAGGGGCTGGAGGTCCTGGAGTACTGCTCTGCCACAGCCCGCTCCTGGGCTCTGCTTTCCTTCTGAAGCCCCTATGGACATAGTAAGTTCCCTATGCTGTGCTGAGGACTACACCAGCAATTATGCTAAGCTAACATGGAGTGTGTGGGGGTGTTTTCCTCGGAGCTTTTGGCTGCTGTAGTGCAATCGTCTAGCTCGCATGCATATTGCACAACTTCCCCTAGGTCAGAAGATGTCCTTATCTGGCATCTAAAACATCTGTCCTGTGTTTCTTCCAGCACAGCTGAGTCCTATTGGTAAAAGTATTGAGCTTTCCCGGATTTGCAGAACTCTGCTAGCAGTGGCTCAAAGGCAGAGGTCCCTTGTCTGCCTCCTACCTCTGCCTGTGCTCTTTGCTAGCTCTTACAGGGCTCTAGGTTGTGGTACTGCTTCAGCAGGCACTCGAGAAATACTGCTGCTCCAGAAACCAGATCCAACAAAGGGGAAGCAGGGGAGGGTAAGAGACGTGGGTCTGAAGTTATGACCCCTCAAGTTTTCAGAATGGTTGATGTACTGACCCCTCTCCCACCCACTCCTCTTTCAACTCTGGAGAGGCCCCACAACCTTCAAAGTTCGGCTCATCCTTCCTGATGTCAACGTTTGCTGCCTTTTGCCATGCTTTTACCTCTGGGACAGGTTGTGCTTAGCAATATTCAGCTGCTTTTGCAGCTGGGTACCAAAGCGGTTCCTTGAGGGTAAAATTGCCCATCGGTGCATGCAAAGGACCTGGGTCTGCTGGATGAGAAGCTGGAGCACCCGGATCTCTGCCGGCAGCGCTGGATGACAGCAGCCTTTTGCGCTGGCTTCAGCAATTAAACCAACCCAGAGGAAAGCGCAGACCTCGCGCGAGAGCGAGGAGCTGCTCCTGCGAGGAGACAGTGCAAGACTGTGTGGGGAAACAAGGGCAGCATTGTTGTCAGCCTCTGTCAAGAGGGGCTTTTTAACACCCACTGAAGTGCTGGCTACAGCTGTCTCCCATGTGCTTGTGAGGGAAATGGATCTACAATGCGGGAGAGGAGGGAAAGGCTGCTTTGCAATTAAAAAAAAAAAAAAGGAAAAAAAAAAAAAAGCTATATTAGGATCCAGCCATGAGTAAACAGCAGTGTGATGTTCCCCTTAGTGCAGTGCCACGGCACAGGAAATCACGTCACTGCTTCTGACTGGGATGGGGGTGAGCTGAACTCGGGATCTCCAGCCTGGAAATCCTTGATGGGGGAAGGTGCTCCTGAGCTTTGTGCACTGCGTTGAAAAGGGAGGAGGCATGAGGTTGGGCTCTAAGCTGCCCTTGTGTTTGACAACCCGTTCCCCCTTGCTTCTGTAAATGTCTACCTACAGCCCTCGACTTTCCTGCGTTGTCCTGTGTGGCTTGGGAACTTGCAGAGAGCTTTCAATTGTCATGTCCACAACCGAGCTGGCTGCTGTGCTGCAAAAAGTGTGTGGTAACGGTTATATAGTTTGAGTAGGACCTGGATAGAGAGTGTTGGTTGAATGGTCTAGGGAGCACCTGGCTCTGTCCCCAGTCACAGAGGTGGAAAATGGGATAGGAACCAGATATGGGCTCTGTGTGCTTACATGGTACCCTCCTCGTCGGTTCATGGGGTTCTGCAAACTCCTACACCAGCGCCTGAAAGTGCCGCTTTTCTCTTTCTGGCCCTCAAAGAGCAGGAATTAGGTGGCTTGACAGTGTTTTATCTGACGACTCAGAGCTAAAGGAGGAGGCAACCTTGTGCTCCCAGGCCTGCACATGCCACCCGAAGGGATGAGGAAAGCTGAAAGCTGCTCTCGTCCTGGAGCTGCTGCCAGAGGTCTGGGTGCGGGAGACCTGACTGGTTCAGTAACAGTGTGACAGCAGGTTCTCAGCTCTGTCCCCTTCATCTTCATGGGCTCTTGCATTGCCCCTGCCCCACCTGGGTCTGCATTGCCCTTTGTGCCTGGGGAGCACACATTTCAGTTCCAAAAAGTGAGGTAGCTCCTGGCTTGTGCAAGAGCCTGTGGGGCCCCTTCCAGCCCCGCAGCAGACTCTCAAATGGGCTGTATGCAACTGGTCAGGGCTTTGGCCTGCTGCTGGAGTAGCCCTGAAGAGCCCAATCTCAGTACCCAGGGTGCCTGGAGGCTTTAGATCTCTACTCAGAGGCTGGTCCCTTGCAGAGACCTGTTTGCTGAATAAAAATAGCTGCGTGTGAGGAGTTGGGTTAGCCCTGGGCAGCTGTTGCTTCCTGAAAGGGCACCTGCACGTATTGCTGAAGTTGAAGAAATCACAAGGAGACTTCCATAAAACACCTGGGCATGAGAGGCATGGTGGATCTCTTCTAACTCCTTTTGCTCTGCGGCAGGGGCCGAGCCGCCAACAGAAATAGCTCAGCACCTCTGATAGCATGAGGCTTGTTGCAGCCAGCTGCGTGCCATGCGTGCGCTGGAGGGACACTGCTCTCTGTGCTCCCTTTCTCAGAGCAGCGTCAGTCCGTAGGGAGACTCCCAGTACCCACAGGAGGATGTTGCAAAGGTGTGGCCACGTCTGTGGGCTTTGAGATGTGTTTGGGGAATAGATGAAGGGCAAAGCTACTTTGCAAACATAGCCTTGTGCGGACGGTGAAATCTGTGGCTGGAGGCTCTGCTGGGGAAGTATGCCAGGTTCCTCATCCCCCTGCTATGAATATGAGGGGGAAAGAAAGGCTCTCCTGCATCCACAGACAAGATCACAAATTCTTTCAGTTGCTGCGGATGACAACAACTAGGTTCTGCCTCTGCTGGATTGTTAATACCCTATGCATTGGCAGGGATGCTCTGCTTCACCTGTCTTGGGATTATTAACTGACACGGGCTGGAGGTTCTCACTGCTGTGGTGCACTATGGGCAGCTGGTGTATTGAATGGTTGGCTTTGGGACTGCTCGAACCCTTGTTTGCTGGTTATGTCTGAAAACATGCCATGAAGCCGTCGGATGCAATGGGTTTTAGGGCCAACTGTTGGCAGCCCTGTCAGTCCTGCCTGGGAGAGAAGTATCTGAAGGTGTTCTTGAGCTGGACCAGCCCACGTGAGCTCTGTTGCTGGCCCTGTGGAGCAGGACTTGGGAAGGCTGCGGGGAAGGCTTGAGCCAAGGCGGCAGGTGTGTTTGGTAGCAGTCTCTCCAGTTTCAGCCCTGTGCTCCTCTACTGCACCTGCCCTTACAGTGGACATCTTTCCTCCTGCTGTGGGTCCCCAGGTCCTGCCTGAGTCACCTTTCCTCTTGGGATGGATTTGTGTTACCTCTCCCAGAAGGGGGGACAGCAGCCAGGTACCAGCACCATGGCCTCCTTGATGGAGTGTCAGTCCCCACCGAGACTGCTGAGACCTGCTCGGCCAAGGCTGGGGAGGCAGCTCCCAGTCCCAAGCCCTGCTGTGAGGCCCTGCACCCTGTGTCCAGGGCTCCAGAGCTTCGCCTGTGTGTCGCTTCCTGCCCCGCTTCCCGTTAGACAAAGCCTTTGTGTGTCAGCAGATCCTGGGATGCCCTGCGGCACCTGCCTCTCCCCTCCCTCTCTGCCTCTGTGGCTCTGCCCTTTCCCGTTGTCACTTCTGTAGGCTGCTGCCTGCCTGTTAGGTGACCTTCCCCACTGCTTCCACTGCTCGGGCAGTATTTTGGCCCCTGGCCATTTTAAACAATTAATGGAGGGGTGGAGAAACTTGCCATGTTAAATTACTTCCTCCTTTGGGAGGGGGTGAGGTCTCCACATCTCTCGCCTGATACCAATGCAGTTTGTTGCTGTTGCCTGAAGCGGTCACTGCCTCTCTGTTTTCCTTCTAGAAGTTAGAAAAACAAGCTCTTCAGAGCACTCTTCTTGTATTTCTCGGCGTTTTGCTTAACCTGCAGCGCTGCCTCAGGATCTCACAGAGCGGAGGAACGAAAAGTTAGAGAAAAGCAAGCAAAGAGGAGGCGAGGGGAAGATTTTGCTGGAAACCTCTTTGGGAAGCTGGAGATCTTCTCAGGATGCCTGCCGTGGGCTTGTTCTGCTCTAGCAGCTATTCACATCTTCCCGGGTGAAGGCAGCTCCCTGCCACGGGGCATCCGCATTAAGCAGGTCTGTGCGGAGGGCCAGGCGTGCTCTGAGGGATGCAGATAGCAGCGATGCCGTAACAAGCAGCCTGCGAGTGTTGCTGGCTCTGCCTGTGTCCATAAGGTCCCTGCAGGGCTGGGGAACGCGGCGCCCTGCGCTCGCTATGCCCCTCCGCCGTCTAGCGCTGGAGTTGGCTGTCAGAGAAACCTTCGAGGTCCCCTGCTCAGCCCCGGTAGTGTCATGAGTTAGATTAGTTGGAGCTGTGCTGGGGGCGGTGAGGGCTTGGATTACAGTCCAGAACTCAAAGTGCTTCGGTGGTTCACGTCGGAGGGGAGAGGAGACGCCCCGTCGCACACATGGAGGAAAAAGAGAAAAAACGCTGCACTTGGAAGTGAGGGGGAATAAAGGAGGCCGGGAACATGGTAAGGAAATCTCTGCAAAGGGCTCTTGCCCTGGGCACGAGCAAGGCTGTGCGGGATGGAGCTGCTATCAGGGCAGCCTGTCTGGAGCCAGCGCACGGCGCTAATGCCGGGAGTGGGAAATGGCTCTTCTGGCACTTCCCGTTACACGGATGGCACGCTGTACCCTGCGGTGCCAGCCCCAGATGGTGGCTGCAGGGACACAGGGCTCTTGTTGGCACTGGTCCCCCATGGGGTGCCTGTTGGGGTGCAGCCCCAGAGTGAGGGGCTGGTCAGGCAGGGCCCTGCCTTTCGGGCTGCCTGGATGCTGGGCTCTCCTCCTGCCTCATTATTTGCCAGTCCTGCTCCAGGGCTGTGGGCAGTGCCCCCTTGCAGAGCCTGGGGAAAGGGAGAGTGTCAGCTTCATTTCTCCTGCCCAAGGTGGGCAACCAGGGGTTCAGAGAAACCCCTGGAGCTGGACAGGGATCCCTCCCTTTCGGTGTCAAGTTCTGCATGTGGGGATCCTTGTTTTGGGAGGGGAGAGCGTGGGGAGCCCAGCCCAGGAGAGCACCCAGTCTCCGTGGGAGCGGCTGCAGGGCAGTCCCCTGCCCAGCCACACTGGCGCTGCCCTGCAAACAGAGGTGCTTGGCCTTGGGGTGGCAGAGGCTGGAGGCATCGCCAGCCCTGTGGTGAGATCCTGCTGAGCACCAGTCTGGCTTCTGATGGTTTGTTCCTGGGCTCAGGATGGGATCTGGGTGCCCAGCAGCCCTAAATCTCCTGGATGTGTCTGGCTGTGCTGGGAATAAATCACAGGCTGCTTCTCCACAGCAGAGGGAACAAAGTCCACAAGGGGGACAAGCAGCTTGCATTTCTGTTGTGCCTGGCACTGCCTTTTTTTTTTTTTTCTTAAAAGTTCAGCTTCTGGGCTTACAGAAACTCATCTTTCATTGAAGGAGGAGTTGCCCAACTTTCGGCTTCTTCAACCTGAGCTAAGCTGATGGACCCATGTCTCTTCCCTTTGCCACCCTCCAGCTCCTCTGCCAAGGACCCTGTGGCTCTCTGTGCCCTCATATGCCTATGTCAGAGCGGCGATGGCCTCTCCTCTCCTAGCCTGCTGTGAAGGCCTGCGCTTCTTCCACTTCTCCGCTCCAGTCAGGAGGCCTCTTTTCCCTCACCCCACGCCTAGTGTGTTCCCAGCAATTTTTGGTCTCTACTCGTTATGGTATGAAGTTGAAATCAAAGGAGAACACTGTTTGGGGCTGTGCAAGGGTGGGTGCCATCCCTTGCAGTCCCATGGGCTGCATTTTGCCATGGGAGCTGGAGCAGGGCTGGCAAAGCTCTGCTCCGGTAGGCCTGAGGCAGCGACTGGCCGCTGCTACTCTGCTCCTGCAAACTGGAGGTGACGTTCGGATTCCCAGGTGCTTCAACCCCAGTTCAGGTCTTTCACCTTGTTCTAGTGTGTGATGCCAAAGCTTTCTGAAGCAGGGGCCTTGCGCAGTGCAGTGCCATGGCCAGGCCAGGTGCCATGGTGGGTTGTGGGCATGCAGGGACCGTGCATCACTGCTGAGGAGGGATCGTGTGCCTCTTGGGTGCTGAGTTCAGGCTTGGCAGCTGCAAGGAACAGGAACCAGAGGCCAAGCTGCCACAGACCTGGCAATGGGTGTTCGCCACACTGTGGTCACCTGTGCTCCGTGGCAGGTGTCTGTTCTCAGTGCTGTGGTAGACCAGTCTGCAGTTCGGGAGGCGTGATCTGTGAGCAGCTGAGTTGTGACCGTAGCTCTAAGCTGTTCAAACAGTTGACTGTTTGGTGTCCTGGTGAATCAACCAAACCCTGCAGGCAAAAGATTTGGATCTAAGTGAATGTGGGTCAGTCTGTTGGCCTGCCCGAGGCTTCCCCATAGCCTCTGGCAGTTTGCAGGACTCTTAGAGGCTTGGCTCCTGATGGGAGTCGCACCATGCTGGTGCAATTGCTGGCTGCCCTCTTCTGTGTGAGGCAGGTGATTCTTCTTCACGGGATGTCTGCTGTGCTTTAGTGTTAGGGATGCTGTGGTACATATGGGTACATAGGGTGCTTGCAGCTGGGGGATGCCTGAAGCACCATGTGTGTAAGATAACTTGGGCCAAAGTAGCGCACTTCCACTAGAACTGACTCTTGCAGCTGTGAAAACCCTGTTGTGCGAGCAAGGCAGGAGCCTGGCTGGGCTCTCTCAACTCTGCTTGTCCCGTTGTGGCTTTTGTGGCTGGGGATCTGCCCTTCTTCCCTGGTAGGGACTTCTCATGGGAGAGGGAGCAGGCTTCACCTGCCTGGTGCCTGTTGCTGGATGGGGCACAGGAGATGGTCAGGGCATGTGGCCAGACCACAGAGTGCCCCACTTGAGGAACAGTTTTCACCCAAGCAGGTTCAAAACCCTGTGCTCTTGGGTGGGTTGGCTGGAGGCAAAGTGAGCAATAGCCCCACTCCTCCACCACACGGTGTGGGGGCCTGGTTCCCAGGCTCTGTCCCCAGGCTGCGAGGGACAACTTCCTCTCTGGGAAGTTGCTCAAACCGCAGCGGCTGGCCAGGGAGCCCAGGGCTGCTTTTCCATCCTTGCTGGGGTGATTGCTGCTGCTCTTCAATGGTAGCTGGGGCACTGTGGACCCAGCAAATGAGTTCAGTGAGGCTCCTGCAGCTGTGCACCTTGGTCTTGCCTGGGCTACTCTTCTCACATGGTGGCATGCTCCCGGTCTCTAGCCATCAGGCAGACATGTAAAGCAGGACCTGTGTGTATCACAAGATGTGCAAAGGCTGGTGTCTTCCTGCAGAGAAGTTCAGGTGGCATCTCTGTGCTGGCAGGAGAGAGGATGGGTTTCAGCAGAAAATATAGTCTTTCTTTTATCCTCTGGTTATGTCTTCTCCTGGGGTGGGAAGGAAATGAGTCTGGGAATCACAATGAGCTTTAAACATTGGGGATCTTCTTTCTTTATTTCTGTGCCAAAGCCATGAGCAAGACTTTGGAACACAGACAAAGCCCAGAGATGTAATCCTGAGCACATGGAAGCAGTTTGAAAGCATCTTCTCTGGGGTAACAAGGATGACAATTTGTGCTTAATGCCCTGCTTCTTTCCAAGAATTCTGGGCAGGTGAACACGCTGTTCATTGTAGCAATGAAAATAATGGTTAAATGCAGGTGACAGGCCAGCTGCATCCTTGTGTCTCTGCCCAGCGATCACCGAATGTGTTCTAGTACCAGGTGGGAATGCAAGAAAGCAAGTGTTTCTGGTGAGACATGGCAGGTGTCCAAGGAAGAGCGTGTGCTGAGTGTCAGTGCTTATTTTCCAAAAATCATCATCCTGCAGCATAACCACCTCTGGCCATGCCGCTGGCCATCACACCTTGCTCAGTGCACCTTCCTCCTCGGCAGAAAGCTGGTGGAAGAGATCACAACGTGAGAGCCTTGTGAGCATCTTGCTGCTGGTCACTTCAGAAAAGATGGCCAGCCGGCATGTCTGTTCCTAAATACCAGAGCACAGTCATGGCCTCTCAGCTCCTAGAGCCTAATCTTCTAGCTTCACCTCAAACATAACCCTTTCTGCGACAGAGCTGTGCAAAACTGAACCGCCCTACAGACTGTGGGCAAAGCGTAAACCTGGGCATTGGTGCTGAGTGAGGGTGGAAGTCATGGACACAGGGACTACAGGCCCCTTTAGTACTAAAGTACTGAAAGATCTCTGTTAAAATAGTCAAGGTGTCTTCTGCAGAAGCTATAGACTCAACCCACCTGTGGGGACTCAACATATCCGAGCACCTTTTGTTCCTATTCCTGGCTCTCTATCCGTGAAGGAACCCCCTGTTCCTGTCCTGCAGAGCTCAATGTAGCCAAGGTCTGAAAAAGCAGGTAGTAGCACCAATATGAGATATGGTGCTGACCGAAGAGCAATAACAAGCAAGGATAGCCTGCTAGGGTAAGCTGCCCGCTTCTGGTGGTGGGATGCTCTGTGCCATGCTTTCTAACCACTCATGATACCTGGCTTTCAACTCGGAGAAGTCAATGGACGTGCCCTTGTTGACTCTGAAGGTTTGACCATACTAATATCTTTCTGCTGCATGGAGTGCCTCAACTCTGTTGGCTGGCCTAGTCTTTCATTAAAAAACGAACAAAAAAAAACGAAACAGGAGCATTCTTGTGTTAACGTGCTCCTGGCTGCTTTCATGCGTGTCCCATTTGTTGCATCACCGGATACCAAGGTGAAACTTCCAAGATCAAAGCAGCACAGAATGAATCTGAAAGTCTTTCTTTTTGCTCAAATTTACCATCCTGCCATCAGTCTGGGATGCCCAGGATGAACCACTACTCCAGCAACGGGGACCAGAGGAAGACTTGCATGAAGACTCCTGCACATGGGTGGAGGTGAAGGGGCCTTATGGACACCTTAAGGTCCATGGGGCCTTATGGTCACCCCCAATGGGATGTGATGCTGTGGCTGGATGGTGGTTTGCATGGTGCAGGGAAGAAAAGCTGTAGGAGTTCTGGTGATCTGAGCTAGGTGTCCACCTTGAGCTTTGCAGCCTGCGTTAGGTGTGGCAGTGTTCACAGGAGATGGAGTTACGAGGCTTCCTGAGCAGGTTCCATCAGGAGGATACCTGCCCTGAGGCTGCTTGTCAAATCTCAGTGACTCCCAAGAAAAACCTAGCACTGCTGAGCCTCCAACATGGTTAAAGGATGTGGATTATTTGCTGTCTGTTGTCATCTTTCTGAATACATTTACCTTTTGAACAAGGTCTTTCTCATATGCTCGGGAGGCTGGTATGCAGACCCGTTAATGGATCAAGGGGAAAAATGCCTGTGGATGTATTCTCCTTTGTGTTTGGGCTTATAACCACCCACGTTTTGGCATATATCCCTTCTGTGCACAAAGATGTCTTTTAGAAATCGCTAGTTAAATCTCCACCCTCCTTTGATATGTATGGAAATAATGGGACATGTGAGACTGTTTTCTGTTTGGAAAAAAAAAAAATCTATAAAGGGAGTAGCTTTAAAAGCCTGTGTTTACTCCTTTCTAACTCACGAGTTTAGTAAAAGTAATGCCCTGAATTTATGACTGATTTACTTAGCTTTCCGGGAGGCATGCATTTAGTGCTGTATCTGAATATAGGGGAAATGTTTTCATCTGACTATAAGTCCCAGACTTGGCTGCTCCAGGCTGGGAGAGCCTGAGCACATGTTCCCCAGTGAGCTTGGAGAGTCTTGAAGCAAATCTGGGTCCCTCTGACCAGGAGCATTTCTCCCTGCTGGGCACAGACCGACACTTCTTGTGGTGGCCCAGGGCTGAGCTGGCATAGCCACGGCCATCTCTAGGGTGCCTGCTCTGTCCTTCTGGCTGATCCTTTCTCAGAGGTGGCGTCTAATTGTTTTCTCTTTGAGAAATATGTGATATGAGCTGCTTTCTCATATCACAGAACCACGCAATGATAGGGGTTGGAAGGGACCTCTGGAGATCATCCAGTCCAACCTCCTGCCAGAGCAGGGTCATCCACAGCAGGTGGCACAGGGACACGTCCAGGTGGGTTTGGAATGTCTCCAGAGACGGAGACTCCACCACCTCTCTGGGCAGCCTGTGCCAGGGCTCTGCCACCCTCACAGGAAAGAAGTTCCTCCTCGTGTTTTAGGTGGAACTTCCTATGTTCAAGTTTGTGCCTGTTCCCCCTTGTCCTGTCGCGGGGCACCACTGAGAAGAGCCTGGCCCCATCCTCCTGACACCCATCCTTTAAGTATTTATAAGCATTGATAGGATCCCCCCTCAGTCATCTTTTTTCCAGACTGAAAATATGCAAATCCCTCAGCCTTTCTTCATCAGAGAGATGTTCCAGTCCCCTCATCATCTTGGTAGCCCTGTATCAAAGGTGTGCAGGGATGTGCTACTTCAAGGAAGGTCCTTGTGCACTTACTGTTTTCTTATGCGATTGGCTGGCCCCTCCTGGAATTGCTACACGGCTTCAGAGTGTTTTCTGTTCCCTGTTGATGTTGCAGGACTTGTATTTCATGAGCATGTGGGAATATGGAGTGCTTAAGGCCAAAAGGAACTATGGCTCGTCTGTTATGGGACACTGGGACCACACAGTGTTAGCTAGCTCCCACATGAAGTCTGGGAGCTCTTTTTTTTTTTTTTTTTTTTTAACTAAAACATGATCTTTTCTTTGCAGTGTCCATGCTCAATTATGGAAGTTGCAAGAGATAGCAAGCCCCCCAGTTGCCTCGGGGGTCTGTCCAGCAGCTAGTGCACCTTCCAGAGGATGTGGTGGGATCTGAATGGGAT
Source organism: Rissa tridactyla (assembly GCF_028500815.1). Lineage (NCBI taxonomy): Eukaryota > Metazoa > Chordata > Aves > Charadriiformes > Laridae > Rissa > Rissa tridactyla. Next base: position 72,776,147 of record NC_071469.1, on the reverse strand, counting down.
CCAGCCACAGTCTCGAGCTCAGGACGCGTGCAAAGCTGGCCCATAAGTAATAGTCTAAATGCTGACCCTGTGAAGATTGTTTCTGGCACTCGTCAGCTGTCCTGCTGAAGGATTATCATTTTCTCTTTGAGCACAGGAGGCTGCCCATCTGTTGTAAGATGCCCCCAGATGGGTGTCTGAACACAAGGTGTTGGCTATGGCCTCGTGCCTTGGACTAAAAGGTGTTAAAATGAGCTGACCTGCTTGGCTAAGAACTTACTCAGGGTATTTTATAGCTGGCTGGTAGAAACAAATCTTTCATCTGCCTAGAGCGCCCCATTATTCGTTAGCGTTAGGCACAAACGGTACAAGATGCTGTTGCTCAGGCATCCATCTGGCAAACCAACCTGAAGTTGAGAGTGGAGCAAATACTGTAACTAATAAGATGAATGAGCTCAAGCAATTCTCTTGGGTAGCAGAGAGAAAGGTTATTTTTTTTTTTTTTTTTTAGTGCATTTCCTAGAAGAGCCCTGTAAAGAAAGGGAGGCTGCTGCAACATCCCAGGACTTGTCTTGTGTAGAAGTGGCCGGGAAAACTCTTGGCTCGCTCTGTGATATCTGATGGGATTTAGCAAGCTTTGTCTGAGCCTGTTGTAGGAAAATGACACTTTGAATGTGGAGATCCCTGGCTGGACCATGGCAAATGGTGCTGTGGCCAGGTTGTTGGTGCACAAGCGAGGGCAGCCCATGGAATCTGGTGGTGGGAGTGAAGAGGGGGGCAGCTCTGCCCCGCAGGGTGTCAAGGAGGCGTGGAGGGGTATGTGGCTAACGCCGGGCAACGAAACCACAGCTGCCATGTGCTCACGCTCTTCCAGCATGAGTGTGTTGCTGCAAAGGGTGTTTTTAAAAGTACCCAAAGCTTCGCATCACACCGAGTACAGCTTTGTTAATTAATTGCGTGGCTAGATCTATGCCAGTGATGTTTTTTTAAAAAATCTGTGCTTAGACAGTTATTTCAGATTAAGGACTTAATCCCTTGATTAAACTAAACCAAAATAAGCTGGTCTCCAGCTGTAGGATGCTGTTTTATACACAGCTCTTCTCATCTCCTTGCAGGCCCTCATTTCAGATGGAACATGTCTGTTTAAGGACAGAGCTTTTGTTCGTTCTCTCACATGCCCTTTAAACACCTATATCATCTCCCTGATCTGTTGCTAATAGAAAGTAACAGGCCTTTGGCAGCAGGGCTCATTCCTTGCTCCGGATAAGACCTACCTTCTGCTCGGTTCATTGAGAGCTCAGTTATGAGCGGGACACATCCCTGCATGGTAAGGCTTATCTCCATTCCCCAGTTCTGCTCCCCTCTGGCTATAAGAGGACTTTCTTGGATTGTGGGTCAGTGTTTCATCGCCAGTTTGGCCTCTCTAATCTGTTCAGCAGTTGTCAGCAGCTTTTCTGATGTGCTGGGTGTTGCACAGGCAAAGGAGAGAGCCACAAGCCCTGCTCCAGAGAACCTGCAGTATGAAAACCTAAAGGAAAGGGTAGAGAGGCATAAAGTGAATACAGAGCTCTGGTGGGAAGAGGTGCTGGACTGCTGTGTCCGTATAGACATGATGCCATTTCCTTCGGGGAGCAGCGCTTGGTCAGGCGATGGTCGAAAAGCAGAGACCTTGCTGTGCAAGATGCTGCGTGTGGCTGGCTTCCCTTGGGGGCAGGTGTAAGTGGAGGGCTGGTGAAGGGCCTGCTTCTCCAGGTGCACAGGCTTTCCTCTCTGAAGGACCGCACCAGGATATCATAGAAGCATAGAATGGTTTGGATTGGGAGGGACCTTGAAGATCACCTAGTTCCAACCCCCCTGCCCTGGGCAGGGACACCTCCCACTAGACCAAGTTGCTCCAAGCCCCGTCCAGCCTGGCCTTGAACACCTCCAGGGATGGAGCAGCCACGATATGTCTTTGGCAAGGATGAATATTGGGGTTTGGGTACGTTAAGAGGAGGTTTGCTTCTTGTGTCGCTGTATCAGACCCACGTAAACATCCTGCTGGGCTGCAGGGCTCTCGGGCAGGGGAGCTCAGGTGGTCATGACCTTGCTGGTCATGTTGCCATATGCTAATGTTTGGCCACCTGAACTGTGGTACAGAGCCAGGGATGTACCTGTACCGGGTTGCCTCTGCTCTCTACTGTTCCCTGCCTTCTGCTCCACCATAAGGACAGCATCGATATAGCTGTGCACTAGCTCGAGGCTTGCAGGAGGTCATGCTTTGCTTTCAAAGCAATCTAGGATGTCCCCCTTGAGTGAAAACAAACAACCCCTGGGCAGGCGGGGTGATCGCCCAGCTTTGGGCCTGCCTTTCCCAGGCTGAGCATGCCCAGACCTACAGCATGCGCAGAAGCAGGACCTCAGAGCTGAAAAGCAAATACATCATTTTTTCCCTTTGTTTAATTAAATGAGAGATCATGAGTTAATCGCTTCCAAGCGCTTGTTTTCCTGCAGTGCCTGGAATGATAATCCCGCGCACTGCCCAGTAGGAGCTGCTTTGGCTGCCGCAGCCGCGTCAACCCGGAGAAGGGCCGGGAGAACAGAGGGAGGCATCTGGAAATGATTCTCCGAGCTCCGTCTGCGGAGCACCACTCCCTGCAAGGCTGTAGGAGCTGGTTTATCCACAGGCTGTGGAGCCGTCCTGCCTGCCCCGGCGGCAGGGGAGCCAAGTTGGGCTATGCTGTGCCCTTCACAAGGGATCCCATAGTGGCACGCAGAAAGCAGCTCACTTTTGGAGGTACAGCCTGCGGGTGAAGCCGGCCTGGGTGAGGCTGTAAACACTTTCCTCCCAAGTGGAACTGGGTGCTGTGCTTTTCTCCCTGGAAAGCCTAAAACAATAGCCCAAAGAGCAGGTAGAGCTGTTCCTGGTTATCTCACAGGAAGGTGGGGTAATTACAGCAGTGTGAGTGCCTACCTCTGTAGCTGCACCACTTAATAGTACATTATTTTAGTGAAAACATCCAGAGGCAGGCAGGGTGCCGAAGGCAGGCGCCCTCCTCCCTGCCTCCCCCTGCGCCTCAGAGGGAGCAGCGGAGGGGGGGAGCTGGCACTTGCTCTGGGAAGATTTTTCTCCCTTGAACTCATTGCCGCTGTGATTAGAGCGGCTCAGGAAATGGGGCTGGGAGGGTTCTCCTCCCTGCAGAAATGGAGTGGGAAATCTCAAATTTTGTCAGAAAAACAAGCCTTGTTTTTAGCCAAAGACCTTTTTGAATGGAGAAACGTCTCGTTTTTTAAAGGCAAAGCGGCCTGGTTTTCCACTTTGTGTCAGAGAGTGGAAAGGCTTCATGGAAAGCCCAGAGGTCTGTTTTTACTGGAAATGAGGTTTCTCACGTCAGCTGAGAGCTGAGCAGCCCCAGCCAAGCGGCGCAGCACGGCAGCCTTTGCTGGCGGAGGGACCGGCAAAACCCAGCCCTGCTCAGTGCCTGCTGCATGCTCCTTTTCCCCCAGTCCCCATACTGGCCAGGGGCCACGGGCAGGCGCGGCGCTGCCATGCTTGGAGCTCTGCCTCTTCCCAGTTTCACTGTTCTTTCGACTTTCCAGTTGTGGGGTGTGGGAGGGTTGGGTCATCTCTCCTCCCCTCACCTTGGCAGAGTCTGCTCTCCCCTGTTCTGCCTTCACACTGTCCGTCAGTACCTGGGCAAGAAAATGGGAGTGTGCAGGACGTGGCCAGGCTCCGGGCAGCCAGCAGAAGGAGGGGAAAGTTGCGGGAGCTCCTGGCAAAGCCTCCCTGTTGAGCGGGAGCCGAGACGCTTGGTGACTCAGAGCTGGGCGTACCACGGGCACCGCTTGCTGTGCTCGCAGCCTCTCAGGCTCTGCTCCACCACCCAGCAACGCTCCTTGCTCTGCCAAGCCGTGGCAAGCGCTGGATTTAACTGGGGCACGTTGGGATATGTAGTTTCATTCTTTGGCTGCTCAGATGGGGGTCCAGGTTTCTCGGAGCAGAGCTGCAAATCCTTTAGCTAAATTCCTGCTGCAAGATGAATCCTCAGTGTGTTACGTGGGCCAGTCCGGCCCGCTAGAAAGGAGCGTTGTCTGTCGTAAGTCATGGGTTTAGTCGGTTAGTCTGGCCTCACCGTACTGATGGTTTTTAGGAGTCTTCAGACAGCATCTGGGCTGTCAGCAGGGAAGATCTGTGCCTCTTCATGTTCTCCTTGACCAAGACTCAGTGTTTTGTAGACAAAATTCTTGAGCAAGGCACTGACTTCTTAGCAAGGTGCTTGTGTGAGTTGTAGGGAAAATGCTGATGGGGCTTTGTGGGCCCAGGTGGGTCCAGCAGCATTGCAGCCCTTCCCTGCACCGACTTGCGTTGTCCTGAGCCACTTGGGTTGCTGTCCCAGGCACTTGTTGGGAGAGCGCAGGTGTTCTGACGCTGTGCAAGGTGCGCACCCCTAGGGATCTTCTCTCTGCTCCCAGGGCAGGCTGACTTCCTGTTCTCCAAACCCATAGGAGGCTCTTCAGGGTTCAGACGTAATTGTTGAGCAGCAGGTCCCAAAGAGGAAGAAGTCGAGTCCTGAGTCAGAAAGAAATGTAGCATGGCAGGAGTTCCCAGTGGCTGGAGCTGCTATGTAGTTCTCTCTGTGCCCACAAAGTTCAGGCAGAAAATTCAATCAGTGCACCTAGAAAAGCCCAAGAAGCTCCTGGTTACTCCAGATGCCTCTGGGCAGGCTCCTCTCCTGTCCTGCAGCAGCTGCTTGCACCAGAAGAGACAGATGTGTCCCCTGAGCAGGGTTGTAACTGATCCCGGGCTCCTCTTCCTGCTGCCTGCTTGTTAGATCTGGCTTGGAGCTTCTGCCCTGGCACTTGTAACCTCATCTGTCCCTGACTCCTGGTTCTTGCTGCAGTTTGTGATGGGGAGAGGGGCTCTCAGGGCTGAGCAGCAGAGCTTTGCCACAGCAATCTTTATCTCTGTTCATTTCACAGCATCTGTGTCTCCCATTATATTGGAGGGGGGCACCCCGCTCATTTCTGTCCCCATTCAGACCTAAGTCTCTGCCAGTTGTGAAGCCCTCCTGGGCTCTCCCTTCTCCCTAGCCCTCCTGGCTGGCACCATGCTGGGTTGTTCCCATCACACGGCTCTGCCCACAGAGCCCAGCCTGTCCCCGTGCGCCTCTTCCCTCGCTGTGATCCAGCCCCTGCACTGGCAGCCGGCTCCCAGCTGAGGAGCAGTGAAAGCCGGTATGGCCGGACGTGACCTTAACCTGGGCTTTATTTAGCGGCTTGATTTATAGAGGAGTTATTTTAAAAGCGTGTTTCTCTTTCGGGAGGTGTGGTGAGCGTCTGGTGAAGTGGTGGCAGTGAGCTGGAGTTCATAGGTCCTCCCGTGCTATTGACAAAGAAGCATTTGAGTCCCAAGACACATTTTGCTTGGGCAGACGCTCTCTGGCTTGGTTGGAAAGCGCTCCTGTTTGCCTTTGTGCTGGGTGGCTGAAAAGGAGCAAGTGTTCAGGACCTTTCCTGTGAGGGGGATGTGGCAATACTGTTGGAGGCAGGGAAGCCTGAGACTTGCAGGAGGAGGAATGACTCCCCTGAAAGCAAAGCGTGACCTCCTGCAAGCCTCGAGCTAGTGCACAGCTATATCGATGCTGTCCTTATGGTGGAGCAAAAGGCAGGGACTCCCTGGAGGGGAATTTCTCCAGGAGGCTTCTGTGCTGGGCTCTGCCAGCTCTCGGGAGCTGCTGTGGGCTGGCCATGCAGGCAGGCATGGGTCGAACTGGAAGTGTGCTAGGGCAGGAGTGCCCTCTCCTTGGATTCTTGCTGGCTTTAGCTTGTTCTCCCCTTCTCTGGTCACTGTCCCCTCATCCCGGGTCGCAGAGGATTCTCCTTTTGCCTGCTGGGGATTGCGTCACCTGCTTGAGATAAGGGATGTGGTTTGTTGGTAGGTAGGATGGGCTCTAGACTTCAGGTTTATCAGCCTCTGGAGCGCAGGATGCTATCCCCTTCTCTTGCTGTCCCGAGATGGTTTGTATGAGTTCCCCATGCCTCCAAACCATGGCTCCTCCACGAGGCAGGCACTGCCCGCAGGCTGGATGTGTGAGGCTGGCTATCTGTGCTCCAGCATTAAACAGCAGGACCATGCAGCCTCTTGCAGCCCTTGCTCTGAGGGCTTTTCCTCAGGCCACTCTGCAATCTGAGAGTTAATTAGTACAAATAAGCAGCCCCATCCCTAGCATTGTGAGTTAGCTTAATGAGTCCGTGATCGGAGGTGAATCTGCTGCTGTTGCAGGCTCCGAGCTCTGCCATGTTTCTCCCTCGGTGTTTCAAGGTGGCTTCTGAGGCTCCACCATGTTTCATCCCCCACCCGTGCAGGACCTGTCCCTGGGAGACCACCCTGGGTGGGTGGGAGCACTGGAAAGCAGTCTTGCCTCTGTCTTCATCTGCAGCACATGGAGGCTGCATCTGTCCTCGTTCTGTAGCTGCCCAGGGATGCTGGTGCCACAATCACATGCAGCACAATGGGATGTGGGAATTTGCTCCCTGTTTGGGGCTTTTTGTATAGAATTAGCAGAGAGTAGTGAAAGCATCTCCTCTTTCTACCAAATGGTAGGAGTTGAAACCTTCTCTCTGTGCCTTCAAAGCCTGCACAGCTGTCATGCCTTCATGGTGTAGTCCAGCCAGGGAGAGATAAAGCCTCTCTGCTGAGGAGTTCACTGTTAGCACTGAACTCTGCAACGGCTACAGGCTACGGTTATTCTGTATTTTACTAAAGGAAGGATAATATATGACTTGGTTTATTTTAACCATATAAAGGATTTTTGATTCGGTGCCAATGTTAATAATTGTCTCGTGAAGGCTTTGCTAAGGCAGCAGGAATGGTGTGAGAACCTTAGAGCGATGCACTGACTCGTGCAAATATTTTGACTCTTTGTTTTATTTGCGATAGTAAACTTAACAAATTTAATTTGGGGGGGGATTGATATCTGAAAGAATTTTGCTCAAGCAGGGCACGGGGGCAGAAGATGGCACAGAACCAAGCCCAGCTGGTTTTGACTGAGATTTTTGAACCTGTGGAGGGACTGAGGGAAATGATTTTCAAACGCTACCAGCAGTAACGCTACTGTGATAATATCCAAGCACCTGGCTGGGCTTTTTGCGGTGGCTGGTGCCGGGTGGGAGAGCACCTGTGTCAAGGCCAGTTTTATCTGACAAGGGCACAGACACTTGCTGGGACAGGTTGGTGTCAAGAGAGGCTACTGGAGCTGCGCTCGTCTTCAGCTGGCTGCACTTGGCCCATCTCTGTCATTTCACAAGAGCATGGGAGAAGAATGATGTATAATGTTCAGTGTCTTATATCAATATTTACCAATATTATTAGTATGTCCAATTGTGACAGGCTTCGTGTTGGGTTTGGTACACATTTCCCTACCTACAGCCCCCCCCCCGTGCCTTTTTTAGCAGGTCCAGGGTATCATGTAAAGGGAACATTTCTTGTTTAGGCTGTCCTTTTGGGTCCATACAACTCATCCCATGGTTCCTATCAGTCCGTTTTCTCTTCCTGTATTTCCTGAACTCTGCTGAGTCCTCCCCTCACACCCTGCATGGGGTGGTCTTGACCAGAACTGGGCAGAGAGCTGCAGGCTGTCAGCTCTCGGCAGTTTGCTCTTGACCTCCACAATCTCGAGTAGAAGACTTTCTCTGAAGACCTGTTCCTGCAGAGAAGGAAGTGCCTGGGAACTTCCAGGCTTTCCATTTCAATTAATAGAATAAAAATTGAGGTTTTAGATCATTCTTTTCTGAGTGGGAAGAAACTTACTCAAAACAGCCTTCTCCTCCCATTCAGGATTGGGGTTAAATGCTTGGTCCTGGCATTCAACTCTTGGAAGTGTGCACGTAGGCCTCCTGCTTTTTGAGTCCTTGGGTTAAGAATATGAAAAATAGCTCCTTAACCTCTGTTTATCTGGTTGTATTGACCCTGAGGGGTATTGCAGGAGGCAGCTGGTCTCTCAGCAGAGTTGCAAACACTTCAGGAGCCTGCTGCCATTTAGCCTCGCTTGTTGCTGACATCAGGAGAAACGGCGGAAGTCCTGAAGCAGTGCCGCGCCACGGGCAGCGTGTGGTTTCCCTGTCACTCGTGTTCTGCCAGCTCGGTGCAGGCAGGGGTTGCGGAGGCATTGCCTGGGCGTCCTCATCTCTCCTGTGCAATCCCACAGGCTTTGCAACAGAGCAGGGAGTTTATATTGTGCTTGAAACACCCAGCCCTCTAAAGGAGGAATTTAAAGATCATTGAGCTGGGTAGTTGTGAGAGGTGGGACGGCTCGTGTGAGGACCATCATCTCTGCCGTGGCTGCGGGTCGGTTCAGGCTTGCTCTGCGACTGTTGTGTTTTCCCAAGCCAGTGGAGGTTATCTGGAGTGATGAATGAGCTCCCTTGGAGTGGAAGCAGCAAAACGGTTTGCTTCCTCCTGTCCCTTCATCCTACTGTTCCCCGGTGGCAGCGTAAGCTGTTGTGGCACTGCTTTGTTTAACTTTCTGTCCCAGTCTTGCTGTGGGACTGAGGTATGTTTTCAGGCATGTCCATGCAGCTGTTCCTGTTCCGCAGGAGGCTGTAGGGCTTCTGGGCCAGTGGCCGAGATGCTTTTCTTGTCTCTAGTGAAGGGAGGTGGATTTACATCAGATGAGGATCTGGCCAGACACCTGAGTAAACTTTCATTTGGTTTTGTAGCAAAACTCAGGGCCCACCTGGCCCTGGCTGTAAGTTAGCCAGAGGGGTCCCCTCTAAAATAGAAAGGAAAGGAGGGATTCTGATCCTCTCTGCAGATGTGTACAGTTTTATTTTTTTATTATTATTTTTTTGGCAAGCTCTCTTGATTTACACCCATACAATAGATCAGAATTTGGCCTCTGACACCGTGGGCTGGCCCTGGCTGGCAGGCTCTCCCGAGTGAATGTGGATGTAGGGAAGCCATCGCCTCTGATCCCTGGGCAGGAAATGGGCACCCTACATATTGATGAATGTGCTCAGGCACCAAAGGCAACCCTGTTCACACGCAGATCCTGTTATGAGCCATCTCTCAGTCCAGAAAATTCCTGGCTCCCGGAGTGAGCCTTTCATGAGAGGCAAACAACTTTGAATAATGAGGAATCGCACTGGTGAGCGGCTTTCCCCAGTACCAAACGGCTCCGGCAGTTTGTCCTGCGTGGGGACTTCAGAGCACAGCAGCCTGAGGAGCTTCAGCACGACTGCTGCCCCTGCAACTCCCCTCGGCCCGCTGAGGAGCCTAACACCAGGCTTTAATGTACCCAAGTGCTGGCTGGCATCTCCAGCCCCGGGTGCCCGAAACACGGGGCCTGCCAATCCGTCCACCCCATGATAGTCTCTTTCGCTCGCCTGCACGCACTCACGTGCTGTGGTAATGGTTTAATAGCAGCCCCACCCAGCGCAGTCAGGAGAAGGACTTGCTGCGTAAGCAAAAGCTGGGAAATCTCGCCGCTGTGCACAGCGCTCAGTGTGCGCTCCGCTCACATTTTGGGAGTTTTTTTTTTTTTTTTTTTTTTTTTTTTGTTTACCTGGAATCACCGGTGCCAAAAGAAACTAGGAAGGACGGCACTTTGATCCTCTCTCCTCCTGCTTTCGGACAGAGATGGCTGTGCTCCTGGGTGTAGGACTCATCAGGGCACCGGGGCGTATCGTGCCGTGGTACCGCTAACGCTTTCTCTTTTGGCAGGACTCGGAGTCGCTGGACGGTTGCATTCAGAGTACGTTATCAGCACTCTACCCTCCGTTTGAGGCTACTGCAGCCACTGTTCTGTGCCAAGTTTTTGATGTGGTGGAGAAGACGTACCGTGGGGATGGACTGCGCTACCTCATAGACTTCCTGATTCCAGCCAAGCACATCCTGCAGTGCATTCAGCAGGATGCCTGTGTGAGTACATCATGCTCTCTCTAAAGCCTGTAAAGGCTTTCTTGGAGAGCTTGCTTTCTTTCGTCTGTAAAACGGCTGCCAAAAAGTCCTTGCATGTGTACAGCTGCCTAGGTGGGAGGGCAGGCAGACAGTTGGGAAACAGTTGAGAAATTGGTATTGAAGCTAAACTGTGCAGAGATCAGATGTGGAGCGGTACCCTCTCTTTCTATAACCAGGAACACCAAACAGAAGGTTTAAGGGGTTCAGAGGGGAAGGTTTAGCCAAGCCTTTGCAACCTGTTTGCTGGATATGGCTGACTCGGGTGGCTTCTAACCCCAGCCTTTCCTTGGCCCAGTGGATGAAGCTGTCGGGCTCCTGCCACTGGCAGGAGGACGTGCGGGGCGAAATGCTGCCAGTCGGTGTTTTTCCCAGAACTCTGGCTCCCCTTTGATGGTTGCTGGAACGGTCGCAAGGCTCAGTAGCCCCGAGGAGTCACGTTACATTTACTGCCAGAACGAGTCCAAGATTAACGTGCTTTACTGTTGGGAGTCTAAAATGTTAGAAACGATGAGTCAAATGCCTCCATCACAAACTTGGCTCAAAGTTTGCAAGATGGGGGGGGGAAAAAACCAACCCCAACCAAAACCAACAACCTAAACTTAGGGTTTGTTCTAGCCTTTTTGTTTCTAAACCTAGAGGGTGTGTGCAGCCAGGCTTTCCATAGAACTCCTCATGGTGGAGGGCAAGGGATGTCTGGGACAAGGAAAAATATGAAATAGAAGCTGAAATAGTCAGTGACTTGTTTGTCTCGAGGAGGTGAAAAGCAGGCAGGAAACACTCATCACATATGATGGATCCACGTAACAACCCCTGGGAGCTGGTCACCTTCCAAGTGTTTTGGTGCCATGTTTGTCACGCCGTGCTGTCACCAGCCTCCACCGTGGTGCCAGCCCTCTCTTTGTGAGCATGTAACAGGAACATCCGAGGGTTGTGCGTGTGGATTTTGGGGAGCTGCTCCCTCTCACCCTGAACGCTTGAATAGGAGTTATTCCATTGGTTTATCCAGCTGCAGTTTCTAATGCAATGGTGCATAGTGTGGTTTTCCCCTTTAAAGAAACAAAAGGTAATTACTGCAAGACGTTTCACGGCTTTCCCCAATCCGCCTCTCTCACTGAAGGAGACGAGGGAACAATTTCGCGCTCCCCGGGATCTCGGCAGCTTCCTGGTGGTGGCCTGGGCAGGTGAGGCGGCGGAGGGCAGGGAAGGAGAGCAGCCTGCCTTGCCAGCGGAGCAGGGCCCTCTGCCCGCCATGGCTGGCGGGCAGCTAGGCCCACAGGGCTGCTCTCCCAAAGGGGAGGTGTTTGGGGCAGCCTGCAGGAGGTGCCAGCAAGGGGTTCTGCTGGGCGGTGAAGGGACTGTCCCCGGGGCTGGTGAGACCACGCAGCCACCGCGGGCCATGGCTGCCCTCGGGGTGAGGGCCCTGGGGGACCGGGATGGGGTGGCAGGGAGGGCCTTGTGCTGCCCAGCAGCCAATGGGAGGACAGCTGAGGCTGCAGCAGCCAATAGGAGTGTGGGGATGCCTTGATGGGCATGGTGGGGCTTGGCTGAGCCAGGGGCTATTGGAGCAGGAGGTGCTGAGGCGGTGGGCCCTGAGGCGGTGGGCCCTGAGGCGGGAGAGGTGAGGGCGGGGGGGCCCCAGGGGTCCCTGAGGCGGGAGAGGTGTGAGGGTGGTGGACCATGGGGAGTGCTGTGGCAGCAGAGGTGTGAGGGCGCTGGGCCCCGTGGGGCCCTGAGGCGGGAGAGGTGAGGGCGCTGGGCCCCGTGGGGCCCTGAGGCGGGAGAGGTGAGGGCGGCGGGCCCCAACGGTCGTTGAGGCGGGAGAGGTGAGGGCGGCGGGCCCCAACGGTCGTTGAGGCGGGAGAGGTGTGAAGGTGGGGGACCATGGAGGACCTTGTGGCAGGAGAGGTGTGAGAGTGCAGGGCCCTGAGGGTCCTTGAGGCAGGACAGGTGAGGGTGGGGGTCGCTGAGGAGTGGGAGAGGTGTGAGAGTGGTGGGCCCTGAGGCTCTCTGAGGTGGCAGAGGTGAGGACAGTAGGCCCTGGGGGTCTCTGAGGTGGCAGAGGTGAGGACAGTAGGCCCTGGAGGGGCTCAGAGTGCTAGCAGACCCCCAGGCTGGCCTGGAGCGTGGGGCTAAGGGACATGGAGGCAAGGGGGCTGGTGGTGGCTGAGGTGTCCTGTTGGCAGGGGAAGCCAGTATGGTGAGGCTGTCCTACACATGCAGCACTAGCACTGTTGGGGGACGTGGTAGAGGGGCAGGAGCTGTGCTTGGAGCCACCCTCCTGTCACAGGCCCAGGAATGGCGGGGAGCTCTGGGCCTGCTTGGTGCTCCCTGGCTTGCCCAGGAGCCACAAGGTGCGGGTCTGGTGGGGGCAGCTACCTGCAGTGAGGGCTGCCCAGGTCTCAGCGTTGGCAATGGGGGGGTGCTTTTGCTGAGGTGTGACATGTCTGGGAGAGTGGGAAGTAAGAGGCAGAGTGCAGGTACAGGCCTCTCAAAGAGCATAGCTGGGTGCCTTGAGCCGTTCCTCTTTGCTTCTGATCCCTTCATGATTTTGTACTTTCAGAGTGGCTTATATAGGGAGATCAAGGAAAGCTCTAGGTACCTTGTACTATCTTTAGAGGTGGGCTCAGGCTATTCTATATTTCATTTAGAAGTCTGCCTGTTTGAATCTTTATTGCTGAAAGTTATTTCTTTCATTTTTTGTGGACTCCTTTACCCCAAACTTCCACTGTGTGCCCCTTCTTTCTGTGTTCGCTATCTGAAATCACAGGACCTATTTCTTGTTACTTGTTCTTTAAAAGTTTTGTCTGCTTTTTAGAGAGTCTAAGCAAAAGCAATATATCCTCCCTAGTTTGTAGTTCAGCTGGTGTGTGTGAGCTTTTTCTAAGGGAGAGAAAAAAAAGTAGCTCCTGTCTGAATGGCTACTGTAGGAAATCTTGAGAGTGCTAAGCCTTCTTCTCAGCCGCTGCAGTGACAAAAGTGTAAGTGGCTTCATGAAGTATTAGACAAAGTCATAGGCTTCAGCTTGGCATATTAAAATCAATAGCCTGTATGTGATCCACAGGGGCTGGAGGGGGCTGTGCCAAGGGATCTGTCTCTGCTCAGCACAGAGTAAGAAGCCAGATTTTGTCCCTGGCCTTCAGATGACATCCTCAGCCATCGCTGTAGCTTTAGGAGCTGCCGTCTTTGTTGTTGGTGCCCAGCTGTTTCCTGAGAGGCAGCTTTATTCCTGGCTGCAGCCAGGCTGGGCGTAGGGTCTGCTCCTGGCACTCCTCTTATGAGTCTGGTTTGGCTTGGTAGTGATTGGACATGAGAGGAGCAAAGACTTGAGCCTCAAAATGAAATGTTAAAAAAACCTGAAATAAGCCTCTTCATGTAATCTGCCCTTTGAAGGTGCTTTTTGGAGTAGGAGCAGCATGAGGATGCTCCACTTCTAAAGTTCTAAAACTCTGAAATGTTTAGGCTATTGAAGGATTTACATTCCTGCTTGGACATTACTCTAGCTCTTGCTGCAATTCAGACTGGGGCTTTGTAGGGTTTTTCAGGAACTTCAATGCGTTCTGGATTTTGGTGGTGGTGATTTAGACAGGTCATCTAAGCAGTGAAGTTGAGTTTTGGATTTCTTAATGTAATGGTTACTCTAAATCCAGGTTTTAACAGAAACTCCATGTCAGGTAGGTGCAGATGGAAATCAGTTTTATGTTTATGCTACTGCTGATGGTGTCTCTCACTTTTCAGTCATATAAACTATTTGTGGTAGTTTGAGAACTGATTTTTTTTTTTTGTCTGCCTGTTCTTCCCCTCAGAGGCCCTCGGTCCAGATGGCCTTAATGTATCTACTAGGAAGTACTCTAATGGCAGAAGTGTTGATATGGCCTGGTGTAGGGTGCAATTGTATAGTCTTTTCTGGAAAATAGCACATTATTTTTTGTTTAAAACCTTGTTTACAAAATATTTGGATCGAGCACTTCTGTAAGAGGTGTAATCTGTATTGACCAAGGTGCTCTGTGGGTCTTGAGCTTGACGGAAAAGTCAGTGAAGTATGTATGGCCTGAGACTTGCTGAAGCCAGTAGCAACTTCTGCAAACTGTGTGCTATAAGAGGAGGTCTTGGTTTGCAAGAACTGAACTCAGCCATGCTATGCGAGAAAGGGAATAGTTGGTGTAGAAGCATCTGTGTCTTGGAGATTAGAAAGCATGAGAACATACGACTGCAAAACTTAGCTCCCTGTGCCTTTGAGGGAAGTACAGGAAACTGCGTTAGATTTTAGGCCTTTTTAATTCTAAATTATTAAAGAAACAAAGGGAGGGGGCAGTTGTTCTGCATTCAAGGTTAGAATATAAAGGTAATCTTAATATGATCCTTCATACAAATGACAAGTAAGATTCAGTTTAGGAGTGATAGAGCATGTAGATACAACAGGAAGGCATTTGCACTAAGTGAACAGAAATAAAATTGCTGTGACTGAAATGGATATGGAATTGACTGCGTTGAAGGAAAGAGGGACTGTCTGGCATCAATCCTGGAATACGGAAGAAGTTACCATGTAATGCTCAATGTCTGATAACAAGGATTTTTATTGAATCTGTGAAGTCAGACCCAGTAACAAAATACAGAGAACAAGCTGAGTGTACAACAGCAGGCACTGAGCAAGGACTGAATTAACTGACCCATTAAAAACTGGATAATGTTTTTTCATGGGGTCTGTTCCATGGCAGGTAGCGTAAGACTAGCCTTTTTCATAAACCAGCTTTCTCTAGAGAGAAAAGTTTTGTTGTGTAATCTCTTCCATAAAGGATTATTATGGAGTCATATGGAAAATTAATTACTGTGTCAAAGGGATGGAGGTTTGTGCAAGTATTGCAAGATGGGTAACAAACTGGTGAAAGGGAGGGTGATTGTACTGCAGTGAAAACTGAGTTGGAGACAGGAGTCATGAGATGCACATTACTTCTCATCCATGACCTTGACATGAAGAGTATGCAGATGACAGATACTTATGATGAAACCAGTCTGGGAGATGGCAATAACCTAAAGGAGGAGGAAGGTGATAAATGTATTACACAAAATGAACTCTAAAACTTTGTACTTATGTTTTCATAATGGTAGACTCAGAGGGCAAGCGTGTGCCTCTATAAAAGTAATAGGCAGAATTTGTGTTGTGAACTGGGGTTCATCAGTTTGGAAAGAAAAACTAGCAGATGACTGGGTTACCTTAGGGACATGACTGGAAAACAAGTGTGATCTTAGCTTTGAGATGCTTCTAGCACAGTTGGGAAGTGTTGGTGCCTTTATACACAGTGTTTTGCAGTGCTTTACACAGTGAAAAAGTGTAACAAAGAAATGTATTTAAAAAAAAAAAGAAAGGCTTCACTAAGGAGGCATTTCAGGCAGGCCTAAGAAGTGATCAAGGGAGACGTGTTAAGATGATGTGATGTGGCTTAATAATTTTAAGCAATGGGAGCACATCCAGAGAATAAGCTCCAGGGTTGAGGAGGAGGAATTGTTGAATCTGAAGGATGATTTGGGCTTTCAAGCCTCTGAGCAACTTTGCATCAGGTGCAGTGAGGATAAGAAACATGGCTGGGCTGAAGGTAAAGCTTGGTGAACATAGGAAAGAAATTACTTAATGCCATTACCTGTTGTTTCAAACTGTATGAGGATCCAAGAGGTTCCTTCCAGTTCTGTGGTTTCTCTGCTATGTGGCAAAATATTTGAATTAAAGTTTTTTTTTCATCTGTCTGGCCTGCAGAATACACAATTCTTATAAATTGCTTTCTCTGTCAAGACTTTCCATGTGACCATGTAAGAGAAGGAAGATAAAATGTTTGGAGCTTAATGCTGCCACTGCTAAAGTCTTTGGGCTTCCAGAGGGCAGCTTTCTAATTTAAGTATTGCATCTGATACAGGTGAATCCTATCTAAACATCTCTTAAGACAGAGAAAGATGAAATTAATCATGAAATTGATGGCGTATGTTGTGGCTCAGTTTGAATCTTACTTTACCTGTCTTGCATAGGCTCCTGATAGTACCAGATGAGTGATGCTTTTTACCTGCTTCCATGCTCTTCAATTTGGCTTAACCAAAATTAGGTGGAACATGCTGCATACTCCAGTAGAGCAGATTAGGGAATAAAAACAAGTACTCAGACGGACCTTGGCATTTTCATTCTGCCTTTCCTCATCAGCAAAGGTCATTACCTCCCTTCCAGCAGACCCAACACCACTTCATCAGACAAAAGACATTTTGTGGTGCCAGGATGACTAGTGACATCCTGTGCAATGAGGTTTCTGCATCTACAACCCCTTTCTGGCAGATTGGTATTGAGTGTACCTGGTACAAACTAGAGCTCACTGTGTGCGCTCTGGAAATGATGTGTAATATTTGCCACCTTCTCTGTTAAGGCTGTGGATGGTCTTTAGTTGAGGACAGTGAGTTTTGTCAGTGCATTATAAGCAGGCTGCTGTCTGTCTGCGTTTCTCTAATGGCGCTTGGTTAGGGATGCTGTATGGTCTGAATTTTCACTTTCTTAGTCCAGTTGTCCTACTGAGTCAGAAATGAAGTAGAGACAGGGTCTCCCAGTTTGAGTGCTGGGAGGTGAGACCACCTGATTTCCCTGTGCTGGGATTCTGAGGCTTAGACCTCTGTCTGAGCTGACCCAGCTTTAAAACATGACTGAGACTTCTGGCAGCCGGTTGGTTCATATTCAGGTCCTGAGATGCTGGTGATTTGCATTGGTAGCTTTTCTTGGTTCTGCTTTTTAAAGAGAAGACCTCAGTATGGGAAACTTCCCTACGCTAATAACCAAAGACCCTAAATCCATCTGTTGTATCACTACAGTTGTGAAAGAGAAGCATTGATCCCTCTTGTCCAAAAGCTTGAGCTGAGTTCCATTCCTGATGCTGAAAACACTTTCTCTTTTCTCTGCAGGTTCAGTACTGTGGCTTGCTGTTTCGCCATGAGGGCTGGCCCCTGTGTATTCATGAGAAGATTGTAGTCCAGCTGGCTTCCATTGACTGGCGAATCTTGAAGCCTGGTGACTTCTACCTGCAGGTGGTCCCCTATCTGAAGAAGTCTCCACGAATTGTATTGAAATGTTTGGCAAAAGACAAGCATAATGTAGAGGAAGTCGTAATTCCAGAAGTTTCCTATACCTCTATTTTCACTCTGGAATGGTTGAGTACTATCAATGGAGAGCGAATGGGTATAGCACTGGAAAATTGTTTACTAACCACTGATGATAAAATATTTCGTGTCCCCTGGGATAAAGTGGTTAAGCCTGAATTTATAAATAAACGAAAAATAATTGAAAACAGTATCATCTCTCCAGAAATAACAGCGGAACCTTCAATTTTGTACCTCCCCATGGACCATGCTGAGAGCAGTTCACCAGACCTAGGATCTCAGTATCTACAGGAAAAAAGTCCAAATCGAGACAACCTGGTCATTAACAGCAGAGCTCCGCAGCTGAGTGAAGCTCTTGTCAACGGTGGGTGTGCAAGTCCTGTGCCTCAAGAGAACTTGAAAAGTGACCTTGAAGGGGAGTATGTTGAGCTGACAGAAGTTTCACTGCCCAGGTTTGGGCCACAAACAGGCTCTTTAACCCAGTCGCTAGCTTTAAATTATCTAACTCAGCCCAGAACACGAGTGAATGCATCTAAAGGCAAGCACAGGTTTATTGTCATTCAAGACAGTACCTACTCCAAGAACTTAATTCAGTCAGCACTTATGCAGAAGGAGCACTGTCAAATGGACACTCTGAGGACTTCTTCTACGGAAGTTCTCAAAAATGTAATTCCGTTGGAAAGCAACAAAATGATAGCACATGAAGAACTGTCTCCAGAAGGTCAGCTGATGTCAGGGCGTCCTGGAAACATGGGGAATAGCTTTCCTGTGGCTGAGTCTCCTGCCCGCAGTGCAGAAGATTCATCTGCAGAGCAGGAGACCCGCAGCGAACACTCAATCGATTGGCGATATGCACTGTGCAGCTACAGTGATGTGTGTGCTAGTGATGGTGTCAACTGCAAAGCACAAATGCCTGGTGCTCTTGGAAATGTGGAAGGAGCAAGTGATGGTCCTAGAGGAAATCCTGGTGTTCAAACATTGGAGCGGAGCTCAGAAACAATTCTAGATGCTGCTGTTGCTCCAGCTAAAGAGGAGGTGATACTGAGAGAACATGGAGAACCACTGACTGAAGATCAAAATGAGGTGACACAGGTGGATTCCTCTCCTGTGTCTGTCCTGGGATCTTTGGGACCACACTGCACACTGCAGGAAAGTTCTGATGCTTCTTGCCAGACTGTCAGTGAAAGTATTGCGCCAGGCCAGGCCCCTACATTGCTTGTCATGCCTGAGAGTTCAGATGTAGGTGTGGAGGGAGGCTCTCCTTCAGGGAACACAGCAGATGTAGGAGCAGTCGGTGCTTGCTGCAGTGATCAGGAAGCAAACCTTAGTTCTCCGTTAAATCCTCCAGAACAGAACCAAGGAAAAGTAGATGAATTTGAGCCGGGAAGAAGGGACGGCCCTGAGGAAGTCAAAGAGACTGAACAAATATTGCCTGTAAATGAGAATCGGACTAGTCATAGTCACTGTTCTGTCAAAGCTCCTACAGATGGACTCTTGTTAGATGGTGAAGAGCAAGAGATCTCTGCATGTCAGCATAATAAAGCTGAAGAAGCCATACTACTCCAGAGTGCTCTGTCAGCAGAGGGTGATCAGACGGCAGAACAATTAAATAACAGTGACTCTTTGGGCCTTGATACACAAACAGAAGGCTCAAGTCAATTCGGAACCCAGAGGTCTGGGGAAATGTGTGAGGAACCACAAAGACAGGCAGAAAACCAGGGCCATAAAAGTGAAGAGAACTCTGTGCTGAACCCAGAGTGTTTTGTGGTACAGGACGTGAAGGGAGGGGAGGAGAACCAGGGAAGTTTTCCTTATGGGGAAAAGTCAAAGACTATAGCCTTAAAAACACTGGAATCCATTGAAGAGGAACTGGAAGTTGGACCACTGTCCTCAGGACCCACTGAAGGGCATGCAGAGCCCACCGCTCTGCACTCGCACCAAGAGGCAGCTTCTGGGGCATCATCTCCTAAAGGTACAGCAATTGGGTGTTTGTGTTTGTCTGTTCGATAACATGGATAGAAAGCAAAATCCTCGAGAGGTACCGCCACCAAGTACATCTGCTGGGAGGCTTTGGGATAATAGCACAAACTACAGGAAAGTGAGTAGGTTGTCATGTTTGTGGGTTGAAATTAGCTTTCGCTTCACACGTGAGTTTATTGTAGGTATTTTGTTTAACAGTTCTTTGCAAATTTACATCACTACAGAACAAAGTTCTGGTGTAAGAAACTTTTAATTTCAGTTAATCTGATTGCTGCCAACCTCCATCCATTATGTGCGTCTTGTGCACATTATGGATGCATGCAATAGGAATGCGTGAGAAGAGAATGTGTAACTGTACAATTCTTTCATAGTTGAAAATTGGCTTTAGGAATATAGTTGTGGCAAGAGGAAGCATCAGTGGATGCCACAGTAAAATACTATCTGTGTAACATGACCTGAAGATGAACAATATGTGTGCTGGTAACTGATTTAAGAAGCAAACTGCAGTGTTGAGGGATTCCTCCTTTCCCCTCCAGCATGCTTTATTCAGCATAGTTATGTTTCAGGTAGGAGCTGTTTAACTTGAGTGGGACAGCACAGAGAAAATAAGCATCTAACTTCAACTCAGACGATATGTTCAAGCAGGTTAGTGCCCAGACTTCTTGCTGCCTGGCTTCCTGTGCTGGAGCTAGTCTCCTTCAGAAGGAATTGAAGAGGCAATCCAGGTCTCTCTGCCTTTTGCACCAGACTGTAGGCAGGCGGTGTGTAACCGCACAGACACGATGTTGGCTTTGCCTAGCTCTGCTGAGTCTGGAAAGCTCTAGCTAGATATGCAGATCACATCGAGACGCGTGTGTGGCGGGGGCGGGTGAAACATGCCATTCCAGTTCAACAGCTTGTGTTCCCTGAGACCCCTGGCTAGGAAAATTACCCGGCTTGGAATATTAGAGTGAGGACTCTTGAAAGGGTCAGAGCTACAGACCCACACTGCTAGAGCATGTCTGACCCTGTGGAGGAACAAACTGAGAGCTGGTCTGTACTGGGATGGGCTGACAGTGTAATGCTTGCACTGGGCCTGAATTGTTGGATAAGAGCCTACGTCACCACTGCAGCACTACTACATTTAGCTGCAAACACAGCTACTTTCTCAAGTGTCCAAAAGTCACATTTTACTTGATGCCTTAATGTGACCTCCTAGTGGAGCTAACGTGTCCATTGATTAAAATGAAATTTCATTAACACCCACACCAGGATATTTTAATTCCATAATTAAGCAGGCCCGTGGTTGCCAGGCATTTCTGATACTTTGGGAGTGACAAGCATTTCTCTTCTGTGAAATGGAGGGGTCAGCTCAAAAGTTCGTATCTCTGAAGTGTGTGTGTCTCAGCATCTACCACCATGCACAGAAAAAAAGAGGTCACCTTCTGCCTGTCTGTAGCTCTCGGGGGATGTATGCCAGTGGGTATCCATTCCCCTGACCAAGCTGAACCTGGCGTGACTTCATGTTTGCACAGGACCAGGCCTCAGAAAACTGGTTGAGTGCTGGGTGCACGCTTTCCTCATGACTCTAGTGGCTGCTTGTTCCGTGTTCCCATCTCTTCTGTCTAAAATTAGCCAGGTCCAGCTCGTCTATGAGATAATAAGTGTGATATTTTTGCTGCTCTACAGGATGAGTCTTGGCCGCTGATGTGTATTTCGGCAATGACAGACCCCTCTGGGGTATGTGTGGAGTTTGGTTTTAATCAAAGACAATTTAACTGTTTCTGTGGATTTGTCTGAAATAAGTGACATATTTATGGCCCAATTCTGATGATGTTAAACTTTGTAATTGCAGTTAAAAAAAATCCCACCAAGGTGTTATGTCAGAGCTTGTAATGCAAAAGAAACAACCTAAATATCACCAGAACACTCCCACCTCCACCCCGCCCCCCCCCCCCAAACCAATGAGCTAAACTCTTTAAGGCATAAGGCATCTCAAATATCTGTTAATGCTGGGAGCATTTCTTAAACACTATAGCTGGAACTGTAATAAGATAAATCCACTCAATTACATTTGATTGCTTTGAGATCCAAACAAGCCATCCCTTTATCTAGCCCCATTAAACCCTCAGAGATACAATAATAAGATAATTCAGAGATAAAATTACAAAGTGAAGCGAATGTCCTACTCTCTGTCCTACAAATGGACTTTTCCAGCTGGTCAGTCTGTAGGGAAGCTAAATTCTCTGTCACTGTCTCTTGTTAAGGTCATTTTGCTGCTATGATTGGAAACTGTGGGTATCTTGCCTAAACTATAAATAACAACAAAGCTTAAGCTTTACTGGGCCAATTCGGATCTGCAGTTCACACCTCAGTAGTAGCAGGCAGGCACACGATTTCCTCTCTGTGAGGTGGAGGAGCTTGCTTGTTACAGCAGACAGTGTAGATTCTAATGTCAAAATGCACGTTCAGATCTGGGGCATCTGAGTTTGCTGCGTCTGTAGATTTTTCCTGGTCCCTTAAATCCCCTTCCTCCCGCTCCCAGTCACAAACTGAGCTTATTTTCTGCATAAATATGATCTAACTTGGAAAGATTTTGAGTCAAACGTGAGCTGTTTTGAGTTGGTGGCTTAAAATTTACGCTGGTTCCATTCACAGAAAATCTGACTGCTCTTTTTCCCTAATGACTAACTTCAAGTGAAAGTGAATTTTGAAACTTTGAAGCTCTGGAAAGAATTCTTCTATTTTTTTGAGGGCGGAAATATCTTGATATTCAAGATATTGGCTGAAAAGCCACACTGGGCATATTCAGCAGCACCTGTTAGGGCATTGCGTTCCCGTTCCCTGTTACTATGTGATGTTAGCGTAGATGATAGTGGTGCCGGGGCAGTTTGCAGGAAAAATGCTAATGTCTCTTTGAAATGCACACAAGCAAATCCTCCTCTACCACTTCCTTAACCTCAGGGAAAGGTGGAACCTGCAAACACGGCAAATTCAGATGTCCCAGTTCTCAATTTGCTTTTTGATGTAATCCTCCGCATTCTACAATTTCCGCTTCAGTAAGTGCCTCCACCCCAGATTGCAAATAACAAACAGTGTGCTTGGGCCTGTTCAGAGAGAGGTGGGGTCTGCAGATCTGAACTGAGCCTTAAAAGCCTAGGGAAGAGGTTTGTTTGGGCAAGCTGTACATAGTCTGGAGGCTGCGCAACTCCAGTGAGGCTTCTTTGGGCCTGAAAAGCCCCAGTACCAGGACTGTGTCTGGTGGGCTAAGCAAAATTGTTTCTCTCTTCTAGATTTTGGGATCTGCTGCCTCATTCCTAAGAGATCCAAGGCAGGGCTGCCACGTACACTTATATTTTTCTCTTGCCTTGGTGTGGTACCTTCAATGTAGCTATGTTCCCTTTCTAGTTGTCTTTAAAAACTACCTTTTGGTCCTCTTTGCAGGCTTTCTTCATTTAATGCAGATTCCTTTACTATGAACTGTGTGGTTCTGCTTATTGCCAGGCCTTACAGCTCCTTGAGAAGATGTTCTCCTGGAAAGTCTGCCCCCCTTTAATGTGAGACGCTTGGGGGGTGACTTAAGGCAAGGTAGCCCATCGATGGGAGATCCGTGCCCCTCTAACAAGCCGCTTCAGGAAGATCTACCAGCGTTGTCCAAAGCGAATGAGCTCTTGCATCGCTGGAAAGCAGGGGCTGAGGTAGCACTAGGCACAGAACTGAGCTCCGATGTGTCCCAGAGCCATGCAGAGCCCTGAAGCCGTGGCAGCAGCTTACGTGGTCAAATGCAGCAGATGCCAAGCTGGGTTGCAGGGATGCTCCCTCAAGTGGGGTGTTACCAAAGAGTAAAGAGCAGCTATTCCATCATGGCCTCGATGGTGCAGAGCCCTGGAGCCCCTCCTAGTTTCCCCCCCACCGTCAGATAATTTTGCGCAGTGAGCCACGCTGCTCAGGGCGCTTCTCTCGCCCACTTTAGCAATTTTGAAAGCAGTTTGGGCTGAGCCTCAACCTGTAAATCACCCTCGCTGCTAAAACTTGTATTGAAAGCCACTTCAAGGACTGCTTTGTTCCTGGTCCTGCTCTTTAATGAAGTATTGGAATCTGTTAGTAAATAAACTGAGTCAATTGTCAGCATTGTTGATGCAGCAGGAAGGTAGGATGGTTAAAGTCAATTTGAAATAGTAATTAAAACGTCTGACTTCATAGCAAGCAAATAAATACTCCAGTCTTTTATTTTCGTAGAGAGGTTGATTTTTTTGTTGGTAGATATTGAAGTATCAGGATTTGCAGTGAAGTATAGCCTTTTTTTCTAGTATATCTTTCTGCCAGACAATGGGACAGCCTAGCTGTGTATTTGGGATGCTAAAGATGTATTGTTGAAGACACATTGTTGGCTTCCAATTCTTATAATGTTGGGAAATGGGGAATAATACTTCTTGCACAGTAGGTAGATTATTTTTTTTTTCCTTCTCTCCACGTACTGTTACATGACAATTGAAACTTTATAAAACTAGCTTTCGTTTCCATGTAGTAGCTAAGATATTTAATTTTAGAATTAATTTATTCTGATAACTTGTACTTTAAAGCTGAGGTGTCAGGCAAAGGAAGCATTTCCTCCATCTCTCAAACAGAGCTGATTGGTGTAATCATCCCGTTCTTCAGGGGTTTAAAATAGGTTTCTGATTTTCACATTAACCATTAATTAAAAAAATCTGGATGAGCAGAACAAAGTCTCTTTGGCTAATTTCCAGCTGATTTGTCAGCCTCGAGTTAACTTCATATTTTCAGGAACTAATCTGGAAGTGGCGTTGGGGGAGTAATTCTGCTCTGATGGAGCAGCTCTCCCTGTCAGAAGCTGGTTTATCACTTCAGCAAGCTCGAGCTGCTGGAGCTTCGCCAGGGACTTGCACCGCGCCAGGCTTTCGGGCTGTGAGCAGACATGTACAGCTTGATATGTTACCTTTAAAAATGACTTTTGACTGCGGTAATCCTGATCTGAATTGAGATTTTGTAACTTGCAAACTTCACAATAAATCGGTTTATTCTTTTAGAATTACAGTAGTATTAATGTTATAACCAGTTTTGGAACATGCGTGCTAGTGACACGAGGACTGGAGGAGCTGCAGAGTGCTGGGGCTGGGGGCACGTCCCTCCCCAGTCTGGGACTTACCTGGGACCTTTTGGGTGGAGCTCTGCTCCAGCTTCTCACTGCTGCTTCTCTTACAGGCATGGTGTCAGAAGGGGCAGAGACGAGAAAAGAAGCAAGTGGCACAGATGTGTTGAAACCAGTGAGTAAAGTGAGTGCCCTGGAGGAAACCTCAACAGCTGTTACTCCCCCGCCATCCCCAGCTGCCTGGGGTGGTCGGTCTGCACCTACCATAGTCAAGGATGTGAACCCAGAAGTGCTCAGAAGCGGAGTTGCCTGCCTCCCCGGTGAGTAGCTGAGCCAGAGTGTGTCTGGGAAGTGTGGTTTGTAGGAGGGCAAGGGAGATGAGCCTTTGTTTGCAGCGCTGCGGACTGGTGCCAGTTCCATTCCTTTCATCCCAAAGCCCTCCAGAAGCAACAATTCTTGAATCCTCTAAAGTTTCTGGGTGGGAAGGACAGGAAGTAGAAATTCCCTCTCATGAAGGTAATGTTAACTTGCTCCCAGGAGTCTCAAAATGTTAACCAAGCGTGTATGAGTCAGAAATGCCAAATCTGTGGGCTCATACCGGTGGTTCAAAAAGAGAAGAGTGAGGGTGCAGCTAATGATGGGCTGGTGGGCCTGACATCAGACCCAGTCGAAACAATAGAAACTTGATTCACTTGGTAGATAATTAAAGGATAGGAGTGTAGAAGATGCTGTTTGACAGTGCTCTTGTGAAGCCAGTTTTATTCTTGGTAATTAGAAGTTTGGTTGATTAAATGTAGCTGCCTAGATATAATAGATTTTTAGAAAACATTTGGTTTCATGACACGTAGTGTTGAAAGGAATACCCCAGTGAAGCGTGGATGAGCAACGTGTAGGATGAACGATAGCATAGCTAAATAGCAGATGACAAAACCTAGCTATCAAGGGAGGACTTCCCAGAATTGTTCTGCTGAGATCAGTTGTAGGTCAAACGTTATTCAGTGTTTGCATCTGATATGGCAACAAGTATCAAATTGCTGCAGATAAAACTTCTACATGGGACAGATATTGGCAGAGCGGTAAATAAAGCTGAGGGTGTTGGACAGAGCAGCCAGGATCGCTTGATGTGCAGGGCCCACACAAGAGGTCTTTGTGTTTAACTAAACACCAAGTGAAGCAGAGGAAGCGAGATCTACCTCTCCAGTGCGAAACAGCTGCTTGGCAGCATCCACGTATGCAGCCCCTGTGGACTTGCTTCCTTCTCCAGCCGGGGAGAGGGCTGTCCAGTGCGGGGCAGGAAGATTAGCTGCATCCGATCAGCTCAGGAGCCATGTATGAGTTGAAAATTGGTTAGGGAGCGGAGAAGAAGTGAGGCGACCTGTGCAGTGTGGAGAAGTCAGGAAGGAGAGCGCAAAGGCAGCACAGGGATATCCCACTGGGTGCTGGGGCTGCAAGACCAATTTTGACCTCAAGTGTGTGAAGGAGAGGGGATGACTAGCCAGATTAAGAAAGTGCTGTTATCTCTGTGTACTTGTTGGTGATGCCTTTCAAATAGTTTCATCTGTTCTGATGCATTTGTTATAAAAGGAAATGGTGAATATTGGAGGTGGTGCAGAGAAGGGTGACAGCCCTTTCTTGTAGCTGAGTTGGGTATCTTATGGCAAATGACTGAAAGGTTGTTTATCTCATAAGTTGATAGAGAATGAGGTGAAAACACCTTTGTGCACGGAAGGACGGAAAGGGAAATAAGACTTTTGCAGTCTTCTGGAAAAAGGGGAAATGAGAAACTGAGTGCAGGGCAGAGTTATGGTACGTTCAAACATGTAACTTTGCACTGGGAGGTAAATTGCTAGAACAAATTGCAAAGGAGGATTTCTAATCTTCTGGTCTGCTGATCAGGTTAGACACTCTTATGCTGTGTACAACCGCCAAAAAATTACAGGGTTTGACAGAGGGGCCTTTCAGAGAAGCTCACAGTTCATACTGTTGTAGAAGCCTGACTGTGGTCCAATGCTCTAGTTGCTTCCTTTGTCACAGATTCCTATCGTAATGTACAAATGTTAAACAAAACAAATGCATTTGAATATAGGAGGAAGGGATTGAAATGCATTGAACAAACAAGGTTTGGGTTTGATACTGCTTCTAAGAGAGGAATCACATTTTCTGTAGAAGCTGTATTGGATTTGGCTGACATCTCTTCTCTCATGTGTCTCCTTTTGGATTCCAGTGGGCAATCCTC
Organism: Rissa tridactyla; assembly: GCF_028500815.1. Lineage (NCBI taxonomy): Eukaryota > Metazoa > Chordata > Aves > Charadriiformes > Laridae > Rissa > Rissa tridactyla. The sequence continues at coordinate 72,749,804 of NC_071469.1, read as the reverse complement.
ACACCTGAGGGAATGCACTCACCACTCAGTTAAATGCTTTATGGTAGACATTGGTAATGATAGAATAATTACATTAGAAAGATAACTTTTAGAATGAATAGTGAATAAGAGCTAATTAATAAACTAGTAGCTGATGGAGTTAGGAGTAAATTTTCCTTTCAGGAGAGTTTCCTTCCTGCATTCTGTTTTTGAATTATCTGGTTACGCTGCTGTTGGACACCCAGCCCTGGCTGCTTTTTTGACCTAGTTGGGCAATTCCCAGGCTCCTATGTGGAGGTTCAAGGTTTAATCAGGTTCTGGTGATGCCCAGCCTCCTTAATAGACAAAAGATGTTGCTTCAGAGTAAGAAAGTTTTTACTGAGCCTGGTTATCGAGCCATTTTTCCAGTAATTGAGTGCTTTGCTTTTTTAAAACTTTCTGATGATCCCCTTAGCTTATGAAATAAGGTATATTAATAAGCTTTTTCTACTTGCTCTCCAGCTTTTGGATTATACAGCATCCCGTATTTATGTACATTACAGAATACAGTATTTCTGTAGTAATAAAACTCCTCCTGAATCACACAGTTGATGAAAGATTTTGTCCCTGCTGTTAGCAGGAGAAAGCCTGTGGCACGATTCTGGTCCTTGGGAGGTAGACAGCCCTGCTTCTAAGAGATTCCCATCTGTGTCTGTGGCCCTTACTCAAGTCACACCTTAGCGACAGATTGAGATCTCACCAGGGTGCTTTTCTGTGCTTGGGGCTGTCCATCTGTATCTGTTTTACCTGTCAAGTTGCATGCTTGTCCCTGGGATGGGGAGAGACGTGGTCCAGGACAGTATCTCCTGTGGTAGCAATAAAGTTCAGAGGAGACAGAAAGACATAGCTTTCTCTAAGCCACTGGTTTTGTATTGTGCTTGGAATTTTCTCCCCCTCTCTCATACAGTTTGAATGACAGGAAATGGCTCCTGTTCTTGTGAATTACTTTTCACACAATAGAGGTGTAGTCCCTACTGTTCTCCAGATCGCTTACATTCCTGGTGACCTGGGTGAGCGAAGAGCGCCGGTCACTTGAGCAGGCTCGCTCCAGAGGCACTGTCTGCTTTTGGATGGCAGAGGAAGCTGTGGGTCTCCAAAGCGGTGTGTCCGCCTGCTCTTTACCTCTCCTTTGCATCTCAAGAGGAGGCTGGACGCAATTCCAGAAATCGCACTGTTATGTCCTCATCAGAGTTCTTGGTGCACATTGTGGCTAAAGCCCAAAGCCAGACTATTGTTTAGTTTTGGGAGTTCATAGGGCAGACTTGGTTCCTGTGATAAGCTGTGACTTTGGGCTTTTGGAAAGCAGGGGGCATAGAACTGTTGCGATGGCTAAGTGAAGCAGAGGGGTTTCTCCTTCCTCAACACATCAAAACTCAGCTGTGTTGCCCATTCTGTGCCTTATCGATTCCCTTGGCGCTGAGCAAGCTCTGAAACTAATGAAAACCTGGCACTGATTCTGTCCTTGTTAGAGCTGCAGGCAGGCAAGAGTGTGCTTCTGGGCTGTCCACTCTGCAGCCTCTGAGGATGAGCTCCGGGCTCCTGCTCCAGGGCTTTGTTCCCAGAAGAAGTGTCTGGTGTGTGTGTCCAGTCTCATTAGGTAGCGCATGTTGTTCTGCAAACCTGTCCGCATTCTCTCATCTGACAGCAATGTGAATATTGTAACATAAGTGGAGATGAGATTATTTATCTTGAATTCAAGGTTCTTGCTCTTCTCAAAAGGTTGAATTATTAGCCAACATCAGCCATATTTTATGAGGAAAGTGTTTGTGTAGAGGAGAGCAGTCCAAATTTAACACTACCATGAGAGAAAGGCAAGTAGAGCTCAGCTATTTCACTCTGGGCAGCATTTGGATACTTTGGAAGTGTGTTTGTAGCCTACCGCAATCTGCAACATATGCTATATCTAGTTCTGTGGAGTGTTTCCAGGAAGGTGATGGAGTCGTGATCGGGGAATATGAGACATACACACCTGGAATCAAGCTCTGTTGACTTTCTTTGTGTGACCTTTTTTTTTTTTTTTTTTTTTCTTCCCCCCTCCCTCTTTTTACAGGTACGAGGGATAAATCAGGACGTGCAGTGGCCATAATAACAACAAGGAACACAGCCTGGTTAAACCCCCACTGCAACACCACTGAGCTTGTACGCCTTCTTCTGTACCTGCATAGCATCCCAAGGTTTGTGATGCTCTAGGGCGGGCAGGGCAGACACTGCTCCTGTGTCTGCTTTGCCTTTTAGGGGTGTGGAAGCTGAGGCGGTGAGTGGAACGAGTTGTCTGGAAACTGGCCTGGAAATCTGGTCCAGACAGTCCCGAAATTGTACAGGTGGGGGTCTCCCGCTAGGGTGAACTGGCTGGTGTTCAATAAGCACTTTGGCTATTCCTTATGTGCCTTGTGCACATGGTGTGGTAGAGTTAGGTATGTACTGAATGTTTTCATGCATTGCCATGAATCCAAGCCATTCTTGCTATCCTTGGGATAGCATAGAAAATGGGATTTGAGAGCTATGATGGGGCAGCCACGCAGCAGCTCTGTGATACAGTGTTCTGACATGATATTTTAAGGCTGGGCCTCCAAGCTGAGAGGGAGGGAGGATCTGCAAGGCTTGAGAAAATCTGCCTTGATGTCTGCTGACAATTGTTTTTGGAGTCTGCAGGCTGGAGTTTGCTGCAGCTACTCTTCCTTTCACTGTGACTCTCCCCCCACCCAGCTCATCTCAGGCTCTCCTGAGACTTTGTTTCACTTTTAAATTATTAAATAATAACTCTGTTAGTAATTTTTTTTTTAAGCCTTTAAACCATTGATAAAGGGAGCAAGCTTAACTCAAAGAAGCTGCTACTCATGCTTTGTTTCTTATGCTTCTCCTTTCAAATCTGATTCTGGGCAAGATAGATGTTGGGTCTGATCCAGAATGGCTGTTCTTGTGGAAGCAACGTGGGTAAGACCAAGCTTGTCCCTGGATGTAATTAGGAAGGACTGGTTTTCCTGTGTGGATTACACAGCAGGTATCAGCACCTTTGCCATCAGTGAGATGTATCCTGGGAATTGGAGAAATGAGAAGTTCAGGTGGAAATAGCAAAGGTAAAAACTGAGCAATCCAGGTGGTGGTTTCCATGTATATATTTTGGTTAGGAGAAGGTGGCCAGATAGTTCCACATCCTTACAGGGCCCTAATGTACTGGGTTTTTTTCACCCTGTCATGAGTATGGGTTCTGTTTCCATAGTCTTGTTGATTTTCATTGGTGACAAACATGACCTCTTCTTTCTCTGTTTTTGCAGACCAGAATGTCAGGCTTTGGGTCTGACTGTTCTTGTGGATGCCCGTCGCTGTTCACCGGTTCCTGCTCTCTTCAAGGCATTCAGCATATTGCAGGTGAGCCTTGAGCTTGGGCAAAGGATCCTAGTTGGCTTGCTGTCTCTGTTGGATGTTACATCTCCATCTGCTGCTTATGTCTCCATCTGCCACCTGGCTTTCAGTTGGCTTTGGGAGGTGGATTTGCGCACCCAGTCCTGTTTTAGGAGGGTGACCTGGACTTGCCAGACGCAGACAAAGCAAAAACCCTAAGCAAGTCTGAGTTAGGGGAGAACGCCCCTCCCCACCCCTCCAGATTTACTTCTGTTTCTGTGCTGAAAGCAGCCTATACCGAAGTCTAAATGCTGTCCTGAATTATCATGCTTGAAGATGATGTCCCCTGCACTGAGAGGCTGTGTGAAACATGAGGGGATTTTTGCCCAGCACAGAAAAAGGAGGAAGAGAGGCCTCTGCCCGCTGTGGAGGGAAGGGGAGGACACAGCTTGTCATGCCAGCTGGAAGAGCGTATGCAGCTGTTGAAGTGTCTGTCGGTGAATGATTGGAATCGGACATGCTGTAACTCTATATCGCTTCAGGTCAAAGGCTTTCATATCAGTCACTTGGAAAGCAAATGGGTTGTGTTGCCCCCGCTCCCAGATAGCTTCTATCTGCTGCTGTTAGAAAGCCAAGGAGATGCTGGGTTGTAGTGATGACTAATCTTGTTTAAGCAGGTGTTCCTTTTAAATCAGAGCTTTGGTCTCTCGGGACTCAAACTCTGCAAACTGGATCAGGGCAATGCTTTAATGAGGCTGGTGTCTCTGTGGTTTATGTGCTTCGGTGCCACATCTGAGAGTTGGGGCTGAGTCAGAGGTTTGTCCTCCTGCTTCCTGGGCTGGGTGGTGCTGTGAGCTGTATCAGTGTGCTCATTCTCTGTGGTGAAGGAGTAATCTGGTGCCCTGCTCAGTTCTGCAGAGGTAACAAACAAGTTATCTTCTCTTTTATTCTGTGCCCACATAGCAGTGGGCTTACTAAAGCTTTTGAGCATTTCGTTGCCCATGTAAGTTGCATGGTCGTGTCTTAGTGGGATGATTTGGAAATCAGCAATGCGTTGAGTCACAGTGTGCTTTTTTGGGTCCCCAGTCTCCTGCAAGCACGGCAGGAATAAAGGCATTCTAACCTTAAGTTTCTTACCCTCTGAAACGAGGGAGGGAGGGAAGCTTTTTGCAGTGCTTCTGTAATATCCTGCTGTGGTGGCTGTTTGGCTCTGAGCACCTGTTATCAGGGTGGTGCAACAGTTAGTTAACAGGGATTAATGTGCTGCAAGACAGATTGCTGGGGCTGAGTGTGTGCTCCAGGTAACAGTGACTGACAGAGGCTGATTACTCTGCTTGTGGTTTTTTGGTCCTTACACTGACTCTTCTGCAGACTCTGTAAACAAGACCTGTTCAGCTAGCTCGTCATCTGATTATGGTGCAGGAGTAATCCCCTGGCTCCTCTGAGCCTCTTGGAGATCCTTGGCATTTACCTCTGTGATCCCACAACAGTACTCTTGTCTGCTCTGAAACAAGGATAGAAAGATACAGAAAACTGACTGTAATTGCAGCGAGGCAAGCCAAGCTTTCTAGAGCGCAGCAAGGTTTGCTGGCTAGTGGATACAGAAGCACAGTCAGTATGTTGTGTCTGTAAGGTCACAAAACAGATCATCTCCTTGGGGTCCTTTCTGAAATCCCTGACGCCTCTCCCAGTGCATCTCCCACACATCTCCCATCTTACCTCTGGCAGACTCTCTGGAGGTCCCTTCTCTCCTGTTCTGCTCCCCACTTCAACAGGATTTCATTTACATGGCTTTTGTGAAGCCTACTATCATATTGTGTCTGGAATCTCCTAAACGTTGAGATCCAGCGTTGCTTGTTCCATTTTGAAGGGACCTTTTCCTCTTGAGCAGTGAGGAGCACTGCTTCACAGTGGGTAAGCACAGATTGGATGACCTAATGCAGAGTCCCTTCCTCCTGCAGTGCTTGGATCTGTTAACCCTGGAGAACCTCCCTGGGGAGGGAAGACTTTGATCCCACAGGTTTCTGGGTCAAGATCTGGGAGTCGGAGGAAATACTTATTCCACTCTTCCATCTTTCCGGAATAAATGTGTGAATGGACTTTTAAAGTGCTAATAGACAGCTTTTGGTGCTTGCAGGTGGCCTTCTCTACAGCGCTATGAGACTGTCCGTTGTTTTATCTAGAGCCCTCTAGTAAACTGGTGAAAGCGTCTCATCCTGTCTGTCGTCAGGGTTGGGGGAGTTGTGTTCTGCAAGACTTTCTTCCACCTTCCTTTTTAGAATATGGGTGGCTGGGAGGTGCTGGAAATCCTTCTGTCCCAAACAGCACTGGGAGCAGCGGCAGGATAAAGCACTGCAGCAGAGATAACTCAGGAAAGGAGCAAGGAGGAACTGTGGCAGCTCCGTACGGAGGTGAGGGGAAATGCGCAGTGCGTATGTGCTGCAAGAATAGATCATGCTTGTTCCTGTGGGAAACTGCCTAATGATGCTTTGGAACAAGGTTTTTTGTGGTGGTAGATGCTGCTGTGATGTTTGGTCACAGGTTGTCACCAGTAAGCTCTCTGCTGGGGGACCTGTTCAGAGGAACTTTGCTGCTCAGTAGTGCTGGGCTGATCCCTTGGTCAGTGAGCAGCAGGGTATGGACAGTGGAATCTGTGTGCTGGCCTTCAGCGAAGAGATATCTGTAGGATTTCCCTCTACCTGAGTCTTTATAGAATGAGATTCTTTTGAATTTCATGTATCAGTCCTGTAATCTGTTCCATCTGTGTGTTGGATGGGGAAGGGAAGAGTCTGTTTATGAAAACAAAGAGATACAGTAGCAGTTGAAAGCAGGAAAGTCTGTGCAAACCTTTCTGTTCAAGAGGTGTATTTGCATGCCCCGTTACTGCAGAAGTACAGAGGACTTTGTTACTCTGACGTTAAAGACTGGGGACCTCCTACTACTCCATAAGAAGTGGTTACTTTGAGATTGAACGTGGTATTTGGGGACTGTCCCATGTGCACGGGCATTCCTCGCAGCCTGTGCTTCAGGCTGCGCCAGTGATGGTAAGTCTGGCCATGGGCTTCCCTTTGGGTCAGGAAGCCAGAAGACTGGTTGAGACTTCAGTTTGAGAAAGATGGAAGAAAGAACCTAATTCTCTTTTTAAAGAATAATAATAAAGGGATGGATGTTCACCCTGGTGCTTTCTGTGCTCCTGTTGATGCCCCTCTATTCTACTCTGTCCACACTGTCCCTCTTTTGGGAGGCAAGGAGTTTGCTTACATGCATGGGACTCTGTTTCTTTGCTTCCAGACAGCTGGTTTTGCTAGCAAAGGTGGTAAGAGATTGTGCGGAAAGCTGCAGGAGAGCTTCCTCAAGTAGTATCGTGCTGCCTCCAGCTCCGCCGGTCTCCCGAGGCGCTCCTGTAAACTGTTTTACTGCAATTTGATTGCTCCATCAGTGCTGGATGAGACTGACTTATCTTCAGCTGTTTAAAGAAAAAAAGTACGATGAAAAATACTTGATTTCTTTGGAAATATGCCTGTTTGTTGGATTGGAAAACTCTGAACTTCTCTCCTGACAGCTTTATTTGTGAATGGTTTTTCAGTCTCTATTTTCAGCAATAACAAACAAGCAAGTGAGTGTTTTGGCTGTTGTTGTAACTTTGTGTTACACCATCACTACCTTTATCCCTCACTCATATTGCACATCGCGTGACTGTTGAACAGGGGTTGTGAAAGAGTAAATTTATTTAGTGCCATGAACTGTCTTGAAACTGTGGCTAGTCTTCATCCTTCGGTACTTTCTGGCAGACAAAGTCAGAGCTGCCGATACAGCTGTAATACCTCCTCATCCTCTCTTCAGATGAGCTTTAGTATTTACCTAATACAGCCTAATTATGCAATAAATTCTTTTGATCAGTGTTCAAATGACAGTGAAAGCGTGAATCATTTGCTTTGGAGAAAGGGATTTGGGAAGACTTGAGAAACCTCTCACTATTTTTGGGACGTGTTTCAGTTGGGATTTTTTCCTGCCAGCTCAAAAGGATGTTTTAGGATTAGATGACAGAAAGGTCTTTCCCTCTGCTCTGGAATCTCTGCTGATGCTTTTGCTTGCAGAATTGATCTCCTTGTGTTGGTGTTGTTTCTTAATTGCTGTGCTGGGCCCAGTGTCAGGTTAGGCAGCTCAGTCTCTACTGGTACACTTGCCTCTGTACTCTGGCTCTGCTGCTCATCGTGGACATTTAACCTTAAATGCTGCTGAAACCACTTATTTAAACAGGGTTCCCTTGCTGTCATGGCCTGCTGTGTGGCAGGTTCCTTGCAGCTCAAGCTGTACCAGAAAAGATTTGTTGCTTGAGAGTTTCCAAGATATTTGCAGAGGTAAAGGCCATCTAGGAGACATCTAGATGGGATGGCTCTTATTTAACCTTGTGGAATGACAGCTCAAATGGCTTGTCTCCTCGCTGTCCAGATCCAGGCATCATGTGTTTCGTGGGCCCCGTCTCCATGGTCTGGATCTTTCTGCTATGTTTCCCTCTTCCTGCTGTCGCTCTCTGTGCCTGTTTCTCACTTCCCTGTAGAGTTCTTCTATAATTGGAGAGCTGCTCCTGGATCACAGAGTTTGAACTACAGCTGCCAGACATCTCTTGTATTTGGAATTTCTGTCGGTTTAACAGTAGCAACAGGATGCAAGTCCTTGATTGTGAGTTGGCAGTAAGTAAAGACAAGATGACATTTTTGGCACTGTGGGGACAAAAAATAACTTCCTTTCAGTTAGGAGAAGTGACCAGGAAAGTTATCAAGAAAAAACTTGCACATTGAACATGGTTTTTTTCTTTCCGCCCCCCCCCCCCCCCCAACACACTTCCCTGTGTACAAGCAGAAGTTTTTTTTTAGTACAGCCAAGACCTGACCTCTTTCATTGCTTCCTTAAATACTGCAGGACTAGTTGATCTGAAGCAAACTACCTTAAGGACGTAGCCTTGGTGCTCTGTAGAATGGCCTTCCCTGTACCTGGTGACTGCCTTCCAGGCTTCCTAAATGCCTTTGAAGGATAAATTGTAATCTCATGTGCAAACCTGGTATGGTACGTTCTCCTTAGCAACCCAGGCAGATAGGTAATGGATTTGTGCTCTGTTCTGTTTTAGGACATGGATCCTCACTGCATTCATGGAGTACTGCTTCTGGTTGAAAGAGATCTGACTTTTCGAATGGAGAAGCCACCAGCAGGACAGGTAATGGAACCATTCATCCAGGGGTTGCTGGGGAGCTCTTGATATCCTCTATTTAACTCTCCCAACAGCGAGTTCTCTGCTGATGCATTTATTCTCACATGAAATCTCTGTAGTTGTTCTCAGTATTTTATGGTTGTGATCTCTTACGGATGTGGTATTTATAGGGTTGTAAAGTTTATGCAAGCTGAACGTATCTCTGTCATGCTGTGTTTATTGCTGAGTCTCCACCAGTGACATTTGCATCATAATTATGTCAGTCTGCTGGGGCCCTCCCTCAGTATGCAGGGGGTTTGTTGGGAGTGTGGATAGCTGTATGGAGGAGCCCTGCACAATTAATAGTAATAGAGATAGGTGCTTTTCAACTTCTCATGGTAAAAAGGGGGGAAATCCTTGGTCAGGAAGAGATCTCATTAGGCTGAATCCTGAACTCCATCCTTTGAAGGTACTTGTTGCTTTTCTGGATTTTGCATATCTCATGTTTCCTCCCCTCATAGTCGCTGCTGTCAGTGGCTAAGATGTCTGCAAGAGGGGGAAGAGGAGATGTGTATGTGTGTGAGGCTCCCTTTGCAGCTGAAATGTCTGAGAAGACTAACAGGAGGTGCTAATGGAGGAGGGAAAATCATCACAACATCACTGAACACCCCAACTAGAAGTAAATCTGCCTTGGTATTCCATAGCTGTGTAAGAAATGTAGGCTCTCAGCCATTCTTTGTCTGTGGTGAGCAAATAGATGCATCTCAGCCATCTCCCTCTGCTCTAAGACTGTTACAAGAGTGGACTGGAATTATGTGCCTGCCGAAACCCTGTAGACTTTAGAGTAGGCCAGGACCTCCCTTTTGGCTCCTGGGGATGAAGACATTGTGAATAACAGCAGTTTTGCTGTGTGTGTGGTGTGCTGCCCTGAAAGGCTAAAGAGTAACAAATGCTATTAGTCCATTTCCTGATTGCCCCCATGTGGAAGAATTTGAAGTGAGAAAGGGGGCTGCAGGTGTGTGTGTGCAGGGAGAGCTACAGAAGACATTAAACATATTGAAGAAATCCAAAGTGTGTAGGAGGGAACGGAGCAAAGGGTAATAAAGCCATCGGCATGCGGGAGGAATTGGAAGCATCATCGCTATTTTGTAAGGAGGTGGAAACTTCACAGTGTGTGTGTGGGTTAACTGTCTGCACCTGAGTTCCTAGTGTCTGGGCTGGCTTCCATGTACCTGCAGGAGCACTTGTCTGTTTCTCTGTTGAGTATAAAAATGCTCTGAGGTCCTACAGACTCACAGAACACAAGTTATCTGGGTCAAGATCCAGGAAGCACTTGAAGCGAATAGCTGCTGTGATGAGTGGGTGGCTGAGGGTAGGGCAGAGGCTGCTCTGTTTGACTGTTTTTCCAGGAATTGAGATGGTGAAGCTGGGGGCTGGATTTAACCTCCCAGACTCTCCAAACAAATGCAAATCTCAGCACAATGTGGGAACATAGGAGGGACTTGCTGTGCTTATACTAGGAGGTACCGGCTCTGGAGAAGGCTGGCTGCTGCCAGAATTCCATCACAGATGTTCTGCTTGGTGAAACAGCATGTTGTGGCCTGCATTCCCTCAAGGTTCGCCCACTAAGCTGTACAGCAAGCTGCTCTAAGATTGAATGGATTTTTTTTTTCTTCAAACTGTAGTTATATTGCAGATATACTCTGTGTGCTTTGTTTCTGTGCAAGATAGATAAAGAAATAAAGGATGCTGTCTTTCATTGACCTTCCCCTCCTCCTCCAGTGCTCACACCCTAATGCAAATGTGCTTTTATGTCTTCTATTCCTGTGCAGTTTGAACTTCTCACCTCCATGAAATCCCTCCATAAGCACATAGACAGCTCGCAGCTGCCTCTAGAGCTGGATGGGACCTTCCCTTATTGCCACCGGGACTGGTTAGGCTTTCGCATGGTGAGTAGGATGTCTCGTGTTCTTTGGTATCTGAAAGAAGAAACAGCATGGTAATGGAGTTGAAGCAAGAGGAGCTTGTCAAAAGCTGAACCTACAAGCATTAAAAGACAATGGTTCCTGTAATAGCTACGGATGCAAATGAATCTCTGTTATCAAAAGAATACTAATGCTGTCTTTATAAAACGGATGCATGCTGCAACCTATTGGCATGACTGCAGGAACTAAAATTTTCATTTTTATCTCATCTCCTTGAACTGCATTAATTCAGAATTGACCATAGTTTGAAAGGAAGGAAGAAACAATCCCGTTTTATGTGATAGACAGTGGCACTTCTCTGTGGTTATACTCTGAGGCTTAAGGGCAGACACTTGTGCTAATCTCAAGAGACAGTATTAGTATCATATTGCCTTTGAACTAACAATGAAGAACTTGAGCATAATAACAATAGTTAGATCCTGTTGGTTTTGGAGCAGGTTCCCCGGACCAGGCTAAGAGAGTTTACCAAGGGGTAAAAACTGCAATTCTGGCAGGAGTGAAACCTGGAAGTTGCTGGTAATCAGTTCAGATGCTTCTGCTGTGCAGCAGGGGATGTGCAGGCTGCCAGAAGTCTGCAAAAGTAGCATCTGTGGCACCAGCACCCAGCTCTGTGTACACTCATGCTGTGGAGGGACCATAGGTCCTGTAGATCATGTGCTTGATGAATCTTTAAAAGCTGTGTTGAGACAAGATTTGGCATGCTGGGACTAGACAGGATTAAATCTCTGTAAATCTGCACAAAAATTGGCTGTCTTCGCATTGCGTTTGACTTGCTCACCCCGCTGGATCACAAAACCATCGCCTCTGCTTCCAAAATATTCAGTGGTCTTTTGGCGGGGATCTGGCTGCCCAGAGTGCTGCGTGGCCCACGGTGCAGCCTTTGAAGCAGGTGAAGATATCACTGCTAATACCACTGTGGTGCTGGTGACAAGCTTCAGCAGTTTGGCTTAGCACGTGACAAAAGTTAACTTATCTTTTCCAACTTATTTTAGAATGCATTTTTTAAACTTGCACATAAAAGTACTAGCATGAACCCGTGCTGATGTAGTAGAGGTACAAAAGCCTAATCTTGGTGCCTGGGATTGAATTTAAGGTTTATTTGGCAGTGAGGAGGCGGAGTAGCTTTGCAAGAGGTTATGGATTAGTTTTCCGGACAGAGTTGAGAGAAGCTTGAGAGCTGAGGTGCTCTGTCCATGCAGAAGGATAGTTATTGAAGGAAGGAGCATGATATCAGAATACTTCTTGTTTGTACCTTGCATCTTAACATGCAAAATGTTAATGTAGAAATCAATCTGTATGGGTTGCCTATTTATATGATGAGCTGTGTGTGATAGCACACCCATATGCTCAACCTTTTTAGATCTGCAGCTATGTGGCAAACAGCGCTTATTTCCTGTCGCAGTGATCTCACCTGCATCCTGCCTGCTAATCTGTCACTGCTGGGGCTGTTCCAGCACTCTAGGGAGGAGGGAGTTTGATTCAGTAAAGATTCCAACAGCTGCTTTTTTTTTGTGTTTTGTTTTGAGCACGCTTGTTTTGGAATAGCTGTTTCTCTCTTCTCTGATTTCAGTTGGCTAGAGGGTGGCATCTGACAGTATTTAGGCTTTATATCACCAACTTTTCTAACCCCTGTGAAATGTTTGGGGTTTGTTTTGTTTTGTTTTCGTTCCCCCCCTCCTCTTTCCCCAAAGAGGAGAGATTTCGTATTTGTTGGTAGTTTAAGGTGCTTCATCGTGGAAGCTTTCCGGTTTCCTAATCTTTAATTTGCACTACTTTTAATATGAAGTGAAATGCTTTAAAGTAGAGAAATTCCAAGTACTCGTTCTATGTTTTGTTCCTCCAGAATTCATGCGTAGTGATTCATCTTAGTGGGAAGTTACAAGAAATGCTAATGTGGGACATAAGTGGACCAATTTTCTTTTCTGTAAAGCATGACCCATACAAGCCATGAGTATGCAAGTTCATAAGGTCTGCATAGAAGCCTTGGTATAGAGTGAAGATCTGAAGGCTCTGATGGGCCTCTCTTTGCTGATACAGCCTCACCAAATAGTATAATCGAGCCCTTGGGTTAATGTGTTTGATCCTCTCTTGATTTCTGTACTGTTAACCTTGAAGCTGAAAAGACAGCTTTCCTGTCAGCCGTGAGGCAGTAATCTCCGTCTTGGTCCTTTCTTCTTGTAGAAACTGGAACATTTGCTACAAGGATGCCAAGGTGCCTGTGCCTTCCTCCAGGGAGCCATCCATAAAGTGGAATCTGGAAAATTACCAGAAAGAGCGGAGGTAAGTGTGTCCCTTACCCCCTGTCAGAGGTGGGCCTGGGTCAGAAGAGAGCAGGAGGCTGAACAGCTGCAGAAAAGCTGTAGCTTTGAATTTGTGAGCTGTAGTAGCAGCATATTCAGTGTGGCACTGCAGAGCTGTTGGGACAGCAGGATGAGTAGAAGCTAATCCAAATAAAGTGATAGAGGCTCCACTGGGTGTAGAAGCTGGTTCTTTGATCCCTCAGCGTCACTAAAGGTGATCTCTTCAGCTGTGCTTGTTGCTGCTGGGTGCTTGCTGCAGCGTTGGAGATTGTTCTTAGCAGCTCCACAGCTCTGCCGCCGGTACTAGCTTTGGTGTCCCCAGTACTGAGCAGCTGCCTCAGGCTGTGTCACATCAGATTGGCTTGAATGGCCTGGAAGAAGGTTAGGTGACACCATAGATAGCGTTGCTGAGGACAAGGCTTTGCTGCATTTCCAGCTTTGCTGCCTCCAGAACAGAAGTTTGTAAGTGGGCAAGGGGAGAAAGGTACAAAGGCCGAGACAGTGTTGTTGCAAACATGTTATATCCCCTATGCTTGAGAAGTGGCTGTGCCTCTGACAGAGTAGAAATTTCTGCCAGCTCTGCGCTGAGTGTCCCGGCAGTGAAACAATGGAAGATACAATGGTGGCTTCTCTGGCCCTTCCTGCAGACATGCGTATATCCACAAACCCTTCCCGTGCATCTTGTCCCACAGCTTGCAGCCATGCAGGTCCAGGTGCTAAGAACAGCAGGAGCTACCTGTGAGTGGAAAATGAGGCTGGAAAGCTTGTTCTTTCTATGCCCAGCAAATGTAGTAAGGACAATGATAGGAATTTGCTTTCAATTTTAGCCTGGTGGGGAAAGTATTGAGAGCATAAAGAGTGTTGTTTATCGCTTTGGGCTTGTCAGGCTTGAGAGAAACAGCTGTGGGAAGCAAGCTCCCGCTTTCCTAGGGTGGGCCGAGGTGAGATGTGGTTTGTGCGTGTTTTGGTTTGGGCGCTGGTTTTTGCCTGTTCCCACATTGCCTATAGGTTGCAGTAACTGCTCATCTCACTCTTGTGATTCCTTCAGGAGGCAGCTGTGCTGCTGAGGAACTACAGGCAGTTGATGAAGAATGTTCTTGAAGATGCGCGGCTGGTCAGACTGCAGCTGGAGGGTGGAGCGCTTCTGGCCAGACTGAGGAAGGAGGAGTCTTGTGTCACCCTCACCCACGACTACAGGTGAGCCACAAGAGTGGGAGAAGAGGAGATGGAGATGAGGAAAAAGCAGGTGCTGGGGTCTCTGTGAGATGATCCCATCGTTGGTGCAGCTTCCTGTAAGGAGGACTTTTGTTGAAAAAAGCAAAGGTGAAAATCATAACAAATTTTACTCTTATCCTGACTGCTTCTTCCCCAGTCCAAAAACTTGTCTGGGTGAATACACTTAGATGGTTAAAGTTCCTTTTCCAAGCTAAATCAGACTTACCTTCTGTAGTGGAGAGAGGGCTGGATATTTTGTGCACCTCTAAAACACAAGTCTTAATTGATGATGCCAGTGATGAATGTTTTAGGTCCAAGGCATTTATCGCTGTGTGATTTACCAAGGCACTCCTTATGCAAGGGGATTTCCAAGGACCTTAGCTGTGAGGAATGCTTTCTGGCTGAAGCAAGCTCTGATCTCCTCGCACATTGTTACGGTTTGCACAAACAACTGTTCACTGCCCATTTGCAGAATGGGTATGAGAAGCGGGGACCGAGAGAGGCCAGCTGTTTGAAATCCCCAGGACATTGCACAACTCCTGTTTGTACTGTTCAAACACCTGAAGCCTATCAGCGTGTGAAGGCCTCTGTGCTATGTGCTGTGCAAACAGCAAGGTAGAAAGAAAGCCCTTGGCACCCAGGAGCTTCCTGCCTGAGTGTGAGAGAAATGCTGGCGTGTGGGTGCAGATGAGGGTGTAGCGGATGGTGGGGCGGCGTGGAACAGCTCTGTGCATCCGCAGCCTGGCTCTGGTTAAACTCTCTGTTGCCATTGCAAGCTGGGAGGTTTTAAGGGAGGGAATGGAGAGGAGATAACAAAATAGCTGGCAGGCTATGTCACCCAAACACCGGGAAAAGAACATTTCTCTTTGAAAAGTCAGCGAGTGGATGACAGTGCAAGTTCCTACCTGTCACTGGGAGATGGGGGTCAGCATTTCGGTGCTGAGTGAGGGGAGCGTGGGGACAGGTGTAACCGTTTCTTTTCTCTGCTTGCTGTGACTCCTGTCAGCAGCTCTGGCAGGCTGCGCAGGCACAGTTTTCTCACTGAACTGGTGAAGTGCTCTTGATGCAATTTTGGGTACAATTAGAACAGTACAGCCTTTTATTTCTGACATGATACAAAAAGCACAGATAATGGGGGTTGGTTTTTTTTTTTAAATTTATTTTATTTTAAGCAATGCATAGCAACTTTAGAGTCTTAGGAGAATGGGGAGAACATGCATGCTTTTTATGTTTTGTTTTGGTTTTAAGCTAAGCCTGTGTTCTTGTGCAGGGAAATGATCAACTTTGAAACCTGATCTGACAGAGCCCCTAGGGATAATTTAGTGCTTTGATTGCCCTTAGCAAGGGCAGAGGTGGGGGATACACACAAAATTCTTTGATTGCACAGTGTCCAAGGGCAGGCTGAGCGTATGTAGCATGTTCTCTGCTTAATTCAGGGTATATTTGTTGCCTGCCAGTATGCATGGAGGGTGTGTGCTATGGCTCAAATATATGTGGCTCTCCAGCCTGAGAATGAGTAAATGAATATAGTGGGGAAAAAGCTACTCCTCTTCTAGCCTGTGTAGTAATTGCAGAAACTAAAATCCATGCAGTATTTTAACTGAGGAAATGCCTGCTTGTCAGGTAACTTGCGACAGAGAACTAAAGAAGTCAACCCTTCCCTGTTCTGGGATCCTTTTAAATGCGGAAAAAGCTTTGTCACTTGGCCAGAGAACTCTGTATGAAGCACTATCGGTTTTAGATCCTCCATGGCTCTCCACTTGCTCCTTTTCTCCAAAATAGTGTGAGATATTAAAGGTTCTCAGCTCTCCTAACCCTGGAAAGGCTCCTGGTTTTCAAAGGCTTTAACTAATAGAATCAAAGTAGGGTAGGGACAAAATATTGTAGTTGGCCTACTAAACTAGTATGGAGTGGCTATTGATGTATGTGGGTCTAATATTAGATTTTTGACTCGTGATGTGTGAATATGGAACAGGATTGGTTGTGTCCATACACTCGGCAGGGCCTGTTGTATTTCTTTTCTGACCTTCGAATTGTAAAATCTTGATCAATGCTTAACGGTCTAATTTCACACCCACTCCCCCAATACCTGAAATCAAATTATTTACAAAAGCAAGTCAAGTGGCTTTATTCTTCTGAGACACCTTTTGTCTCTTGTTTTAATCACATGTCCTGTTGTTTTAGGTTGTTTTTTTTTTTTCTTCTTTCTTGTGGTGCAAAAGTCTGATCAAGCAGAGAGTCATGACTGCAGAGGCTTCTTAGTCAGAAGTTATGAGGCCACCTGTGAACAGCTAACTGTCAAAATATGCAAGAATTATGCACAGAGGCAAAAATCGTAAGAGCATGAGTTTTCTGGACTCCTAGTGCTCTAGTTAGTTAAAATATGCCAACCAGAAGTGCAGAGCTAAACGTACAAAACGTGATTTTTCTTAAGAGACACAAAGAAGACAAGCCCAGCTGCACCATCACCTTGGGATTAAACAAGCAAGAGATTGACTTGCTTCTTTGCAGGGGACGTGTTTTGCCAACTCTGACTTTGTTGCTAGTTTGTGGCTTCACCTTCTGGTATTCTTTTTGCCACATGGTAAGAATAGAGATGGACAAATCCATCTGAAAACACTTGACTGCAGGTTAGAGATAGCATGCTAAAATAGGCAAGGAAGCAGGCCTGTGCTCTGTGCAGGCAGATGTTATCTGCCAAATACCTTTCTGGAGCATATAGCAAACAAGACTTGCTTTAGTCTTTCTTTAGTAATGAAACTCTTCCCCTGGGGTTGGTTTTGGCATGTTTCCCTGCTCTGCACTCCAGGAGAGCCGAGATGCACTTTGAAGTGTTTTGTGACACAGAACAGTGGGGTCTCGTTGCTGCTCAGGTTTGAGCATGGCTTTGCGAGGGTTTACCAAGCCAGTGACACAGCTCCTTTCCTGCAGAAACTGAACTCATCCCATCAGAGGTGTGGTTGTGCAGGAGACATGCATTGTCCTACATCCATTTGTTGCTCTTTGAGAGCCTCTGGGAGTCTTTCTTGGATGGTCCCATCCTGAGAGATGCTGCAGCATCACAGCAGTGGCTTTGACCTGTAACTTTACTCACTCTCTGTTCCCAGTATGAGCTGACCAAGAGTCTCCATGCTCCTTTCTTCACTAAGTACCGCTGTAAAAGATAGCCTTGCCCATCCAGCTGCTTATCCGTGAAGGCAAAGAAAGACTTCTCCAAGCAGTCTCTCTGGATCTCAGCCTTTTCTCAGCTTAGAAAGGAGGAGCTCCATTACCGGAATACACATCTTACAGGCATCCCATTGCAGGGAGCTGGCTAAGGGGATGTGGTGTGCTCAGCTGGTCCCACACCACTGCCCCACCAGGAAGACCAGGCTGAATTTGGCCAAGAATTTGTGTGGGTGTGGTACTGATGAGCCAGTATCTCTGTGGCACCTCTTTAAGAGCTGTAATGACAGCTTCAGCACAGGCTGGCCACCCAGAGGTGCAGGTGGACGGCTGAAGGCAGCATTGCCACTTATTCATTGTTGGTGGTGCTGGCTGGCTTTAAAGCCAGCACGTTTGCCTTCACACTATCTGCTGTGCTGAAGGCTCAGTGCTTCTCCAGATCTGTTAGCTGAAAGCTTCCAGGTTTTACTGTCCCAGTCTTTCTGGGGACTGAAACGCAGAGCTGTTAGCCTAGCTGAAGTTCCTGTTGGAAAGTGTGGACAAATGCCACCGAACCATCCATCACTTTAATGCTATAAATACTTATCTTTACACTTTTGGACAGGAAACTTTTAACAAACACGTTCTTTTTGATAAGTTACATCGAGTTGGCTAGCAGGTGTATCTTTGGCTTCTGGATATCCAGTGTATTGATCAGCCAACCTCTGGCTTGCAGGCAGCTCACCGAGCCAGTTGTTGAAGGTGGACTAATGCATTGCTTGTATTGTGGTGGATTTTGAAGACTTCTCCTGGCTTATGATGGAAGTGTCAGAAGCTGCCAGAAGCAGTGGGAGCTCTTACTAAAGTGAGGCAGTTGCATGGGGCTGGGCAACAAGGCAGGGAGACTTTTAACCTGGTCTTTAGCCAGACATTTTCCACTGTTGTTCTCATTATTGCTGCTCTTCCAGCATAGCCAAGAGCTGGGAACGCTTGCCTAGACAAAGTGTCCAGTGATGGCTTTCGTCCTGTAGATGTGCTATGAGTCAGAAGTGGAGTAAAGAAGCTATGAACATTTTATATTAATATAAAGATGCTTTATACTAGTTGAACCAGAATACACCTGGCACATGCCTGGCTCTACAAGCGAACCTGTGTTCTCAGTGTGGCATGGGAGTGGGATTGCATCATGCTCTGCATATTGGTGGGCAAGATAGCCGCAAGACTAGATATGAGAGCTGAAAGGAAGAGATAAACCTCCAGTGGTGAAGGAATGACCAGGTTGGGTGCTGGGCTCTGTGCAACATGGAACCAGAAAAAGCATAATCTCTTTCGCCAAGCTCCTCATCTGAAAAGAATTTGTGAGTGGAAGCTGTGAATAAGCTGCTTATAAATAGATGGAGGAGTGAATTCTCCTTTTGTTTGCAGAAGGCTGTATAGTTAGTCGCTGTGCTTTGAGGGTGGAGTGCCTAGAGCCAAGAGCTGGTTTTGTGAGCTGGCTATTTTTAGTGTGGCTTGGTGATCTGGTTGGAAGTCCTGGGTGGGGACCTAAGCTGCGCAGAGGTAATGGGCAGTCCAGAGCAGGCTTCCTGAGCAGCAGCTGCCAGGTTCCTGATGCTGTACCTGACTCAATTACCGCAACAAAGAGGGTGATCTTACAGCTAACAGCCTCCACAGCTCTTGAGCCTGGCTTCCACCGCAGTATTGAGGCACTAGGTCTGCTTGAAGCTGTGGCCAGCTAATGGAGCAGTGGGTTATAGCTGCGTAGGAGCTCAGGTTTGTGGGTTTTTAGCAAGATTCCTGTTAGTAACAACTCCTGGGATGCTCCAAGGCAGGCATGTGCCACTCTGCAGAGTGGCATACGAGCTCCTTTTGGCAGAAGTAAACTTGAATAATGTACAAGCTCTTGGGGGCTCCAGCAGGGCCTGCCAAGGGACTGCACAAGCACCATCTGAAGCTCTGTCTGTCTGGGGCCTAAGCAGAGAGACTAAGCTGGTCTTCCAAAATATGGGACAAGTTGAGGGCAAGGGTAGAGGGGAGATGGGTGTCTGGTGTGTAAGTCGGAGCCTGGCGTGGCTGTCATCCTTGGTTTGGAAGGTAAAAGTTGTGTACCTGCAGGCTGACAGCTGCTGCCATATGCTGGTGGTCATGGCCGGGCAACCTACATGGGGAAATCCCTCCTGGAGGTATTTCTGTCTTCTGCCACCCCCTTTCTGCTGTAGAGGTGTGTTTCTGTCTGTGCTGTGGCCAGTTTGATGGTTGCTACTCTGCGTGTTTGTGCTTCAAAAGAAGGCAGTGCTTGTGTCCTTCTCGATGATGCCATTTTCCTGGTTTGCTTAACTAGCGCTTGCCCCTCTTCCTGCCTCTTGGGGAGCTTTGGGACCCTCTCATGCTGCCACGTTCCATAGTGCACGCTCCTGACCTGATCTGCAAGATGCGTCTTCCATTGATAGGTGTCCTTTGCATGTTTCTTCTGTGGACCGAATCCTAAAACCTTCATTTCCTGGTTAGGACGAGCTGTCTGTATACCTTGAAGCAACGTGAAAAACTGTGTTTAAACCCTGGCCTCAAAGATTGGCGGCTTTCTCCGTGAGATGCCTCTGTGCTGTTGCTGGTGATACAGAAGATGCTGACGAACACTAAACCTTTGGCCTTTAGCAGTGCATGGGTGGCAGCGCTCTTCCATGGTCTTATTTGTTTGTGTCAGGTGGAGGGAGGAGCACACGGCGACATTTCTATCCAAACACATATCGTGCTGCTTGGTATTCATTTTCGTTACAGTCTAACCTGTTCCCTCTGTTTGCGTGGTGGTTTTAGCCTGGTAAAAAGCACTTAGACTTGCATTAAACAAACCTCCTTGCTCTGCACATAAAGGAGTGTGGAGCCGTTGCCGTTCCGAGTGTATAAGGTGCTGTGTGGAGCCAGTTGTGGCATTTGCAGAGAGGTGAAAGATTGCAGAGCTCTGTCTAGGTAAGTTTGTGCTGTTCTTCTAGCCTTTTCATGAGATGATCCCCCTCAGCTCCGTTTCTGCTGTTTGTTTTCTGCTGTCTTATGTCTTAAATCTTCCTGGATTCAGTGGGAATTTACCCAGAAGACTCCGGTTTTGCTTGGTCTTGTTTGCAATGTTTGTCATGCCAACAGGGCATTAGGTAGTTAATGACACGCTGTGTGTTTTTAATCTGTTTAAAAATATTACGGAAAAAATTGCCAAAAGTTTCCAGTATAGGATGTTAGCTGAACCGCCTGAAGTTCCTGGCTCAGCCCAAACCATCCCACAAGCACCGTTTTTTATATGGCTGAGTTGGGGTAGATGTTTCTGTTGCTGGGGTAGTTAATAGCACAGTCACTGCGATTATATGTATTGTAAACACTGAGGGTGTGCAAAAGGAGGATGTATGAGGGAAATAGGTACGTGGCTTGAAATGAGAGCGGGTATATATTTGAGCAGGGCATCTTGAAAACCTGGTGGTCCTAACTCCAAGACTAGTGCACTCGACCGAGATAACCCGTATAAATACGTGGGATGAGGTTTGGAGGTAGGAGGTTTTTTTACAGCTGGTAGAAAACCACAGCTTGATGCTTGGTGTTCCCAGAACAGTGTTTCCATGTCCTACCTCAGGCTCCACTGCAGCGTGATCTTTCCCCATAAGTAGGCTACTTGTTGGTTTGGGATTTTTTTTTTATAATTATTTTTTTCCAGTCAGTTTTACAGATCTTACTGGGATTTAAAATCAGCAGAATCTGAACACAGTTTTATTGTAACTGAATGCAAGCCAGGCTGGGGAAGGAATCAAAGGTCGCAGCTTGAGACCACGCTTGGACACTTGTTTAACTGTATGCATCAATCCCTTTGCTTTTTAAATATACCTCAGAGTATATTTCTGCTAAAAACATGTTTAAATGAACTGTGCTTCAGAAGAGAATTCTCTCAGCAATGATGGTCTGCGGTGTCTTGTATTAATTGGATGGGGCGCTCCTGATGCGTGTGCCTGTCAGGTAACCTAGTGAGGAGGGATTTGGTCAGGTCCGTGGCCTTGGCTAGATCCGCTGTTCCCGTCATGATTGGCAGGAATCCCACAGACAACCCCAAACTTGGTGTTTGACCTCGGTGCCTTTCTAAGGACACCTCAGGGTTCTAAAAACTGTACCCAGCTGCTCAAATATTTTTAATAGGTAATTAAAACCACTGTGGCTATTTGTGTGCTGCAGAAAATAATTACAGTTTTATTTAGCAATATCTGCGTTAGCTTCACCACGGCTGGTTTGAATTTTAACATCAGCTGCACGTGAAGTTTTCACCTTGAAGAGCAGCAGTGTGTGCATTTGAGGTTGACCTCCTTTTATGGGATCATTACAAATACGGCAGTCAGATAGGTTGCCACCAAAATGCATTCATGACTGAGAATGGCTTAAACGCATTTCTCTTCCTGCGAAACAGCCCTCGGGCGCACAGGACAAAGCTGGAAGGATTTCTTCCTGAAGCATTGCTCGGGATGTTTAAACAATGTGTAGCCAAGGTATCAGCACGGATGATATGGGTGATGTCCTCGCACTAAGCCATCCTTTAAATCTCCTAATTGCCACATCCGATTCATTTTCTGCAAAAACCCGTAGAGACATCCAGAAGGGAAGTTCAGCAGCAGGAATGGAAGACTAGACTAGATGAGGCTAATGTTGTAACATCTGACTGTGTTTCTTCTAAATTACAGAATGATCAGGGATATCTGGTTTTCAGGGGAAGTTAGCTGCCATATACTTGCCTAAAAACTGCCCAATACACTAGGAAAAGGCAGTTTGACTTGTGTTTTCTTCCATCCATGAATTTTTGCTCTTTTAAAATCAACCAAGGTCAGTCAGAAGCTGAGCTCTGATTTTTAGCCCTTGCTTTTAGATCTGTTCTCCTGGCTGTTGGTTAGAGCAGTTTTTCAAGGGACAGACAGTAAGTTGCAGAATAGTAATGGTTCTCTGCCTCCCTCCCTGCGCTCTTCTATTTGCGTCTCGCTGGCATCGGCAAGCGTGGCTTCTGCAGCACCTGCTTTGGCAAGCCTGCTGGATGCCTCTTCTTATAACCATCTATTTTCAAAAACAAATCAGGTATTTTGCTTTGAAAACTAAAGTGTAACTCTCCAAGGCTAGCTTTTTTTTTTTTTTTTGAAGGATGGATTCAGACAGAAATGGTCTTTCTAAATTATAGGTTTAAAATTACCCTACCATTATACAACAGCTTGGCACTTCTCCAGAAAACTGAAGACGTTTGGAACCTTTTCCACTGAAACGATAATTGCCCAATGAAAACAGGATTTGGGGAAACATAAACTGACATCAAGCTACTCCTTTTTGCTATAAATTATATTGACTCTATTGCAAAATTACTTTGGATGATTTGACCGTGGAAGAATGTAGTGAAAGACTCTTATTACCACACTCACGTATGCAGGGAAATTGCGATGCATCCGAACAAATCTAAGCTTAGACGAGACTTTCCACTGACTTCAAACAAATCTCTGCTTTTCTTCCTCAGAGTTGCTCGGGCCACTACTAAAATATCTTTACTGGGCTTAACAACCAGGTGTTTCCCTTTGTGTGGCAGAATGGAAGTCAATTTTTCTTCTTCAACCAAATTTTCAACGTTTTGTTTGTTTACTCCAAGCTGCCTTGAAGGTACTGAAGGACTGGAATAAAAAACTCTGGAGTCTGACTCTGAAAAAGTAGTAGTTGTTTATGCAAGGTATCGTTTTCCCCATGAAACTCTGTGTTGCAGGATATCGTTGAGTTTACTAGTGTACTAGAAATTATTTAGGAAGAAGTTTTTAAGATGTGGATCAGCAAATAGATGGGTAGATAAGTAAACAGATGTACAGAGATTTGGGAGAACATGCTTAATGCCCAATGGTTACTTTGTCTGAGCACTGGAAGTGCCGAAGTGAATCGAAAAAACAAACTTTCCCATGGACTGTGAGCGATTTCTTTGTTCGGCTCAGTTTGCCTACCTACTTTATCCTGCAGGGTGGAAAGGGTTATATTTTCCTTCGTGTAAGAGAGTAAAAGATGGATGTTAGTCGGAGAGCCCGTTGGGCTGGTAAAAATGAACTGTCAGAAGCTGACAGCGTATGAATGGAGTTACCTTGGAGATGCAACGGAAGACCAACAACTAGACGTTGAGGTTTTAATGAATGCCTGCCAAGCCAGGCAGAACGTGTGAAAACAGCATGGCTGGACCCTGAAACAAAGGACTGAGGTGCTGGGATGCTGAAGGAACTCGTCAGAGGAGGAAGAATGGTGTAAGGCCACACCTGAAGTCCATCTGGGGCTCGGAGGGACCGTTTGGAAACATTTTTTTCTGGGTGGTTGTGTGCAGTCACTCAGCAAACCATTGGCAGGACCAGGAGAAGGGGTAGCCTTGGTACTGGGTTGTGCCTTGATAAGTGTATCGCTAGCCTGCTGCAAGCATTCATGGGAAACAAAATTACTTGAAAGGCATGAGTAAGGGATTTTTGATAATAAGTGCCCTAAAGAGCTCAACTTAAAAGGAAAATGAGAGCTGATTTCCAGCCTGAAATGACTTCTTTGTCCAGTCCCTGCTTCCAAATACATCCTCGACTGACTCTAGGTAAGCTTGAGATGCCTGTGGATCAGTAAAGCAAAGGTTCTCTGTGTGTGCATTCAGTAACAGGATGTTACTTTTAGTACCATTGAATCAGGGGCGATAGAGGAGAGATGACTGAGTATCTGTAGACGTGTGTAGCTGACGCATTATTTGCGGAGACACAGATCACATCTAATGGTGCAGAGGGCTGAGTGCTCGCTTCTAACCTGGAGGCTCTGGCTTGGATCTTCCCTACCACTTTCTGCAGATGCAAGGAAGGGTTGGTCATCTT
Organism: Rissa tridactyla; assembly: GCF_028500815.1. NCBI lineage: Eukaryota > Metazoa > Chordata > Aves > Charadriiformes > Laridae > Rissa > Rissa tridactyla. The sequence goes on along the minus strand of NC_071469.1, from coordinate 72,725,737 downwards.
GATGTCTTCAGAGTCTGGCTCTTTATTTTTCTAATACTTTCAATAATATGGGATAATTCCTTCTGTGGAAGGAACGCGTGTGAGGCCAGAAGAGCACTGTTTAGGGTGGATATTTTTCAGTCCTTCAGCTCAGCAGCAAGCAGTTCAGCTGAGCCCCTTCTCTTCTCCTGAAGTGGGCTCCTCGGGGCTCGGTGCGAGGGCCAGCAGGAGGATTTTATTACTGCATTTTTGAACCTGACTTTCTCTGGAGCAAACACTGGTCATAAGGCCAATACTGGTCTCAAGTGTGCTCCAAGAGACTGGTCTTGTCCACGATGGCACGGCGAATTCACTTCTTTACACAGTGAGCTTGTGACAGGCCTATTTCTGTTCATAAAAAAAAAAATATAATTAAAGCATGTTTGTTTTGTAATGCCTCCCTATCCTTCTACCTATCCATCTACTATGGGATTTTTTCCCGTAGTTCAGGCGATCCTATCTTTTGTGACTGTGGAAAATCTGCTGTCTGCTATGTGGGAATCTTTTGTGTTCAGAGCCTTGCAGCCCAGGTTGTGACTGACTCCTGTCAAGGAAAACTACTCAAATTTGAGGCAACTGGAGTCCTGTTTCCTCCGTCAGGTATGGAAAGGAGCAGAGCAGGACTCCTTGGCTCCCTTCCCCTGTGTGGGATCACACTCTGTGCTGGGTCAGCCAACGCAAGAGCTGGAACTCTTCTTTCCAGTTGTTATGCCATAAGATCACCATCTCGCAATAGCTCGTTAAGCGTTGAAGCCATGCATGCTTTCTTTATCATGGGCTTGGGTGGACATAAGGACTCCCATTACAGAAAGGTCTAGCAGGTCAATCTAGCTTGTTGATGAGTACCATCAAAGAAGTAGCATCAACACCAAAGTGATTTCCATGGAAGCTCAGAGAAAGGTTGGAAAAATATTTTGCCTCACAAAAGGATAATTGCAAGTGTTTGCATATAACAGCCTGTAATGTCTGAAGTTATAGGTGCTTGCTTGTTGGTGCCAGTGGTAGGAACACCATTTGCTGTTCCGGTGTGTTTTCCTGAGTGGATGAGAGCATTCATGCCAGCAGGGACCTCAGACCTGTGGGAGTAAGACTGAAGGGTGTCTGCCTGTCTGGCCATCAGTATGCTGGAGCCTTATTCAGAAACTAATACCTGACAGATTGTTATGGTTTGAGAAAACCCATAACAATTTATTGTCGTGTAGACAATTATTCTAAACCATAATAATTTATTGTCGTTTAGACAATTACTCTATCACCCGATGACCCTTCCCCACCCAGGAAGGGGAATCGGGAAAAGCAAGGAAAGGCGAGGGTTGAAATATAAATAGATTTAATAGGATAAGACCTAAATAATTACCATTAATACTAAAGAACCAGTATTAATCCCGATACTAATATAAGATATACAAAAACTACACTCAGCCCATTCCATCAGCAGAAGCTGTGCACTCCCTGCAGGGACAGCAAATGTGGGACCCTGCAAGTGCTGTGGATTCGGGAGGAAGGGAAGGGCTCAGGGCTCTGGCACCGGTGCAAGGAGTTCTCTGGACCACCGCCATCAAGGGAAAGAGAAACTCCTCAGCAAACTTTCTAATTTGTATAAGATGCCATGTTCATGATATGAAATAATCCTGTTGGCCAGCCTGGATCAAGTGTCCGGGTCTCGCTCCTGCTCATCCCTGCTCCTGGTGAGCTCAAAAACACTGAGATCTTGAATCCCACATCCCATAGCTGGTTATAAAGATTTTCACGGATTCAGACACTAGAGTCTTCCAAAAGTGGAGTTCTCCCCAGCATTAGAAGAGAAGTAAGTTTTGTGTCTCTCAACCCAGGACACAGATACACTCTGCTGCACAAAACCAAACAGCATTTAATGTTGTTGCCAAATATAACTTCCAGCCATCTTCCGAGCTGTTTCTCATTAGCTGTCCTAGCTGTGTCACTGTGGCTGATGGGAACTGGCCTTCACAACCTGCTCTGTAAACACGCTTTCCAGAGCTCAGCTTGGACAGTGGTTATGGCTCCACTGTTGCGAGTCTCCTGGGCTGGGTCTGGGTCCGTCCCTGGGAAAGGATTACAAACCAGAAGGCTCATATCATCACTGTTTGTTTATGGTGGTTTCGGGAAAAGCGGGAGCAGCGTTACAGCTCAGATCTTTCCATTGAAGCCTGCAGATCCTCTGTAGAGAACCTGTCTCCTTCGCACTGCAGTAGCACTGATCTTAGTCCAGAAACAAGTCGGGGTTTTTTGGCTGCGCTTTGGAAAAATTCATTCAGTCTATTGGCATTTTGCAAAGGAAAAACAAAAGTATCTTAAGAGCCTGAGGTTTGAGGAGTTGGCTGTTGCACACTGGGTGGAATTCTGAATGGAAAAATCCTGTGGATTTCTGCTATGCAGAGCTATAGTTGTCCAGACCGATTGTGTACTACCTTGTGTCAATTAAGTAGTACCTAAAAACTAAGGATGGTTGCCACTAAATGCTCCTATTCAGTTGTATTCCATAGGTTCAAGATGCCCGTAACCTATGACAGAAATAAATGTGGATGCTGAATTGCTTCTATGAATTTCCCTTAGCAAAGCTTTCACAGTTTTATTAGCTACCTATTTCACAAGTGCTTTGGATAATTTTAATAATATGATTTAAAAAAAAAAAAGCCATGCTCTCATAAGCCAGGAGGTTGTAAAACAGTTGCAAAATGAAAGCTGGTTTAGGGTGAGTACAGGAGATGCTCAGGCAGCTGAACCATGTCATGGCACAGCTGAAGAAGGCTGTAGTATTTTGTTGAAGGTGCCTGTTGAGTCCATGCTTGTAAAAGGAGGGGAAATATAGAAGCAGAAGAAATGTGAGAAGTTTAGGGACACAAAGAAAGAAAAAGCTTGAATGCTATTGTGTATCCTGGCTCTAATTTGGTCAAACCTGTGCTGGAGAGATGCTGCAGACGTCTGAAAGGAACCTGCAAATACTCATCATCGTGCCAGGATTAAACGGTGTGCGGGGTCCCTGGCTGCAGCATCCAAGGGCACTGGGCTCTCTCCTGAAACCCTCCATCCCTGCCTGTGGGTGGAGGAGGTTAACTTCTGCTGTGGCCAAGCTGGCAGAGAGAGCGCTGCCTTGCGCTGCCTGTTGGGCTTTGGGCAGCGCAGCAAGAATGCCCGTCTTTGAATCTTTCCAGCACAACGTTGTAAAATTCAGTTTCTTTTGGAGCTGGGGTGCTGTACGCTATGCATTTTTGTTTGGCTGGTGGAAATTCCCGAGAGTGACTGGGGCATCAAGCGCTTTATGTTGTTTCGTCATTTAGGAGAGATTTGCTTCCTAGTGATTGCTTATTTACTTATTTAAATTAAATTCAAATAGTGGTTTTAGACACTGAGGCTGCCTGAGCCTGTGTTTTGTGAAAGCCCGCCGATGCAATAATCTGCATTTATGAAAAGCTGAGGATCCCATCTGAAAGTGTACACTAAGTTTTGCAAGGAGCCTGGCTGGGAGGAGATGCCCTTGTCCTTCCTGCCAGGTTATCTGTGCTGGGATCAGAGTGGGGAATCACAGGAAGGTGCAGGGAGCAGCATTATTCTCCTTCTGTTATCCATATGGAGATGGCCATTACGGGTCCCATGGGGAGGATGACTGAAGCACTGCTGTTAGCCGGGTCATGTTGGCATGAAATGCTGGGGGAAGGCCTTAATGCAAAACCCCTGACCAGACATGTGTCCCCTTCCAGAGACGCACTTGATGCTGCCAGTGTGCTTTACAATCGAGTTGATGAGGGCGTTCACCGGCTGGTGATGCTGTCGAACAAACGCATCCAGGAACTGGAGCTGGTGATGGAGTTCGAGAAAGTGGAAGAATGTTTTAAGGAGGTAAGGCCTGATTGTCAGTTCCAGTGACTGCCTGCTGCCACCCTCTGACTGTATATCCTACAGCAGGTATCGGACCTGTTGGTCTCTCGTATGAAGGTGTAGAATGATGCCTGTAGACCCTTAAAAAGAACACGCGAACAACTGAACATTAGAATCTGAGATATGTTTTCAGATGTGCTGAGAACCAAGGCGCTGTTTGCCTGGTATGTCTTGATGCCAAGTATAGAAGCATAGAATCATGGAATGGTTTGGGTTGGAAGGGACCTTAAAGATCATCTCATTCCACCCCCTGCCCTGGGCAGGGACACCTCCCACCAGACCACGTTGCGCCAAGCCCCGTCCAGCCTGGCCTTGAACCCCTCCAGGGATGGGGCAGCCACAGCTTCTCTGGGCAACCTGGGCCAGGGGCTCACCACCCTCCCAGCAAACAATTTCTTCCCAATATCTCAGCTAAATCTCCCCTCTTTCAGTTTAAACCCCTTCCCCCTCGTCCCATGGCTCCCCTCCCTGCTCCAGAGTCCCTCCCCAGCTTTCCTGGAGCCCCTTTAGGGCCTGGCAGGGGCTGGAAGGTCTCCCCGGAGCCTTCTCTTCTCCAGGCTGAACCCCCCCAGCTCTCTCAGCCTGACCTCACAGCAGAGGGGCTCCAGCCCTCGGATCATCTTTGTGGCCTCATCTGGCCCCGCTCCAACAGCTCCGTGTCCTTCTGCTGTTGGTGGCCCTAGCGCTGGAGGCAGCGCTGCAAGGGGGTCTCACAGAGCGGAGGGACAGATTAAGTTAAGTAAAAGTCTCCTGCCTGGTCTCTAGGTGTGGATCAGTCAAACCCCATAAACATCTGCCATGTTTTTCCATACATAAAGACCACAGTGTAGTGGCTCATTGGTAAGCAGTACGCTGGGAGGTGGGGTGTCTTTTCACATCGTTTAGCAAAAGTACCCTCCCAGCAAGGCTGCTGAGGAGCCATTCTTCATGCTTCAACTTGAGAAGCAGGAGAGCGATGGCAACGAGCTGATGATGAGTCCGGGTGTCCCCTCTGGGCTGTGGATCCTGCAGGGTTTGCCTACACCCTGCTGCTGAATGAGCCCCACACTGCCTACCCCAGGCTGGCTGCCCACTCTGTTGTTTAGATTCCTGTGCAGTGCTCAGGTCTCTGCTCTCTGATAAGGCCCGGGCACACCCTGTCCCCTCTGGGTGCAGCCCCAGGCACGCTCCTGCTGCCTCTGGGTGCAGCCCTTTATACAGTCTTCAGGTAGAACAGCCATGCTCAACCCCCCCACCCCCCTGTGCCTCTGTGGGAGCTTAAACTTCCCTTCATGCGGTGCTTGTTGAAGCTCTTTACAGCCGTGGGATGACTGGAGCAAACAGGCACTGGTTTTCAGAAAGACTTTTGAAACCTCTAAAAAAGTCATAAAGTTGCTCAGGCTGCCTGAGTGTCCTACGAAGTCGGATCAGGTCTTTCAGTGTTGCAGATCCCAAATGTTGAGTCCTGCATGTCCCTAAGCCTAAACTTGACTTCAAAATTATGGAGTCGCATAGTTTCCTCTGCTGTAATTCGTCAACAATGAGAAGTTTCAGGTATCGCTTATTACCCTGTGTGTGTGAAGGGTGTTTGGAGCTCACCTTAGGAACCTGCATCCTTAAAGATCAGTACTAGGACCAGTTTGACCATTGCTCTTCTAGGATTCTGGGCTCTTTGCCTCTGGAGAGAACTGGATTAGCAGAGGAGGCTGTAGCCTACCTGTTATTTTCGCAGGCCAAGGTGGATCCAGGAGTTTTAATGACTTCCCATTTGGAGGTAGACACTCGGGCGCCATGCACCGTGTGTTCAGGACAAGAAGTGTGATGCAAGAACCTAGTAAAGGCTCCCTTAAACACACAGGTTCCTAATACCAAACAGAAATCATTTCTGATCATGCCCAAAAGGCACAAAGGCAGGCTCTGCAACCTGTCCCTGCTTTAAGCTGAACTTTTTTTGATTGAATTGAGCAAAACTGCCTGCTCCCAGCTTACTTTGCTTACAGATCGCCAGTGATGGCAGCAGCTATGCCTGGTTTTAAGCCTGCCTAGGAGCTCTAGGCAGCAGCAGTGTGTCCCTCTGCAGTATGGTCACAACCTGGGAACCTACCCCCATGTCCTCCTCTTGCCCATGGGTTTGTTCCATGAGTACAGACCCTCTCGTGGTCCAGAAGACAAGGAGTTTGTCCCTGACTCTGGGGTTGAGTTGGGATATGGATTTAGATGATACAGGAAAACAGGATGCACGGGCATTAGGAAACATTTGGTCTGTCCCTTCCCCCAGGCGCAGCTATGCCTGAAGCGTTGCAGACAAGTTTACTAGCCTGTTTTTCAAACCCCCTGTTGATGGAGATGCTGTGTTATCCTGTTTGGCCTCCTGTGTCTGCTTTGCTTTTAGGACACTCTTGTTAGTTTTCTACCCATGTTTAAGGATATAAGCTTATAACTGCAGCTGTAGCTGGGCTGTGTTGAGGAACCTGCAGTTACTGCACGGCTTTGTGGAGAGCTGCCTTCAGAAAACCAGTAACTGAGAGTTTCAGAGAACCATGAAGCACTGCAGATGAGGAGAATCCACCAGTGCGTTCACACTGATGGAGTTCATGTCCTGCCAGTCAGAAAAGGGAAGTGGTGTAGGAAACCTGGCAGCAGGGAGATTTTATCCCACTTGGGGGTAGCAATAATAGGAATATCAGGCCAGCCTGCAGGTTGCAGGGATCGCATTAGACCATGGCTCACCCGAAACAGAGCCCAAGCAGCTACTTGCCCTGTTTATGCCTAAGGCTAGTGAGCAATAGCAGAGCTTTGCAATTACTCAGTAACCTGAAGTGGAAAAACTCCCAGCAGGAGGTTCAGGCTGAAATGCCAGGATGGGGGGAGAAGTGTACATGCACATTCTTTCCAGTAATGAAGTGACCAGCGTTATGAGAACCATTCCTTGCTCTTTCCACATAAAGGCCTACCTTGGTGAGTAGCACAGAGTGACTAATAGTGGAGCTTTTCCTTTTTCTCCTAGGTCAGCAGTTGGATTGAGAATGTTGGCAGAAAACGGCTAAAGGAAATGATCAACCTGGATGATTCTTTGGAGATGCTGCTTCAAGCACAGAAGCAGTTCAGGGAGTTTGATCTTGTTGCCAGTGTAAGTGTTGTCTGATTGGAAAAACGTACTCTCCAGAGCCTCAGTTGGTAGCTTATGTGCCTTGTATGTGCTCAGCCAAACCCATGATGCTATGATGGCATTGGTAGAGGGTTCATCACCAAGGTGTGCATCGTTTCTTCACACTGCTGAGCTTCTCTGCTCTCCTTTTGTAGATGAAGCTGCCAGCTCAACCCTTCAGTAGATGGGATTTGCCAATCTTGAGGAAAATAACTACTGTGATGAAAGATGGATTTTTTGTTAATCCCTTGATGTGCTTGTAGCACTGTCTTTTTTTGATCCTAATTGACCTGTGGCCTTACTGTATAGGCCTTTACAAGCTGCTGGGTGGCTCTTGTAGATCATAACAGAGGTCAGGACGCTCATGAGTTCTGCTGTAAACAAATACACCCCTGCTTATGTGATTTGAACCTTAAAAAACAGTCTAATTAGTACTAGTTGTTGATGACCTTGAAGACTCTACTGTTCATGTCAGGTCTCTATACTCATATGCAATTGCATTTTGCTTTCAGGATTATTGCAGAAGGGGGCAGGAAGCACTAAAGAAGATGGATCGATGGGAAGACTTCTCCTCTGTGGATGTGCAGTCTTACAGGGTAAAGCTGCAGAGCTACAGAGATCAACTGGAGGAGTTCTGCAATCAACTGGATGAAAACAGGCACCGAATCTGTGAGACGGTCAGGCTGTACGAATTCTTTGACAAGGTAAGACATCAGCTGCAGAGAGGAGAGTGTAAAAAGCTTGCTTGGACTCACTCCAGCAGGTTGTTTATGAAAGGTGTGAAATATAGTGCGTGCACCAACAGGGGGCTGGATCTATGGCCTGCAAAAGCCCCTTCACGCACATGTGTCTGGAGTCATTTTTTTTCAAGTCAATATGTGCAAGAAGGGGTGGGTGTGTATTCAGGAAACAGTCTGTGTCTCTTAAGAATAGAGGTCTTCTGCTGTCTGAGCTGTACCTTGCAGACCCCTCTTGTGGCTGCAGTGGACAGAATAATCATGGCAGCACTGGCCAAAAGATTGGCTACTTGTGTCCAGTCTTGGCCACCAGGGTTGTCAGGTAGACAAGCAGCATTTTGTTCGTATGGTGTCCTTACACCCTGGTAAAGTCAGCCTGTTAGGAATAGTGCCCTGCTGCTCAGCCCTAAACATAGCCCAGCTCCTCTCTTGAGGAGGCCCTGTGTGAGGAAATGGAGCACCAGAATGGGGTACTGGGCAGTGTGGCTGAGGGACCCAAGGGGACTGGGTTGGCCAGGCATCTGCGAAGCAGGAGAAGAGGATGCGTGTGGTGACAGTGCTGAGTGCCTGGCCTTCTCACCTCTTTGCTTTAATGCAAGTGCACCCATTCAGCAGACCTGCAGTTGGATTTGGTGTCCTTTAATTTCTAAAGTTGCAGATGAATAAACTATAGGATTTTCTAAGTGCATTTTAAAATACAGCTTTGGCAAGCACAGAAGGCCAGGGAGCCTGGTCTCCATTTATTCCACACTTGTACAAACATTGGGTATTGAAGTTCTCAAATTCCAGAAAGAATAGACACTAAATGTTAAGCTGTACCAGATGTAGGTGCCACTTAGTTGCTGTCTCTGAGCTGCCTTGGCAGCCAGAAGTGCTCAGAGGAGGGGAGAGGAAATTCAGCTAAACACGAAAACGTGGAGAAGCATCCTGTGTAGGGGAGGAAAGTGGAGAAGGCAGCCCAGAACATTGCTGTCGGGACATGGGAGGATTGAGTCTGGCGATGCTCGGCAGGTCTGCTCTAGCTCATGTGTGCAGTTTGCTGTGCAGGTGCAGGACCCTCTTCCTGTGAGAATGTGTCATTATGTTTTTTCCCCAGGGGAGCGACGAGTGCCCTCTGTGCCGTAGGAGAACGGCAAGAACCTGTGCTCTGCTCACTCACTGAGCACAGATGTTCAGGGGCTGCTCTGGTCCTTGAACACCCCTTGCCATCATGGGGATCCTGGGCAGGATGCGATTTGTCATATTTCCTCAGATAAGCTGAGGGACACAAAGGTGCCAAGCCGTGCTCGATATCTTGGCAAGTCTGTGGCCAAGCCAAGCATCGGTCCTGCATGAACCTACCCAGCCACAGTTGGAGATCTCTGGAGCACAGATGTGGAATCTAATGGCTGCTCTGTTTTCTGTTCAAGGCATGGAAACCACATCATGGTAGTAGCTCTTGGGCTGCCAGGGTGGTCGGACATGACTCAACAGCAATGGATGTCCTTCCGCAGCTTCAAAGCCTTTCAAAGCCTGGGCCGTTCTTAGGGGCACAAATGTTACACAGACCCCAAAGAAGGCCCATTTCTTTTCTTTTTCATAGCACCCCTCATACGCCGTCTTTTTGGTGGATGATATTTGAGGATGCAGTCCTTGGTGGCGGCAGCAGCGAGAGCATCTCTCTTGGTTGTGTCTTTTGTGCCGTGTAGCCCCAGTGAAAACTGAGTGATCGTGGCACAGCGTGGTTGCACACTGCTTTGGTGTAGAGGAGAGGCATCTCGCTTAGTGAGGGAGGAGGATTTTGATCTCACTGGTTTCAGTAGAACTATAAACAGTGCTGGTGGTGTAAATATAACACCTGTGTATTGCGAACCGGTGGCCAACCGAAACCAGGGGTGTAGAGGGGATACATCCCGCAGCTGTAGGATGAGCGCAGAAATCGCTGCGCAGCACGAAAGTTCTTTCAGTGCCGATTGCTTTGATTTTGATCTCCAGAGTGCTTTCTGCCTTCCCAAAGCAAAGTCAGTGGTGTGGTCTGGGAGGTGGGGGAAAGCAGATTTTATCTAAACTGATTTCACTCTCTTCTGATGCTGAGCTGCTTTGACCTTCCTGTACTGATCTTGTCAGTGCTTGCCTAACCCCCTTCTCTCTTCCCTAATGGCTGAGGGCATTAACAGCAGGAGTCTAAACTAAGCAATGTCCTTGATTTTCCTTCTTGTAAAGAGCCTGTAGCATGCCAGACCCCAGGATTTGGGGAAGGAGCCTGAGGATGCGTAAGCAATGTACGCTATGGTAATGAGCTGGCAAGCTCCACTCTCTCCAAACATCTCAGCATGCGCCAAGGGAGTGGAGCGCCCACCACGGGGATCATGGTATTCATCCCTCGCGTACCTTGCTGCCTACTGGGAATAGGAGGCTCTGTTCTCCTGGTCCTTCTTCTGCATGTGGTGGACTTATTTCTTAGGGTGCTGCCTGTGGCTGCCAGACAGGCCACAGGACAGGACAGCACAACCCTATACGGTCCATCAATACACCGTACTCTGTTTTTCAGTGCTTGGCGGCTCCTGATGGCCTGTCAGAGCTCTCTGTGAGGAGGCAGGCTGAGCTGGGCCAGACCACATGGAGCTTGCACATGGGCTGGCAGGGTTCCCTCCCCAAAGCCATGACTGGTGCCAAGCTGGATGTTTCTATTTGTCCCCACTTCCTTTGCGGCAGGAGCTCTTGGTGCCTGATGAGGGCTGGATGGTGGCTCAGCTGAGGCAGGAGGAGTGGTGAAGGAAGCTGCCTTCCCCGTCTCTGACTGCGGGCAGGGGATAGTTTTTCAGTAGCACAAACTCAGCGCGGGCATACTCGGGGACCTGCCATCTTCCTGTGGCCTCAAGCCTGGTCTGGCCCCTGTTCCTTGTTTACTCAGTTCCAAGACTGTGTTGGGATCTGGCATCAGACAGTGCTTTGGGGGAGAACTGGGAAGCTGAGCAAGCAAGGGTGTATGTTGTACCAAAAGCACTCATGTCTGCTTTGTTCTGGGGTGCCTGCAAGGATGGTCACCGCTGCCCTTCTCTCCTGCTGCCTGTCCTAACCTCGCAGTAATGCTGCCATAGACACACCACCATTACCAGGAAGAGCTAGAGAAGTCTCCCTCTCCTTACTTACCCTGTTAGCCTTCACTTTCTTTCCTCTCTTGAGCTTTCTCTGGGTGAAATTATTTCCCAGGTCACTCTTACATCCCCAGGTCTCTACGTGCTCTTGGCTTTACCATGAGGGTTGGACGAGATGATCTCTGAAGGTCCCTTCCAACCCCTACCATTCTGTGAAGAGCGAAGTGCCCAGCTCCCTGTGTCCATGGGCTTGAAATGGCCTCTGTGAGAGCTGTGTGCTCTGTCAGCACTGCAGCCACCTAACTTGCAGTGGCATGTCCAATGAGCCGCCACACGCAGCATGATTTCTGCCAGCCCTGGGATGACGGCTAGTCCTGCAGAAGGTCAGTAGCGAAGGCGTGTGATACTTGCTGGCAAAAGTCACTCTGTTGGAAGAAGGCACTGACCCAACCAGAAAGGACAGAGTCCCATCACACTGGCTCAGCACCTCCATACCCTGCGGTGCTGGGGTGCCCAGAGCCTCCCAGCTGAACTGCCTCTGTCATTACAGGATGGCCTGAGGCGGCCCCAGGGGCTTTTTCCTGCTTGTCAGGATGTTGTGCAAGACACTGCTTCTTTTGGTGCTCAGGGAAAGTACGAGCATTGCTCTGCCCAGCCCTGGGAGCCTCTTGCAGCCTGGGCCCTTGCCTTGTGTTTGTGTTCTGCGGGAACCTGTTCAGAGTCCCACTGCTCAGGATTGCTGGGGTGAGAAACAGTCGTGTTTCCCTTGTTGGGATTTCTTTGGGCTCTGCTCCATGAGCCATTCCTTCAGTGGTGTTCTCTGTCTGCCACCCTTGGAATCCTTCGCCTCAAAGGACCCCTGGTCATTAGCCTGTGTTGATTCTGGTTCCTCTGATTCCTGATCTCCAGCCATCCCTGGCTTCTTTCTGCTGCCCACAAGGAGCTGCTGCCTCTGAGCTCTGTTGGAGTGGGCAGAGTCTTGCCCAACCCCTCTCCACCTGTGTTGACATCTCTCCTGGTGTGGGTTACCTGTGCTCACGTGTGGGTCTGCCCCCACAGCCGGTTCGCCTCTGCTCTCCTCCTCCTCCACCACTTTGTTCTTTGTGGCTTAGAAAACAAAGCCTTTGGCAAGTGAAGGAGGTGCCTGCCCTTCCTGGGGGAGGGCCAGCTGGCCTGCATTTGATTATGGCAGCGCCTCCTCATCCCTCCCCATTGTCCTTGCTGCTGTAGGAATGCCAGCCTTTTTACGCTCCATCTCCTGAACAAGTGTTGCTGCCTCTGGGGCCCAAAGAGGGGCTGGGGCCCTTCTTCCCATCCCTCCAGGCCCTGCTGGCAGGAGAGTCTCTCTGCACATCTCCATGCACCTTCATCTGCGTCGCATCCACCCCATCCTGTCTCCGGCAGCCGACAGCCACAGCGAACCCTCTTGTAAGTACCAAGTATCCGGCACTCTGGCTTATGTGTGAGTTGTATTGAGATTGTTTGGAAACAATGTAGAGAAGGCTTTTCACTCGGTTGCTTGTGTGCGTCTGTATGCATCCAGCATGAATCAGAGTGCTTTGTGTGCATCTTTTGTGTGCTCAGACAGAGCCCTGGGAGCTCTGTGCATCTTTGCGTGGTCCCTCCGAACGCCAGGGCTGCGCTGGCTGTAACACAGCAGTGACCGTCCCTTGTTCTCTTTATTAGAGGATTTTTTCATTATCATTTCAGTGGACATAATTTAACTGCAGCTAGAAGTTGTTGCTGGGATCGCATGCCTTCAGACTAGCTGGATGTACACACAGGGCAGGTGGTACCTTCCCATCTGCTGGGACTGCTTTTTGTTAAAGGTTGTGGACAGCCCAAGAGGGGGCTGCTCTCTGAGCCTGCCCTAGAGTTTATTGGGCTCCTGTCCTGTGAGTGCCTGGGACCCGCTGGCACAGTGTTCGCAAGCTTCGAGAGGTGGGTCTGATCCCAGATGTGACAGCAGAAATCCAGAGCATGACAAATTAACTGACTTCCAGATGTCATTATCTCCCACTTGTCCCCAAAAGATTCAGAACAGTGACCTGCTGATATCTTGTTTTCTGCTCTGCTTGGTTTTTGATGATGTACCAGATATCATGTTGCAGATGATGGTTTTGAGGAAAAAAAGAAATAGTCCCCTTCAGGCAATAAATTGCTGATGTTTCTTTTTGCTTAGCCTTTGAGGAAAGAAGTGTTTTGAATGGGAAGCTGGAAACGATCCTGGTGGCTGTGACCTAAAAGTGCGATTTTTCTATCGCAGTTTGTTTGGCGCAGTTTGAGAGTTAATTTTACTGAAAGGACGTTACAATTCTCTGCTCTGGGAATGTGCTTGGAGGAGATTTGGAGAGTAGAACTTAGCACCAAAGTGGAAAATGAGGCATTTGATGTGTCCTTACTGGAGCATACTTAACTATGAACAGAGATGCAGGTCACCGTGCCGCGATGCTTGTCTCTTGCTAGCACTCCTGCGCAGGTCAGAACACGGCTTTGCCCCCCAGCACGTCTGAGCAAATGAGGTTTTTGCTGTGCCTTATAATAAAGTCTCTGGGAGAGATTTAGCACGCACTGTTCTCTCTCTGCCTCTGCGCAGAGATCAGCTTTACTTTTCTGGGCATGGGCTGTGCAACATTCCCAAATAACAGCTTTCATTTGGTTACTGGGGCAAGTTCTCAAGATGATGAAGGAAGAGCCGAGTAGCACAACAGAAAGGAATATACGCTGTGCCTTCCTGATGCTGTAAAACTGTGCTGGGGGAAGCCACTGTTCTCTGGCTTCAACATTGTCTGACAGCAGCTGTCTCATCGCTCTTTCTCTCTTCTCCCTCTCCTTCGTCAGTTAGGCTTGCAAAGCCATGCCCCCGGACAGACAGCTAGTCTGATTTGCTCTCCCCTTTCAGGGGTGTCCTTTTTCATGCGCAGCCTGAAGCAGCTGGGGGAGCGAGCCTAGAGGTTGGAAAATCGATCCTCTGGCAGAGTTCGTGCAAGGTTAATGCATGAAATCTCTCCCTTCTCCTTCCCGACAGGTTTTTGCTGGAGAAATCTTCTTGCAAGGTAAATAAGTCTCTAATATTTACTTTCCCATCAAAGGGTATTCGTGTATCAGAAAGTTTCTGCTTTGCCTCAGAGTTTGAGATAGCCCTCTTGCACAAACAAAGTCTTGACCGTTTACATCTGGTCTGCTCTCCCGTATTTTTCTGTCTTGCAAAATTAGTTATTTGGAAACTGTTCTGTTTTATGACTTCTCCAGTAATTCGCTGCTACATCTACTGGTGCCCAGGCTGTTTTCTTTTGTGTTTCATCGATGACTCTATTGCCAAATTGGCATTACAGCAGTGCCCCTAGCTCCCAGCAAGCTCTCTGACAGCAGATGAATGGTAAGTGGTACCTTTCTGGTTGCACAACGAAGGTGTGAGACTGGTGTGTAAGTTTGTCCCTTGGTGTTACAGGGCAGCAGTGAATTAATTAGGGGTTTTCATGTGCTAAATTCAAGCACAATTTGCAGTTGAAGGTGAGAGGTTCTTAGGTTGAGATGCTTTTGATTACCTCCCCCAGCACCTCAGGCTCTGCTTCAGCGCAGCACGGGGTCTGTGTGATGTGTTTGTTGTGTTTGCAGGGGGGAAAAGCCTTCATCTCCCTCTCTGGGGTCCTTCTCCCTCTAACTGTGCTGGCTGAATCCTCCTCCTCGCTGGAAGGCATGGCAGGAAGGAGAAGCTGAGGGGTACGACACCAGGCCAGTGCATGGCATCTTTCTGGGATGCCGCTCACCCCTCAACTGCCTTCCCTGATCCCAGGACTGCCAGCACGTTCTGCCACTGCTGTTTTTGCAGGGGGGGCAATGCCTGATGTGTTGAAAGCGTCTGCTGCCTTCATTCTTGATCACCAGAACACCTCTGAGTAAATATTCCTCTGAGCCCTTGGCTGCCCATGAGCATAAACCGACAGTTGTCTGAACGTCTGGGCTCCCCCTTCTCTGAGTCGAGTGGGATCAAGTCTCCTGTAGGATCACAGCATCAGCAGCCAGTCGCTAACGGCAGGGAAGCAGCATTTCCTCCCAGCCGATTTAGGGATTTCCCAGCTCATGTTGCAGCTGAGCTGCAAGGGGAGCGCGTTGCACTTGAGGTGTAAGATCTGATGCTGAGGGGTCTTTCCTCAGCCTTGTGCACGTGTGCAAAGTGTTGGGTTTGGGTGGTTTTTTCCCACTCTGAGCTTGGGATAGGAGCTGCGCAAGGTGACAGATTTTCTGAATGTTTGTGTGCTGGCATCCATCTGGATACTCGGATCGTCCTGGAGGCTGGAATTCTCTTTAGTCACGGGAGTTAAATAGATCTGTTCAAGCAATCTGGACATGAAGCTCCCCTCAGCGTACAGATGGAGCTGAAGCGCACAATGGCTTCCATCTGCATATCAAAGCCGTGGACATATGGACAGGGTTCTCCCCAGCACCCGCTGCCTCCGACCAGGCTCCTTTGGCTGCTCCACAGGGCCTCACATCCTATGAGTATATCTTAATGTGCTCTTGAACTGGGGGGGCTATTTCTAGCCTTTTCAGCCGCTCTGAAGAACAGAGGTCCAACAGACACGCTGGGTGTCTGGGTTCAGTTTCCACTCCCCACCTCCCAGGGCACAAGCACCCACAGTGCAGTGCAGAGAGATCCCAGCACGTCACTGAATAATTCAGCAGAGTTTGGCTCAGCTTGTCACCGGGGGAAGGTTGTGGATTGAAGACTACAGAGAAAGCATCCACGCTTCCCCATCCAGGCCCAAGGGCATACTGGTGGTTTCGCAATCCCCAGCTGGGCATGGAGGACCTCATTAAAAGGGAGCCAGTGCAGAGCAGACAGGAGACACCTACCCCAATCCAGTCTGTCCTCACTGGCCTGCGGTGCACTGTTAGAACAGGGTATTTGTACAGCGTAATGATGTGGCTGTCGGGACAGATGTAAAAGTGAAGCGTGCAAGAAAACCTCTGGAGGTGCCATCAAGCTCTGAACAGAGTGATTTGTTGCCGTTGTGCAAGTTGCCAGCTTTGGTGACTCACTCATCTTGCTGTGGCTTGATCTTGCATCTGGCTGGTAATGTGAGGTTCTAAGAAGCCAGAAAACGTGCTGCCTTCCTCCTCCTCCTCTAGGCAGTAGTCATACATCCACAAATACATATGCTCACTCCTTCATGCCTTCTGCTTCCTCAGCCAGCAATGAGTTACACTCAACATGTGTAACTTCTTTCAAGTCAAACTTCAGGTGGTTTCGTGACATATACTGCTGTAGGCTGTAGCCAAAGGAAGGACCTGATTCCAGTTGTCAGGGGCAGCCGGAGAGAAGGACAGTGGCTGAAGCAGACTTCGGCATGCAGTTTGGGTTTGTGACTGGTAAAGCATCAGAAAGGAGGGAGGATAATACTCACCAAAGCAGCGAAAACAGCATCTGCTCTCATTCTGGTAAGAAGGGGTGGTGAGCAGAATTTCATTGACAAAAAAAAGCTTTGTGATGAGTGCACAAAGCTGATGAAAGGATGGGCAGTGCCTCAAATATGAGGAGGCTGGTTTGCAGCAAAGGCAAAAGGTTCTGATTTTACTGGGAGCAAACTCAACCCCTGGTCCTCTGGGCTCAGGAGCTTATAAATGTTGAAAAAATCCCCTTGGTGGGACAGAAAAATAGGGGGAGAAAAATCAGTACAGAATGTACCAGGGGTGCAAAGACGTGAGCGACTATGGAGCAAAAAGGAAAAACTGAGGGGAAAACTGCACATTGGTGGCTGTTGGAAGGTTTCCTGCAGCTGCAGAGCAGTGGAAGCTGTGGGTGGGGAGGAGCGCAGAGAGGGACAAATCTCAGACGGAAGTCATTTTATACATACATACACATATAAATATATACCTGTGTGTGTCTTATATACGTAGGTGTGTGTCTGTATATAGATACATAGTGAAACTGGCCCAGGCTGCTCTGTGGAAGCTCTGAATTGTACTGAAGCAGGGGTTATTGTGCCTTGCTGTGATTCATCGGTTGAGTCAGCCTGCTCCTAATGGAGCTACCTTAGGTGTTGCTTGGCAGTTGCAGCAGTTCTGGAAAAGAAGGGCAAGCACGCGTCCCGCACGCCAGCTCCGGCACAACCAGCTACATTTGCCCTTTGGGTCCTCGTGCTGTCGTCAAGAGAGCAGAAATCATGTGCAATCCTATTTTATCCAATTATATTCTCCTGTAATTAGACTTTCCTGGACTTGTCAAGCCTGGCTGCCCAGAGGGAAAACGAAGGGATTTTTTTTTTGAGCTCTGTTCATGTTCACCCAGAGCGCTGCTGCAAAAGGATTTCCAAGCACGTTGCTCTAATGAGCGCCTTTGATGGCTGTGGCGTGCCGAGACCAACCCTGACCGGTGTTGCTTCCCTGACCCCTTGTTCTTCTCCCCTGCCCAGCTGTGGGTATCTACCTGTTCTCCTGCCTTACGCTTAAATCCAAGGAGTTTGTAGCCTGCGCTTGTCGCTCCTCCTTTGCCCTCCCACAGTGTTTGTACAGCATCTGGCACTCGGTAACAGGCAGAAATGCAAATACAGGACTTACCGTTTGCTTTCCTTAGCAGCTAATTTTAGGCAAACTGGTGATTTTAGTGGTCTTTCCTCCCTTGGAGAGAGGAGGGGAGGCTCTGTGAGCTACAAAGCAACTGAGAAAGGGTTTAGCTTTTTATTTCAACGGAGTGAGTCCTTTCCTTGGTGTTTAAAGCTGAGCTTTTACCAGCTACGTCCCATGTAGGACACGGTTTTGATTACTTTGGTTTCTGCTGCTAATGAATCCCAGGCAGGGCTTCAGATGCAGTTTGAAATGATCAAATGCTACAGGGTAGGGAAGAGAGTAACGCAAACCTCGTAGAGAGGAGATGACTCCTAACTTGGTGGCTTTGCTGAAATGCTTGTGCTCTGAAATTATGTGGTTTCTTGTGCATCTAAGTGTAGCTGTGTGCTCGTAGAGACGCAAATCTTGCTAGAAGTGAGCAGGGGCTTTGGCTTTTGGAGGTGCCGTGTCTAGGAGGGATCACTGTTTTCTCCAAAGCTCTTGTGTGTCAGTGGTGGCTTGCTTTGAATTTTGCTTGAACTTGGGGTCGGTTGGGATGTTTTCTCTCCCTGTTTTTTTGCCCTGTGTGAAAGATCTGGCATGCGCCCAGTCGGAGTGTTCTCCGCACACTTCAGTAGTTCTCGTGTGAAGCGCGGCCCCTTCCCCCTCCGCCTTGTCTCTGGTTACCAGGGCTCCTCAATCTGGCATTTAGGCTAGCAGCATTTGCTTGTGAATAGCCAGAGCTGAGATGATGCGCTGAAGCAGTGGCCCTGCCTCGGTCCAGCCACAGGGGATGGTAACGTACAACACAGAGCTGGGCGCAGCCAGGATATGGACCCCCTCTGTACCGATGGGAAGGTAGGATGAGGTCTATTTTTAACCAATTAATCGAGTTATCAGGGAGATATCTGCAGGTCCTGAAGTGCTACTAGTAGTCCATGGGTGCTACTAGTATGGGTGGGTGGGAGCCTGAGGAAAGCCCAAAGCAGATCCAAGCGAGGGGTGAGTTGACCACTTTCTGCTATAGCCGCTTGGTCTCCGAGTTAGCAGAGAAACAGGCCAGCTGACAGCTCTTCTGACAGTAAGGTTTTAGCCTGGATAATTTTGCTTTCAACATATTTTGATGTAACGTGGCTTTTTAACTGTGGTCCTTCTGAACTGTCGGCACACAAGGCAGTCTCCAGCCACAGGTCCCTGCTAATAGTGTGCGTGTAGCAGCCTGTGACAAGGGACACGTCAGTGTTGGGAGCAGCAGTCAGTTCTCAAAGCAGCCTTAAAGCCGTGTTGGACTTTAGAGGGAATAAGCCCAAATGGGAATCTGTGATGAGAGGAGCACACCTGGGAGCAGGCATTTTTGTGCAAGAGAGCAGCATTTACTGTGAACTTGTGTTCTGGTAAGTGCCCTGTCACTCTTTGCTCTTGTGCTGGGAGTGCTGCGACCGGCGTCTCTGCTTTGCAGGGTTCAGGGCCAAGACCTCAGGCTGCCGGTAGAGCCGGGCAGCTGTGGGAGTCAGTGCCTGTATTGGCACCACGTGTAGCTTTTGGGAAGTGCTTGGCTCTGCTCACGACGGTACCTGTGTTGCTTTGACCTTTTCTGGCTGCACCAGTTCTGTCTCCTTTGCTGCAAGCCAACCTCGTCTTGCTCTTCGAACTCACAGCTGAAGTTAAGGGCACTTGAAGTGGTGGTGAGAGGAGGTCTTGTTAAATGGGGAGTTGTGCAGTTGTTTCTTGCCACAGAGATGTGCGATTAATTGTGTCTCACTAACAAACAGCAGAGCGGAGCACAGCTTGCATACAGGAGCTGCACGCAAGCTGGATCAGGGCTTGTTTGATTATGTCGGTTTCTTTTTCCCTGCCCTTGGCGATGTTCCCAGCCGTTGTGCTGTTCCCTCTCTCCGCATTGTAGAAAGCGAGGGAGTTGGGGGCTTGCAGTCCTGGGACATCGCCGCAGAAGGATGGGGGATTGGTCTGTCATGTTGCCGTGCTTCAATCATCATACTCACAGCTATATTGTATCCTTGCCTGTATTGTTGCTCCCATCAGGATCAGTCTTGGCTTTTCATCACCCCTATCTCAGCTCCCCTGTGCAGTCACTTTGGATTCAGAAGAGAACCTTCTAGCAGCAGTTAGTCACCCACCTAGGTGCATTTTTCTTCTGCAGAAAGTTGGAGGGTTTGCGATCTGCCTACTCCACCCACGGCTGCCTATTCAGACACCCAGTTTCCTATGTGACAAGAAAAATACAGCTGTAGTCATCATCTCCCTGCAGGAAGGCATGAAGAACAAGGTTTGGACAAAGGCAGCCCCCATTGAAATTGCCCCTTCTGGTAGATGCACAGTGATTGTCTCCTGTCTTGGGCTACCCAGATGGTGTCTTGGAGCTTGAGAGGAATCTGATGGGTTTGTGAAAGGTTTGGGTTGGAGAGGTGTAATATGGTGGCTTAGGTGGGGATCCAGGACCCCTGCAAGGCTTTCTGTGCAGTGCTGGCAGTGTGTCCTGCGCAGCTTCTCTTGGCCTGTACTTGCAGATGGCACTTCCACGGTGCCAAAGACAACAGACTCCAGGAGCTTCTGTCCTCAATGCACTGCAAGCCTTGCCCATGTAAAAATGAGTGGGGACCAACACAGGGTGATGGGCTTGAGGTCACTGGTGCTCCGGTGAAGTCCCTGGCTCTTCCTCACGGCACGGCGGGTCCGAGAGCCCCTACCTCCCCCGGGCAGCCTGGCATGACCAACCTGTTGCTGACTCCTTACACAGCTGCTGGATAGGTCAGCACTGTGTATGCAGAGAAGCACATTTGTCTTTAATCCTGTAATTGAGTGTTTCGGTAACAACTTGTCTGTAAAGATCAAAAGCCGAGGTACAGGCTACTTCCTGCCTGGTACCAGACATGGCTTGAAAGATTCAGCTTCCCTGCACACAAGTACCTCCTCCTGTATTCTTTGCAGAGAAGCTGTAGGGCTGCCTTCTCCCTGAATGCTCCACGGCTGGAGGGCAGTGTCCTGACTTGGCTGAGTGTCATTTGTAACCTTTCCAGGACAGAGATTACCACAGTACCCTTGCCTGCATGAGGATATTCCCTCCTGGGTGCCAGGGCACACTTGGCCCCTGGAGAGGGCTGCCATTTTGTGTGCTAAAAGGGGCAGTTGGAGCGGATGATGCGACTGGAGAAAGCCTTGGTGGCCACTTAGCGTATTTCCAGGCAAGCTGCAGGGTGTGGAGGGCTGCTCCCATTGTGCAGGGAACAAAGCTGAGCTATTCGCTGGCCTGTGACAGGCACTGGGGATGGAAGAAATGCCATCGAGATTTAGAGTCGTTTCTGCACAGCCCTTGGAGGTCCTTGCCAAGAACAGACAGATACCATATGAAGATGAGAGGTGGCGGGGCTGCCTCTCTGTGTGGTTTGCAGCCCTGATTCCTCCTCGCTGTGGCCCCATGCAGATCTGTGGAGCTTCCTAGAAATAAAAGGAGCCTCTCTTCTCTCTCTCCCATTTGTGCGTGGAGGTGAGGTCCCCAGCCTTGGAGAAGTCCTTCACAGGGCTGCTGCCTTCCCGACTGGCTGCTGTAAAGGCCAGGCTGCCCTGCTGGCTGTGCCTCTCCTGTGTGTTGCTCTCTGCACCCTCCTTCAGAGCCCAGTGTGCCTTTTGAGCTCAGCTTTTCCCATCAGTGAGCGAGAGGGAACCCACATCCAACCCTGGGTCAGGATAACTACAGCCAGAGAGGTGAGACGTGCCCTTAGCCCACGCTGATGACCAGCCCTTGCTCAAGGCAGAGCTGGAAGGGGCTGGTGTTGGTTCGTGTATGGCTGGAGGGAGCAGCTCGAAAAGCCATCGTAAAATAGGCCATCTGTCGCCGCTGTGCAGATCTGCTGGGCTCCGCTGCACTCGGCATTTCACCTCGCTTTAATGTGCTTCTGCCTCCAAGGAATAAAAGACCCTCCGCATCACAGATAAATGCAGATTCTCACTGGGGTCTGGCATGTCCTCTGCCTCTGCACGTGCCTCCTGGCCCCCAGCAGTGGGCAAGTCCAGAGCATAAAGCCCGGATCAAGAGAGAGGCAGGTCAGGGGCCTGTTGTGCACTAGGCAGGGTGATGGGAGGAGCGGGGGCTGCTGCTCTTTTGATTGTCCTGTGCTGTGGTTGCATGGGGCTGTTTGAGAAGTGTTTTCCCCGAGCAGCTGCTGGTGTTTCTGAAGCAGCTCCTTGCTCCATGTGAGTAATGGGGCTGGCTGCACGCACACCATGCAGCTGCAGCTCAAAAGAGCAATGTTGGACGGCTGTGGGAGCTCCTGTGGCGTCTGTCCCTGGAGTGACTCTGCTCAGCCTGCAGGCTGCCCCTCGTGTGCTGGCGTTCAGCTCTCGTACCAACAGCAGCACTTGGCTCTCATTGCCGTGCCCATCCAGGGACTAGGCACCATGTGAATGAAGCACCTCCTGCCCTGTCTACCTCTGTCACCAGCAGAGAGTGAACCTGGCACCTGATCTGTTTGAGCACCGTGTCCCTGATGGGGACACAGTGTCTGCTCCATGTCCGCATAAAGCTTGGGTGGATTTTCTTGGTGTCTAAGGCTCTATTCTGCATAAAAATAAGTGCTTTAAGTTCTCTGAGTGAAGGCTGTCACAGTAAGGCTGTTCAGCAGGTGGAAAAAGGTCCAAGGCTGGTCACTCTGTTCCTGGCACTAAGCATGAGTGTTCCTTCTGTGCAGAAACAGCAGGTACGCAGGGCCTGAGAGGTCAGGTGCTAGAGAGGGTCTGACTTACTTCAAGGGCAGCCTGTGGTGTTTCCGCACATCCACTGATCTTGGGCAGTTAGTGGAAGGTGCCAGGCAGGCCTGTACTGCACGTTTTCCCTGCCTTGTGCATCTGATTTTTAACAGTGTTTTCAGTGATGAGCACTAAAGTTTCCTGGACAGGCTTATGGCAGCTGGTCACATCTTATTCGCTCTGTAGTTAAACCTTGTCATCTTCCCTGCTTTATAGAGAAAGTGGTGGCTTATGAGCCTGACTAATTCAGATGTTTGCCTTTCCTCTCGCTTTTACCAAAGTCAGGTCTTGGTGCATGGTACTTCCTTAGCCCCTTTCCTGCCCTGCTGGTAAGGCACTCTTACCTTGCGTCTGTCACATTGCATCACATTTTGTCCCCCTCCTTTTGTTCGACTGATATGGCAGAGCTGTTTTAGCAAGGCCAGCACAAGCACCACTGATAGAGTTAAGCCCCATGAAACTGCTTCCAGCATTCCTGGAGTATTAGAAATAATCTGCTGAGATTGATATTTGGCTAACCAGCATAAGCATGTAGTGCAGTAGTGAGTTGGGCCAGGCAGGTAGGCAGCGCACAGCACACCGCTCGGGTGCCAACAGGCATGGAAGGTGCACAAGCTGCAACGGGGCTTATATGGTCTCAGATTCCTACTTGCTGCAAGGATAGGTCAGAGCACTCGGGGATCCACAGAGCCCAGCTCTGATTGAGCTCCAGGCGTCTGTGTGCCATCAGCTCCAGGGAAATGGCATGTGGAGCAGCAATTCCATTCTCTGCAGTTCACTGATGCTCCTAGACCTCGTCCTGCCTGACAGTGGTGAGAATGGCTGGGCAAAGGAGGAGGGCAAGTTCTAGGTCTTGTGCTGAGCAGGGCCACACTGAGGTGTGAATTCCTGCACTCTTGGCAACAGGTTCCCCTGGGCCCCCCCTGCCCTGAGAGGACAGATATGCCCAGCAGCGTGGGTGCCCAGCGTCACAGGGACCTGGTGGGGAGGTGGAGCTGTGGCAGGGCAGCCAGCACAGCTGAAACCCTCTGCATAAGGAGCTGTTTGTTTTACTGAATTGTTAAGCCCCATTGACAACAGCGGCCCCCCCTCCTCTCACACTCGAGGAACTGTGGTGGCCACACACTGATCCTTTCTCTTGTCTTGCGCTTTAGGCACCAAATTAGGGTTATTCTTCCCCGAATCCTTCTGACTGGCTGTTGACTTTTGCTCTCGCTCTCTGCAGGCATACGAGTGGGCCTTGGAAGGGATGCGACACCTTGCCTGCATCAGCATGGAGGACTGCAGCTCTGCCGAGCACTGTGCAGGTGTCATCAAGTGTCTGGAGAGTTACAAGGGGCAGCACCCAGACATCAGCGATGCCCGGTTCCAGGAGATGAAGGAGCTGGCCTGTGAGCTGAAGAGTGACAAGGGACTCAAGCAGTGGAAATTTGCCTGGTCCAAATGCCAGGAGACCAAGCTGGTTTTTGAAAAGAAACTCGAAGCAGCCTTGAGAACACGGAGGTCTCTGCTGTCAGACCGCAAACCAGCTGCGGGGGAGCAGCCCCGGGCTGGCAGTGAGGCTGGCAGTCTGTCCCACCGGAGGCACTCCGAGGGGGCCACCTCCGGGTCCCACTGGGACAGGACATACAGTGCGTCCCACTGCTACAACAGGCCCAACTGCTCTCCGGGGTGGACTAAGGAGAAGGCTCCCTCGCCCTCCCTGAGCTGCCCTGGCGATGGCAGTGCTGGGGAAGAATTTGCCTGCCAAGCTGCTCTCAGCCCCGGTTCTCACTCGAGCAGAGTTTCTTTTGCCAACGGGGCCTCCAAGTCTCCAAAACTGCCTGAAGAAAAGCCAAACCTGGAGAGCATATTAGAAAACCTGGAGGTGAAGCCATCCTGCACATCCACTCCAGCCTCTGGGAAGCTGCCTCCCAGGAGGATGCTCCGGAAGGCCCAAAGCTTTGACCTCCCCTGCGGTGAGAGCCTGTGGTCAGGCTGCCAGAGGACGCTGAGTGAGCCGGCAAGATACGGCAACACCGGTGTCTTTATTAAGGGCCTGGAGGTGAGCAGCACTGAGCTGGTGGACAGGACTTTCGCGCTGCGGCAGCAAGCTGGTCACAGCTGGGCTGCAGACTGCCTGCCGGAGGGACAGAGGGGCTGCCTCTCCGTGTCGGAATCCAAGAGCTGGGGCAGGTAAGTGGCTGTGACACTCGGTGTTCTGGTCCTCAGGGTGGTGAAAAGGCAGCCAGCAAAGGTGTGAAGAGCTCTGCGGTGACAGTTACTTTGACAGTGGGTACAGGGTGGATAGATAGAGATGTAGCTCCAGCTTTTCTGCCACGGGGATGTCCCCACACAACCTGGCAGCTGCCTCTGGGGAGAGGCAGGGAAATGGGATCTCTTATTCCTCCCCCGCAGCACGGTTCTTCCGTCGGAGGGGAAAGAACAGTTCCCAGGCGGGACAGGGAGTCTCTGAACGTTGCTGGCAGCGGAGGATGAGGATTTGCGAAAATGTAGTATTTGGGAACCTAGCAAACCAGTAGTACAGGTGCAGTGGGAGAGCAGAAGCGTAGTGCATCATCCCACATGCTTTTGGGGGGTACTGTACCCAGACTGGTAGGGACACACTTCCAGTAACCTGTGGCAGCAGCTTCACAGGTCAGAAGGTGTTTGTCTTTGCCCTTTGGGGCTGAGATCTCTGTTTGGGTAGCCAACAGCTGGCTTTTGTTCTCTTCCTTCGTTGTCCTTGAGGTTTTCAATTTAGCTTTGTTGTCATACTGCAAAATGCCTAGGCTATGGAGAGCTGTTCTTGAAAGGGCAGGTCTTTCAGCTGCTCTCATTGGAAAAGATTTTAAAAAAATATTAAAAAGTAGCAGTGGTAGAGGTGAGAAACTTAGTGCTGAAGGCAGGGGGATCACAGAGCCCCTCCACTGCTTCTGCTCTGGATGGGATGGCTGGAGACAGTGAAATCCTCTGAAAGGGGCCTCTGATAGCCTAGTGTGTGTCAGGAAAGCTCATGGCAGGGGATGAACCCCAGCAGATAGGAAGCCAACTGCTTTGCTTTTCCAGGGAGCAATGCAGCAGTCCTCCTGTCCATGGGCACTCAGGCAGTCCGGCTGTTCTGTCTTCTGCCCGGCCAGAGGAGTTGGCTTGGGGGAGAGCTGAGAGGCAGGGAAGGCAGGCACACGCTGGAGTAGTTATGTTTGGTGTTGCACTGCCTCACAGTGGAAACCTTGAGTACCTAAGAGCAATCCTTTCAGAGGCATGCGGAGCAACCCGTGCTAGGAACGGCTGTTTGCTGATGAAGTGATACGAGGTTTGTTTCCCACTCTCATTTTTTACTGGGACAAGCCCAACAGCACCTGGGTCCAAAGCTGGTGTTTTCCCAGGGTTAACATTGCCTCCCACAGCATCCAGTCATCAGGCTGACTCCTCCTCACAGAAGTTATTGTGGCCTCTTCTGTCCCTGTTGTTTCAGGAGTGCAGCCGTTCGCCGGGCAGCCAGAGCAGGGGCTGGATGGGCCCAGGGGTGTGTGTCCTGCGGAGGTTGGGTCAGGACCACAGCTAACCTGGGGCTCACCCTTCCTGAACAGAAAGGCTGACAGTGTTCCTTGGATCAGCCATGAGCTTTGTCAGTGCTCAGGGTCCGAGCTATCAAGGACAATTGTGAACTTGAGCTTGGATGGTGCTGAGGGATCATCTCATCTCTGTGTTGGGTCTTGGGGAGAACTTCCATGGGGATAGTCTAGAGCTTTGCAGGTACTCTGACTGCTGTTGCCCTGCTGCATTCTGGGTCCCTTCAAGGCTGAGTGTTTCCTATTGCAGCAAGCTGCGGCACATCATTGATGAGATGGTAACCACAGAGCGGGAATACGTGAGGTCGCTTTGCTACATCATCGATAGCTACTTCCCCGAGATGGAGCGCCTCGACCTCCCCCAGGACCTGCGTGGGAAGCGCAGTGTCATTTTTGGGAACCTGGAGAAACTCTACGACTTCCACAGCCAGTACTTCCTGCGAGAGCTCGAGAGCTGCTGCAACCACCCGCTGCGGGTCAGCCACTGCTTCCTCCGACACGTAAGGCATCAGCACCTTCCCCCCGGGGTCGGACTCCTCCGGACACGTGCTTGGAGCCTCTGCCCAGTTTGGCTGCTCACCTGTGTGTTAGTGGGCTGTGGCTCTTTTCGGGAGGGAGAGAACTACCCTGTGCTGGCTTGGTTTGTCCCCTGCCGGCTCAAATGCTAGGTTGGACTGGGATGGTTCTGTGAGGGTGAGCCCAGGCAGCAGCAGATGCTCTTGGCCTTTCCTGTTGCTCTTTGCTACCAAGAGATGCTGCCAGGGAAGCAAAATGTCTGCTCCTTAAAGCCCACCTGCTTCTGCAGGGGCATCCCTTACCCTGTCTTCTGTCTGTGGTGTCAATGTGGAATGACTTCAGTGAGCGAGAGGTGCAGACCTGCTGCTCTTCTTGAAAAGGGCTGCTAGGGAGAAGCAGGGGGCACTGGTCTTAAGCTCAGCAGTCCATGCATGTTTGCTGCTGCTGGTATCTGTTGGGGTATATAAGGGGCAAGCGGTAGCAGGACTGTGGGTTAAAAAGTCCTAGCTATTGTAGGAGTAGGAAGACAAGAACATTCCTGGCTCTTAATGAACTTGAAGCAAAGTCATTCCTATCATAGGAGGCCCTGGTGCAGCCTGGGGGGGGCAGAAGTACTGGAGTAACCAACCCAGGGGTGTGCCCATCACTGCATCCAGGGTGTGCGCTGGTCTCATGTGGGATCTCTTTTGCAGAAAGACCAGTTTGGGATGTATGCATTGTATAGCAAGAACAAGCCGAAGTCGGACTCGCTGCTGGCCAGCCATGGGAATACCTTCTTCAAGGTAAATTCCGTTGCCTGCATCCTGGTTACTCTTGGTGTTTGGGTCACCAATCTGTTTAAACAAGCCCAGCTTTCCTGCTTGAGGTGTGCTCAGCGCTACCTCTGCTTTCCTAGCACAGCTCTTTGCACAAGTATATGTGGGGGAAGACAGGCAGAGGTGCAGTGAGTGCTTTGGAAAGGAGCCTAGCACACAGCAGCATTGGTCCTGTAGCCTTGCATTTCCCCGCAGAGCGAAGAGAGCCAACCCAGTCAGGAAAGCTGTGGGTGTTAGTGCCTGCCTGGGGGCACAGGGCTCTCCGTGGGAACCTGCTGCTTTCACTCTCTGCTGCCTTTCTCAGTTCAAGCAGGTGCAGCTTGGGGATAAGATGGACCTGGCCTCCTACCTGCTGAAACCCATCCAGCGGATGAGCAAATATGCCCTGCTCCTGAAGGACCTGATCAAGGAGTGCAGTGAGGCGCAAGAGCAGGAGCTGGGTTACCTCCGTGCAGCTGAGGAGATGGTGAAGTTTCAGCTCCGGCACGGAAATGACCTGCTGGCCATGGATGCCATCCGTGACTGTGACGTACGTTCCAGTGTCCTCCCCTGCCCGGGGTGGGTCAGAGCCACACTTTTTCCCCTTCTCTAGACTTGGGGTCTTTGGATCATATGGTGAGCCTCCCCTCAAATTCCCACAGTGATCAGGGGGCTGTCTACCAGTAGCAGAACTACTGAGGCACAGAGCAAGGTCTCCTTGATCCGCTAGGACGGACAGCCTGGATGCTGTTACTTGAGCTGGGTGAGCTGCTTGTCATGAACATGCTCCCAGGTGCTTACTGCTGATGTGAGGCAGCCTGGCAGCCCTTGCAGATGGCGTCCTGCAGGCTGCCTTGAGCCCTTCCATCTGTCTTGAGCTGTTGATAAGACAGTCAGTTTACAAGAATGAATTCAGGCTGATGCTGATGTCAAGGGTAAGCCAAAATCTGCTAGGTGGGACTTGAAGGAGAGGCATGCAAAGTCTAGCACTGGAGGAGGAGAAGCCACAGGGCTCAGGGTGGAGGAAGATGGTTCTGGGGCGGGAAGAACTGAGGGCCTGGGCTTCTGACCCAGATGTGCTCTTGGCAGTGTGGTGGGACTCCTTTCCTCTTCAGTTCTCTTCTTTCCCCCAGGAGAAAGCTCTGGCTGCTGCCTCTAGGTGGCACCCCAGAGGTTTGTCTCAGATCTGCACAGGGTGGCAGGAGAGGGTCATCTGTGGGTTATGTCTAGGAGAAAGGTGCAGCTCTCCCCTGAGGTCTGAGCCAGTTGTTTCAGCCTGATGTGGCCTCTGGCAGTCCCACATAGCCCTATATCTTCAAGAGCCCTTCTGACATGACAGGTAGCTGCCACTTCTTTGCTACCTGGACCACAGCCATATGGGACCACGCTCTCCATGTCAACCTTGGGGTTGCCTGGAGCTGATCCTGCTGGGGTCTTACCAGAATGTTCCCTGTGTCCAGGTGAACCTGAAGGAGCAGGGGCAGCTGGTGCGGCAGGACGAGTTCACCATCTGGCTGGGCCGTAGGAAGTGCCAGCGACACGTCTTCCTCTTTGAGGACCTCATCCTGTTCAGCAAACCCAAGAGGATTGAGGGTGGCTTTGATGTGTATATCTACAAGCGCTCCTTCAAGGTAAGGGCAGCCCTGCAGCTCCCTCTTGAGCAGGAGGTGTCCATGGCTGGTTTTCCCATGGACACATGGCTCTGAAATGGGGAGCGGGAGCAGGAGCACCTTCAGGAGAAGTGCTACTCCCACCACTGCTATGCTTTCTCCAGGCCGTGGAGTGAAGCTAGAAGGGAATACTTCACGCATTGATGCCTGGGCCCCCTCTGTGCTGTGAGATGTGGGGCCAAGGTCTTCTAAGGGATGCTGAGTATGAGGGAAAGGCAGTGTGTGTGTGTGTGTGTGTGTGGCAGGGAGATGGTGCTGACTCTGGATGAAGCACTGGGAATTGCCTGGACTGTCTCTGCTCAGCTGTGTCCATATCGTACCTGCTCCTGTACAGACCCTCAGGCTCCTTCCCATTGGGTCTGCCGAGCTGGGGGTAGCTCTGGCACAGGGTGCAGACAGAGTTTACCCTTCCTGCTCCTGGTGGAACCCCATTTGATGCTTTGCTCTTCCTTTTGCTGGCAGACTGCAGACATTGGTCTGACGGAGAACTCCGGAGACAGTGGCCTGCGCTTTGAGATCTGGTTCCGAAGGCGAAAGTCCAGCGACACCTACATCCTCCAGGCCAGCTCAGCCGAGACTAAGCAGGCCTGGACCAGTGACATTGCCAAGATCCTGTGGCAGCAGGCAGCCCGCAATAAAGGTGTGATTCCTTCCCGGGGCGTCTGTGCCGCAAAAGGTGCGGGAGCCCGGTTCAGCTCGTGCTGTCCTGAGTAGGTTTGGAGCCTGTTACCTGGCAGCTCTGTGCAGTGAGCAGCTGTGTGCCAGCATGCAGCCTCAGGAGCATGCGCTGGGCTTGGCTGGGCATGTCCCTTCCCTGCCCCTCATCCCCCGGCCACTTGACCAGTCCAAGCTCTCTGTGGCTGTAGACACCTACCTGGACTCCATGAGAGAAACGGGAGATACTAGCACAGGGTTCCCTGCCCTGTGAGCATGGGCTGTGCTCCTGAATAGCTGCCTGTTCTCCCCACAGTCTTAGGCCACTGCTGGCGTGGCAGTTGTCTGGCTGAGTCCCTCCTCTCTGCCCCAGGCTTCCCGCTTGGCAGGAATTCTGTATGTGGCATGGCACTGAGCTACTTGGCCAGAGCAGGGCATGATTGCTTGTCTGTGGAGACTCCTCAGGCTGGGGAGCAAGGGGAGAACAGATCTAATCCCAGTACTTCAGGAGCGTGCTCTGGCCTGGGGCTGCATAGCGCCTGTGGGGCGGGTTGGAGCAACCTCACGATGTGGCTGTGGGTCTCTTCCTCTCCAGAAATCCGCATGCAGGAGATGGTCTCCATGGGTGTGGGCAACAAGCCGTTCCTGGATATCAAACCCAGTGAGGCAGCTATCAATGATCGTGCTATCGATTACATCATGAAAGGCAGAGGTCAGTGCCAGCCGTGCCTGCCCCATTGTTCCGTGTGGAGCAGGACTGGTGCTCAGGGCTTTTTTGGTGTGTTTTCTGGCAGGTGCCAGGACCAGAGCATCAATTGCGGTGTCTCTGTTTGACCATTCCAACCCGTACAAGAGGACACAGGCGCAGCTCTCCGCTGGCAGCACCCCCACTGCCTACAGCCCTTCCTCCTCCTCCCTGCTGGGACCCCTCAACCTCCACATGTACCTGGACCAGGCCCTGCTGCCTGGCGTCCTGGCCCCCGGCCGCCCCTTTGACATTGGCACCTGCATCGAGGAAGACGAGCTGGAGCACGAGACGAGCAGCCAGCCATCACTGAGTACGTATGAGCCCGCTGCTCCGCAATGCGCCCCGGGATGTTTGGGCTCGTCCCCACACCTTGTTCCCTGCTTGTGCGGTTGGACCAGGCTCACTGGGGTCATGGCAATCCCTTCCCCATAGCCAAAGTGGGGCAAGGAGGGCCCTGGCATTCTGTGCCAGTTCTGCCTCAGCTCTCATGGGGCGAGTTAGCTCAGAGACAGGGATTAATAAAGTGCCCACCCACCTGCCGCCATCCCCGTGGCAGGCTTGGTGCCGCACACTGGGGCTGCCATGGTCTTGGAGACCAGTGCTCGTGTCTCTGCCTGCCCCTCTCGTGCGAGGCGCTCTGTCCCTTGCTCTGGCCAGCCACGTCCAGTGACACCTTGGCTTCCCCTATGTGAGCTTCCCTGGCCAGTCTGTGCCAATCACCAGCATCATTTGCTGCACTTCCTTGGGTTATTTTGTTGCTGGTGGCTTTAAAGAGGCCCAGACAGGAGTGTGGCTTATCTGTGGGCTTGTGTGGCCAGTGCCTCTGCAAACAGATACCTTAAGCGTGTGTGGCACAGGTCATATAGGCCAAACTCGTGGTCATCAGAGTGACCATCCTCTCCTCTCCCAGCAACAGAGAGCTCAGAGTCGTCACACTGCATGTCAGGCAGCGTCTCCAGCGGCTCCGACAGTGGCTGTGTCTCCAGCATCCCACAAGAAAGCTTCTGTGAAGACGTGGGCTCACCCTCCTACATGCCTCTGGGCTCACAACACAGCTCTGCCATGGAGGAGAAACCCCGGTTCGCAAACAGCCAGTACATTTCTGCAGTAAGTGCAAGCAGCCAAAGTACTCTCTTCACTTTGCCTGTTCCTGCAACTGCCTCCCCGGTTCAAGCTGCTGCCTCTCACGGTGGGGCTGAAGATGCTGCTTTTGGGCTAGGAGTCACTGTGGGGAAGTGACCTGTCCTCTTGCAGAGACTTGGCCTCCTCTGTTGTGAGGGCCGCTTCTGCGGTGGCCAAGATCCCCGAGGAGATGCACTGGAAAGGACCTGCAGTGCTGGAGGCTACATGCAGGAGCTGTAATGCTGTCTTGGGCTGGGGCACAGACGAAACCTCCTGGGATGGAGGGAGCTCTGCTGCAGATGCTGCTGAGCTCCTTTCCTGGAAGGTTTGGGCCTTTTTCGGGGAGCAATGAGGTGGAAGAGCGGGACCCTTTCGCTCTAAGATGTCAGTGTGTCTCCTCTTATGTTCCTGAGAGTTCTCAGTTGCTTCCCTTCCTACTAGATCGTGTCCTGATGCTGTTGTCCTCTAACCCTGTACTAATGCTGGCTTCTCTCCTCTGCAGAAAGCAGGCCAGGTCACCATAAGTCCCTCGACAATAGTGTGAGCCCCTCTGCACACGTATTCCGCCTAAGGAAGTGGAGTTGTTGTAAGTAGCCCCTGAAGGGGATTTTCCAGCAGCTCTGAGTGTTAGTCAGGTTTGTCAGTAGCTCTGAGTCAGGAGAACCTCACCCTCTGCTTCTCAATGAGAAGTTTTCCACACACGTTCCTGACTGATCTCTGAGGCTCCCATTCATCTGATTAGAGAAGACCAGCTCCCCTAGAGCCCTCTCCTTAAACAGCCGCTCTGATGCCTCCGGGTTTGGAGGAGCAGAAGCAAAACAAGCAAAATCCCTGTCAGGTAGCAGAGGGCTGAGCACCACCTACTCATCAGTCTTCAGATGAGCTGCTTCTCTCTGGATGCTGCCCAGCTGTCTAACCACTAATCTGTTTCCTGTAGCTGTTTGCCAAAATCCTGCTCTTCCTTAGTCCCTCTGAACTTTGCCTTAGGGAATCCATGGTATTCTCCCCAGGCTGGATTTATCCCACAGTTTCCTTTGAACCTCCGAAGGAAACTGCACATCACCAGGCAGAGGAACCTGCTAGGGTTATGGTCAGGATGTCCCGAGGGAGCTGCCAGATGTTGCTCCTGTATTTCCTGATTTCTGGAGGATGCCTTGTCTGATCTGAGGAGGGGGGGAGCCCTTGGAAAGCCACATCACGCCCCCTCAAACCCGCCTGCCTCTGGCTCCGCTCTTTCCTCCCCGTCCTTGGGACTGAGCAGAGGCGGGTGAGCACGAGGGAGGCAGGTTAGGCCGTCCGTGGTCAAGGCACAGGGTGGTAGATGGCTCGTAGGTTTGGCGCCGTGGGGCTGTTAGAAGCAGGCCCACGGCTTGTCGTCTGCAGGTGCAGGAGTTCAGAACCAGCCACGGTTCAAATTTAAGATCCAGAGCCCCTTCTCGGGGAGAGGGCGGGGGGGTGGTGGCTCACAGACAAGAGCTTTGAAGTGGCCACGAAGCAGCAGGGTTTGACAGCAGCGCGTAGCCTTGGGTGAGTCCTGAGGCGCAGGAACAGCCCTTCCCGGGGGTGGGGGGGAAGAGCCGCGCTTCTCCTGCGAGGCTCTCCCAGTAAAATGTTCTTTCCCCACCAAAATGCGGCTCTGACAAACCAATGGTTTTTTTCCAAGTGTTTTGCAAAATCGCCGCTGGCCGGGGCAGAGAGGGACCTGGGGGACCCTGCCACATCAGGGGAGTGCAGCCGGTCTAACCCATTGCACGGTGCTGTGTTCCAGGTTTGATTGCCATTTCAAACTCACTGAAGACCCCAGGCCTCTGACCAGCAGGAGGAGACAGTCTTCACCTATGAAGATATGGGGTTGTTGGGGTTTTTTTTACACATAATCAGCCTCTTTAAACAGTCCAAACCCTGACCTCTGGCTGGGGGGAAGTGCCGAGAAGGTTTCTGTCAGCTACACGTAATAGCTTTGGTGTTGGATGGGACCTTGGGCGTTCAAAACTTGTTAGCCCTATATTTAATGAGTAACAAGTAACATAGCAGTTTGGAGGGGGAAAAAAAAGAAAAAAAAAAAGTATTATTTTTAAAGCTATGAGCTGTACAGATTTTTGTTATGAGTGACTCTGTTACTATTTGTTCTGTAAGCTGCACATTTTATAAAGTTTTTTGGAAGGGCATGAATTAAAACTGAGGTATTTAAGAAAAGGAGCTTAACTGTTTCAGGGTTGTATTGACCTGGAGCTCAAGATTTAACGTCCTTCCTTTATGTTCTAAATATTTCTGTCATAGCAATAATTTATTTTCTTGGCTTAACACTTCTGTTTTAATAAAAGCAGTTTCATTGTTACGGTGAATTGTTTCTGCAGATGGTTCGTGCAGTGCCTCGGGTGCTGAGCTTATCTCTGCCTTAACCAGCTGCCAGCTCTTCCCTGTGCAACCTCTGCGCTCACCAGCTGCCACCTGCACCCTGTCACACCTCAGCAGTGTCCCAGGAGAGGGGGGGGGACATCCCAGGGAGGTCAGAGCAGCCAGCAGGGCCGTCTGCTGGAGGTCAGGAGGTGCAAATCGCCTCATTTCCTGGCTGTAATTTAAACTAATTTAAGCTGTAAGTCTCACTCTCCCCGCTGGGGCAGGGTCCTTGTCCTGGCGGCCCCGGGGTGACAGGGACTGGCTGCTGGCTTTGCCTCAGCCCCTCTCCGGGTACCCCAGACCCACCGTCGTGCCTTGTTTGAGGAGTTTTGGGTGGTGGTGGCACCTGAGACCACTGCAGGGGGTTTGATTATAATGCTGAAGCTTAACCACGCGTTGGGCGAGGTGGCACCGTGTAACAGCAGGGCAAACTTGGCCTGTTCCTGAGTAACACCAAAGCTCCCTGCGCGTCTGGGACACCCTCACCCTCTTCTGACAGGAAAGGAAAATGAGCAATTTTGGAAACTGTGGTTACTTGCTGCCAGGCTCCTGTTTACTCCAGGTTTTACGGAGCGCTGTAAATGGGGCTCCCCCAGCTGGGAGGGCAGTGGTGTCCCGTTCAGCCTGAGGACTCAGACGGAGCAGTCCTTTCTTTATCTGCAGTTTTCCTTCTCGGAGCTGCCATGGAATCTCGAATGTTAAGCCCACCCGAGTTGCTCTCAACGTACAGACCATCTCCCTTCCAGTTGGGAAATCCCCGTACTGTGCATAAACCACTTGGTTATTTTTCATAAGCTGGATGTTTTATAAACCTTGTTCTTTTTTTTTTTTGTAGAGACAGCAAAGAGAACACAGTTTGACACCTTTGTACAAAATTGTGTGGGGAAACAGTTGCACAGGGAAGATTTTAGAAGTCACTCTTTTAAAATAAATGCTGAGTTAATGCAAAATGTATGGGCTGTTGGGACAGCACTAGCTCGTGTCACAAGAGGGAGAGAATTTACTAATGCAACAAGAGGAACGTGAAACTTCCTGAATTTCTCAGTTTCAAAGGTTTCTGCATTGCTGGAAAAACCTTTAGTAATGTTTACCTGACACTGTTTTTTCAGGGTTTGATTGATTTGTCTAATAAAGGTTATTTTCTTTATATGAATCTCGTTTGCACTGTGCTTTCATTTCGGCAGGGGAAGCTGGGCTGCAGAAGAGGACGCAGGTGAGCATTGAGAAAAGCGCTTTTCCCTGAGGCATCTCAAAACTCTCTCAAAATACCAGTGGGAGATGGAAATGATGTTGGTTTGGTTTTTGTTTTTTTTTTTTTTTTTTTTAACTCAGGTGGTGAGACAGGGCGAAAGCGAGAGTGCCTCGCTCGAGTTCACACCACGGGAAGCGTCAGCTTCCCGGAGCTGCCGAGGTTTTAAAACAGGACTAGCGAAGTGCCACATCTGCACAACGTGCTTCAAATAAAACGTGAAGTAACTGCTCTAGACCTCTTGGTTATTTGCCTGATAAAGAGGGGATTTTGGCAAAATAAGGCTCAGCGTTTTCTGGTGTGGGGAGTCATCTGAGTGTGACAACTAACCTGCAGCACCGGCAGGAGGGGGATGAACCCTGGGTCACTGATAAAGGACGAGCTGTCTCCTTCGTTACCTAAAGCAGGGGCCTGCTACAACACGTCCTGACTAAAGTCACTGTTCAAAGCTAAAGGTGGGCAAACAAAGGCTGTTTCTTGCCCGGGCGGGTGAGGGGTGAACCCCTCTCGCCAATAAAAAAACATTTCAAAAAGTAGCTGGGTCAAATTTTTATTAAGGTTCTGTGAACTTAACATTTCTGAAGCGAAAGAGGAGCCCGCTCTAGGAAACCCTCTGCGGGTGGGCAGGCGCAGCGGTGGCTGTACGTCCACTGAAAACTGGGAAAGCTCAAAGCTGAGCCCGGCAGTAACTCGCCCACTGCCACAAGGACGGCAGCAGCGTCACCTGAAATAAAAGCCCTCAAAACCTAAAGCAGTTTAGAGAGGAGATATCGCTTTATTCGACCTCGGGCGCCAGGAGGAAGACCCGCAAGTCTAGCACACCTCACCGGGGATGCTCACCCGTTACTGATACACAGAAGATTCTCATAATTCCGCCTACCGAATCCATAACTCCACCCAGGCTTACAGGTGCGTTAGGATGACCGAATACCCTTTTTGCTGTGTCGGCAAAACGCTTCTGCGCAAGCGTGAACGTGCTGTCTGGGCAGCCTGTGCCAGGGCTCTGCTACCCTCAAAGGAAAGAAGTTCTTCCTCATGTTGAGGTGGAACTTCCTATGGTCAAGTTTGTGCCCGTTACCCCTTGTCCTGTCCCTGGGCACCACTGAGAAGAGCCTGGCCCCATCCTCCTGACACCCACCCTTCAGATATTGCTGAGCATTGATGAGATCCCCTCTCAGCCTGCTCTTCTCCAGCTGAACAGCCCCAGGGCTTTCAGCCTTTCCTCAGCACAAAGATGCTCCAGGCCCCTCAACGTCTTTGTAGCCTCTGCTGGACTCTCTCCAGTAGCTTCTTGTCCTTCTTGAACTGCGGGGCCCAGCGCTGGGCACAGTTCAGGAGATCTTCTGAAGCCAGGCAGGCCTTCGCTGCTGAAAGCGAATGATTCTAATACGTAGTGGTGGCAGGAGCATCGTTCCGTGGGAAATGGCTACAAGACGTAACACCAAGGGGTCACTTCTGGGCAGTCTCAGGGGCAAGTGAAACACGCTGGACTAGCCTAGGGACATCCCGAGGAGACCGAGGTTTTAAGCCATCTCAATCTCTGGTGTTTGATAAAGTTGAGAGAGGTAATACAGTGACGTGTATGCAAGGAGAATGTTTGGAAGAGATATTTTTCAGCGTTAGAACAGAAACACCAGTAGAGGGGGCAGGTGGAATATTTTTCAGCTGGATTAGCCAGATTTATCTGGCCCTGCCATTAAAAAAAGTGACCGAGAAAAAAAAAAATAAATCTGAAGAGGGATGCCATGATCTCAACAATAAAAACATTTTCCTTTCGGCTAGAGGTGCGCACACAGTGCACCCAGCTGTTGTGTACCCTGCAGTACAGGTGTCTGGCATATTGATCGTTAAAATAAAGCCGTCTGCACTGAAACAAAAACATATCTCAATCACTAAATCCCCATAATTTATATTTAGATAGAATGGTTTACTTCAGGACTAAAAGGAAAAGTCTTAATTCTTTCGGATAGTATTTCTATGGCAATCAGAACCCAAATCCCCATTCTTGCTTTCCCCTGCAGCCATCTAGTGACATCGAAGAAGCACATGCCCTCTGCTCGCTGGAGTCCAGCTGGCAAAAACAAATTTTCCCAAGTCTTACTGTTACCGTAAGCCGGCGATCGAGGGCTCTCTAAGACTCCAGTTTGGAGTGTTAGAGAGCAGGTGTTCCTTGTTGCAGCGCTGGGCGCGCAGGGGATCACTTCACCTGCTACGCGCGCCGAGTTGCTCAACTGCAAAGGTTATAAGCCGTCAGAATATACGTATTCATTAAATTTCCCAGAAATGATTAACGTATTCGTACTATCGCCTAGAACTCATTAATGTATGTAAATGTCCTCGAGGCAGGCGGGTCCCTGTCCATTGGTGGTCTGGCAGGGTCCTCAGGTGGCGGTTGACAGCCTCCCCCACCGTGTCCGCTGGTTGAACTCCGTCTTCACGCATGCTCAGTTCCTCTTTCAGTTTAGTTTGCAACTCTTGTTTTCACCAAACCAGCTTGTTCTAGCATCTCTCCATATCTACTCTACTCCAGGATACAACGCCTCCAGACTTCCTTTTATCCAACTAAACCCAGCGGGTGTCTAACCCATCCCCTTACAAAGCATTTCAAAGTGAGCTACGTTATTGCAGTAAGGAGGGAACCGGATGTTCTTTTCAACTGGGTATCGGTAAGGCCCGAGGGGGCTTCCACCCCGGCGTTTCGTGCTGTTCGAGGCTACCGTACCAGCAGCTCCTGTAGTATTATAAAGTTGAGAATGTGCTGAAACATTTGCCTACGTCCAGGGATTGGAAATCCTTGGCCGCATGCGAGCCGACAGCCTTCCTTGTCGTTGGACAACCCTCTGGGTGCTGCCTGGGGAGGCCCCTTCCCTCCTGCCTGTCCCAACACGGCCGTGCCGCCGGGTGACAGGCCCAGGGGGACACCACGGTGTGGTGGTGAGGGTGGCAGGGCCGGGGGACGGAGTGGGGGGACGGGGGCCTGGTGGTTGGGGTAAGGGGGTGGTGGGCATCTGAGGGGGTTGTGGTGATGTTGGGTGCACCAGCAGGCCAAGGTCACCCGTCGCCCACAGAGCTGGGTTTGAAGCTGCGAAATATAAAGAAGGGATCTGGAGGGAGCTGCGCCCCGGTTTGGCTTTTCGTTTCTTCTCTTACTGCTGAGAATAACGACGGGAACAGCAGGGCTTTTTTCATTAAGCCTTTCCTCCTGAGCTTATTGCTTTGCAGGCTGTAGGCACAACGGGAGGTGAAAAGGGGTTACAACTTCTCCCCGTGCTTGTCTTCACGAGCCGATTCCATGAAGATGGTCTGTCTGGTCCAGGGTGGCCAGTTTCGGCTCACGTTCCCACCCCGGGTGCTGGGACGGGCAGGTACCTCCGGGCAGGAGGAGGAGGAGGAGCACACACCAAAAAAAAAGCAAATTCCAATTTCAGAAGTCATAGAATCATAGAATTGTTCGGGTTGGGAGGGACCTTGAAGATCACCTAGTTCTAACCCCCTGCCCTGGGCAGGGACACCTCCCACCAGCCCAGGTTGCTCAGAGCCCCATCCAGCCTGGCCTTGAACCCCTCCAGGGATGGGGCATCCACCACCTCTCTGGGCAACTTGTTCCAGCGTCTCACCACCCTCATGGTGAAGAGCTTCTTCCTAATGTCCAGTCTGAATCGACCCAGCTCTAGTTTTAATCCGTTCCCTCTGGTCCTACCATTACCCGACATCCTAAAAAGCCCCTCGCCAGCTTTCAAGGGATTGAAAGCACAGCCCCCCCCAAAGGTGGTTGTACACCTGGGGATCAGACCCCATTTCAATCCACGCTTTTTGGTCGAGAACAGCACGCTGCTGCTCTTGTCATACAAGGCCAGCGGTGCAGTAGAGAGGCTGGGTTTTAAAATCCCTTCAGCGTGAGTTACTTCCTTACCTATTTTACCTGCCCATGAGGGTTTCGTGACTTCTGCGGCAACCCCAGGACCAGGGAGCTCCCAAATGAGGATCCTTCCAAGGGAAGGGACCATCCTGCTGCAGGGGCTGAGCCTCCGAAAGCCACAGAGGCAGGGGCTGGGCCGCGATTTATTTTAAAAGCCAATCGGCACAACGGTGACGTGACAGAGTTTGTTGATTAGCTGCTGCTTGTGTTGTTTCTCTTTGGTAAAATGGGAAACGGGTGAAAAGCAAGACCCAAGGAATTAAAAAAAAGCCAAGGAAATCTGGAATATGAGAGCTCGTTATTTGCCTGATCGTTGTTAGCATGCAGGACTTTTAGGGTTTTTTTTAAAAAAAGTAGCATAACGAGGACTTCAGATAAAGATATGGGAGCGCTCATGGATATTTTTAAGCTTTCTCTAGGGACAAGGTCGGCATAAAAAAAAAAAAAGCGTGTCGATACAAACGCAGGCTGGCTCCACGCGTTAAGGTATAAATCACGTGTACGTACACGATTCTGTCATATGAATAATTTATATATCAAATATTCCTGTATAAACAAGGTGTAAAATAATAACGGCATTCCGGGCCTGTGTCACACCTCGCCAACGGGATTATACGTCTTTAACCTGTGCTTAGGGTCACCCATCATCAGTCCCTGCCGCCCCCCCCCCCGTGTTATTTCTGGAAGCCTCAGCGGGCACGAAGACAATTTTGTTCCCTTGCTTTATTCATGATCTCCCCAGACGGCGATTGGGAGGCTGCTGCCGAGGCAGGTTGTTGCGTCGGGGTTCTGATTTTGTGGTTGCCGGGTTCTCTGCCGTCTCTTCTTCGCAGGCATCTTTTCTTGCCTGCCAGAAGAGTCCCAAGAGTTTTGTCGGTCGCTTCTCCATCCATTGGGGA
Source organism: Rissa tridactyla (assembly GCF_028500815.1). NCBI lineage: Eukaryota > Metazoa > Chordata > Aves > Charadriiformes > Laridae > Rissa > Rissa tridactyla. The sequence continues at coordinate 72,686,043 of NC_071469.1, read as the reverse complement.
GGGCGAAGGAAAGGCCGCCAAGGCTGTGTTTGGGCATGAGGACGGGGGAAAGGGGAGAGTTTGTTTTCTGAAACATAAAGTAAGGATAATTTTATTATAGTATTGATAAATGAAGAGCGTACAAACAACTGGCTGGTCGCCGTTGTCCTCTCCTGCCTGCACGGCACGAACCTGTTGACAGTTCAAAAGCTTTGCTGTCTGACGGGTCCCATCCTTAGATGGTCCTGTGGAACTTCATCCATCGAAATCCCCCGTTACCCGTCCGTGCTGGCCAGGCGGCCGCCGCGCAGAGGAGCTCGTCAGCTGTCAGCAGCCTCTCCCGCTCCCGGGGAGAAGCAGCAAAGAGCAAACACTCCTCTGCCCGCCTCCGCCGGCGCGTTCAGACTCATTTTTGTCTCGTGTCCAACCCTGGAAAGATTCTGGGTCCGTCAACTCATCAGCAAAGCTTCTAGCAACACTTATCATCCTCTGGATGATCTTCAGGGCCACCTTCGTGGCCAAATTGTTCAAATCTCTGCGTTTCCCAGATGTTGCACATGTGTTTGGGCTGTGGTTTGGTGTTTTACTCGGTGCGATCGCGGCCTGTCACAGGTCCTGCTCCCCTACGTTGCCTCCAGCTGCGCTCCTGCTCCCTTCCTCAGCTTGGGTTTAACACACACGTGGCTGCGGGGTGTATCAAAACACGGCAGATTCTTGATCCAGTGGACTTTTTTTTTTCTCGGTGGATCTTACTCTACCACCCCGAATCAGGAAATGAGATGCCTGGGCTCAGCAAGGTACCGTCCCCGAGGTGGTCCACCTGGAGAAGAGCCCAAGCTCATCCAGGTGTGATGTTAACCCGCCCTGAGCTCCTCACTGCGCTCAAAGCTCTGTCTCAGCGGGGCAAGGAACGCTGGATTTACGAGGGCAGAAAGGCAGAACTCAGTGGGTAGGGGGACTCTTTCGATTTTTGTTATTTACCTTGAGGTCTACTGGCTAAAAACCCCAGGAGAACTGGGTTGCGTGATTTTGCCCAGACCGCTGGCTGAACCCGTGCCAATAACAGGAGCAGGAGGGTGCTGGGTTCTCCCCTCCTCTGCTCCTGGAGGCCAAAATAAATGCCTAAAGTAGGGATAGCGTTGCAGATGCTGCAGGGAAATGTTTAAATCCAAAGTGAAAAACCTGTTTTCAATTAGGTCTCCAAAAAAAAAAAAAAAAAAAGGAAAAAAAATATTCCATAGAAACATTTCTGTTTAGATTTGTTTTCTGACATCACCGGAGCTCCCTGCCAAAAAATGCCTGAATATCTTTTTTGTGTTTCGGATTTTACTGTTTGTTTAGGTTTTTTGTGGGGTTTTTTTTTGTTTTTTTTTTTTTGCACACCTATGCAGGAATGCTTTGAAAACCCCTGTTTTCTTTAGAAGCGCGGTTCAAACAGATCCTTCAAAGCAGTGACGTAAGGGTTCGCTCAAACTCACACCGCCGTACGCTCATCGTCACCTATCGCTCCTCAGAGGCCTCGCCAGCACCGGGGGAGAAGATCCCGGGGACTTACCAGGCACCGGCAAAATGGTAGAAAAGTGTTTCATTTCTCTTAACGGTTGGGACCCTTTGTGATTTGGGGGATTTTATTATTTTTTTTTCTTTTCTTTTATCCTGTCTCAGCACAAATGGGTTATCTGATGCAGCGGCTGGAGGAGAGCCGGGTGTCAGCTTCTACGTTACAGGAGACGGAGCGGGCTGCTGCTTCTAGTTATCGTATGGCGAGAAAGCAAACACCCAAGTGCGGCAGGGCAAAATGGAAGGATTCCTTGATAGCCTCATGGGCTACGGTACGTCAAGTAAATGTTATAAGGCTCACAAAACGGGTGCAGTGGGACCATACGCTGTGCCAGCACCAGCTGTGCCATACGCGCCTTCTCTGGGAGATTTGATTGACTGTACAAGAAGAACGAGATTTCTGTATCACAGAATCATGGAATGGTTCGGGTTGGAAGGGAACTTAAAGCCCACCCAGTGCCACCCCCTGCCCTGGGCAGGGACACCTCCCACCACACCACATTGCTCCAAGCCCTGTCCAGCCTGGCCTTGAACACCTCCAGGGATGGGGCAGCCACAGCTTCTCTGGGCAACCTGGGCCAGGGGCTCACCACCCTCACAGTGAAATTTTTTTCCTAATATCTCATCTAAATCTCCCCTCTTTCAGTATAAACCCCTTCCCCCTCGTCCCATGGCTCCCCTCCCTGCTCCAGAGCCCCTCCCCAGCTTTCCTGGAGCCCCTTTAGGGACTGGCAGGGGCTGGAAGGTCTCCCCGGAGCCTTCTCTTCTCCAGGCTGAACCCCCCCAGCTCTCTCAGCCTGTCCTCCCAGCAGAGGGGCTCCAGCCCTCCCAGCATCTCCGGGGCCTCCTCTGGCCCCGCTCCAACAGCTCCGTGTCCTTCTTGTGCTGAGGGCTCCAGAGCTGGACGCAGTACTCCAGGTGGGGTCTCACAGAGCGGAGCAGAGGGACAGAATCCCCTCCCTCGCCCTGCTGCCCACGCTGCTTTTGATGCAGCCCAGGATGCGTTTGTCTTTCTGGGCTGCAAGCGCACGTTGATGGCTCATGTTGAGCTTCTCATCCACCATCACCCCCAAGTCCTTCTCCCCAGGGCTGCTCTCCAGCCATTCTCCGCCCAACCTGTATTTGTGCCTGGGATTGCCCCGACCCCCTGCAGGACCTTGCACTTGGCCTGGTTGAACTTCATGAGGTTTGCACAGTTCCACCTCTCCAGCCTGTCCAGGTCCCTCTGGATGACATCCCTTCCCTCCAGCGTGTCAACCGTGCCTCGGCTCGTCGACTCGTGCGTTGACTAATGTAATAAGGAAACAGCAGTCCAGACCTCCATCCCCATTTGTCCAGCACACCTCAGTGGCCGGTATCAATGCTCACAGGCGCTGTGCAATCTGAGATAGCCAACTCAGAGGTTTGGTGGCCAAAGAGGGTCGAGCATCTCCTCTGCCGCACCCCGGAGCGGAGGCCACACCGTTCTGTGCCCTGAGGGTCAGGAAGGTGGCACTGAACTGCAGGATGCGATTTAGCCACTCCAACAGCCCTGAGTTTTTAAAGAGTTTGGGTTACAAAAAATGTCCCACAGCCCCTCACAGGCTGCTCTGGAGAGTTTTTTTGGAGCGTAACCTCCCGCCTCTGGATCCCACAGTCCCCTTGTGTCTCTCAGGGCAGCCTCGCCTGTTAGAAAGACGCTCAGCACAGCAGTATTTGTGAGCTCAGCCTTCTCCCTGTGTTTCCTTTAGAGGACTTGCTTTGGAAAAATGACCAGCTGAGTTCCCAGGTGGAATTTCTAAGACTGGAAGGGAAACAATTTACCAGGCTTCAGGAGACAGGGGCTGTTCCGCAGGACGGCCAGGGGTACTGGCCGGTCTCGGGCAGGGCACGCCTCTCGCCTGTCCCGGCAGGAGGTGGTACCCAGGCGTGTGCATTCCTTGTGACACCCCTGCGCCGGTGGCGAATGGATGAATTCAGGGCTTTGACACACGCGCGAGCTATTTCAGTGATCGCTAGTGCACATTGTACGCTTCAGGAGGCTGGAACCGGTCACGGACTTTTAAGCCAAGGTACGAAAAGGCCAGTTCGGTGAGCGGAAAGTCAGGAATATTCCGGGTCTGAGGAAACAGCTTCTTTTAGAAAAAGTGTCTCAGGTGAAAAGGATGAGAGAGGAGGCTTCTTGGCCTTTTGCAATCACAGCACTCCACTGCGACGCTTCCAGCCGTCTGAGCGCAAAAGCACGTGACATTTCTCAGCAGCTTGGTTTCTTCAGGACACCCAAAAAATTAGGAGGATCCAAAAGTCAGACATTCCTCCCGTAACGGTTCTTTAGTGTCCACAAACCCTCCTGCGGCAGCAATGGGCTAAAAGGAGCAGCCACGCTCTTCACAAAACATCTTTTCCAGCTCAAAAAAAAAAAAAACCAAAAACCCAACAAAACGCACCAGTCTGGAGACATCGTCCCCGCGAGAAAGAGCTGTGTCAGGGCCGCCAGCACACGGCTCCGCTCGGTACCGCAGATCACAGCAATCCCCCCATCGTCCGCTGTACCGGGAGCAAAATGGACATTAAATATGGACTGCCTTCGGTTTTAGCGCGTACAAAACCTCGTGCTGTATTTAATGCTGGTGAATCTAAGCCCTGCTTTTTTTTCTTTTTTTTTTTTTTTTAAATATATTTCTCAGCATCTTCCTGCTCCTATCCCCCCCCTGCATCCTGACACTTCTGCCGCAGCCATGACGTTAGCAAAGGGTGGGCATGACTCCAGTATAATAAAATTTTATCTTGAAACCATGCCGTGCTGGGAAGACGGTAATTTAGTTAATTGAATTCCCTCTAAAACGGCACTGAATCAGTATTCCAGCACAGCGCTGGCAGCACGTAGCTGGCGGTGAAGTCTTGCGTGTGACCTTCCCAGTCAGACCGCTGTCTTGGGGCACTGGCTGCGAGGATTTGAAGTTCTAGCCCCAGCTTTAGATGTAAATCGCTGAGAAACTGCCCGCCCTACCCGGGATATCTGCTCTCTGAATCTCGTCTGAACACGATTTACAGCCTAGGCTGTGTGTTCCGCCGACCGTTGTCCGTCAGACTAGCGGTGAAATGGAAAAGTACTGAGGAAGGCGGCGGGGAAGCTGTTTTGCCTGGCCTGGGACCAAGGATCTGCACTGTCCCGGCGCGATACGCTCCATGGAGGGATGCTCGCCGAGGGAGCAGTTCTTTGGAAGAGCAACATCTGTGAGCTCTTCCTGGTGCTCCTACACAGGGACAGAAAGGATAAAATCCCGCTGGGCTTATTGGCATAGAATCACAGAATGGTTTGGGTTGGAAGGGACCTTAAAGCCCACCCAGTGCCACCCCCTGCCCTGGGCAGGGACACCTCCCACCAGACCAGGTTGCTCAGAGCCCCGTCCAGCCTGGCCTTGAACCCCTCCAGGGATGGGGAAGCCACAGCTTCTCTGGGCAACCTGGGCCAGGGGCTCACCACCCTCGCAGCAAACAATTTCTGCCTCAGATCTCACCTAAATCTCCCCTCTTCCAGTTTGAAGCCATCACCCCTCATCCTATCGCTCTATGCCCTTGTAAAAAGTCCCTCCCCAGCTTTCTTGTAGGCCCCCTTCAGATCCTGGAAAGCTGCTCTAAGGTCTCCCCAGAGCCTTCTCTCCCCCAGGCTGAAGAGAAGATGCAGACGCTCTGCTCCAGGATCCATTGTCTCACTCTTCTAGGAATGAATCTACGTCCTTGAGGAACAGAGTGATCAGTCCTCATCAGTATCTCTGGACAAGCCACTCAGCCCAGAGAAAAATGACCTCTCAGAGGAGCCAGATCCCAAGTCCCAGGCACACAACTTGCTGTCAAAGGGAGAAGGACTTCTTTCGGTACGGACTTGACCCTGGGATGATTTTAGAAACTCCCTAGGGAAGTGACCTTGGGGGCAGAGAACGTATTTGACAGCTAAATTCATCATAACCACTCAGCTGAGCCTTCTGGGCTGCACGTCTCTCAGGCAGGCTGGGAGATCAGCCCGTAGGAGGGTCTGGGCTGGTCCGAAATGGTGGAGCAGGTGAGTGCCAGCGGTGGCAGGGTTGGGTGTGAGGTCTGGAGTGCTCCTCCACTGCAGGAGCCGGGCCGGAGAGCTGCCAACGGGATGAAACAAATGGAAAGGAGTAAAAAAAAGCTTCATGTCCAGGGCCTGGATGAATGCAAACAACATAAATACTGGCCGAGACACCATCCGCCCGCCGGCTCCTCTGCTGCAAAATGTCTTTCTTGACCTGGTGTGGAGCCAACCTCAGAGCAAACGCTTGGCCAGAGCACAGCCATTAGCGCCGGGGAGACGGCCGCGAGCCCTTTTGTTTGGGCTGTGTCACTTTTCATCACAGAAAGTGGCTTTGCAACTAATATTTGGAGGTCTCTGCTGTCTCAGCAGCCTGTGGCACCGCTTCAGGCTTCACTGGGAAAATGGCCGGAGCTGCTTGTCCCGTGGGAGTTCCTTCAGGTTATAGTCTTCTTGAGGGCTGAGCGCCCCAACTTGGCTTCTTCTAGTCCATCCTGTGCTCCGGTGCCAACCGTCCTGGGGACCTCCGTTTCCCTGTCCACATTAGTCCTGAAGGCTGATATTTAAAGGCCACGTTCCTTGCACTGACCTCCCCGTGAGGCCATGTCTCCACTGGGCTTTGACCATGCACGGGGTTGCGTGATGTGTCCATAACAGAGATCACAGCTGCAGTTTCCCCATGTGTTTTTTCTAAAGGGCCTTCGCACCCTTCTGCAAGGATGGACGGGGGGAGCCTCGCACACACATAGGGAGCCCGCAGCCGCCCAGGAGATCACTACACTGCTAATTAGAAAGTTTTCCGGTTTTGGTGAAGACCCGAACCAACGTCTCGTTGTTCCCAGAAAGCTGTTCCCACCGCTTCAGGAGAAGTGACTTCTGTTCAGATTGATCTTAGGCACTTTGGAACCGTTAGACCCGGTTGGGTCTTTACGTGCCCGAATTCTCCTGGGGATGGTTTGGTAGGACTGAGATACCAGACTAGATGATGCCAACCAGCCCGGCCAGAGTGGTGCGGCCATTGCTACCCTCTCCACCCAGCCCTGTCCCCATGCAGGGAACAGCATACACTGGAGCTGCCTGGGAACAAGGAGAAGGTCCAAGGGGAAATTCCCGTGTAAGCTGTGGAGCGAGTGGTAGAGAACTTGAAGAGGAGCTGGAGCGGGTAAGGAGCACCTTTAGGCTGGGTGGTTTGGCAGTGGTGGCCACCCCCTGACCTCCACCGTGGGTTCGCAGGCTGCAGAGAAGCTGCTTCTGTTCAGGATTCAGAGAAGGATGTAACCCACTGATGGCAAGGCTTGGCCGAGTTGGCTGTCCGGCCAGAGGTCCTGCCGCACCTGCCCTGACGGCTGCTCCATCACCTGAGCAGTAGCAGCTCAGCTCCACATGCTTCTGCATGAACTTAGGGAGGTAACTCCAAGTGAGGACCCATCCGCCCTCCCTGCAGGCTCACAAACCATAGGTGTCCAGCAGCTGCTAGGTGGGCAGCTGAGATGCTGAGGCCCCCGGAGCTGCTGCTCTCACCACGTGCAAGCTTAAAACCAGGCAGAAATCCCCTTCCCAGCCTTCATTTCCTGGGATCGAAAGCACGTCAGCACCCACAACTCCCCTCCAGAGCTGCCCCGACATGGGCGCCCCGCTTTGCTCCACCACCAGGTCCTGACCAGAGCCACGTACTGGCAGGGGATGCGTCCCCCGGGGCCTGGCCTGCCCACCTCTCCACAAAACCTTCTTCCTTGGCAAAGCCCCCGAGCACGCACCAGGGCAGGGCTGCGGATGGCACCTCCATGGACCACGGGGCGCTGCAGGGCAGCCCGGCCCTGGGAATTCCGCACCTCATTTTTGCAGCTGGGCAGCGGAGTCGGCGAAGGGTTAAAGCCCCCTCCCCGGCAGCGACTTTTTGACAGGAGGAACATTTGATCTCAGGAAGAGCCTTCAGAGGCACAGCCAGCCACCAGCTCACCCTGACCTGCCCAGCCGAGGGCTAACGCCAGCCCCCCCTTTGCCCCCCAAGCCCTCACCCCCTGCTTCCCACTGGTAGACGCTTACTGGTGGACCCTCGCTAAAGGTGGGGCTGAAACCAGCCCAGGAGAAGATGACCTCTTCCTTCTCCTGCGTTTTACAAAGCAGGTGGCGAGGATGCAGAAGGTGCAGGGCTGCGCATCGGCAGGGAGCGAGCCCACACGCGTGCCCCCGGCACATCACTCCTGGCGTGGGCAGTGCCGGCGCCGCGGCTGAGGCGCCTGCCAAATAACCCCTGCGGCTTATTTAGGGAGCCCAGCTCCCAACAGACGACCACGGAGGTGGGCATCTGGCTGGAAAGCCTGGCACTGCCACCCAGGCTCCGCCGCAGCAGGCTCTGCCCGTGTCTGGGGTGGGGGTGGCAGCCCCCGCACCCAGCCTTGTGCGTCCCAGTGCCCGCAGCAGCCGTCACCCCCATCCCGGAGCCGCCATCCTGTCCCGCCGCCCCGGCCTGTTCCCAGGGATCGTTACCAGGAGCTCGTGTGTTTGGTTGCAAACAGAGCGGGAGCGGGAGCCAGGCGCTCGTGTTTGTGTGCCTGCGGTTGCTGAGGCAACTCGGGGCCAGCCAGGAGCTGCCAAAACCACCGGCAGCCAGCGCCGAGCCCACGGCGCAGGTCCCTGGGGCGGCACGGCCAACCCGGTCTCCCACCGCCCGGCTAGGCCAGCGGGCCAAGGGGCTCTCGCTGCTCAATCCCGCTGAACACAACCAGAGCCGGGGCGTCAGTGCGGAGGGAGTTTTATTGCAGATCCGGGTTACAGCGCGGGTCTGCAGCGTCCTTTGGTTCGGGCTTCACGAAGGCGGCGGGAGGCCACGGGGGGGGTTTGGGTCGGAGACCTTTGCCAACGGCCAGGCAATACCAAGCTCTCCCGGGATGTGTCCCGGAGCTGGGCTGGGAGCATCCCGGCGGCACCGGCGCTAACGGCACCGCAGGGTCGGAGCTTCCTGCGGCGAAGCCGGGCAGCCCCGTGGCGAGGGCACCAGTGGGGAAGAAAGGAGGTGGCTGTGGTGTAACTGGTGCAGGGTCGAGGCAGGTCCCCGGGAGGTCTGCAGGGAACACGGGCTGCCGTCCCCGGTGGGACTGGCGGGGGGGGTGCCCCGAAAGCCGGGGCTGAGGTAGGGAAGGTCTGGGTGCCAGCGGGGCAGGGGAGCCCTGAGGAGCAGTGCGGTTAGTACGGCGGGTGCTGCTGGCGGCGGGGGGCTGGGGGGGGACAGGAGGGGCTGGGATGGAGTCACAGCACGGGGGTGGGGGGACACAGACGTAGCGCTGGGGCAAAGCACGCGGCCCGGCGACTTCCCGATCACATCAGCGCTGGGCGGGCGACCCCCCGCCAGCCTGGGGCTGGCCCCAGCGCAGCCTCCCGGGCCCCACGTCATGCGGGCATGTCCCAGGGCTGACGTGAGCGCCGGCCCCACGGCCGACGCGCAGGCACCGGGGCGGTGGGCGCCACGGGCACCCCTCCCTACTTTTTCACTTTGGCGTCGTAGGTGCCCGCATTCTTGTAGGCACTGACGTAGCCGCTGGTGTCCACGATGTTCTCCCGCCCGCTCTTGCCCTTGCCCTTGCCGCTCTCGTCGAAGCGCTCCTTGTGGGACCCCGTGTACTTGGAGGTGTCCGTCAGCCTCTCCACGGCCCCCACCGTCTTGGCTTTCTGCGCAGGGGGGACAGGCAAAGGGAGTCAAGAACATGCCCTACCCCCCTCCCTCCCTCGCACCACGCAAGCCCCTGACACCCACTGAGGACCCTGCCGTGCCCCCGGGACCTGCACAGTCCCCAGCACACCCAGGGCCATGGGGTCCCCCGGGAAGCTCTGTCCTCCCCTCCCGACTGTCCCTCCTTCTCCCAGCGGCCGAGGGGCTCTTCGCTCACCGTGACGCCCACGTTAATGGGCTCCTTCCCCGCCACCAGCTGGCAGATGGCTTCGTACGCCTCCTCTTTGCTCTTGTCCTTAAATCTCTTGGGGGCCAGTTCCTCCAGCGCCTTCTTGAACTCCTCATAGTTGATGACCCGGGCTGTCTTCCCTCTGCAAGCACAAAATCCGGGCTGCCGCAAGCACATCCTCAGGTTGCGCCTCCAAGCAGGATGGATGGGCAGCATCAGGGAGACACCGGCTTCGTCCTCCACCAGCCTTGGGCCCCTCGCCCACCTCCGAAATGCAGCTACGGCCAGGGGGATGCCGGCAGAATGGGTCAGGCTGGGCACAGCTGGTGCTGAGCTCCGGGAGCTTTTCAGCCACATGATGTTAAAAGTCCTCGATGCTAAAAACCTCTACCCCTGCATGGAAGCGCCCTGGGACTTGGGCGCTGGAGGAGACACGCAGCCATTCCCACTGCTCCCAGCCTGCCTGGGGATGCCCAGCACTCCGTCCCGTGGCAGGCACCCGTCTCTCTGGTCAAATTCGGAAGGACGTGCACAGAGCATCGCTCCCATGAGCACCTGGTCCTCGTCTCCCAGGCAGCACAGCGACCCACCCTCCGACACGCCAAAAGCCTCCCGGTGCTCAGACCCTCCTGGCCCCCCCCAGGGCACAAGGCGATGCCGGGACAGAGGGCGCAGAGGGAGCAGGCTCCCCACCCATCCTTGCTCCTGCACCCTGGTGAGGAGCAAGCGGGTGTCAGCGTGTCTTTGGGGACACCGAAAGCAGCCCCAGGTGACCTCTGAGGAGCAAAGACCAGAGTCCTTGCCATGCTCAGGTGCGGGCTGGCCAGGCCCAGGGATGGGCTGGGCCACGTCACACAGGACACCCCCGAGCACCCTCCTCTGCTCCCCACGGCACCTTCTTGCTAGATGGGAGCCTGGCAGAACCAGCCAGGCCCACCTCGATGCCTGGGAGCTGTGGCACGGCCTCTGCACCAAAATCGGAGCCTCCCACCCCCAGAAATTTAGAGTAATTTATTATCAGGTCTTGCAAAAGCAGCCACAAAAAAAATCCCCGAAGGCAAGACGCCGCAGGGCAGCACCCGCTGCTCCATGATGGATGGCCTGGGTGTGCAGCCGGGCTACCACACCTCCCCGGGGACCGCCGTACCCAGGCCACCGCCACCCTGCCCACACCGCAGGGGCATCCCCAACCTCTGAACAGCTGTGGAGGCCCCCCAAAAAGCCGAGTCACTTACTTCACCTTGGAGAAGACAATGTCCACATCGGTGCTGGTGACGCTTTTGCCGTCAGTGACTTTGCAGTCTTTGCACAGCTTGGCCCAGTTCTTCCCGTTCATTTCTTGCCCCGTCGCCTTGGTGTCGCCGTAGATGGCGAATTTGCGGAAGCTCTCTTCTAGGGACGCCATCTCAGCGCTCCCAGCCATGGGGCTGCGGGATAGGGGGACAGAGGGGCCCGTTGCTGCCCAGGCTCTGGCTGGCAGCACCGGCAGAGCCCAGCTGCTCTGCTCTCAGGTCCCGCGAGGGCAGGAGGAGGGCTGGCGAGGGCAGGGGGGCTGCGGCAGGAGCGGGGCGTTGGCAGAGCCCCGCACGCGTTGGGTGAGGGCTGGCGGCACCCTCGGACAAGCCCCGAGGCCAACAACCAAGAGGTGTCTCGGGGGATGGAGGCTCCGGATGGAGAGCTGTCAGCAGCGAGGCTGCCGGCTCCGGGGGCTGGCGAGGAGTGAGCGCATCGGCCCCCGTCCCCGCGGGAGCACTCTCCGGGAATGACGCAATGCGGCCGCCTTCCTCCTGCTCGCCGATGATGAGAAACGGCACCGCTGCCTGCCTCCGGCCCCACCTCTCCCCTGCCCGCCGACTCTGCCAGCGCCCGGCGTTCCCCCTGCGTGGAGCTGGGCCAAACACGGTGGTGCCCGGCCGCCAGTGGATGCCAAGTGGTGGAGAGGCCTCTGCACTCCCTGTGGCCGCTGCCACGTCCCGGCTCCCTGCCTGCCGTCGCCCGGCCAGCCTCGCCCTGCCGCCTCAGCATCCCTCGCCATGCGCTGAGCGCCCGCAGCATCTCAGCCAGGACAGGGCCCAGCGGTACCCGGGTGCGGTCCCCGGCACCCCGGGGTGCACAGCAGGAACCTCGCCCGGTGTTCAGGCCGGTGGGCGTGGGTGGGGGGGTCAGGATATGTCCCCCCCGGCACCTTGGCGACAGTCGGAGAGCGGGCACGGAGGAGCAGCGGGCTGGGATGCTGCGCCGCCGGCCCTCGCGTCGCCTGGCAACTGTCACTAGGAAGGAGCGGCGTTGCCTGGCGACCGTTGCTAAGGAGGAGCGGCGGGCGGGGAAGCCGCTGGTCCCCGCCGGTCCCCGCCCGTCCCCGGGCTCCCCCGGGGCGCCCCCGGAACACCCCGCACGGAGCCCGCCCGGGGGACGCCGCCGGTGGCTGGGGGGTGCCGGGGCAGCGGCAGCCCCTCGGTGTCCGTCCGTCCCCCCCCGCCACTCCCCGCCCTCTTGCACCGGCCCTGGGACGGGCGGCGGCCGGAGCCGGGGGTCGGGGGTCCGGGGGGTCCCGCTGCCGCCGCGCCCCGGGCCGGTGGGGGGGGCGTGGGGGTCCCGGCTCGGCCGCGGCCGCGCTCGGGTCGGTCACTCACCTCCCGGCGCCGCGCTCTGAGGCGGGGGGGGCGGCCGCCGCCGCCTGTTTAAGGCGCCGCCATGGCGACGGGAGGGGCCGCCGGCCGCGCCCGCACGGGGCTCCGGGCCGCCCCCTCCCGCCCCCCCCACCCCTCCCCGGGCCGCCCCACGGCCGGCGAGCGCCCGGGGCGCCGAGACGGAGCCCGGGCAGCCGGCATGGACGGCTCCGGGACGCCCTCTGCCACCACAGGAAGCCCCCGTACCACCCCACGAAGCCCCTCCATCACCCCAGGAATCCCCACCATCACCCCAGGAAGCCCCGCCATCACCCCCAAAGCCACTCCCCCATCCCACGAAGCCCCTCCATCACACCATGAGACCGTACTGGCAACCCACAAGGCCCCACCATCAACCCACAAGGTTTTTCCTCCACACCAGGAAGCCCCTCCATCACGCCAGGAAGCCCCTCCACCACCCCACGAAGCCCCTCCATCACCCCACGAAGACCCCACCACCAGCCCATGAGGCCCTGCCGGCACCCCACAGGGTCCCTCCATCTCCCCCCAGGGTCCCTCCGTCACCCCAGGAAGCCCCTCCACCACCTCAGGAAGCTCCTCCATGAGCCCACGGGGCCCTACCAGCAACACACAAGGTCCCTCCATCACCCCACGAGGCCCCACCATCACCCTACAAGGTCTTTCCTCTGCCCCATAAGGCTCCTCCATCACCCCATGAGGTTCTTCCACCACCCTGCCACCGCCAGCCCCGCTGTGCTCTGCCCTGCAGCCCTGTCCCCTGCCCCACGTGGCCAGCATAACCCTCGACAGAGGAACCATCCGTTCTTGGTGGGGGACACCATGGACCAAAGATCATTGCCCAGGCTGCGGGGATGAACGGTGACCGTCCTGGCGTAATGGGCACCACAGCGAGAGCCGGTCCCTTCTGCACAGCTCGGTGGGACACCCTAGAAGCTGCCCATCGTGGCAGCTGCCTTCCCTCACCCAGAGCCCGACCACACGTGGGGCTCTTTGTGGGTGCCGCGGGCTGAAGCAATGCCCAAATATTGTGGTTGCCATGGAGTCCCGATGCAACCCACATCACTTACTCATGGCCCCACCTCGGCTGTTTGCCCAGCGCCTGCTCCAGCCTCGGCGCTCCCCTGGCACTCCCTGTCCTCCTGCCCGGCCAGCCCCAGCATCACCAGTTCTTCACACCGAGGGGACGCAGCGTGTGGTTCGCTGCTGCCACACGGGGTCCTGCAGGTAAATCATCAGCTTGGGGAAGTGGGCAGCAGCTCAAAAAACACCTTTGGCACCCTGCGGTCTCTGTCTGCCCTGGTTCCTGTGCAGGGCAAGGACAAACACAGGTGTCCCCGTGGCCGAGCTGCCCCAGGGGAAATGGGTCTCCTCTTGCACCCAGAGCCCTTTGCTTTGGGGTATGGCCCCCATGACAATCTCACCTTCTCGGCTGAGGGGCACATGTCCTCTGCTGGGATCTTGCTGCCAGCTCTTGACTGGACAAAGCCCTGAGCAGCCCGCTCATACCGATCCTGGCTTGGAGCAGGGTCCGTGGACTTCCAGAGGTGACCACCAGCCAACTCTGCGAGTCCGTGATTTGGGATCCCCACCTTTACCTCCCGCCTCGGAGGTGAGTGCCAGGGCTGGTGTCAGAGGACATGCCACAGCACCTGGCCACTTTGGGTGGCCCCAGATGGTCACAGCCACATGAAGGACTCCACTTTTTTGTGTCCCCCAACCAGCCTTGTGACCCCTCCATTGGCAGGAGCTGCTGTTTCCCAGCCCAGCCAGAGGCAGGGTGGCAACCCATGGCTGCCTGGTGGCAAGGACATCCCGAAGGGGACAGTCAAGGGTAGGCAGGACAGGTGTGGAGGCTCATCTAGTAGGGCTGGGCCAGCCTGATGCCAGACTCTGGGCAGACCTCACCAATGAGCGTTTCTCCTCCATCTGGCTTGTCCTGGTAGAGCTCAGCCACGGCCAGAGAGCCTGGGCGCTTCACAGAGGAGGTGGCACCAGGAGGACTCAGCTTCCAGCTCTTCATAGGATATAAAAGCAGGTTCCAAAGTAGGTTACAGTGGGAATTTAAACCAGCCTCCACACAGGCCGGGGACAAGAAGGCTGTTGTCCCACCCCACAGAAAGCGGAGAAGATCCGTTCGCCTGCTCTCTGCTTGAAGGAGAGGGCAATCATTGGGGCTGCCATATTGAGGAGGGCGGTGAAGCCTTGCTGAAGGTAGAGCCTCATCCCTAGCTTGCCCTGCAGCTCCCCACCGAAGCAGGTGTCTTTGGCTCTGCTTCCAGCCAACAGCTCCGAGAGGAGCCCGGGTAACGCCAGCTGGAGCATCCAGCCCGCAGCAGCTCCGGCAGGGCTTGGCAGCACAAGAGAGAGCCCAGATTCACCGAGCTGGCAGCAGGCAGGAGCTGGAGCTGGGCACGTCGGCAGCTCTTCTGCCGGAGCTCCAGCCCATCCCGGGAGCTGCAGAGCCCAAAGAGCCAAAAAGCGGCACAGGGGAAGCGGCGGGCGGGCGAGCGGTGGGCACCGAGCCAGGGCTGGCCAGTTGCCCCACGGGGTCAGGTTGAGCAGGTCAGGTTTCGGTTCCTAAGGGCTGGGGTTTGTTGTGCATTTGTTGTCACCATGACAGCCCTGATGGGATGGAGCACCGTCCTTGGCCGGCTCCTGCTGTTCCTCATGCAGCCCGGAAAAGGAAGCCCGGGAGGAGGCCGTGACTTGGTCTGGAGCCCATGGCACGGGCAGGAGCTGAGGCCGAGGTTGCACAGGTCCTGTGATGTGGTGGAGGAGCGTGGACACGGCTTAGTGCTCAGCTCCCCCCGGGGACCTTTCCCTTCTTGTGATTTCCAATAAAGGTCAGGATGTTCCCAGGCTGTCTCCTGCCCCGGGGAACTCAACGAGCTGCGTAACTCCAGCGCTTACCCGGGATACACCGAGGCTCACAGCTCAGTGTCACCACGGCATGGCTTTGGATGCCGGGCTTGTCCCTTCTAGGACCACGCCAGTCCTAGAGTGCTGTGACTGCTCCGGGGTGCAGCTCAGAGCTTGCACTAAAGCACGAGCCCAACCCCGGAGCACCCTCCTCGCTCACCTTCCGTCCTCTTTGCCTCTCGCCTCCCCCAGGGCCGGGCAGCGCAGGCTCCCCGGAGTCATCTTGTTTCAGGAACGAGTTCGCTGGCTCAGCCGCATCTGGGGTGGGATGAGGTTATGAGGGAAGGCTGCTTCTCTAGCTCGAGTTGCTACAAAACAGAGGGAAGTGTTTCGGAGGTTGCGCAATATGTATACGGTCACCCCAGCAACAGCGCGTCCACAAGGGCATTAACAGGGCTTAGCGGCGGCTGACAAGCGGCGTGCGAGGGAGATCGGCCGCTTGAGCTGAGGTGCTGGGTGCGATGCAGGGCGCAGGGCAGAGAGGAGGGGGAAAATGCCCTCTCCTCTGGCAGGAGCTTCCCTCTCCCCCCCTGCAATTCCAGGCAGCCCCTTGAGATGCTCTCAGGACGCATTCGAAAGCAGAGCCCAGGAACAGACTCACCAAAAAATCTTTTCCCAAAGGAGGGTCCCCTCGACTTCGAAGAGAAAATTAAGGAACTTGAGTCACGCCCAAAGATGAAAGCAAAAGCAGGGCGCACGGCCCACGCCACGGCAGAGACAGGATCGTGCTGCGAGGCCTCGCAGAGCCGCTGGCGAGTGGCCAGGGACCGGGATTTATGGTTTCAGAGGACTTCGTAAAGCCGTCACCATCCTGCGGATGCACTGCTTGTTCCTGATAAAAACCCGCAGCGGCTCGTGGTGGGAATGGCCAGTCCAGGGCGCTGCCTCCTGCCGATGGGAGAGTTCATGCCTTGGTAAAAAAACCTTTTTATTTAGTGCTGGAGAAGGTGCTTGGGGACAGCGGACCTCAATGTTTCTGCAGCGATGGGGAGCTGAAGGCATCAGGAGTTCTCCTGTCACCTTACTGATGGTCTCTGAGGTCTTACTGACCTCTCTGATGGTCTCGGGCTGTAGCTCGCGATCACTGCCATCCTCTGCTGTGGTGGCCAGGACCACTCTGCCCACACGCTGGCCTCTGCAGCGGTACTCTAATGGACTCCTCGGCTCCTGAACCCGCAGGGTATTAGCATCAGGGTCCCAAAAGGACAGAACTGAGGTGCAGAAGGAGTGAACTCGGGCTGTGCCTGCCCCTGCTGCGACCATCCTGCTCCCTCCCATGGAAAACTTCCACAGCTTTGTGGGGTACCACACGCAGCACCCAAAGGTCCCGAGGGCATGTGCGTACTACCAAGTGGCATCTGCAGAACGTCCTCCTGGCATGAAGCAGCTCAGCTGAGACAGTCTGCTGCCCTTGTGAAGGTTCAGCCTTGCTGGGAACCGATCTGGGGCAGAGAGCAGTTCTCTCAGGAGCTCCATCTCCATCTCACCATTTTCACTCTTGGGTTCCCAATATGCGCCTCCAACGGTCCTCGTTAACGCAGTTGTGGTGAAAACACAAAACCCAGCCAAAATCAAATGCCAAGCTGCACACACGATTCTGCCTGCCACCGGAGAGGTCCAGGAGATCGGAGTCCAATGCCAGCAGGGGTAGGAGCCCGTCCTGCTGGGGCCTGGCTCTTCCCTCAGCATCCAGCTGCCCCAAGGCATGGACACGGCATTGTACGTTTTGCAGCCTGGATTTATTCTGCCTCTTCCAACACTTGATGTAGTGGAAAAAAATATTCCATGTCTCAGCTGAAGACAGCCGAAGGATGTCTTCCCTGCCTCCCAAGTCAGGGTCCCCAGGGCATCCTGGACACCCAGGACATCCAACAAAAGGCACGGGATCCCGCTCCTTGCAGGGCAGCCGGCAGGGCAGGACAGAACCAGTACAGCCCAGCAGCATATGGGGCTCTGCACTGGTCGTCGGGGACTCTGCAG
Organism: Rissa tridactyla; assembly: GCF_028500815.1. NCBI lineage: Eukaryota > Metazoa > Chordata > Aves > Charadriiformes > Laridae > Rissa > Rissa tridactyla. Next base: position 72,669,019 of record NC_071469.1, on the reverse strand, counting down.
GCAGAGACCCTTCTCAGGTGGGTGTCTGTGTGCGTGTCAGGGGAATCAGGGGCTTAGGAGGACAACAGGCAGGTGAGCACAGCCTGGGAAGGGAAGGACAACTAAACAGTGAACCTGAGGGTGAGCCCCGTGCTCCTGGAGAGGGTCATGTCCCAGCAAACTGTAGGTCATCTCCTTCCTTCCCAGCCTGTGCCCAGAACCTGCCACCTCGGGACACATCAGACCTTTTCTTCCCCTGATACACGATAGACCAGGAAACCCAGTTCCACTCACCCCAAAACTTCCCAGCGGCAAGGCGCACAGCCGGACTGGCCTCCTCCCCATGGAGCTCACCCTGCCACAGCACAGAAACCAGGCTGGAGTTACACACCTCCTGGAGAAGGTGGTCCACTCCCAGCCCCCCAGGGAAGGCAGTCCCATCGAACATCCACAGAGACCTCCAGAGAGGGGACCACTGTCACCCCCACACGGCTCAACATGCTAAACTCAGCTGCGACATCAGAGATGGAGGAAAAAGCAGGGGAGACCATCAACTGGGCACACAAATGAATGACTGCAAAAAAGGAGGAAACGATTTAGCAAAGAGCATAGAAAACTTTATTGAGGACAGAGCTACTAAAGAGCTCCATACGTGACTTTGGGACTGGTTCTGCATGGACAACAGGTAAGAAAACACATGAGGTCTGCTCAGGAGCACCTGCTGGAGAGAAATTACCAGTGCCTTCTGGCTGGAGGGACAGCTGGCCTTTGAAAACCCTCAGCCCAGCATTACTGCAGGGTGTAGTGCTCTTGGGTGACAGCAGACATGAGGAGAAACATCTGGGAGGATTTTGTCTAACCAGGCTCCATCAGTGAGCAGATGCTCTGGTCTCTGCAGAGAAGCAGTGCCCTGGCTGCTGCTCCACAAGGGTCAGTCTCCCGCACACGCCTGTTGTTTTTCCAAAGGGTCACACCGCCTTGCTTACAGCGGCAAGGGAAGCTGCAAGGAGCGTGGCCACAGGCAAACCCCTCCTGCAAATTTAGAGATAATGACTTCAACAGCTCCATGAGACTTCAATTGTGCTGATCACCTAATTCGATGAAGAGTCAAGGCTCCTCATCCAAGTTGTTTCAAGAGTCAAAAATCAGACAACAGAGAAGAATGGTAAGACACCCTTTAAAGAAGCCTGGCGTCAGTGATCGCATCTATGCCGCCTTGCCAGAATTTCCCAAGGACTGTCACAGGGACAGCCTGTGAGCCATACTTACCCCATAAACCCTTCAGCAAAGGGAGGACTCCCCTACTTCAGCTTCAGCTCCGCAAGGATCCTGTGTTTCCAGCATCAGCCACGGCGGTTTACCTTCTCCTTCAAGGCAAGCACTACATGAAATGTCCACTGCACGAGCACCACACAGTGTGGTGTTGGCCAGGTGATGGTGCTGGGGAGCTACCTGAGGGAGCTGGGCCAGCCACTGACATTTTGGGGTGCTCCTGGAACAAGCTGAGGCTTTCCACGTACAGTGGGCACCTTCCTGCCTCTCGCTGCTAGTGAACGCTCCAGAAGGAAAACTATCTGGGCCTAAAGCTCCAGGGAAAGTGGACTTTGTGCGGACCTCAGAGCACAGAAGCCAGCATGAGCCCTGGGATGACGGGCACCAGCTGGGCTGGGAAGCGTGTACCTCAAAGCTGGGAGTCCAGCCTGTCCGTCCTGTGTTGGCTGTGCCCAAAGGGCATTTGTCCCCAGACACCCTGTCCTGCTCTGAACTATTTCTGATGAACGCTGGCAAGAGCGAGCTAGGGCGAGAGGAGGAACAGCTTAGCTCGACTCACGTAGCACCCCCACTTCGTATTGTCTTTCCCCAGTCTGCACCCATCATAGTCTGGAGAAAGGGTTGTTTGTGGTTTCTGTGCATCCGTTTCCATGTTTGCATCTGTGCAAAACATTTGGTAGGGTGATGAAGGCTTCCCAGGCTTCCTCTTCTCTGCTGGTGCGCCTGTGTTCACACACGACAGCAGCACGCAGCGCCAGGGGCCTGTCCAGAAACGGTTCAACTGGCCAAGCCAGTTGCTCAAGGCACCGGCTGTGCTGGTGAGACAGTGGCTGTGCAGGTGACACATCGTGTCAGGCACATCCACGCCGGCAGCTAGGCCCATCGGGATGCGTGCGGAGCTGCTATCCCGGGCTCTGAAGGTAACTGGCTGCTAGGCAGATCTGGGCTTGCTGGCAGGCCCGGCCTCAGCACTCCGCCAGGAATTTGGAACAGGGCATGCTGCCTGGGGAAGCCAAGAGGGCAGGGAAAGCCGCGGAGCTGTAGCTCGGCAGCCCAGACAGCTCTCTGCTTCTCAGCACCGGCGCAGGGTGCTGTGGCTCAAAGGCACTGGCGACGTGCCCCAGTGTCTGCTGCGGGACTGGTCTGCAATACAGAGACTCCGGGACCGGCTGTGGACTAATGTGGATCTGACAGCCCAGGAAAGGGAAAGGTTTTGGGACCTGCTATGTCTCGGAGTTTCTGATTGGAAAGCTGCACTGTGTGGCACCCCAGGCTGCTGGGACGGTGGAGCAGGTCAAACTACGCTGCCTTACAGAGTATGTGCTGGTGGACTTGGCGTGAGGGCACACAGTGGAAAGCGGTATAGGGACAGGGCAATCCTGAGGCTACTTCCTGAGCACCCGCTGAAGCCCCTGCGCCCGATCCAAAGGCTGACAGGGTGCAGGCAGATGGGAAATTTAGTTTTCGGGGTGCAGGGAACAGCAGAGATGCAGCCTTGTTCTCCCCCATGCACTCTCCCAGAAAGTTACTGCAGTACTAGCGTGCGCAGGGCCAGGGGGGCACAGCCCCTCCCTACGGAAAGCACTTGGGCTCTCTCTAGCAACATGCCTTACCTCAGGTTTGCCACCTTATTGCCTCTTGCCTTTGGTCGGGCACGAGAAATGTCTCGCTGGAGTCGGATGGCAAGCTGGCACTCTACGGAGCACTAACAGTACTTAACCAGTCGCAGCCCTGGGCATGTCCTATCAGGGGAGACTGTTCCCCCTTGACAGGGAAAGCGGAACTGGGCTTGGGGGTACTCCTGGCTTCGGAAGAGGCAGCAGCCAGAAACAATGATGCAGTGGGGGTTTTGCTGCCTCTCAGCTAGTTCTGCTGGAAGATGGACAGCATCAGGTAAAGGGACACCCCTACCTCCAGGGAAAAAGACGAGTCACTGGAGTCAAGAGCTTTGAACAGCAACAGACAGAAAGGGAACCTCTTGTCTTTTCCCCCAAGGCTATGGCTTTGGAAAGCGGATAACTAGGCCACTGTGGTGTTTGTCCTTATGTCCTTAAAGCATGGATCATGTCTGCCCACGTGCTGCTTGCTGGTGCATTTTCTGTGGTGTGGCTCAGATGTGCTCTCACTGGGCGGGGGCTGAGAGACGTGAGGTTCTCCACTGCTCTTACTTACAAACACAGCAGGAATCTTAGAAAAAAGTTCCAGGTCTTGTTCCATGTGTCTGTCTTGCTGGCAGCTTTTCCTTTTTACCTTGTGCCCAGAATACACATTTTTCTTCCTGTCACCTCTGGGACTGTCTGCAGACAAGGGATAGTGTTGAGAGTTGCTTGAGTTATTCTTAGGAGGCCTATGAAGGGCCGTGCTCCCAAGGCGAGTCTGAGCCACAGGAATCTCATCCATGGACTCGGCCGACTCTGAGTGATAGTCAGCTGGGGGTCCCGCCGCCTGGATGAGGCCGATGCTGCTGGGGGGCACAGCAGCTCTCAGAGGAAAAGCTGGCACTGAGAGGCGAAGGCTGTGGGAAGATGAGGTGGCAACAGCCGTGGCTGGGAGCTCTACAGATGGAAAGAAAAGGAGAAGAAAGATGAGAGGGGAGAGAGAGAGAGAGAACCCTCAGCTCCACAAAGATGTCAACAACCCCAGGAACTCTGATACGGCTGATCCGCTAGTGTTAAAGAAAATCATACATATATTTATGCAAAATTAGATATGAAAATGCACAGAATTCTACACTCAGCAGTGTACTCAAGTCTGATCATTTTAGAGTATCTCCAAGCACTCAGAAGCACTCATTTTCCCTTCTTAGGCGAGTTAACTTTCTGCCAGTGCTGGGTTTTCATGACACACTTCATTTCTGCGTGCCAGCAACGAGAAATCCAGTTCAGAAGCAGAGAAGCTGACTGGTGCGCCCTCACCTGAGTGGGAATCCAGGAAAGAGGGCCAAGGTCTAGTGTGTGTTTTAGATCCGCCATCCATTGCTGAGGAAGAAGCTTTATGCGTCTTCTTTCTTCTTTTTTTCTGTTGTTGTGGAAGCAAGAGGTCCAAGAGAAGGGAAGTCACTTTATCAGCTCAAAGTAATGAGACCCTCATTTTCTTTTCAACTCCTACCTCTGTTTAATTCCTCATATTTTTAATAATGAGCATTAAGTATGACGAAAGACCAAGAATATTTTATAGTTTAAGACTGAGTTACTATAAAGCAATGATAGAGAACAGGTATTTAACGAACACACAGCAATTCTCTGTGTGTAGGTACCTTTAAGCTGTAGTCTCATCAGCTGGAGGATGATGTATGAGAGACTGGTAGTTAAACTAGAAGAGGGCATCAAAAGTCACGTAGCACAGGAAAACCCAAGGGAAAGATAGTTCTTGTCCAAAAAACAAGCATAGTTGAAAAGGCATTTTTCTTATCATCTAGATGACAAGACTTTGACGAATAAGCTTGGGGGAAAGGGAGAGAGCACAACCACCTGCCATTTGAGCAAGGGGGCAGAGCACCTCGACGTTGGTACGTGAATAACAAGAGCTCAGAAAACTTGACTTTGGCCAACTGTTTCATACACTCAAGCTTCATACCCACACACACCATCTTTTCCGGGGGCAGGTGCTTTAGCATCCGTATTTGAAGGTATAAACTGTCGGATTTTGCTCTACAGAAACATGCACAGCTTGTTACATCAACAAAGTAGTATAGATTCAGTCACTGGACCGCACTGGAGCAGCAAGATGTTGCATTACAGCTGAGCTGCAAGCTTATGAAGGAACTGCAGAATGTATCTGATGACACGTGTGAGCTGAGACAGGAGAGTATCACTTGGATGTAGGGACTCCCACACACTGAGGACAGGGAGAGCATGAGTATGAAAGAAGTGAGCTGTCTGCACTGGAGCGAGCGTGCACCCATGCAAGTTGGTGAATGGTCAGCGGCAGAGGTGATGGTATCTAGCGTTTCTCCTGCTTACCTGAGAAGGGACCGCAAAGCGAAAAGATGGGGGGTCAGGAGAGGAGCTCTGCTCGGGGTCAGCTTCATCGTCGTGGACATAGAGCTTTGAAAAGCTAAAACACACGGCAAATATACAAGACGCTTCCCTTAGACATGACTTAATTTTGATGCCCATTTTGCTTGCACATACGGGACCAGTACACATACGCATACACATCAGCCTGACTGAAGCCTTGCACAGCACTCCCAGCAAAACCACAGGGTACCTTTTCCTGTGCAAAATGTGAAGGGTTTCCTCCCCCTTCCCCAGGGACATGAGTTAATAGGCAAGGATTAATTAAGAGACAAGGATGGTGTTTTCCCATGAGTGCTTGCCTGTGTTATAAACCTTGCTGTTGTGATTCATCTCTTGACAAACTGAAATCATGTAACTATAATGAGCTCAATATAGGAATTATAGGAAAAATCAGGCAGCTTTAAAGTAATTTAAATATAAAAGAGCCTAAACAGAATATTCTAGGAAAGACATTTTCCCAGGGGAGGGGAGGCAAGTACTCCTGCAGGTATTTACCTACACCTGAAACTCAAAGATTTCACCATGCCTTGGTCAAAACACTGTCGCTCCCTATTCTCCTAAGTACTTTTGTCTTAGGGTCCATCACTGACTTTGGTGACAATTTCCCAGTCACCATACACGCTGCTGGGAGACTCCTATGTACGGCTTCACTCACCTTTTCTCTGAAGTTACTGTTGAGAATTCCTCTACTTGAATAGCAGGGTCCGTATAGCCAGGGTTACCTGAAAGAAAGTCTGCTTCCTGAAAAACAGTAATAAAAAAAAAAAGAAAAAGAATTAACATTTGCAGATCAATACGGCCACACAGAGTGGAGAAGAGGGATTCTCACTACAGAGATTCTTCTTCCTTCCTCAGCCACATGCCAGACATTTTCTGTCCTTACAGCTAGCACAGCCGAAACTCAGCAGGAGCCTGCTGCTGAAGAAGATGGAAAGCCAAGATTCAGACAATTAGAAGTCCCTGATTCATTCACTTAGTCCAGCCAGTATTTCATGTGACTCAAAATCAAATCAGAGCACACGCACGGAGACCAGCTTAATAACTTCTTGGGACCCGATTCAAAATATCACTTAAAGCCTCCATCGGTTATACAGTTCAATCACAGGAGTTAGGCGGTGAATGCAAAAAACGCCTTTTAAATTCAAAATGGAGGTGATGAAAACGAAAGCATGCAACACACAGGAAAAACATAAAGTATTTTCTGTTTCTTGTGTTAATCCTGTGTGGCTAACAACTGCTGTTTTTTCAAAAGAATGTGATATATTGCTCATTTGCCTCAGGTATAGATGAATTCAAAGTAACGCCATCCTGAACTTTAAAACAGCACACTTCCACAAACATCTAAGAAGACCCACCGAATAAGCCTCCTAAATCCACGCATCTGCATTACAGAAAAGGGCTCCCAATTCTCCTTCAAAAGGACACAGCTGAGATGGTCAGAGTACCAAGTGACGTAGAGTATGAAGCCCCATTGTCAAAAAGGATAAACAGTGCTCAGGAGAACCTTGACTCTACTTTTCAGCTGCCCTTAAACTTGAATAATTAGCAAGACAACCTCCTCTCAAACATTTTAGTGCATAGTGGCTATAAAGGCACGCCTACATTTTAAGGTAACTTTTAGGTGGTAAAGATGGAGGGATTTTAAATGAGATAGGCATTAGCTTCCAAAAAAGCTTAAACAAGCTCTTGAAGACCCATTTGCCTGAGCAGCCTGACCAGCAAACTTGAGAAAATGAAGTCAAAGTTGGACGTCCCACAAATGGGTTCCTGGGAGACCCAGGGCCTCCGCGCTTCAATGAATTCATAAACAATCGACAAAAGAGCAGAGCAGTGAGATGAAGCCTGGTGATGATGCTCCCTTATGTAAGGCAATAAAAATAAAAGCCAACCGCAAAGAAGAAGATTCTTGCAGTATTGGATTACGGGGTGATAAAATGGCACATGAAAATCAATATTGCTAGATGTAAAAATGTGAAGTGATGCATGTGGGGAAAGTAGTGTAAACTTTACATACAAAGCAATGGTCTCCGAAGCAGAATTCGCGGAGCTGCACATACAGTGGCAGCCAAGAAATCGTTTCAGCTGATAGGAATGAAAAGGGAAGGCATAAGAAAAAGAAAATAGTTTCACATTACTGAATACAGCCATCGGCAGTCTGGACACTGGATTCTCTACAGCGTTCCAGCGTCTTCCCCTACAGGAGACCTGGAAGAAGGTACTCCCAGTTCTTCCTTCTCCCAAGGAAGAGAAGAGTGACAGGACCAGTGAAAGGTATGGAGCAGTTTCTGCAGAAACAGCTAATGGGCCAGGGCTCGTCAGTCAGGAGAGGAAATACTCGCGGCAGATACAAGTGGAGAAAGCAAATGGGGAATACTTGTTTACCATCTCTCTAAAACAACATTTAGGGAGCATCAAATAAAAAAAAAATAAAATCAAGTAGTAGTTTCAAAAGAAACAGAAGAAAGGCTGCATTTTTGACACGATATGGAAAGAAGCTGAAGCACTGACCGACACAGGATGCTAAAGGTGCTGAATGTTACATGGATTCAAGAAGGAGAAAAGTTTGCGTGTGTGTGTGTGTGTGTGTGAGAAACCGGCCCCTAACACCTTATTGCCAAGAGCTGGGAGAGGATACTGGGGACTACAGCTCTCCTGCGCTCGTCTCAGAGCCAGCTCACTGGTCTGACCAACTTTGGCCGGCCTCCCTTACACGTCAGAAGAGATACTGCCCAAATTACTAGTTGCTTTTGAACATCTTGGCATCGATGTCTAGAGCCCCAGGACTCATGTAATTGTTAGATAAGACAGTTGCCAAACTGGAAAGACTTCAGGCTTGTTGCCTTTTGTAACAGGCTCTTAGTTTAATTGGTCTTGTAAAGGAAAAAAAAAAAAAGAGGTGGAAAGGAATTTGCAGCTGTTTTATAGGTGGTAACCTAAAATTTGAAGGGAATTGGTTTAGCAATCCCAAACATCACAATTTTCAGATTTGATAATTATACTATTTGGAGCTGTTATAGGCAGGGTTTATCCAAGTGCAGGATTAATAATCTGCAGAGATTGACCACATGTACTTCAAATAGAATTTGTAATTCAAGTCACATCACCGCTCGTCATCGACTAAACACCAAATATACATAAACGTTTCCTCAAATCTCCTTGGGGACCCAATTCTTAACGTTGACATTCAAGCCTCGTGCACCCAAGTCGCAAATGAAGGAGACCAGACACAATCTCGTGTCAGTGTCAGCGCACGTGCGGGGAGATGTAGGTCTTTTCAGAGGAAAGCACGCCGTGGCTGAAATGAGCTGCAGCAGGAGACATCCTCGTAGGACTGCGCACAGTAACTGAAAACGATCAGCATTCAATGTCCACAGCATAGAAACAGGACTGCAGGACTGGCATTTCAAAGGAGATTAATAAATGACGCATCTTGAGAATATCACAAAGAACTCTTTCCAAGCAAGTAATGAAAGAGCTTTTTAAAATCCATTTTGTTCATTTCAGCCTGCTATAAATTATGTATAACCGAAGCTGCCACATAAGAGAAAGAAAACCATTAGAACTGACTAGCAGAAGCAAATGGAAGACGACTCAATCTGTAGAAAATACAATGTTCTCTCTCCTACAACCACAGAGCAGAGCCTCAGCCTCCCTCCGCTCCCACAGTCATTAGTGTGACAGCCAGCATCCTTCAACTCTGACAGCAAGACAGTTGGGTTGTTAGGATTCAGCTTTTACTCTTGCTGAAAACAGCCTGCTAAATCGACAGACCGCTAAATGGACAGACCACCCAAGTTCATTCCCACCTTACAAATCCCGGCCATGCTCAGACCTCCTCCGGAGGCTGAATACCAGCTGCGTCCGCCCCAAGTTTCACGGTTGCAGCTTCAGGATGAATTCAGCTCCCTTGCCCTCTGCAGCTGCTCTTACCACCCACTTCAGCGCCCTGAAATGTTCTCTGGCTGGAGGGGAGGCAGAATTGAGCAGGAAAAAAAATGGGTCTTGTCCCAGGAAAAGTGGGTCTGTCGCAAGTTTTGAGCCTGAGAGTGAAGACTGGGTTCATCCTAACCAGACGCTGGAAGAGAGAAACTATTGAAAATGTAAGGGAAGGTGAATAAAATCCGCATTTGTTATTCGAAGTCAAAGCTCACCAACCTGAAGCAATGTCCACAAGTTCAAAGCTTTAGGAATGTGAAAAAAAAAATCACATCCCAGCTGGCCTCACTGTGAAGGCCAGCTCCCTGGTATGAATGCAATTATGCATTAAAGCATCAGTTTTGGTTTAGTTTATATTTCTTTGGACTGCTAAGCATCTGCCTACAGAAAGAACTGTTACTTGCACATCCTGCTTTGGGTATAGTAATAGAGGCAAAGGCTGTATATGTCCAACTGTTTTGCATTTTTTGTGACATCTGAGCCATTTAAGTGTGCAAAATTAGGACTTTTACTTTGTGCATGTCCTGAGGAGGACTCTGCTAGAATCCTTTAACCTGAACAAGAATCCTTTAACGCGAACATAGCTGAAGACTTAACTACAGACAAACATGGAAAACTGCAGCCAAAACCAATACCCGAGCTTGAATAAGGCTCCAAAACAAGCATTAAAGGGGAAACGCATGGTTCTTCTTACTCCATCAAATGAATGAACAGTTAAGACAAAAGTGGGAAGAGGATGATTCCCATTTTATGCTTGCAATGTCTTGGATCAATTACAAAGGATTTCTGTGTTCAAGCTAAAGAAGGCTGTAGTCAACAGCTTACAAAAGGCAAGTCACTCGGTGTACTCCTACTCCAATCTATTTGTTTGTGTTTATCTCTGGTTGCTATGTAAGAAACAAGGAAAATCTGGTGGGTTAACATTTTTCTGAACAATGTTACTGGGCATCATCCAGTCTTTCTTGTTCCCCAAGGTATTAACTGAAACACAGAACTGCTTTTCACCCTGCTTCTTCCAGGCTTGCTGCTTCAAATTAATAACCATATTCGCACATATCTAGATAAGCACCAGCGCAGGCAGGAGAACATCACTGAATGGCTACAGCCCAAATGTGCGCACACACACACCAAGTCCGCCCCTGCTCAGATATATTTTCAGTATGAATCAAAATTTAGTAACTAGGAAATGATTAGAGCTAATGCTTTGTTATTGTTTTCATTTTCATAGTAAGCAAAGCTCTATGAGACAAAGTGCCAAATATTTTTGTTGTTATGGAAACCTCTGTTTAAACTGAAAGTTCAACTTTTCCAGGACAGTAAAATATACATATATATATGAAAAGCTGGGGTCTCCATATTATACGAAAGGGAATTAGCTCACTTTCCCCTTTGCTTTGATAGGGAAAAACTATGAATGAGTCCAGAGAGATCCCAGTATCTCTATACAGAATACTTGGATGAAGCTTGGATTTAATTAATTTCTTATGAAATATAAAACTGGTTGTATAGTAGGTAACTTAACTTGCATAAAACTAAAAGTTACACCGGACAGCAGAATGGCAGAATAATTTAGATTAGGAAGAAGTTCTGGAAGTTTCTTGTCCAACCCCCTGCTAAAGCCAGTATAGAATCAGCCCAGTCAAATTCTGAGTAATTCTGGCGATAGAGCTGCTTTGCAGGAAAATAAATCACACTGAACTCTGAATTCATAGCAGAATATATATGCCACTGCAGAGTGTAACAGCATTAAAGAGCTTGTGGAACTCTTTACAGAAATACAGATCAACATCACGATAATCACAGGGACCTTTATCACTTTGTAGGCTCGATTCAAAGAAAAGCAGATATCTGGGTCATTTCTGAACACGATTGGTGTCCTTTTCCTTTGCAAAATGGTTAAACCTTTGGTATTATTAGCTGCTCAGTGATTAGCCCCAGTTTCTCCAGCTTTAGAGCCTGTCTCGCTTTCAGTCATAACCTGCAATACCACCCACAGAAGCCAACAAGATGTGCACTGCCACCCAAAAAGAGGGTCCCGTCCTTTCCAGTGACAGGACCCTTCCCGCTCTTCATCATCCTCCTTCGTGCTGACACAGGCGAAATCCAAACGGGAGGGAACTGGGCCAGCTAAACACAAGCTCAACTATTTGTTTTAAGTGAAGTTTATTCTTACCCAGATGAGTTCCCCCACCCTGTTCACTGCATGACTGTAACAAACAGCTGCGCTGGCAGAAAAGAATAGATAGTACAGGGCCCAAAACAAGTGGTGGAGGAAGAGAGTATGTGGGATTGATTCCTTTGAAAGCACTACTTGCTTATGCCTAATGTGTTCATCGCATTACAGACCTTGCACACTCTTGCATCCTACTCAACTCCACCAAAGTACCTCTAAAGTCATATCTCTAGCAACTGTCTCTAAAATTTGGAGCTCACAGAATTGAAGCAAACTTTACACTGCGGAAAAGTGAGGCTGTTTTTGAGAAATGGACTGCAAGTACAATGAGTACCTGACTGGGTCTCACTTCAGAGGGACAAGACTCCTGGTGCTTGTCTTCCTCTTTCGTCTCTTGCTGGGGACGCCGCTGCTGGATGTACTCGTACGTCGTTAATTTGTTCCACACTGGGAGGAAAGAGAGCGAGCTGTCAGTGCAGGAAATGCCACTCCCTGATTACACTTACACAGTCTGAATAACTATACAATCAAATAGTAACCATAAACATGAAAAGACCGACACTCTTAAGTCAAAAGTACCTTTGCATTGTATATCTTATTACATCCTTTATTGTCATCATCGCACTTTCTCATAGTCTCACTATTCTTCTAAAAGTACATGGTACAGCCTTCTATACCGTAGTAATTTGTTACGCTCATTTCAGAGCAAATCCATTAGTGATACCCAATAAGGGCAAGATCTGCATCATACAGAAAGCTCAGTGAGTAGTGAGAAAGTATGTGATGCTAAATGGAGAAAAGAAATTCAGCACGTTAGTGCGTTCCATAGAGGAGATTGAGACATTTGATGTCCAAAACAGTGAGCATTAAATGCCCAACCTGTCTGGTGCCAAACAGACGTGTTCAGGGTTCCTAGGTGCCCATGTTGATGTACTCTTAAGGACTCCCAAGCACCAACACATCTGCTTCCATGAGTGATCAAAAGCATGTGACATTTCTGAGCAGCTTGGTTTCTTCAGGAGACCCAAAAAGTTAGGAGGATCCAAAACCCAGACATTCCTCCCATAACGACCCTGTTATGGCAAGTATTTTTAGACCACAAAACCCAGAAATGGATGCTGAAGGTTTTCAGTGCACAGCCTGGTAGTCATTCTTCCTTTTTACAGAAGCATAGCAGTTCAAGCAGATGCCTAGGATGTGGGACATCCAGAATGAAATCCTTCCTCTGCCTGAAGATATTTGTATCAGTAATATCTTACCTCTCAAAAGCATGCCCTAAACACAGGGAAGCGGGTGAGAGCAGAGGAGAAGGTGTCCCTCCAGTTAAAGCAATGACCTTATGAAGAAATAAGAATTCAAGATCCATTTGGCCAAGAAGACGGAGCGTAAAAATGAAGCGAGTCTGCAGCCAAGTGATTAGTGAATGCACTTAATGGGGACAGTGCAGGGTGCTGGAAAATGCTCCTAGAATTGTACTGTATGCTTTATTGGAGAAACAGAAAATTGCTTCAGGAGCAAAGGGTGATAAACCATTTGCAGTTTAGAGCTCATTGGTTTCTGAATACTTAACAGTGCAACTTTTAAAATATTTTAATAGAGATATTTAGTGTAGCATTCGTCTATCCAGATAACACCGCAGCACGTACTGTGCAACATAGAATCATAGCTTGTGAAAAGCCCCATATCCTTTCCTATATCCCTTTCTTACATTTCCTACTAATTTTTTTCTGTTTATTATGCTTTACTATTGGCCTTTAAGTACTGAAGGAAGAAAAAAAAAATCCTCCCTCCAAGCTTCTGAAGTGCCACGCTTCCCTGAATGCCTCAAGACCTGAGGCTCAATCAAGACAAGTAATTTTGAACACATGGACCTACTATTTTAAGAATAACCTGCTTCCTTCCTTTTGAGTGACAGCAGTGAGTAATTAAAATCAGGACAGTAATTCTGAAGATTTCACTGTGCTTGTAACAGAAATAGATTCTAAAATTTTCATAGTCATATCCGACTTAAGCTAGTTTTTATTTATGTGAAACTTAAAGGCAATACCCCTCACAGGGGTACCATTTTCTTTCTGTGAATTAATTATTAAAAAAAAAAAAAGAGGTTTATGAAGAAATACTTATGAACAGTAATGACGTTTTAATTGGTCAAGTGTATTTCTTGTCCCAGCAAGGGTTATACAATTCATTCCAACACCATCTACCTTAAGGATTTCAGATGAGACTATTGACAATTAGATGTGTGAAATAAGAGGAACTTAAACCAGACATACTTTGTCTTATCTCCCTGAATCCCAGTTGTAAGGAATTGTAAGGGTAATGCCTACTCGGATGTAGCACATAATATATTCCTTCAATACGGTAACATCACTCCTTTTAAGCAAGGACTTACACACCGCACTTCTGCACAGCTGGAGCCAGTTTCATCAGGGTAGCAGATTTTAATGTAACAAAACGTTAACAAAAATTAACAATAATTAAATTCTGTTTCCATGTAAGTCATAAAGATTTTAAATTGGGCCAGAAATAAAAGTTAATTTGGCTCAAAATTTATTCTGAAAGAGGGGGGAAAAAAAAAATCACCCCAAGACAACAGCACCAAAAAAAACCTGAAACGCTGAGCAGAACTGGTGTAACACACGCCAGGTTTCTGTTTGACAAGAGAAAGCATGTCTTTAGCCAAGGAGGGAGCACCCTCTTGTGGAAGCGGTACACAAAGACAGGATAAATAGCACTCGTCACTAAACCGAATAATCCTTTCTTTTTCATCCAAAGGAAATCTTCCTGGAGTGGCCCCTGCTTTGTTACGCTTTTAGTCTTTCTTACAGTGCTAGATGGACTTTTGATACCTCCAGGCATCGCCATTAACCCGGCAAAGTCAACTTTCAATTCCACCAACAAAGCAAAATCGCAGCGAGACCAAATGTAAGTTCTACTCAAAGAGGCTGTAAAAGCAAAAGGACAGTCAACTATCTCACTGCCTGTACGGTTAATGCCAGCTGAGGAACACTCACCTATCAAACGCTACACTTCAGCAGCGTAACTATCTTGCTCCTGGAACTGCACTGGTTTGTGCTGACCTAGTTTGTGTTGGCGTCTGCATTGCTGCTAACTGACTCCCTAAAAATCCATGCAAGGATCCTCTGTAAGCGCTGTCCTCACTTCTCTTCCACCACATCCTTTCTTCCCTGGTTTTGGCACCACCAACTACTGCAAGCGTAAGGTCTTTTCTCATCATGAGTTATGTCAGGCAGCCAAACAGCATTGGCTTCATTTTAGACGATGGCTGAATAAAGGTTTTTGATGCCCATCCGTACATAAACAAACATAAATATCCCTTCTTGACAGAGCAACAAGTAGGAGATCTAACGAGAAGCCTTTCTGAAAGCCTCTCCTCTGAATTCCACCAGTCATTTAGTGCTGATACGATACAGCTTCCATAAAGGGGCCTTGACCTGGACGTCAGGCCTCTATTAGAAATTTAGATCAACACCATCCGCATTTCTCTGGGTAATGGGGAAACAGGCTCTCTCACACAACAGAAGTACTGGGGAGCACAGTGAAGACACTCAAAAGTCCGCACGCGGAGCCAGGTGGAATCTGCTGTCGCTGGCACTGAGCTGGAATTAACCAGTTCATCCCACCTGGCCTCTCTGCTGCTCTCCCACGTGCTTTCAGTTCTGGGATAACACAGCTTAGACACCTGGGCTCAACGCAAGCCCCATATTGTACGTGGACTGATAAGCCTACCTGGTACTGGAGGCAAATCAGAAGTATAATGTTAAACCCAAATTTTCTACGTTTTCAATGGCAATCTTGCACAATAAGCGTATATTTGTGACACGGGTGAACACACAGTGAATGCAGAATGAGTAGAAGTAGCTAAGCGGAAAGGAAACGGCTATGCAGGTGACAGGAACATGATACCTACTGAGATAGATGTGAAAGATCAAGAGGTGGCCTAGCAGGATCACGGTCATTAGGCTGAGAAGAATAAAAATCCCAGCCATGACCAAAATGGCAGATGCCCGAGTCTCAACAGGAGCTGCAGGAAGAAACACAAACCAACGGTGTGTGTGGTTCTTCAGAGCTGTAAAACAAAAAGAGTTGGAGGTAAGGAGATTGTCCGGGTATTAAGTATCTCTAACTAAACTTTACAGCTGGAAATATTGTTAACTCAAAAGTATGCAGTGGAGGCCTGTCCTGGTTTGGGTAACACGAGGCTAATTTATTCTCTAATGCTTGGGAAAACTGCACTTTTAGAAGACTCTACTGTCTGAATACAGGAAAATATTTACTTCATTCAAGGGGGGGGATTCAAGGTCTCAGAGTTTTCGAGCCTTGCCAGGTGCGGGGACAAGGAGGAGCAAAACCCAGGCCCTTGACCCAAGCTGCCAACAGGATTATTTCATACCATGAATGGCACATTCAATATAAATTAGAAAGTTTGCTATGTAGTCACTCTCTCCCTTGATGGCGGTGGTCCAGAGAACTCCTTGCCCCGGTGCCAGAGCCCTGAGCCCTTCCCTTCCTCCTGAAGCCACAGAGCTCACAGGGTCCCACATTGGCTGCTGGGAGTGCACGGCTTCCTACTGATATAATTAGCTGAGCATAATTCTTGTATGTTTTATATTAGTATCGGGATCAATACTGGTTCTTTAGTATTATTAATGTTAATTACCTAGTCTTATCCTATTTGGAACAGGTTACCCAGGGAAGCTGTGGATGCTCCATCCCTGGAGGTGTTCAAAACCAGGCTGGATGAGGCTTTGAGCAGCCTGGTCTAATGGGAGGTGTCCCTGCCCAGGGCAGGGGGTTGGAACTAGATGGTCTTTAAGGTCCCTTCCAACCCGAACCATCCTACGATTCTATTAAATCTATTTATATTTCAACCCTCGTGTTTCCTTGTTTTCCCCAATTTCCCTTCATGGATGGGGAGGGGTCATTGGGTAAGAGAATAACTGTCTAAACGACAACAAATTGTTAAGGGTTTCTCAAATCATAACAAGGCCTACGAAATCTTGTGTCTGCCTTAGGGAGAGCAGTTAGCTCTGGACAGAAAGATGTTCTGTCCAGCTGAGCGGAGATACTCTTCCAGAAGCACAAAACTGAAGGAGTAAGGAATGGGAGTTCCTACTCAGCGGGAGAGCCCACAGAATCCAATCCCATATTGAGATATTCTTGGCTGATTCTCAGGAGGCTCAACTGAAGCACTGCCAGTACCATCAAAGTGCCGGTCGGAGCGAAGCATCGTGGGGTCAATGAAGAACTGCACGAAGACGTAACAAGCGACGAGCAGCAGAAGACAAAGACCCAGAATGGCAGACAGCACGCTATTCAGAAAGAGCCTGCCAAGAAAGTCAGAAGTCTGAGTGGCTTCAACAACATCACAAATACAATTCAAAGGCCTGACCTCTAACAAAGACAGATATAGACAGCTATCCCGAATTACTTACACTTACAATAGATACTGGCTAACAGTCTAATTCCTGATTTGTTACCCCGAGGGACTAAACTGCGACCCTTTAGAGCAACTGTGGTTACAAAACAGGCAAGTGTATCCAGCACAGAAAAAGAGCTCCCTGCACAAGACCTGAAGGCAGCGTAACGTGGCACCCAGCAGTAACAACTCTTCCCTTTCCGTGTGGTTTTAGTGGAGGAAAGTAAACTGAGAAGGAATAATCAGCGATAGCCTCCCTATTCTCTATCTTAAACCTGGCACAGCTTAGAGGTGCCTACATGCTGCTGTAACCTCTGTCAACTGGCAAGTCTCGTAGGGAAAGCATGGAATCTGGATGCAGGTTGTTTCAGAGATGGGAACAGCACAATCATGGTTCTATATTCCCACTTCAGCGCTCAGAAGCATTAAGGACACCCAATTAATATCCCATAAGCTCTTCTTAATAACAAATAATAAGATTATGTTCTCTGTTTTCACTCGTAGGTGTTCAGCTACAAAATTCTAAGTGTTGGAGTTTTATCCCTGGTTATTTGAATGTCATAATCATGCTTGCTTTGTCCATCTCGTTTTCTCATGACCGATTTCATTCGGCCGGGGCCTGAAAGAAAAGTGGTTCTGTGTGGCTGGGTACAGGCTGGACTGAGATGCAGGAGAATCTTGGGAAGGGGCAACTCTATTGCTGCAGTCTTGTGTTCCTGTCACAATGCCAGGCTCTTACCAGTAATTCCTCTCTCCCACACAGTTGTTGAGCCATTTGCAGTGGTGATCAAAGCCACACACACACTTGTTGCAAGTTCCACAGTGCTTTGACTTGGCGCTCCTGCCAAAGAAAGGGTGGCGTTAGCCTGGCAGCACCAGCTCATTACCCTGACTTTCCAGTGGCACAAATACAGGGGGAGAGAGCAGTAGAGATCCTGGTTATAGTGAGAAAACCTTCTCCATCGGCAATATTTCAACACCCCAACGCATCGGCCGTATCAGCCATTGTTGGACCGCAATCCCAAACACAGCAAAATTGGCCTTTTTAACACACTGTGTGATTTCTAATTTGGAGATTGCTGATTTCTTATATGAAACCCTTTAGCAAGTCTACAAAGCTTGATCTTAACGCCTGCCCTCCGAGCATTTCCTGCTACCGCGTTAGCGTCTAGCCAGGTACAAGCACATACGCACACACTACACGTTGTTAGGTCCAACACCAACATCCGGATAACACAGAACACTACAGTCCTCTCCACACAACATGTGAGCAATTAAATAAAACACAGAACCATGTGCACACCTGACGGCGGGAACCTACCGAATTAACTGAGCCCTGCCACAGGATGAAGTTTAACTCGTGCTATAGAGCTTCAGGGGCTCAAATTCCATCTTAAAGTCTAACACTGAAGACTAACGGTGAAGTGTAATGGTGAAGAAGACAGAGTAGTAGAAGGAAAGAGAAGATACTTACACATCTACATCACAGACATGGCAATGATGGTTTTCAATGACATGTGCGTGTTGATTACGATTGAAGGTGGCCAGAGGCCCTAGATATTTTTTGTCTCGCACATTTGCATCCGCAGGATCAATGGAGACTGCAGTAAGATGAACAACTAAATGGTAGATAAAGCACACCCCTGGACACTGAAGTACACAGTTAAGGATTGTATGAGTGATTTAATACATAAATTTTTATCCTTAATACACAAAGCCCACACAGATGGGAAATACATAGCTTAGAATTAGAAATCACTGTATAACTGGTTGCAGCACATTAATCTGAGCTTTAATAACAGAGACGTTTGCGCTGTAATAAATATCACCTGGAAAAAGATAACTAAATCTACAGGAACAACACTCCTTATTATGTATTACTCTGCCTCACAGAAACGTCTGTCCTAACACACGAGTTTTTACAAATTACCTTTACTTACCAGAATCTGACCCCAGGTGCGGACTGCTGGCGTAGGTCCCCGTCTCTTAGTCCGTACAGGCTCCTTGGAAAGGAACAGTCAGTTAAGGCCGTGCATGTGCCCCTTCACAAGACCAAACTTCCAAGAAAGGGAAAAAAAAAAAGTCACATCAAGGAACTAATAGTGATCACTTTGCTTTCCTTCTCCTTAGTCAGAATCCCGAGGAAGAGGATCACCTCTTTAAAGCAGGCTCCTACACAATTTACAGACAGACAGTATCCAGGATTTGTCATTGTTGCGTCAAATATTACCTGCGTGGATTTTTACTTCTAAATGCCGTAGCAAGTCAGAGCAAATACACTTTAGCAGTACTTTTGATCAGACACCTGAAGTAACTGCTGACATTTGGAAAGAACAGACAAATATGTAAGAATATACAAACAGAAAGCAGCACTCCTGCATGCCTGGAGTACCACTGTGCTTGAGAGTTTGCTTCTCAATATGCTGCGATTAAATGAGCATGTGTGCAGAAATTAACCTTCTGGTTTATTTGTTATACACCCACATGTGCACATCATGGATCATACTAATGTCTATGGAAAACAGAGCACTGTAGTAAGGAAAAAAAAGGTCTTTGAGAGGCCTAGCTGACTGGAGCTCTGACGCCTGGTGTAGCAGAATGGGAAGGGATTTGCCTATGACACAAAAGAGACATTAGTGCTTAATTAACCGGTAGTAAAACTTTGGGATACATGAATCTGTTGAATTAGACTGACTTTAGATTGAGTTATGAAAGTATTTGGTTTGAACTGTGATAATACCAAGGATTTGGGTAAGATAGGTAGATGTAAGACCACTGTGAGCTAATGACATTAAAGCCTAAATCCCACAGGTGTAACTAAAACAATGATAAGTAAAAGCATCCCAAACATATCCAAGGCTCCATGGACATAACACAAATCCGAAGTATAAATGAAGTAAGTGCTAATCCTATCTCTTCAGAACTTTTCCTAGGAGTCTCTTCTATTTCTTGGTTATCTGGTTCTGCTAAGAAAGCACTAAGTGCTAAGCAGCACTGAGCCACTTAGTCAATTTTATTTTCACCAAGAAGATGTTACCAAAGAGATGACAAAAGCAAACGCTCACAAGTTATGAACCAACTTGGTAAGTACTAAATTCAAATTTCAGGATACCCTCTTCCTCTGTTGCAAGACAGACCTCTCCTCTGCGGTTCACACTACACATCCTCGTCTTTCAAACACAGATTTTCTACAGAGGACACGAGAGGGCCCTGGGAGAAGATCAGCTGCCAAGCAACCACACCGTAGAATCATTAACATATAAAGCTGCCTTTCAAGACTCAGTCAGTCAGCACAGGGAGGTGTCGTTGCCCACCTTGGCAAGGGTGTTTCAGAAGGGGCTTTTTTAGTATGGTCTCCCTCAAACCCTGCAGCACCCTTGGAGAAGAATAATGTAAAACAAAGGAGACACATAGGCAGAAGTAGACAGCAGAAGAGCCTCAGAGGCAAAGATAGAAACCTTAGCAGTGAGTGATGAAGGAAACAAGCAGAACATTAGCGACCTACCTAAAGCATAAGGACAGAGAGGATCTCAAAACAACTGTTTTTTATAGACAGGAAAAGATCAAGATTATATTTGTCGCTCAGAAAAAGATTCTGGCTCAGCTGCTTCCTCCTATGCTTTCTATGCTACCTAACAACTATTTTTTTAAAAAATTGCACTGATAGTTTATTACAGTCCATGTTCTCCTCTTGACCAAAGGATACGATATAGCCAGCAGGTAGCCAGTGGCGGGGCAGGAGAGGAACCAGGATTCCAAAGCCAACCAGCGCAAAGAAGATGTACAGCAACCAGGCAGTAACCTGGAAAACATGCAGCGGCAAGCTCCAGCCATTCCTTCGAGCACGTTGGACCGGCACCTCGGGAACAGCTTCGGCCAAGTTCTCTGGAGCTGTCTTATTAGGAGGTTTATTGCAGATATTCATCTATAGAAATCAAAAACGGAAAACAAAATATACATGATACAAAAATATTATGAGGGGACCCCGGTCCTGGAGATATGCACCAAGGTGGACAGAAAGTTGGAGAGACTAAAGCAACGACACATCTGAGGTGACACTTCTCTCTGCACAGGGAATTTGTGGTCGATAGTAACAAAAGGGGAAAAACAATTACAGACTTTAAAAGCAAGTGCTGTTGTCTGCATGAAAAAACAATACCCCAGACTTTCAGTTAGGGGAAACTTGCAGGTTTTGTCAGCCTTCGAATGGATCTAGACCTAAATTGAGCAAAAAGAGGAAAAGGGGTATTTCAGAGGCAGTCCAGGGATGGAGTATGATATGCTGTGGTCTGGGGATGTGTTCACGTGAGAAATGGATGATGGCAGAAAAAATGCTTTCACCTGCCTCAGATATGCCATGTTTGCCTTCCAGCTAGTGCAAAGAAATGTAGTGAGAGCGGGTGGCCCCACTGGAGCATGTGGTCCAGAACCGCAATTTAGCACTACACAGCATCCAAGCAAACAGAGACTCCTTTGTCAGCAACAAAGGAAGTGGAAAGACTAGGAACTGAAAAAGTGAACTGATAATTTAATGACAAAAAAGGGGAAAAGAAGCAGGAGTTACTCCACAAGTACAAAGCCAACTGTCGCTAGAAGAACAAAACAGAAAGTTACGTATGCAGGACATCCATGGAGGAAGCAGCTCGATTATTCAGCTGTCCTACAGTGTCTGGACTCCTGGCAGGAGAAAGCAAGATTTAACTGCAAAGATGAGTTACGAACCACAACCTGGAAAGTTCTTGATGGTTATGATTCCTGTTTGCACAACAGCTACGAGCTCAGAAGTGATTTCTCCTTTTTTTCAATTTGTGTTGGATTATTATTGTTGCTTTCCGCTTGCCACAGGGCAAGGATGAGCTTTTAACAACGGAAGGTTAACAACAGCGAGCAGAATGATTCAGGTCTTGGTACCCCAACGGTCCTGCATGTGTCCTAAGCAAAGGGCTGGAAATGTCTTCTGGGGTCAACTGGTAGAGAAGCAGTGGGTAAGAATATAAAAGAACGTAATTTATGCTCATCAGCACAGTCTTAGCAACAAGCAGGTTGGAAAAAAAAAAGTCCTAAAATCCTAACTTCAGTCTTTGAAGACCTTAGCAGTATTTGTCTGCATTCACAGTTCCAATTGCTACATGGCAACCAGTTCATCAATGATGAGAAACAGTTACTAATCAGGTAACATTTGTCTCATAAGGTTGTTGAAAACTTGCTTGCGCGTCACTTTGAGCTACCTGTTACAAAAACCCCTCCCATTATTTGAAGAAAAAAGCCTGGTCCAGGGACCCAGACCCACCCAGACCCTGGAAATCCCTGTTTTGCTCCAAGACTTTGCTGTTTTATAACACCAGATGTTTTGAACGTTATGTTATTTAATGTCAAAAATGTTGTACAATTTGACAGAATTTTTTACGTGGTGAATTGCGACTAAAGCTACCTCCTGGCTGAAGCACCCCTGAGGCTGCCGCCATCCCCCAGGAGCTTCTGCCTGCTAACAGACCCTCAAGAAGGAAAAAAGCCACATGTCACGCTTTGTGTGGCCCTTTCCGGATGCAAAGTTCCTCTTGCCTTTCCCTTACGACTCGAGGGATTCTCTTGTAGCTGACACACTGACTATCTGCCCATAGTGATGAAAAACAGCTAGATGTGAAGAGACTTAAGGATACACCATCTCCCCTTCCCAGCAGTGTGCCCTATGCTGTGGGTACAGAATCAAAAAATGGTTTGGGTTGGAAGGGACCTTAAAGCCCATCCCTGGGCAGGGACACCTCCCACCAGACCACGTTGCTCCAAGCCCCGTCCAGCCTGGCCTTGGACACCTCCAGGGATGGGGCAGCCACAGCTTCTCTGGGCAACCTGGGCCAGGGGCTCACCACCCTCACAGTAAACAATTTCTTCCCAATATCTCATCTAAATCTCCCCTCTTTCAGTTTAAACCCCTTCCCCCTCGTCCCATGGCTCCCCTCCCTGCTCCAGAGTCCCTCCCCAGCTTTCCTGGAGCCCCTTTAGGGCCTGGCAGGGGCTGGAAGGTCTCCCCGGAGCCTTCTCTTCTCCAGGCTGAACCCCCCCAAGTCTCTCAGCCTGTCCTCACAGGAGACGCGTATTCCCGTCACTGACACCCCTGCCTACCTAGATACAGAAAAAGCAGGGTATGAAATCACCATCAGGGCTTACCCAGTCACCGCAGACTGCGGAGAGGTAACTGAGCTGATGCTGGTTGTTGACTATACTAGTTAACGGTAAATCAGCCGGGAGTTACCAGGTTGGCCCCTTCCGATGTTCAGCCAAGCGCCGGGCAGCGGGAGGGAGCAACATCTCTGGGCCCTACGGGCCAGCACCGGAGGCCGGGGCCCCGGCGGGCAGCCGCCTCCCTCGGCTCCCCCATCGCCTTTTACTCACCTTCTCCCCGCAGAGACGGTTGAGAACGGCCCCGTCCCCGCCTCATGCCCCGGCGGGTAACGGGGCCTCCAGCTGAGGCCGAAACGGCGGCTCCCGGCGCCTCAGGCCGCTGGGCCCGTCGCCATGGCAACGGCCGGGGCTACAGCGGGGCGAAGGGGACGAAATACCGCGGGCGCGAAATGGCGGTTCCGGGGTGGACACGGAGCCGTGCGGGGAGGGGGGCCTCGCTGGATCGCTTCGCAAAGTTTTGCCATGGTGGGGTGGGTGTTAGGGGTTACTCAGATTCATAGAACCATAAAATGGTTTGGGTTGGAAGGGATCTTAAAGCCCACCCAGTGCCACCCCCTGCCCTGGGCAGGGACACCTCCCACCACACCAGGTTGCTCCAAGCCCCGTCCAGCCTGGCCTTGAACACCTCCAGGGATGGGGCAGCCACAGCTTCTCTGGGCAACCTGGGCCAGGGGCTCACCACCCTCACAGTGAAATTTTTTTCCTAATATCTCATCTAAATCTCCCCTCTTTCAGTATAAACCCCTTCCCCCTCGTCCCATGGCTCCCCTCCCTGATCCAGAGCCCCTCCCCAGCTTTCCTGGAGCCCCTTTAGGGCCTGGCAGGGGCTGGAAGGTCTCCCCGGAGCCTTCTCTTCTCCAGGCTGAACCCCCCCAGCTCTCTCAGCCTGTCCTCCCAGCAGAGGGGCTCCAGCCCTCCCAGCATCTCTGGGGCCTCCTCTGGCCCCGCTCCAACAGCTCCGTGTCCTTCTGCTGTTGGTGCCCCAGCGCTGGAGGCAGCACTGCAGGTGGGGTCTCACAGAGCGGAGCAGAGGGGCAGAATCCCCCCCCTCGTCCTGCTGCCCACGCTGCTGGAGATGCAGCCCAGGCTGCGGGGGGTTTCCCGGCTGCCAGCACACGTTGTGTTAATGTTGAGCTTCTCATTCACCAACATCCCCAAGTCCTTCTGGTCTGGGCTGCTTTCCAGCCATTCTCCGCCCAGCCTGGATTTGGGCTGGGCATTGCCCCGACCCCCTGCAGGGCCCTGCACTTGGTCTTGCTGAACTTCATGAGGTTGGCACAGACTCACCTCTCCAGCCTGTCCAGGTCCCTCTGGAGGGCATCCCTCCCCTCCAGCAAGTCGATCCCACCACACAGCTTGGTGTTGGTGGCAAACGTGCTGAGGGTGCCCTCCATCCCGCTGTGTGCTGTATGTGAACATTTGAAGGGTGTAAGAACCCTGTGCAAACCCACACTTGGGGTGCCCAGTTTGGCTGGCACACCTGAAGGGCAGAAACAAATATTTACCCTTGCAATTCTCTGCTTTGCGTTCCAACCTCTCCCCTCGGTGGGTGCCGGCCAGCTGCCGATTTTTGTGACGCAGCACAGCCATCCCTGCCAGCCCGGGGATGTCCCCCTCCTCCAGCACGGTGCCGGTGGTGGGCACACAAGGAGGTCTTTATGAGCTGCCTGCGGTCCGCACACAGCGGCTGCTTTGTGCGAGGGGCACTGGCACTGACACTCACCTAAAAAGGCTCCTGTGTGCAGAGGGAAGGGTGTCCCGGGGCAGCGTGTCCTTCACTCGCTGACCCCAAAGGCCCTCATCACCTTTTCAACTCTCTCTGTGCAGGGGACTGGCTGTGCTGGTGGTGGCAGAGGATGTCCAGGGTGGGGGGCAGCACCTCTTTTGTCCTTGTTGCCCACCCACCTCGAGTCAGGAGCAGGGGAATAGCTTGAGTGCTGCAGGTTTGTCCATCTCCTGCCAGGGCCATGGCAGGAGGGAAGGCTGGATGTAAAGTACGGCCCCCCGTCGCCATCCCCTGCTCGCCTGGTGCCAAGGAGCCCCGCTGCACTTTTCTGGCACCTGCCAAAGGGTCTGGGGACAAGCCTTGGACGTGCAGGGCAGCGTGTTCAGCCCATCTCCCAGTCCTGCATGGCGGGGATGTTCATCGTGGCCCCTGGGATTAGTGGTGCTGGGAGGGACGTGGACACCGTGTGGTGCTGGGTGGGCTTGACAGCTCTACTGTTACGCTGAGCTCTGCAGGGGGACCCTGCTGTGACCACAGCCCCCCGCTGCCCCCAGGAGCCTTGTCCCAGGAGCAGGCTCCCAACGCAGCAGGCACAGAACAAGGAGAACACCCTTCCTGCAGCCACTTTTCTTTTATTAGGGGTTACAAGATACAAGGAGCCAGACCTGCACACCGCGTGCCATGGGCTCGCTCTGCCATGCCCCTGTGGGCAGAGAGGAGGGGGCTGGCAGAGGCAGGCACCCCCGGGCTGGTCCCCCTGCCTGCAGAGCAATGCAAGGCACGGCCCCTTGGGTTTTCCTTGCAGCCTTTGCAGGAGGCACCCTTTCTGCTGGGGTGGCTTCACCCTACCAGCCATGAGCAAGCATCGTGGGAGAGGGATGTCTCCCACGGGACAAGAACTGGGGCCACTGACCTGCACCTGCTCCATCGCTCCCCAGGAGAGACCCACACCCGCCTCCAAAGGGGATCAAAACTCATACGGGGACACGAAGGCTGTGACCTTGAAGATGTGCTTGCCCAGGAGGACCTTGCGGGAGAACTCGCTCATCTCCAGCTCCACCTCCAGTGTGGCCGGCCCCACCACGGGGCTGGTGAGCACCAGCTCTCCCGTCTGCCGGTCGGAGCGCCGCACGGTGAAGACCCCCTGGCCCCGGCCGCCCGTGATGGCAAAGCACAGGCTGTCGCCCACGAAGCGGGTGGTGGACATCTTGAAGAGGACGTGGGGCACAGTGCGGTTGGCCTGGAGCGGCAGGTAGTGGAAGGAGATGGAGGTGGCGGCCAGGCGGCAGGCTTGGCTCTCCATGGGGCAGGGGTTCCTCTCGCACTGGCTGCCAGGAGAGAAGGAGTGCCACCGCTCAGCGCCGTGGTTTGGCTCTCAGGGAGCTGCCCGCATCCTTGCAAACAAGCCTGGCCCACGCTGCAGGCAGCATCTCCAGCCCCTCTGCTGGTCCTGCGTCAGAGCAACCCAAGGCAGCCACATCTGAGCCTGCCCGGCCTCGGATCCCTGTCCCATCCCTCTCTCTGCCAGGCAAACGCCATGCCATGCAGGTACACAGCTCTGGGTCACACTCTGAAGCTGGGACCAGGTGTACCACAGTCCCGGCTGGAGGTCAGGGATGGAGCCAGGCTCAGATGTGCCTCCCACAGGGGAACTTCCCTTGGCCAGAGCAGGGGCTCTCCTCCTCATGAATCATAAAATCATAGAATTATTTAGGTTGGAAGAGACCTTTAAGATTCAACCGTTAACCTAGCACTGCCAAGTTACCACTAAACCATGTCCCTCAGCACTACGTCTACACGTCTTTTAAATACCTCCAGGGATGGTGACCGAACCACTTCCCTGGGCAGCCTCTTCCAGTGCTTGACAACCCTTTCGGTGATGACATTTTTCCCTATAACTTTATCTCTTGGGTCACTCGTGCTTGGCCACAAAGCGGCTCAGTCTCATGGGCAGGACAAGGGGTTTTTGCCTGGAAGATGGCACCCGACAGCACCGCGTGGATGTGCAGCAGAGGGAAAATGGTGTCATTCCCCCCAGGCGGGGGGCCTGGGGGACTGGGGGCCTGGGGGACTGGAGTCCTGGATAAAGCCACCATGTATTGGGATGCCACCAGCATCCCGAGACCTTTGGCATGGGGCATCAGGGAGTGTGCCAAGCACGCCCCACGTGGCAATATGGCTGGCGCTTTCCCTGCTGACACGATACGGTCCCTGGGGCACATGTAGGACCTGTGGCCTGGGGGAGAGGACACCAGGCAGCCCGAGCCACGCGCGGTACTCACAAGGCAGAGGTCTTGACGTAGCTGGTGTTGTGGCGCGGCGGGGGGCACTTGGGGCGCACGCAGCGGTGGCCCCCGAAGGTGTTGATGCAGAGGTCGCCCTGGCTGCAGTTGTGCTGCTTC
This sequence comes from Rissa tridactyla, assembly GCF_028500815.1. Classification (NCBI taxonomy): domain Eukaryota; kingdom Metazoa; phylum Chordata; class Aves; order Charadriiformes; family Laridae; genus Rissa; species Rissa tridactyla. The sequence goes on along the minus strand of NC_071469.1, from coordinate 72,641,889 downwards.
CCGGCGCACTCATTCACGTCTGCGGCGGGGACACGGGGTGAGCGGGGCCGTCCCCCGCTGCTCCCCACCGCGCCCCTGCGTCCTGCGGGATGCTCCCTGCCCTGCTCCCACCGCTCTTACCCTCACAGGTGTTGCTGTCGGCGTGCAGCAGGTAGCCGGGGGGGCAGAGGCAGCGGTAGGATCCGGGGAGGTTGAGGCAGTCGTGGAGGCAGAGCTGGGTTTGGGGGTTGGACTGGAAGAGCTGGCACTCATCCACATCTTGGGGGAGACAGAGCAGGGCATGGCCCGGGCTTCCGTTGATGCCCAGCCTCAGTTTCCCCTCCCCCTCCCCCCGCCTCCACCATCCTCACCCTCCTTTTACCGTGGCACACGCCGCCGGCCCGCATCTGGAAGCCGGTATCGCAGCTGCAGCGCCGGGCGCCCGGGCGTCCCTCGGCACAGCGGGGCTGGCGGCTGAAGGAGGTGTTGCTTAGCGTCACCCAGTCTGCGGGGAGGAGCGGCCGTCACTGCCGGGGTAGGGGGGCACCAGGAGGCGGCTGGGGGCTGAGGTTCCCGGGGAGCACGGGGAGGTGGGCGCAGCGTGGCCGGGTGATGTCCCTGTGAACATCCCCGTCCTCCGCAGCCCAAACCCAGGCACCTACAGGCATAGATGGGGCTCTTGCAGCTGGGGCCTGACCAGCCCCGGTGGCAGAGGCACGTGTAGCTCTGGTTGCCATCCACACAGGTCCCACCGTTGGCACATGGATTGCTGGAGCAGTCATCGATACCTGGGGAGAAGGAGCCGATGAACACGGGCTGGAGAAGCCCACCCTCGCACCATCCTGCTGCCCAGCCTCGGTGCCCATTGCTGCAGCCTCAGGGCTGCTCTCCCAGCAGCCGGGGGAGCAGAGCGATGGGACCCGGCAACTCGGGGTGACAGAGGAGCCCCCGGCACCCCGACCCCGCTCCACTTCACTTCTGCAGAAGGGCTGGGTGCCGCTCCACGTGCGGTCCTGCCGACAGGTGCGCGTCTCCGAGCCCACCAGCCTAAAGCCGACATCGCAGACAAAGTGAACGTCGTGGCCCACCCGCACGCTCCGGCCCAGCATCCGTCCGTTCAGGGGCACCGCCGGCCGCGGACAGGTCTCTGTGGACAGGTGGACACGGGTAAGGATGGACGTCGCCAGGCTGGAGCCTACGCCAGCCCCTGGCGAGGAGCTGGGGGTCCCTTGCCCAGGCTGCTCGCCAGCTGGCCCCGTGGGCATGTCACCCCCGCGGCGGTGACCCGGCCGGGGTTACCGTTGCCTTTGGTGGCCTGTCTCTGGAGGCGGCTCTGGAGGAGGGAGAGCTGCTGCCGGAGCCCACGCGTGCCCCGCAGCTGGGCAGCCTCCTGCGCTGCCAGCAGCTTCTGCATCTGCCGCACCGCCCCAAGCGCCTGCTGCGGGCTCAGGCACTCCTGGGGGGGGAGGGGGGACACAAGGACACCTCCGTCACCCACCAGGCTCCCCCGCCACCCTGCTGGAGCCCCGGGGGGACCCTCCCAAGCAGGCAGCATATTTGGGCTTGGTTTGGATGCCCTGCCCTCGCAGAGCCCCTTCCCCCCCATCCCATGCGGGGTCTGCCCCTGCCTCCGGATCTGCTCCAGCCTCGGCCCCTCTGCCCGGTCCTGCCCTGGCACTTGGGCACCCCGGGGGGGTTTAGCATCCTCTCGCTGCGGCAGGGGAAATGCACCCCCCACCTCCCCAGCTCTGGGCAGCCCCGTGGCCATGCTGTAACCCCCACCCCGGGGCAGTGACAGGGCGCTGGGGCGTGCGAGGCGGGTGCTGAGGGGTGCTGGAGGCGGGAGACGCAAGGGTCCTTACCTGGGCGCTGCCGAGGGGCAGCTGCAGGATGCCCAGGGCCAGCCAGGCTGGCAGCGGGACGAGGAGCATGGCGCCGGGACTGGCTCCAGCCACGCAGGCTGCAGGGATGAGACGCCGGCGCTACGGTTCTGCCTGGCTCCCTCGCAGCCGCTCTCCTGCGCTCGCCGGGATTTATCCACGGTGCATGCCCGTGTGTTTGTTGGTTTTTCCCCTGGCTGAGGCCGAGGCGTAGGAAAGTTTCCCCTTGGCACTGGCGCCAGCCTCTCCCTTCCCTTCCCTCTCTGCACATCAGAAGCTTTGGGGCCTTTCATGTCACAGGGCCAGCAGATGCCGGGGCCAGGCGGTGGCTGTCACAGCACCCACAGCGGTACTGGCGGTGCCGGGCTCCCCTCACGGCCAGCCACGGCTCCAGGGCTCCCCGGCACGCGGGGGTGCAGGATGAGGCTAATCCCGTGTGTTTGCTAAGCGTGGGAAAGTCTCCCGGGAGAAAGGATGGATTTGGAGTCGGCGCCGGGGTCCGGCTCTCCGGTGGGGCTGGGGCTGTCAAGGAGGGCAGCCTGGCAGTGCTGCGGACCCACCGGCCTCGGCACAGCTTTGCTGGGGTGAGCTCAGGCATGGCTGAAGCTTAGAGGGGGACCCCAGGGCTCCGCAGCAGCTTAGGGTTGGGGTGCAGGATGGCAGGAGGGTCGGCATTAGCATTAGGGGCAGGGCTAATGTTAGGGTCAGCATCAGGGTTGGGGTTGGGGATGGGATTGGGGTTGGGATTGGGGTTAGGGATGGGGTTAGTGTTGTGGTTGGGGTTTGGGTTGGGATTGGGGTGAGGACTGGGGTTGAGGCTTGGGTTTAGGGTTGGGGTTTGGGTTGTGGCTGGGGTTTGGGTACGGTCTGGGGTTGGGGTTTGGCTTGGGATGGGGGTTAGGGTTGGGGTTTGGGTCGGGGTTGGGGCTGGGCTTTGGCTTGGGGCTGGCGTTGGGGATGGGGCTGGGGTTGGGTTTAGGATTGGAGTTGAGTTTGGGGTTGGGGTTGGGGTTGAAGTTGGGATTGGGGTTGTGATTGCGGTTAGGTTTGGGTTAGGGTTGGGATGGGGGTTTGGGTTGGGGCTGGGGTTGGGTTTAGGATTGGAGTTGAGTTTGGGGTTGGGGTTGGGTTTTGGTTTGGGGTTGGGGTTGAAGTTGGGATTGGGGTTGTGATTGTGGTTAGGGTTGGGTTTGGGGTTAGGGTTAGGCTCACGGTCAGCGCTACAATCAGGTTTCGCGTTGGGGTCAGGGTTAAGGTTAGGGTCAGTTCAGTGCCAAGGTCCGTATGAACAGGAGGGTCTGGATGAGTGTTGGGGTTGGCATTTGCACGGGGGCCGGGGTTCAGGCCAGGGTTAGGGTTAGGCTGAGGGTGAGGGAGCTGACGGCATTCGGAGCTGGATTTCTGGTGACAACCAGCTCAGCCCCGATAGCTGGGGTGGGGGAGATGCTCCTGGTCACTCCTGCCCGTGACAGCCCAGAGGAAGGGGCATGGCAGCATATGCCTGTCCCCAGCCTGTGCCAGGGGAGCCCCTCAGCCCCCCGGAATGGGTGCTGGAAGCCCTGTGCTGGAGTAGAGCCATGGGGGTGCTACTGAACCCCCCCGAGGAGTGCAGGCTCCGGGACCCCTACCCAACCCTGACTGCCTGCCGGGACGTGTCCCCCCCAGCCCAGCATCTCTCCCGCCGCCGGCCCCCCTGTCCCTCGCATCCTCCCACCCTGTAACCACGCTGCCCAGCTCGCTGGAGCGGGTATTTGGCTTCATGCCCGCGGCGGTGTGTGTTACCTCCCCCGCATGTTTAATTCATGGGGCAGGAGGAAAGCTGGCAGCGGGGGCCCCCGTTAGCCCCCAGTCCCCTTGGTATCCAATCTCCCGGCACCCCAAAGGTGGGGATCGCCGCTCCTGCCTGCCTTCCCATCCCCGACCCCAGCTTGGCAGCGGGGCTGGGGCAGAGCCCAAGGGGCCGACCCCGCTGCGGGGCATCCCGGGAGTTGTCTGCCCCGAGTTCTCGCCGGCGAGCAACTGTTTTGACAGAGCTATTGCTCACCCGTCAAGCTTTTGTTCGAGCTGACCAGCGGTGCCTGTCTGGAGTCCTGAATAGGATCAAATCCTGCAACCAGACACACACACACAAGCACGCACCGAGCGTGCAGGAGTGCGCAGCCGAGCTCACCCCAACGCCAGGGCTGCTGCAGGGTGGCTCGTTTTTCCTGCAAATCCTCCTTCCGGAACCGTGGGGGTCTGGTTCCCCCCCTGCCCAACCCCAGCCACCTGCATGAAGCCCTTGGTGCTGCTGGTTTGCAGTCTCCTGGCGTGGAGGGTGGGCGAGACGGGGTCGGATGCTCCGGAGAAGTTGTCCACGCTGGTGCCGGGAGGTAATCGGGAGAGGGGCTGCAGGGCAGTGTCTGCTGCCGGGCACAGGGCTGGGGGGGCAGCTGGTTTGGGTGGGTGCACCCTGAGCACCGTCCCCTAGGGCAAGGCCAGGCACGCAGGGGGCTGGGGGGGAGGGGTGATGGGCACTCAGGGATGGCAATGGGGGTCTTGGGTGATGGGGGTTGGTGATGGGATGAAGCTGGGAGGCTGAGGCTGGAGATGGGATGGGGCTGGGGGGGATCTGGGGCTGGTGATGGGATGGGGCTGGTGATGGGAGAGGGCTGTGGGGGGTGTGGGGGGGGCTGGTGATGGGATAGGGAGGGGGGGTCTCTGAAGCTGGTGATGGGATGGGGTTGGGGGGCTGGGGCAGGTGATGGGATTGGTTTTGGGGGGGCTGGGGCTGGTGGTGGGCTGGAGCTGGTGATGGGATGGGGTTGGGGGGAGCTGGGGGGGTGATGGGATGGGGCTGGGGGGGCTCTGGAGCTGGTCATGGGATGGAGCTGGTGATGGGCTGGGGTTGGGGGGCCTGGGGGGAGTGATGGGATGGGGCTGGGGGGAGCTGGGGGGGGTGATGGGATGGATTTTGGGGGAGCTGGGGCTGGTGGTGGGCTGGAGCTGGTGATGGAATGGGGCTGGGGCGGGGGGGATGTCCTGGGGGCTGGTGATGGGGGCTAGTGATGGGTCCAGCCCGGTGGGGTCTGGGTGCTGGCAGGAGAGAGGTGGTGGGGGGTTGGTGTGGGGGGGGGGTACATTCCTGACGGTCTCAGCCCACCCGTGCGAGACGGGGGCTCAGCGGGCTGAACCCCGCCCCCCTCTGCCCCCGGCCCCTTTTGTGCTCCCAGCCCAAAAGCGCTTTCTTCTCTCCCCTCGAGTCTCCATGGAGACCCGGGTGCCTTCCCCCGTATCCCCGGCTGCGGCCGGACCCTTCGGGGGGCCGTGAGGCCCCCCGAAGGGTCCGGCCGCAGCCGGGGATACGGGGGAAGGCACTTGCACCCCGCAGCCCCCTTGGCCCCATCCCCTGGTGTCCCCCCCCCCAGCTCTCAGCATGAAGGAGACCTTCCTGGTGCTCTCGCTGCACAACAAGCTGAGGAGCAAAGTGCAGCCCCCCGCCGCCAACATGCAGAAGCTGGTGAGCTCCCCCGGGTCCATGTCCCGCATCCGCCCCCAGCCCTTGGATGTCCCATCCACCTCCCACCCCATGCCTACAGAGAGGGGCAGCCCATGGGTGCTGTGGAGTAGTTCGTTAACAAGTTAACGAAGCAGAAGGGTTGGCTGGTGTGGGGCCCCTGGGGAAGGAGGTGCCACCATCAGTGCCAGACCCAGCGTACACCAAAAGCAGGGCTGGTCCGTTGGGGTCCCTTGTGGGGTCCCCCATACCCTTCTGATGTCCCCTGATCATCCCATACCTGCACACACCAAGGGCAGGGCTGGTCCCTTAGGGACAGACCTCTGTGGGGACCCCCATGTCCCGTGATGGCCCTCAATGTCCCTCGGTTGCCCCACACCTGCATAGACCAAGGGCAGGGCTGGTCCCTTGGGGTCCTCTGTGGGGGTGTCCCATCCTGTGATGGCCCCAACCGCTCCGCATCTGCACACCCCAAGGGCAGAGCTGGTTCCTTGGGGTCTCCCACATCCCATGATGTCCCTCTGATGTCCCTCAATCACCCCATACCTGCATAAACCAAGAGCAAGGCTGGTTCCTTAGGGTCTCCCACGTCCCATGATGTCCTTCTGCTGTCCCTCAACCACCCCACACCTGCACACCCCAAGGGCAGGGCTGGTCCCCTGGGGTCCCTTGCAGCATCCCCCATGTCAATCCTCTGATGTCCCCCAATCATATCCTGGGCTGACCCCCTCGGTGGTCCCCAAACACTCCCTGGGCGGTTACCTGCTCTCCCTCAGCATCCCCGCGTCGGGGCTGTCCCCAGGGACCCTCGGTGGCTCACGTCACCCCCGCAGGAATGGAGCGAGGAGCTGGGCCGGCTGGCGGGGGCACGGGCAGCCAGCTGCCTGGAGGGCCCCGCTCCCCTGCTGTCCCCGCAGCTGAGCTGGAGCGAGTCCCTGCTGCCGGCGGGCACGGGGGGCTTCGCGGTCGTGCTGGAGCACTGGTTCGCCCAGGGCCGACGCTACGACTACAGGACGGGGCGCTGCGCCGGGAATGCTACCTGCCGCCATTACACCCAGGTGGGCAGGAGGGGTTCGGGGGGGGGAAGACACACGACAAAAGGGGGTGTGGTGGCCAGGGACAGGGGTGAGACGTGCTCTCTCACAGCTGGTGTGGGCCACGGCGGGGCGGCTGGGCTGCGGGCGGCACCTCTGCACCGGCAGCCATGGCCCCAGCGAGGCCTTCGCCTGCGCCTACTCCCCGGGGTAAGGGGCGGGGCCTCGCCGGGAGGCGGGGCCTGGCGCAGGGGCGCGGCCTGAGTGGGCAGGGGGTGTGAATGGGGACTGGGGTGGGCGGGGCCTCCGCAGGGGTGTGTCCGGGTGGCCTATGGGTATGCAGGGTGAAGGGGGGTGGGCGGGGCTTTGTGCTGGAGGTGGGCGGGGCCTGGCAACGTGGGCGGGGCTATATGCTGGGATAGTGCGGAGACTGTGTGGTGTGGGCGGGGTCTAACATTGGGGGGGTGGGTGGTTTTGTGTGGGCGTGGTCTAACCCCACACGGGGGCGTGGTTTGGGTTGTGGGCGTGGTCTTGTCCCAGAGGGGGCGTGGTTTGGGTTGGTGGGCGGGGCTAGGCGGGGCAGCCTCCTCCAGCTGCCTGCGGCCACAGGGGCAACTGGGAGGTGGCCGGGACCCCCGTCCTGCCCTACAAGCAGGGACCCTGGTGCTCCCTCTGCACCGCCGGCCTCTCCGGATGCTTCAAGTCCTGGGACCACGGCGGCGGGCTCTGCGGTGAGTCCCCGCCATGCCCCCCCCCGGCTCCCCCGCCGCCCCCCGGCCACGCCATGGCCCTTGACGCCGCCGCTCTGCTGTGCCCAGAGGTGCCCAGGAACCCCTGTCGCATGAGCTGCAGGAACGGCGGGCGCCTCGACATGAGCAGCTGCCAGTGCGCCTGTCCCCCCGGCTACACGGGCAGGTACTGCCAAGGTGAGAAGGGCACCCGCGCAGCCCGGCCTCCCTCGCCCCCAGGGATGCATCTGCGTGGCCACTGCGGGGCGTGTGTGGAATGCATGCGTGTGCCTGGCCAGTGCAATGCATGCGTGTGCAGGGTGGGTGCAGTGCATGCGCGTGCATGGCCAGTGCAATGTATACATGCACAGGGTGGGTGCCGTGCATGCGTGTGCGTAACCAGTGCAGTGCACGCACGTGCAGTGTCAGTGCAGTGCATGCGTGTGCATGGACAATGCAGTGCCTGTGTGTGCGTGGATGGTGCAGTGCACGCGTGTGCAGCGTTGGTGCAGCACACGCATGGCAGGGTCAGTGCAGGGCATGCGTGGGCGTTGCCGATGTAGCGTTCATGGCCTGCTCGGTGCCCACCGTGCTGCAGCACCATGCCAGCCCTGTGCACGGTGTGGGCACCTCAGCGCAGCGCCCCGGTGCGCAGCACATGCTGGGCTGGGGTGGGCAGGGGCTGCCGACCGCCCCCCCCCCCCGCTCCCCACAGCTCAGGCAGCGCCTTGCCCCACAGTGAGGTGCAGCGGGCAGTGCCTCCATGGAAAGTTCAGGAAGGAGGAATGCTCCTGCCTCTGCGACGTGGGCTACGGAGGCGCCGAGTGTGGCAGTGAGTCTGCGCCGGGGGCACGGCAGGGACCTGCAGGCAGGGACCCCCGCAGCGGGGCTAAGGGTGCTCCGGTGGGCCCGGCTCTGCCGGCACAGGGACCCACCTGCTCCTGCCTGTGCCCCCAGCGAAGATTCGGTTCCCTTTCCACGCCTGCGATGTGCAGATAGACGGTGACTGCTTCATGGTGTCCCCCGAGGCCGACACCTACTACGGGGCGAAAATCAAGTGCCAGGTGAGCCCCGGGATGCTCCTGGCATCTCTTTGCACCTGAAAAATGCCACTGGGGCTCGCAGCATTCCCTGGCTGCCTGCCGTGGGTCTGGGACACATGTCTGGGGCTGACTCGCTCCTTTCCCCGTAGGAGAAGGGGGCGATGCTGGCCCAGATCGGGAACCAGAAGGTCCAGGACATCCTGGCTTTCTACCTCAGCCGCTTGGAGACCGGTAACAGGGTGACGGACACCGATTTCGAGACCGGGAACTTCTGGATTGGTGAGTGATGGCGGCAGGCAGGGTGCGGCATGCCCGGGGTGTGTGTGGCCATGCCACCCTGCCTCCCGCTCCCCTAGGTCTCACCTACAAGACGTCCAAGGCTTCCTTCCGCTGGGATGTGGGCGAGCCGTCCTCCTTCACCAGCTTTGCTTTCGGGCAGCCGGACAACCAGGGGTAAGTGTCCGCTGGGTCCAGAGGACGCCTTTGCACGGTGTCACCTGCCATGCCACCACGCTGGCCGGCCTCACCGCCTTCCCGCTGGGGCACAGGTTTGGGAACTGCGTGGAGATGCAAGCGGCGGCTGCCTTCAACTGGAACGACCAGCGCTGCAAGACCCGAAACCGGTACATCTGCCAGTTCGGTGAGTGAGCAGCCGGGAGCCCTCCCGCACCTTCCCAGGGGCGCCGAGCCCTGGTGGTGCCGGCCACCGGCTCTGCCGGGTCTGTGCCCCGCTGCCAGCCCTGCACAGACCCCTGGGTCCTCCCTGGGGTGGGGGGCGCTGACTTTCCGCATCCTGTCGCAGCCCAGGAGCACATCTCCCTGTGGCAGCGGCAACCCTGAGCCCGCGGCCCCAGGCACTGGCCAGCGCTGGCTGCTGAGCCGAGCCCATGGCTCAGGAGGACCCCAGTGCTGTGCAAAGTCTGGACCATGGCTCAGGAGGTCCCCATTGCCATGCCACGCCTGGACCACAGCTCAGGAGGTCCCCATTGCCATGCCAAGCCCAGACCATGGCTCAGGAGGTTCCCATTGCCATGCCATGCCTCGACCATGGCTCAGGAGGTCCCCATTGCCATGCCAAGCCTGGCCCATGGCTCAGGAGGATCCCCCACGGCTCCCCCACGAAGAGGACAGGGGGCTGAGGGGACCCATGGCATTGGGACCTGGCAAGAAGGGCGCACGCTCTACATCAGCATCCCCGAACCAGCATCCATCATCTACATCAGCATCCCCCTTCTGCCCCTTGCCTTCCTCTGTCACCATCACGCTGTGACAGCCCCCAGGGCAGGGAGATGTCCCAGCAACAGCCAGGTCCAAGAGCATCCTCCTCCTAAATTGGCAGCCGGGCTGTGTCTGGACCGTGGTCCCGATGTGACAAGGGGCCAAGGGGGGGCTTCTGTGGGGCGCAGACATCAGCACGGCTTGGGGTGAGGGCTCTGAGCCATCATCCCAACCTGAGTGGGAACCCCCAGCCTGGCATGGCAGGTTCCTCACCATCACATGGTCCTTCCTCATCACCTGGTTCCTCACCATCTGCCGGGTGGTTAATAAAGATCCTCTTTCCCTTGGGAAGAGCCGTTTATCTCCTTTTCCTCCCCCAGACCCACAGACTCCCCCTCTGCTGTGGCCCACATCCTGCCCGCGCTGGGTGGTTCCTCCAGCTCCATCCCTGGTGCTGGGGTCAGAGGAGCCGGGCGGGACCAGCCTAGCTCCTGGCTGAGCTCATGTCCCCAGCACCCTGGAGGTGTTCCGGAGGGGTGACATTAGCCAAGAGCTGCTGCTTCTGGACCCAGGATGGCCCCAGATCATGGCACCCCATGGGCTGGCTGCAAGCCTGTGTCCTCAGCGCTGGTGGGTGCCTCTGGAGGGGACATGCCACTGCTGTCCCCATGCTGACACCCTGCAGACACCCTCCCGCCACAGAGCCAGGGAATCACCTCCTCCCTTCCGAATACTCCGTGCCAGCACAGGGCTGGGGTGGAGTTTAAACCGTTTGTGACATGGCCCCGGCTCTGCGGAGGGAAGGCACGAGCCACATGGCCACTGGCAAGGCTGGGCTCACGGCTCTGGGGCGAGATGGGCAAACCCGGGGGCAACCAAGCCAGCAGGGCAGGGTCCAACACGTTGGAGAAGACTGTAGGCAGGAGATGGGAGAAGGAGTCCAGGGAGGAGGAAGACGGGGATGAGGATGGGGAAGGTGAAGAGGATGGAGATGAGGATGGAGGATGAAAATGGGGATGGAGAACGGGGACGGAGGATGGGGATGGGGGATGAAGATGGGGATGGAGATGGAGAAAGGGGATGGAGGATGGGGATGGAGAATGGAGGATGAGGATGGAGGACGAGGATGGGGATGGAGGATGGAGATGGGGATGGAGGATGGAGATGGGGATGGAGAGGGAGAATGGGGATGGAGGATGAGGACGAGGACGGAGGAAGAGGATGGAGGATGGGGATGGAGGATGAGGATGGAGGATGAAGATGGGGATGGGGGATGAAGATGGGCTGGAGGATGAAGATGGAGGATGGGGTGGAGGATGGGGATGGGGGATGAAGATGGGGATGGGGGATGAAGATGGGGTGGAGGATGAAAATGGAGGATGGAGGATGATGGGGATGGAGGATGAGGATGGAGGATGGAGAATGAGGATGGAGGCTGGGGATGAGGATGTTCCAGCGCAGCCACAACCTCGGGGCCGCGCCACCCTCGGGCCCCGCGCCTGGGGAGGGGCGGGGCGGGGCGGGGCTGGGCGTGGTCGCCCCACACACACCCCCCCCGCCATCTCCCCCCCCTCCCCTCCGCGCCGTTGCGCGGTGGTGCGGCCCGCGGTCCCCCCGCGCCCGGCGGTGGTGGGGCCCGGTGGCGGCGCGTTCGGGCCGGGGCTGCGGGGGCTGCGGGGCCGGGGCCGCCGGGGCTGCGGGGGGATGACGCTCTTCGGCAGCGGGGACGCGGGCTGGAGATGTGAGTACCCACCCGGATACCCCCCCCCACCGCAATCGGCCCTCTTCCCATACACACACACACACACGCACACACACACACACACACCGGTAGATGCTCCGGTACCGGGATGGCCGCCCGGGACAGGGGTGCCCCGCCCCCGCCGCCAGCCTTCTGGTGCATGTATATCCCCCCCCCACCCCAACCCGTAGCCTCCCACCCCGGGCAGGGCCGTCTCCCGGTACCGGGATGCCTCCCGCCTGCCTTGGAGCGGTCCCTCCCCCCGGTACCGAGCTGCCTCCCGCTCCCCACCCCGGTCCCGGTCCCTTCCCAGGGCTGGGATGTCCTGCCGGTACTGGCATGCCTGGTCCTCCCCATGCTGTTACCCCCACCCCGGGACAGGGGTGTCCTTCCAGCACGGGGATGCCCCCCATACCATTACCCCCAGGACGAGGGTGTCCTCCTGATACTGGGCTGCCCCCCATATCATCACCCCCCCATACCGTTACCCCCCCCATACCATTACCCCAAGGATAGGGATGTCCTTCCAGTACTGGGATGCCCCCACGCCACTACCCACTCCAGGACAGGCTTGTCCTTACAGTACCAGGGTGGCCCCCATACCATTATCCCCAAGACAAGGATGTCGTCCTGCTACTGGGATGCCCCCCATACCATTACCTGCGCCCCCCCCTTTACTATTCCCCCCCCCCCATACTGTTTCTCCCCCATACCATTAACCCCAGGACAGGGATGTCCTCTTGGTACTGGGATGTCCCCCTGGTACTGGGAAGCCCCCCACACCATTACACCCCCAGGACAGGGATGTCCTCCCAGTACTGGGCTGACCCCCACTGCTGTTCCATGGAAAGGAGCCCAGAGACAGGGCCGATGGCGGCGGGGTGATGCAGCCCTGCTGACCCAGGTCCCCTACCCCACCAGGACAGTCCCCTCGGTGCAGGCGGCCTTTGACAGGGTGCCTGGCCATGGCTGGGGTTCCCCGGCTGGGGTGGTGAGGTCTCCGTCGCACTGGCAGGGAGGGGACCAGGTGTTTCTGCCGGGTGGGTGTGATGGGATGGAGAGAGGGATGCCAACGGTGGGCGCTGGCCCTGAGCGGTGAGCTCGGCCATGCCTGGGGATGCTGGCTGCACCCACAGAAAAGGGGTGCCAGCGCTACCTGGCACGTGAAGGGCGAGTGGAGCACCTTCCCCAGCTCGCCCTGAGATCAGAGCCAGCCCGCAGACTTCGTCACAGAGGGTGACAGCCTGGAAAGCAAACAAGTGCCAGTTTCCTTCCACTCAGATCTTGCTCAGAAGTCCTCCCCTCTGCAGGGATTGAGGGACCTTGCTCCGGCAGATGCGGGGCTGGAGGGGACCCGTGGCCAGTGTCCGCACTCCCAGGGAGGTCTAGACCTCTCTGAGGAGCTGGTGTGTTCCCAGAGGACTCGGGAAGCTTCAGCTTGGGGTTCCCCAATGCAGTGGCATCCGTAATGTCACCCGTGGGACAGCTGGTCACACTTACCATGGCCCAAGGGGAGCGTGCAAGAGGGAGACCTCAACATCTCACCCACCGGCTCCTACCCTAGGAGCCAGAAAGGTTTTGGAACCCCCCAAAATTACAAAATTAAATCTATGGAGATGTTAGTAAAGCTTGGATCAGTGGCTCTCAAGTGTATACTCAGAAAATAGATTCAAGATGGCTTTTCTATGGACATTGGCTTTGAAATCCTAAAGAAGGGGTGAAGAACATCACCGAGGAGCGGTGACGTGGCATCACCGAGCTGCGCATCCGGAGACATCTCCACCCCACATCTCGGCCTCGCAGGCTTCTCAGCACCCTTTGGGGGTGCAAAGTGGCTGAGTGCGGGGCTGCCCCCATCCCCGGCACCCGTCCGTGGTGGGCAACGCTCACCGGCGTCCCGCTGGCCCAGGGCTCCCTGAAAAGCGGCCCGAACATCCAGCAGGAGCAATAGTGAAGGTGGCTTCACTGCGGTGGTGGGAAATGTCTCTGGGGGTTAATTACCCTCATCATCAGAGGTGCTTTCTGCCACCCTAATTGGAGCCTGCCCGGCCTCAGCTGGTCTCAGGCTCCTGGGGACGGGGCACCGCGGGAAGAGGCTACTGCAGGGACAGCAGGAGCCGCTCCATGTCCCGGCACAGCCCTGGGCTGCTCCTGTCCTTCTCCAAAAACTTAAAATCTTGAGAGAGCTGCCAGCCTCGGGCTCGGCCTGCGGATGCTCTGGAGCGGGACATCTCCAGCTGGGAGAGGAGCATGGCAGGGAGTCCCCGGGAAGCCGGTGCTGGGGACGCATCTGCATGGGATAAGGTGTTGGCATCCCCTTTTCTTCCCAGTGCTCATCCCCCTCCTTTCTCTCCCCTCAGATCTGGACATGGCCAGGGAACCCAAGCCAAGCCGGGCCAGGCTGGGCCAGAAGCGGCAGCACGGTAGCAGCCTGTACCAGTGAGTGCCGGCGCCTGGGGCGGGGGGACAGTTTTGGGCTGGGGACTGTCCCACGCCTGGCTGCTCTTCCTCCCCCTCTTCTCCATCACTCCCTCTTCGGGCTATTCCGGCTGCCTGCCCACGGTGGTGGATGTGGGTCCATGGGATGTCCCTGGGAGCATTGCCCATCCATACTGGTGGCAACTGGATGCCTCGCTGGGTCCCACAGGGGTGGTGATGGTCATGGTGATGGTGGCACCGGTGGTAGCAGAAGAGCGGGTCCCCGTCCCTGCGTTCTTTTGGGTCCCCGGCTCGGCGGGAGTGATGCAAGGAGGGGACGGGAGCCAGGCTCTGTCTTTCTCGTTAGAGAGCTTTTTGCGAACGCCCTGATTGAACTAATTGCTCTGCCCGTTGCCATGGCGCCGGAGGGATGCAGCACTGGCAGGGCAGGGACCGCCAGCCCCATCGGGCTGCTGGAGCGTGGCAGACGCCGCTTTGGCTCTTCCCAGGGGATGCTCCGAGCAAAGAGCTGAGCCGGGAAAACCCTCACTGTGTCCCTAGCTGGGTGCTGGACCCCAAGACCAAGTCTTCTGCGGAGCCACCAGTGCTCCCATGGTGGGAGGTGGCCTGTGACATCCCCGTCCCTCTCAGCAGTGGCTCCGGGCAGCAGCAGCCACCGGATAAGGCACCTTCCCTGTGCCCGTGCGTGGGTTGGGACTCCTCCTGGCTGCTCGTTCCCTAAGGCAGGTTGTGACATTCCTCCCGGGGGCTGACAGGCAGGAGCTGGGGATGCGAAGGACTCGCCGTCCCCATCACAGCGATGGAAACCGGGAAGGCAGCGGGGCTGGGCCGAAAGCTCCCAAAATATCCCCAGGGGTCCTGGCAACCCGGGGCCGCCAGCTCGCCCTTACCAGGGGGACTGGCGCTCGCGGGCTGTGTCCCATGCGGATTATTCTTGAATAAGGCAGGGTGGCAGCAGGGCTGGGGGCACCTTTGCCCCATGCCAGGCTACGAGCTGCTTTCCAGGCTGGGCAAGCCTGGCTCAGGCTTGGTAGCCCCAGGCAGGGCAGCCCAGGTTGCCCGTTAGCCAAACCCCAACAGACCTTCGTCTCTCCTTGAGCTCCAGCATCGATCCGGCAGCAACAGGCTCATCTGCAGCAAAATCTGGAGCCCTGGGGGCCCTCGTCCTGCCCCCCCCATCCCCATTCCTGGCAGTCTGGCTGGGGAAGGCTCCCCGCTCCCAGCGATGCTCTGAGCACAGCTTTGTCTCCCCTCGGGTTAGGCTTAATCCTACGCTCCCTGACTCCGCAAGAGCCGAAGCAGCAAAATGAGCTTCTGCATCTTTCCTCCTCCTCCTCCTCCTCTTCCCTCTCCCCCCTGGCTCCCGGCCGTGATCACGGCGCGTGATTTATTACCGGCACGTCGGCTGCCCGCATTGGAGGTGATCCGTTGACAGATCGCTTCTTAATTTGGAGCTGAGCGATTCGACAGCGTGCGCGCGGAGCCAGGGACCGTGAAATTTAACATCAGGGAACTCTAAATGCACCTTCCCGAGGGCGGGACCTGCTGGTGCCACCCCGGGCGCTCTCTCCATCCTCAACACCCTTGTTTGCCTCCGGGGCAAAGCCCTGCCAGGGCACAGCCACCTCCTTGGGCTGTGCTGTAGCGCGGGCAGCTTGTGTGGTACCCTCCGGGATGCCTCCCGCTCCTCGGGGATGGGGATAGAGGTGGGTGGGTGCCTGGCCGTGGCTCCTCCGTGGCAGCTGTGGCCATGGGTGGCCACGGCAGGGTGGGTGACTTGTTCTCCTCTCTCCCCCTCCTGCAGCAGTAACTGTGACCTGGACTACGATCTCTACAGGGAGGACTTCCCGTACCGGTGAGCGCGGCATCCCGGGAGCGGGGTGGGCTGAGCGCGTCTCTGCGCGCGGCAAAAAGCGGGGTGACCCCGGGCATCCATCCCCTTGCCCCCGGGAGAGGCTCGGCGGTGTTGCCCCCTTCAAGGGGCACAAATGCCGCAGCTTCCCCAGGCTGGGTGGCCTTGGGGAGGGGGTACATGGGGCAGGGGTAGTGTGTGGGCTGGGCAATGCCCAGCTTGGGGGTCCTTTGCCACAGAGGGACCCCCGAGAGATGCTCTCCTGGCTGGCCAGGGCTGCTGCTGCACCTCTGAGGTTGTGCTCACGCTGCCGTGCTCTTGTGCCCCCGCAGAGTGTACGAGTACCAGAAAATCCCCCCCCTCATTAACCGCATCCCGGTCAAGGCCAGACGAACTCACGTGGGAGCGGGAAGCAAAAGCAGCCTGAGCCCCCAGCCCGGGGCGAGGAGCAGCACCAGCTCCACGGCGGGACGGACAAAGCGTAAGTGCCATGGGGCTGGGAGGAAGAGGAGGCTCGGCCCTCGCGTCTCGGTGCATTAAAGCTGTGCCGGTGTCTGAAGGTCCCGCTCGGTGCTGACCCTGGGGCTACAAGTCCGCAGCTCCAGCAGACATAGCCTGGACTGCAACGGGCTGGTGGCTGTCCCCTGGACCTGTCCCTGTTCCCTGAGGATGCTCCAAAGGGAGGATGTTCTAGATGGAGGATGCTTTGGAGGGAGGATGCTCTGGAGGGAAGATGCTCCAGAGGGAGGATGCTCCACATGGAGGATGCTCCAGAGGGGAAGATGCTCTGGAAGGGAGGATGCTCCAGAGGGAGGATGCTCCAATGGGGAGGATGCCCAGGACGGTGTGTTCCCCCGGCTCCAGGAGCAGGCTGTAGGGCAGGCTGGGATCCTAATGGCTCCTCTTCCCACAGTGCGAGCCGAAGAGCTGCACTCCATCAAGGGGGAGCTGAGCCAGATCAAGGCGCAGGTGGACAGTCTGCTGGAGAGCCTGGACCGCATGGACCAGCGGAGAGAGCGTCTCACGGGTGAGGGGTCGGGACGTAGACCCTCTGACACCCGCGTGTCCGTGCCGGGCAGCCTGTGGGTGCATGTGAGCCTGGACCCCAATCTGGGTGAGAGAGATCCCTCCCCGCATGCCCAGGACATCCAGAGTCGGCTGGGCAAATTCCCTGCATCCTTCCCCTTCTCTGTCCCTTTGGCACGAAGGGAACCTGTGAGGACAGGGTACCCCAAATTTCTGCTGTCTCTGTCCTTGCAGGGTCCAAGGAGAGCGAGAAGAAGAGGGTAGAGGCGGGGGCAGAGTCGCCATCCCCAGCGGGAGAGAGCTCACGGGAGCCCCGGGGCAAGGAGGGGATGGGAGGCGACGGGCACAGCGACCTGCGCAACATCGACAGCGCCGAGGAGGAGGAGGAGGAGGAGGAGAGCACAGACACGGAGGAGGCGGTAAGAGGGCCAAGATCCAGCACTGGCCTCTCTGCTTTTTGAAGAGCGTGGCCTCAGGCAGTTTGCAGATGACACCGAGTTGGGTGGGAGTGTCGACCTGCTTGAGGGCAGGAAGGGTCTGCAGAGGGGTCTGGGCTGGCTGCATCCATGGGCCGAGGCCAGTGGTGTGAGGGTCAACAAGGGCAAGTGCCGGGTCCTGCACTTGGGTCACACCAACCCCATGGACGCGACAGGCTGGGGGCAGAGCGGCTGGAGAGATGCCTGGTGGAGAAGGACCTGGGGGTGTTGGTCGACAGCCGGCTGAACGTGAGCCAGCAGTGTGCCCAGGTGGCCAAGTTGGCCAACAGCACCCTGGCCTGTATCAGGAGTAGACCAGCAGGACTGGGGCAGTGATGGTCCCCTGTGCTCGGCACTGGTGAGGCCCCACCTCGAGGGCTGTGTCCAGTTTTGGGCCCCTCACCACAAAAAAGACACTGAGGGGCTGGAGCGGGTCCAGAGAAGGGCAACGGAGCTGGTGAGGGGTCTGGAGCACAAGTCCTGTTAGGAGCGGCTGAGGGAGCTGGGGGTGTTCAGCCTGGAGAAAAGGAGGCTGAGGGGAGACCTTCTCGCTCTCTGCAACTCCCTGAAAGGAGGGTGCAGCCAGGGGGGGTCGGTCTCTTCTCCCAAGGAACAGGCGATGGGACAAGAGGAAACGGCCTCAAGTTGCGCCAGGGGAGGTTTAGGATGGAGATTAGGGAAATTTTCTTCACCGAAAGGGTCATCAAGCCTTGGAACAGGCTGCCCAGGGATGTGATGGAGTTGCCATCCCTGGAGGTGTTTAAAAGCCGGGCAGACGTGGTGCTGAGAGACGTGGGGTAGTGGTGGGTTTTGCTGGTTGGACTGGGTGATCTTAAAGGTCCCTTCCAACCTAGACGATTCTATGATTCTTTGATTCTGATTCTGTGATTCTAATTCTATGGTTCTAAAATTGATCCCCACTTCAAGCCCTTGTAGGTCCTGCTGGGGACCCCCGGAGCAGAGGAGATGCTCCATCAGGGTCCCCCGAGCTGTCCCAGCCGCGTGACGGGGCTACAACCCGCCCCCGCTCCCGCACCTCGGGGACACCCCCAGCGCCCTGCAGCAAACCCCAGGGCGTTGCGTTATTCCAGCAGCAGAGGCTGAAAAAAAAAAACCTCTTTTGGAGTCGAAATACCTTTAATGATCCGCTGGCCGGGTGCGGGACCCCGGGGTCCCCATGCTGGGCAGGGCGCTGGGTTTGATGCCGCTGCGCGTTTCTCCTTTGCAGGTGAAAAACCACATGTCGGACCCCGAGGGAAGCCAGTAGAGGGTCGGGGATGCCGTGGCCGGCCCTTCGCCGTCTTGTGTTCGTCTTTCTTTTCGAGGCTCCCGGCTCGTGCCACGAGGTGCCCGATCTCGGCACGGGCATCCCCCGCCCGCCGGCAGCCCCGCGTCCCACCCCCCACGAGAGGCCGGCCAGCCCTGGCGAGAGAAGTCTTTGTGTTCCGGTGCGCTCGTTTTCTTTTTTCCTCCTGGTTTCAGCCCTAGGGATAAGTAGACGTGGCCCGGGGCATGATGGGGAGGAGCAAAAAAAAAAATAAATAAAAGATCCTATCCCAAAGGAGCATCCCAAATTCCGGTTGCTTTGAGTGCCGGCATGCCCCCCACCCATAGGGTGCTGTGGGGCGCAGAGAAAGCACCCCGGCCCCTCAGCACAGCTCGCATCCCAACCTCCCCTGTCCTGCAAGCCCACCCACTGCCTCCACACTTCCGAATCCCCCAGGAACGGGTCCAGCAAGCGTGGGTACAGCCCTCGAAGGCTTTTGGAGCTGCTCAGCATCCCACCATGATGCCATGGGAAGGAAAGACCACCCCGAGGGGCTTTTGTGGGATTTTGGGATGGTGCCGAGCCCCGCTCCGACGCCAGCAGCAGGGCAGCGCAAACCCAATGCTCCCAGTCATCCCTGCTCCCAAATGGGTTTTCCTTACTGGTTTACCATGGGCTGTTCTCGGCCATGGATCACGTTTGCGGCCAGCAGGACTCTGCCAGGGCTCCTGAGCCCAAGGAAGATGCGGTGTGTCCCCCCCCATGCTCCCCAGCATCACATCTCAGTTCGGTGTCCCTCATTTCTAGGTCGTCCTTCTCTCGCTGGTAGAAACTTGTTCTGTATTTCTAATTTGCTCTGGTAAAAGAGTGTATTGTGTTGGAAAGAAAAATAATTTGTATTTCTTTTCTCTGGTTATTTCGACTCTGACACAGTTTTTAACCCTCCAAAGCGCACGTGTAATTTTTGTACCCCATTTTGCATGCTGCCTGCCACAAGCCCCAGGCTCGGGGGGCTTTCCCAGACACTGCCTTCCCCGCAACTCAGCCCGGAGGCAGGAGGAGCGCAGCTCTGCCCGGCTTCTCAACGGAAATGTTAATCACCACCTTTATCCAGAATATTCCCTACAGCTGGGCAGACGGGACCAGCTCCCCTCCATCCTCGGGAATAACCAGACCCCAAGGCAGCGCCTGGCTCCCTCTGCAACCCTCAAGGAAGGACAACGGGAGCAGAAGAGGGTGACCCCGGTGCCTGGCAGCACCACGAGAGCATCCTTCCACCTCTGCCCACGGCTGGCAGAGGCCCCAGCGGAGCCAGGCAGGCGAGAAGACTCACCAGAAAAAAACATTTATTATTAAAAAACCCCTAACGGAACACATCTCTGCCACCCTGAAGCGCTGCCTGGGCCAAGGTCCAAGGGATGGGCAGCCTGCGCCACGGCATGGTTCCTGCCTGCACCCTGCCTGCGTGGATGGCCGCGGGGGGCAGCTGGGTGTGGGGGGCTCAGCCCCGGTGCCACCGCAGGGTGGGCTGTGGGGTCCCGTGGCGCAGCCAGCTCCTCAGACAGAGGTCTTGGGTAGCGGAGGCAGTATGGAGGCTGTTCTTGGGGGGTTCCAGCAGCGTGTCAGGCTGCTTGGATCCCGTGGGTCCACGCGGGAGGGGTCTCCTGCAACACAGGGGCTCCTCAGGCAGGCTCCGGGGGGGCTCGGGCAGTGCGGGGGCTCGCCGGTGGCAGGAGGGTCCGGTGTTCTTGGGGAGGTTTCTTGGGTCTCCAGCTGTGTGGGCACCTCCGGGAAGTCTCAAGCAGCTCAAGGGCTGGCTTGGGCAGGCTCTGGGGGGTCTCTAGGAGCATGAAGTGCGGATCAGGCAGGCTCTAGGGTGTCTTCAGGAGCACAAGGTGTGGATCAGGCAGGCTCTGGGTGTCTCCAGGAGCACGAGGTGTGGATCAGGCAAGGCTCTGGGAGTCTCCAGGAGCACAACGTGTGGATCGGGCAGGCTCTGGGTGTCTCCAGGATCACAAGGCGTGGCTCAGGCAGGCCCTAGGGTCTCCAGCAGCACCGAGGGCAGCTTTGGGAGAGGACCCCATCCCCAGACGAGTGCCACCCGGGCATCCTCAGCGCTCAGGCGGTGGTGGCAGCAGCAGCATCGCGGCGCCGGGCGGCCCGCAGCAGGCTCTGCCGCAGCACAGGGTAGAGGCGGTGGCAGCCGTCGATGCCGAGTCGAAGGGCCTGCGCCCAGGTGTCGGGAGGGCTGCCCTGCCCGCCCCCCAGCACTGCCGACACTTGGTTGAGAGCGGGCAGCAGAGCCACGGTGAGCCGGGCCACGGCGCGACGTTCCTCGGGCTCTGCAGGTTGCAGCATCCACGGAGCAGCCGGACCGGGAGAGCGGCACAAGGCGCATCCCACCGCCAGATCGTACATCTCCACCCCGGCATCGGCCAGGGCCAAGGCGGCAGCGCTGATGGCGGCCGCCAGCGCCGAGCCACCGTCCTGCAGCAGCAGAGCGCTGACAGCCAGCCGAGCCCGCGGGTAACGGGACAACCGCACCGCCGGCTCCAAGGCTTCCCGCAAAGCCGCCGCCGCTTCCCGCTCCGCTTCCCGTTCGGTCGCCGTGCCCGGCCTCCAGCGAGCCCCGCGGCCGGCGAAGGGGGCCCGGCGGAACTCGCAGAGGAGTTGGCCACCTCCTGTGGCCCCGAGCTCGCCAGCTTCCCGCGGGCCCCAGGCGGCACAGAGGACCTTGGTTCCACCGCCCAGCTCCAGGTAGGCCGAGCCCTCCGCCTGGCTCAGCAGCCCGGCCCGGGCGAAGAGCGGCCGCAAGGCGCAGGGGTCCCTGGGGGCTTCGTCTTCATCCTCCTCCTCATCTTTCCTCGTTCCCCCCCACAGCTCCGGGGGCTGCGATTCCTCCGGACCCCGCACCCGGCGGTGATCCAGCGGCATGTTCGGCCCGGAAAACAGGCAGCGAGGGGATGGAGGAGGAGGAGGAGCAGGAGGAGGAAGAGGAGGAGCCCGGCCGGGCCCGCCCCCGTCAGCACGGCGCAGGACAGGCGGCGTTTAATCGCTTTATTGATAGGGAAAGGCGGGTGGTGGCTCAGCAGCAGGCAGGGGACGGGCAGGAGGGGACGGGGGGGACGTTGGTCACCCCCCCCTCCAAGAAGGGGGGTCAGTTCTTCAGCTCCCCCAGCCGGAGCCGGGCAAAGTCCGTGGCCAGTTTAAGGGCCTCCTGCAGACAACCCACGTTCTTGCCCGTAGCCTGCGCCGAGACGTCTTTCCCACCGCCTTTGCCATCCATCAAGCCAGACACCTCCTGCACCCACTGGCTGGCCTTCAGCCCCTTATTTGCGGTCTCCTGGGTAGGAAAAGAAACAAGAAAAAGCCGGAGTTTGACCTCAGCCCAGCCAGCAGCGAGGGAAGATGGTCTGCGAGTGCGGTACGACAGGACAAAGCTCTCCCGGGTGCAGCTCCTGGGCCAGCAGAGCAGGGGCAGAGTGCTTGCCCCCATGCCTACAACTGCACCAAGTCCTGGCTCTTCCCCGTTTCTGAGAACAACACCCTTTCCCCCTCCCGACTCCGCAGCATGATGATAACCCAAAGCACAAGGGTCACGGCTTTCGCCAGCCCAAGTGAGTTTTGGCCGTGTAGCGTTTAGATGATTACTCCCTGGAGGCTGCAGCTCCTCCACCGAGGCGCAGAGAAAGGCAGAGCGAGTCTCGGCGTTACCTGGGGAACTTGACAGAGGCAGGTGATCCTGCCGGCTTCGTTATCGACAGCGAAGAGCATGGTGGCGGTCTGCGGGGAGTGAGTCTTGAAGAGCTTCAGGGACTCGTTCAGGGCCTGTAGGAGAACACGATCATTGCAAGCTCACCTTCCCTGTGCTCACAACCAGCCCCTCAGGGGTCTGGACTTGCATTAAACCAGGCAGCAGCACCCTGCAGCGCTCCTTCTCCCGAACACGAGCAATCTTCACTTCCTCGGCTCTGCAGAAGCCTTGCAGGGGCCACCAGCCCTGGCCGTGTCCCCTCACGGCTACATGGAGGCAGGAGTGAGGAGCTGCTTTTATTTCCCCTTGCTCAGTTATCTGGGAACAGGAAGAACTGGCCCCAAAGCAAGCGAACCTTTGCCCGAGCGTGCCGTCTGGAGGGGAAAATGCTCTGCCCCGCGATGTGAGCTCCCAGCGGGAGGGAGCAGCTGCTCTGCAGCGAGTCAGGAGGACCCAAATGCAGCATGAAGAAGCTGCAAGGATTATCAGACACAGCGGGCACCCAGGGGAGACCGGGGGGACTGCCAGGCATCCAGTTATTCTCAAGGAGACCATCATCCTTTGCTTGCATAGGCAGTTTGATGCAGCAAAAGCTCTGGGAGTGGCCCCTCCAGTGAGCAAAGTGGTGCTTCTCTAGCTGGATACAGAACCACCATCCCCTGGGACGAACCCTTCTGCCAGGGAGAATGCTGCTTTGGTACCCACTGGGAGCAGGAGCGCTGGCATCGAGAGGATGGGGACAGCCACAGAGAGCGAGTGGGTGTCTGTAAGCAGGATCAGCTCTGAGACTCTCGGAGTGAAAATTTAAATAGGGCATTAAAACCCGAGTGGTCCAACCTCAGGGCGCCATCGGCCCCCGCTGCCTGGCACTCGCTGGGCTCAGCGCTGCGGCACAGCGCACACAAGGGAGCTTTTATCCACACCAGAAATCGCTCAGGAAGAAACTGAACTTGTGCGTGGAGGAGGGAAGGAGCGGTTTCAGCCCTGGCCGGAGAAGAATTTGAACCTCGCTGCAGCAGACAGTGCCCAGGAGGTGGGGAGCAGCTCTCTGCCCGGCTCTGTCCGCACACGCAGCCCAGGACGCTGTTCCCAGAGCTGATCTGCAATGGCCACAAGCATCACGACTTCCATGGCTTGGCAGAGCTCCTGTTCGGAGTTCCTTCAGCCTGCATTTTAGCATCGTGACTGCTCCTGGATGGGCCTTACCCGGGACACAATGCCATTCTATTGGGGTCCCTATCCACCACCAGGTCTGGTCCAGACCCCACCCCACCCCTGCAAACCCATGTGTTAGTCCGGGAGGTGGGAAGCAGAGGGTGTCGCAGTGGTCCTCCCCCTCTTCACTAGCCACTGCTCAGGGGTGGCAAGAGAGACAGCTCTGTAACACAGCACTGCCTCCCCAAGCGGCCAGAGTCCACCCAACTGCTCCTCAGGCACAAGCAAGGTTGTTGAGGAGACCAGGCCTTCCCATACCTTCGCTGAGGCTCCATTTTCCATTTCCATGATGACCAGGGGCTGGTTAGGGTGACTCTCAATGACTTGCTTGGTCTTCTCCAGCACCTGAGAACAGCAGTGGTCAGATGCTACAGCAGACACATGGCATATGGACACAAGAACCACTTGGGTAGAGCTTCCCCGCAGGTACAGAGGCCCCCAAGGTGCCCCAAAATACCCATGGCCCAGCCCAGAGCAGCCCCACACTCCGCAGCCGAGAACAAAACGTGTTGGCAGGCGGGTGTGTGGCCTACAAGGCAGCAGCAATGCTGTGCACGATTCCTCCTCCAGGAAAATCCAATGGGATCCAGGAGGAAGAACCACGCACCACCCATACCACGCGCCCAGGGAACAAGCGTGGCGGTGGCCATGCCCTGGGAAGGAGCAGGAGAGGCCGAACAGCACCAGGGGCATCCCCACAGCTCAGCTCCCTTCCACACCGGGCACAAGTGGAGCTCGCAAGGGAGCCCCCCACAGCTCCCCCTGCGGTGTTCTTTATTCCCACCCAGGGCTTACTCGTTTCTGGATGTCGGCTTTGCTTGCTCGGTCCAGGTCATCCATAACTTTCTTCAGTGCTTTAACAGCCTCTCTCAGTTCATCTTTCTGCCACTGTGGGATAACAGCAGTGGCCAGTGTCTGCAAAACAGGAGTGGGCAGAGAGGGTTAGAGGTACCAGTGGCCACGGCTGGAGGCAGGGGATGCTGCACCACACCCATGAACTTCCCCTCCTCTCCCAGCGCCCCACAAATCGGGCAGGAGGTGCTGGCTGCAGCACCCAGAGGACGCAGGGCGGGGACCTCTGCTCAGGCAGGAGCAGGAAGCTGAATGTGGGCCTCATTAAAACCACCCAGTGCTGGCAATCAAGGTCCTAACTCACTTTGAGAAGGCAAAGCACTGCTACCATCCTCACCTCACTGAGATCCGTGATCTCCTTCTGCACATCCTTGTTGGGAGCTGTCTGGACCTTCACCTTGGCCTCCAGGGCTGACAAGAGTTTCCTGAGGCTGTCGACTTTCCTGAGGGCCTAGGAGAACACAATCTGAGTTAAGTCAGGGAGGGAGATTTAGCCGGATGGGCTCTTGGCCACCACCATGAGAAGGGAAAATTTCTTCACGGAAAGGGTTATCAAACATTGGAACAGGCTGCCCAGGGAAGTGGTGGAGTAGCCATCCCTGGAGGGATTTAAAAGAAGGTAGACGTGGTGCTGAGGGACATGAGTTAGCGGTGGTTTTGTTTAAGCGTTAAGTGTTAGGTTGCTGGTTGGACTTGATGATCTGAAAGGTCCCTTCCAACCTAGGCAATTCTATGATTCTTAGGAGTGAAGAACACTGCAGCCCCAGGGTGGGGTTCAGTAACTCCTTGGGAAGCAGCAGAGCCAAAGCAGGCAGCACTTGACCAGAACCAGGGTGTCAGGCTGGCCCCCAGGATCCACCCTAGGCCCTTCTAACGCAACAGCTACAGCCAAGACTTTCCACCCCCTTCCCTCCCAGCTCTCTCTTCTGGCTGTAGCACAGCCAGGGGCCTCCAGCACAGCCTTTGCTAACAGCAGCATCCTTCTCTGCACTGCGTTGGTGGAGTCCAAGCCACAAATCCCTCAGACACACACACCAGTTCCCCCTGGTGCTGAGGGATACTGGGCAAACATAAATGAAGAGGACCTTGGCACAGGGTTAATATCCGTGCATGCTTGTGCCAACGATTTCCCACAGGACAGGGATTTCTCCTGCCTCTCCTTACCTTCCGAGCTTCAGCCCCGGTGACTGCAACTATCCTCCGGATGCCTTTAGCAATTGCTTCTTCTGAAACAATCACAAAGGGGCCAGCGTGGCTGGAGTTCTGCAAGTGCCTTTGGAAAGAACCAAGAAAGACCCACAAGAGTCAGAAGTTCACCTCTCATCTCAGCAGGAATCAGCATGGGAACAAGAAAACCACCCTGCCAGGGAGATGCAGCAAGCGTGGGGACAGGCAGAAAACCCGACCCAGCTGCTAAAAGCAAACGAGCGAGGAAAGGGTGGCAAGGGATATGTTCCCAGCTCTGTCAGAGACTATGTGTGTGGGCAGGGATAGGATACAGGCAATTTCCCTGCCTGAAAAGGCTGATTTGAAACACGGCTTGACTCAGGACTGGGAACGCAAAGGCACATCATCGCCACCACCTCCAGCTCTACCCTGGCTGTGCCCAGCACACGCCCACAGCACTCACAAAAGAGCTCGGGCTCCCCAGGGACTCCTTTTCGGCCCCCCCCCGCTGCCTTCCCCGGCCTCTCCGGATACTCACGTGCCTCCGCAGAACTCAATAGAAGTGACGGAGCCTGCGGGGCCAGAGGGGTCAGCCAGCAGCTCCTCCACAGGGATGCCAATCGAGACCACGCGGACAGGATCGGGGTAGGTCTCGTCAAAAACTGCCCGCAGTCCTTGGATGGCTTTCGCTGCTGCGAGAGGGCAGTCCTTGGCGTACACGGGCTGCAGAGGACAGGAAAGGGACGCAGGTAAGAGCCGGTCCTGTCAGCTGTGACTGAGGGCCCGCATTCCCAGGGAATCCTGACTTCCTCCAAAAGATCCTAAAAGGGAAGTTACATGCCTCACCTGAGCTGGGGTTCGTTGGGCTGCAGGGATCTTGAAGTCATTGACAGGCACCTCAACTTCAAACTATTCCCGACACCACTGCCCGCTCAGAGCCCCCCTGCTGCTGTACCTTCATTTATCACCACAGACTCCTGAGCAGAGCACAGGGTCCTCCAGGGGCTGTTCTGACTCACAGCTGGCACCAGCCAGCGGAATTCTCTCGTGTTGAGGACTCATCACTGAGGAGTCTGGGTGTACGCTGTAAATCCAGCCAGGCCTGCAAAACTACTCTGCCAAACTTCCTGGCTCTTGTAGCTAATGTGACACTAGCATAGAAACACTCCCCAGACAGGGCTCGGTACCAATGAACAGAGCAATCTACCTGGAGTTTTCCCACACAAAATGCTCCGAGGTGATGCCAATCTGTGCACAGGTCTGCGTCAGCAGCTCCTAAGATTCCTGCTGCGCCTAATTCCCATCATCCAAAAGCTTGACTCAAGGTATTTTTTATCTTGAGTATATCCAACCCGGCGGCCATACCCACCTTTGCCTCCTCAATCATCTGGTTGGCAATCCCTTCAACCTTCTTGATTTCCTGGGTAGACAAGGCTCCCTTGGCTGTGAAGTCGAACCGCAGCCTGTCCGGTGCGACCAGCGACCCTCTCTGGTCAGCTTCCCCCAAGACTGAGCGCAGGGCGAAGTTGAGGATGTGGGTTGCCGTGTGGTTGCTCATGACCGGCCTCCGCCTTGTCTGATGGAGGAAACCACCGTTAGACGGGGTCCCACACTGCAGAGCCAAGATCACCTCTAGCAGCAGAAGTGAAAGTTTAACCCGCTGCTCCAACAGAAACCGAACTGGCTCAGGAGACCAGAAACAAGTTCTCATGCTTTGCTGCCTTGGAGCCTCTGCTACGGGAGCAGGCAGGACATTCCCCACCAAATTCGTGCATGGCTTTTCCCTGGCAGTCCCCTTGTTGGGCCTGTCTGGAGAGAGGCCAACGACAGGCCAGGTTACAGACACTGATCTCTGCTCCTCAGAAGGAAAAAGCACAAGATGGAAGCCTTCCCTCTTGCTCCAAAGGTGCCACCTCTATAGGGAGGGCAAATGCATTTTGCAGACTAGGTTCAACCGAGCGCTCACTGAGCAGGCTGAGCCCACAGGAGCCGTGTCTGGAGTGGGGCAGACAGCCCAGGCTCTCCGCTGTCATCCACAACGCAGTGGAGCGCCATACCTGCTCCGCCTCCCAGCCAGGACCCAAAACGTGGTCCTGCTGCTGGTCGGCAAAACCCAGGGAGTGTGGCTCTGAACCAGCGGGGTGTTATCTGCCTCATGGTAGGAGAAAGGCATGTGCCAGGCAGGAGAGGCCTCGTGTCAGCCAGACTGGAAGGGCCAAGTTGCTTGCCTGCATCGTGTGCCACGGGGAGAGCAGGCCCCAAACTCCAGGCCACTTAAGTGGCACCAATGGAAACAAAGGAGACAAAATCCAGGGAAAAAGAGATGAGGCCCTGTGTTATTATACCATGCCTTAACTTACCTCATCAATAGACAGGTGGACCTGATCTCCTACTTTCAAGCTTCCATATAGAGTTCCTATGTGAAGCACGTAGCCTCCTCGGACCTGCACGTTCTTCACCGTGAATTCTGTTTTCTGTACAAAGAGGGAAATGCACCCAGTGAGCAGGGTGGGAGGCCATGGGGAGTCAGACAGTCCAGCCAGAGGTCTGAGCTGCAACTGGAAATGTCTCAGCTGAGAGCCAGACTGGTGTGTGCGATAGGAGAAAGCTCAATGTCCCCAGGCACAGCACACAGGGCCACAAAGCAGAGAAGAGAATGAAGGTGGAGCACGGTTATGGGGCACAGCAGAGCTGAAAGAGCTCCCCACCCCAGGTCCCCGTCACAGCTCAAAAGCGCTGTCCTTCTGCACAGCGATCCCAGCACCACCACAGCAGGCACCCACGTTCTGGCAACAGCCCGACACTGCTGCACCGAGTTCAGCTCCGCAAGAAGCAAGGGGAACAAACTCCAGCATGTCTGTGCCGTGCTGCACCCCCAAAAATGAAACCTGTGCAACGCCTGACACCTGCCACGGACAGGAAATTGCTGGAGCTTGCTTGGTCCCTTCTCCTTCTTTGGAGGCACCTGCCCAGGCCCCAGCTCAGTCTAGCCGAAGGCTCTCAGGCCCACTCACATCCTCCCTGCCGTCGTCATCCTTGACCATGTAGCCCTCGTCGTAGATCTGCCCACCCTGCTCGGCGTAGAAGCAGGTCCGGTCCAGCACTATCCCACATTCCTGGCCAGTGGATACCTCCTCCACAAACTTCTTCTCCCTGCGGATGGCTTTCACCGTGGCCACGAGGCTCCCAAAATCTGTCACCGGGACAACAGGCAATGTCAGTAAAATAGGAAAACCTTGTAGACACCACATGGGAGCAGAACTTCATAGCAACAACTCCCACCTATTGCAGGAGTTCACGGCAGCTACATTTGCAGGGGGTAAGGAGAAAGAACCAGGGCAACAGTTAGGTGGATAAGAGGAAATTTCATTCCATGCTCTCCAAGGCAGGGGCTGTCAGTTCCCTCCACACCTATGCAGTAAAAGTCAGCCACGTGTGCTGCTACAAGCCTGGGGCCTCCTGAATCTCCACCAAATCAAAGAATTAGGAGCAAGAGACAGAGCAAGTGGGCTGAGGACAGACCAAGAAGAAACTGCAGTCTCCCATGACACTGGCAAAAGGGCAGCTGGGAAACACAAACACAAAACTGCAGGGAACACGAATGCCCTTAAGACTCTCTTGACCAGGTTGGCAACAATGGACCTGACCAGAAGGGCAGCCCTCAAAACAGTCTCCCCTCCTCTTTCCCTGCTCCCTTTGTTACAAGCAGGCTATTCACCTGCAAACATTTCCACTCCCACCTCCATGTCCCAGGAAAGGCGAGCCCAGAGGGGATCTGGTTGAGGTACGTGCCAGGAAAGGTTTGGCAGCAGAGGATGATTCAGAGAAGGTTTTTTTTCATACCATAGGCACCGTTCTGATCTGAAGCGTAGCTGTATTTTGGCGAGTCGTCAGTCACCTCCAGCCCTCGGGCCCTTAGCTCTTCGATGGCATAGATGTCCAGCATGATGAGGTCCTCCCCTCCGGCACCTTTCCCTTGGGATTTGAGCTGCCAACGACAAGCACCAAAGTTTGAGAAAACCCACCTCAGCGCTGGTCCATGCACGCCAGCCTAATTGCATGCCTCACTTGCATCCCTGAGAGCTCCTGGGTTCAGAGCTTTGCTCTGGGACGCCGTGTGCCAGCTGCTGGAATGCTCCCATCTTTTCTGACTTCAGAGCAGGCTGTTCCAGCGTGACCAGCATGCAGCCAACGTAGGCCTGAGCCCAGACAGGGCAAGGCAAGCACCCAGCCAGCTGGTCAATGCCACTTTCTGCTGCTGCAGCAAACTGCTGGGAGAGGCACCCAAGCTGCAGACCTGCTGCAAGACCGCTCCTGGGACAGGGAAATCCAGAACTTCCCTGTCCAGAACAGGAGAGTGGGGAGATGCTCCCAGCACTCCACCAGCTCTGTATGAAGGCTGTGCTCAAGGCCCCAGGCCTCACAATCACAGAATCACAGAACGGAAGGGGTCGGAAGGGACCTCTGGTGATCATCCAGTCCAACCCCCTGCCAGAGCAGGGTCACCCACAGCAGGTGGCACAGGAACGCGTCCAGGCGGGTTTGGAATGTCTCCAGAGACGGAGACTCCACCACCTCTCTGGGCAGCCTGTGCCAGGGCTCTGCCACCCTCACAGGAAAGAAGTTCCTCCTCATGTTGAGATGGAACTTCCTATGGTCAAGTTTGTGCCCGTTACCCCTTGTCCTGTCGCTGGGCACCACTGAGAAGAGCCTGGCCCCATCCTCCTGACACCCACCTTTTAAATGTTTATAAGCGTTGATAAGATCCCCCCTCAGTCATCTTTTTTGCAGACTGAACAGCCCCGAGTCCCTCAGCCTTTCTTCATCAGAGAGGTGTTCGAGTCCCCTCAGCATCTTGGTAGCCCTTTGCTGTCCCCCGTCCAGCAGTTCCCTCTCCTTCTTGAACCAGGGAGCCCAGAACTGGACCCAGCACTCCAGATTCGGCCTCCCCAGGGCAGAGTAGAGGGGGAGGATGACCTCCCTCCACCTGCTCACAGTGTTAGTGAGCAAACCCAGCCCTGGCTGCACAGAAAAGACATGTCCTACAGCAACTGCATGCACTGGGGCACTCAGGGTGCGAGCAGCCCTGGTAAGAAAGGAGCAGAGACTCATGACAGCAAACTAAAAGGAAGGGAATCCTCCCTGCCCACTCACAGACTGGCTCCCCGGGAGCTGTTATCTACCTGTGCATTTTTCCGCTCTTCTTCAAAGCCCTCCATGTCCACAACAAGGCCCTTCTCCTCTGCAATCAGCCCAGTGAGATCAGCAGGAAAACCATAGGTGTCATACAGCAGCCAGGCAGTATCACCTTCAGAGAAAATGCAGAGCAGTCAGCACTCCTGTTCCGTGAGACACTGCTCCCTTCCCACCTCTCCGACTGGCTCTGTCCCACCCAACTGGCTCTGCGCTATGGTAGGAGAGGGAACAGGTCTGGTGAACGCGAATATCTAAAAGGCCCCTCTCTGACAGCACAGAGATCACGCTATCATGTTGTGCCTGGGCAGCTTAGAAACCTGAGCAACTGAACACAGGCCAGAGGCGATACCGGTGGCCCAGCTCTGAGTGATGGTTTTTTGACTCCAACTCTGTCCCCCCCCGACCTTCCCCCAACTCTCAGCTCCCAGCCCAGTTGACCTCTAACCCGGTCCCAGACAATAAGTGTCTTTTGGTGCATCCAGCCTGAAGTCACAGCCTTACCAGGGATGGTTTTACTGTCCCCCAGGCTCTGGATCTTCCTGTCCAGGATGCGACGTCCTCTGCTGAGCGTTTTCAGGAACTGATCCTCTTCTTCGTTGATAATGTCCTTCACCATGTCTGGGTCCTTCTTCAGCTCAGGAAAGGCATCTCCCTGGCAGACCCAAGAGGATTAGTCCTTCAGCATGGATCCGCACACCTCAGCAGAGAAGCCTTCAGCAGATACAGTGGAGGGGAAGAACTTACCAGCGACTGCACCACCACATCAACCAGAGTAGCAAAGAAGCCCTTGGGGGCATTGAGCTTCTCATGGGAGTAGCGCACAGCCCGTCGGAGAATCCGCCTCAGCACGTACCTAGGGAACGGCAGAACCCCTCATACAAACGTACACCTCTGAGCTGTGCTCAGGGGATCCACCAGCACCCACCGACCAGCACCCCCTCCCAGGAGCAAAAGCACAGGGTTCTCTCTCCTCAAGTAGCTGCTTGCACCAGCAGCGAGCCAGAGGCGAGGCGCCAGGGCCCAGCTCTGTGACCTGGACTCACTGCGAGCTTAAGTCAGTCCCGTTGAGTCCAGCAACACCCACAGCACAGCCCCGCAGCCCAAACTTCATTGCTGTTTTTGACAGCACCACTGCACCAAGCAGGGTTTTGCGTCTGTCTGCCCGCAGTGATGCTTTCTGGGGGCTGACACAGCAGGACTGGTACCCACAAGAACCCTCAGACCTGTGTGTCTTGGTCTTTTGGGCAGGTCTTGCTACAGGAATTCAAGTGTCAAATGTACTGAGCAAACACTCTGCTATCCACTGCTTTAACGATGAATTCGGCGACATCCCAGAGACACACGAGATCCCAGATCCCTCAGGGAAGACGTGCTGAACAAGAATGGGAGCCGCGGCATTGCGGCAGCTCCCTTCTTACCCTCTGCCAGTGTTGTCAGGTCTGCCCCCATCAGAAAGGGCCAGCGTGATGGTCCGTGCGTGGTCAGCCAGCACACGGTAGGCCATGTCTATACCGTCGGCATCCTCAGCACCAACCTGCCCCATGTAGGGCCTGGCACCCGTGCCCTGTGCAGAGAGGAGAAGGCGGTAGGCATAGGGGACAATTAGGGACAGGGGGGACCAGCACCGCAGCAGAACAACAGGGAAGCGCCTCAGAAGTCAGCCCCATCCCACTGCCCGCAGCCACAGAGGTGGCACACTCCTCTTGGAAAGAGATGACTCGGAGAAGCCAGGAAAGAGGAAATGCTGTGAGCCTCTGCATGATGCCACAGCCCGCATTTCCAGGGCCAAAGGATCTCCAAAACCAGAGGGAAGAAAAGCCGATTTATCCCAACACTAAGAGCCCAGGACAGAAGAGAGAGGGACAGGGGCAGAGAGCAGGGAAATCATCTGTTTTACAGGCAAGGACTCCTGCCTGGCACAAGCTGCCCAGCCAAGGAACTTCTCAAATTCTGTCACGTGGGGAAAGGTCCCAGCTTCCCTCTTTTAGGGTGTTTTTAGCCATACCCAAGGGAAAGATACTCCTGTAACAAGTTAGTGCTCACAGCATGGCACAGTCCCTACACCCAGGCTCCCAGCACACTGCAGGAAGGCAGACAAGACACATGGGCTGTGTCTAGCCAGTGGCTTTAACATCCAAGAAAAGCAGTCCTCTAATTCCAGCTCTGAAGCTCCACACCTCATCCCCACGAAAGGCTTCAGCCTGGGCTCTTCTCCCTGTGTTTCTTCCAGCATGATCTGCAGCCAGGAAGCTCTGCTGCTTCCACAGAGCCAAAAAAAGGCTTGGTGGACTTGCATGCAGGAGTTCCCAGCACTGGTAAAATGGGCCTACCCAGGAAGATGCAGCAACAGCACACTGGTTCTGCAAGCAACCGTCACGGTTTATGGAACAGACCTTCTCTCAGGGAATTTTCTACACATCAGCATGTTCCTCCAGGTGGGAGCCTGAAGGACAACGTGCTCTCTACCACATGGCAAAAAGATGGCCCTTGGCCATACGGGACTGCAGAGCATCTCCCACTCGGAGAAGACCAAGGATTGCGCAAGCAGGAGAGTCCACAGGAAACATCTGGGAAAGCTGCACTGCTCATTGTCCCGTGTTCTCCCCTGGAAACGTGCCCCAAGGCAGCAATTACTGTGCCAGTCTGCGTTCCTACACACTCAGCAAAGTACAAACCCACGGGGGGCTCGCAGCAGCTGGGAAAGCAGAGACCTGCAGACATAACCACCCCATCCAACCAGCCCCATGCATCTCCCCAGGGATTCAGGGAATGGATGCAGCTGGGTCAGGCGCAGACCCAGGCTCCTCAGTTCCTACCTTTTGGATGGCTTCAAAGTAAGGAACGAAAAGGTCAGTGTCATAGTTGGACATCTTATTCTGCAGCACAGAGACCAGCCTCTCCAGGCCCATTCCAGTATCAATACTTTTCTTAGGAAGAGGTTTCAGTGTCCCATCAGCTTCCCTGTTCAGCCACAAAAAGAGAGATGAGCTATATGGTTTAGTGATGGTTTTTGTCAGAGTTAGGTTGGACTAGATGATCTGAAAGGTCCCTTCCAACCTAGGCAATTCTATGATTCTATTTCGGATGGAGGTTCTGCAGGGGCAACCTCATCTTTCCCCTCATCTCCATGAGTTTTGTTCCATCAGATTTATGACAGCGGCCCATACACAAGCCATATACAAGGCAACTGCGATAAATGACAAGACCCTCAATGACAACTTCAACCCCAAGCAGGATAGTACTTATTCCCTATTGAACTGAGGATACATCTGAGGATGTTTCCTCAGATGAGCTGAGGAAACACTCCTGATCTGTCCCTGAAGCCAGTGTGACCAGCCTCTTCCGTAGAGGTGGGTCTGGGGACAGAGCATCACAAAGTGCACAGCTCCTGGACAAAAGGGAACAATGAGCAAGCCAGGGGCAGTTAAAATAGTGCATAGTCCAAGCAAGGCCTCACACCGAGCTGGAGCAGCCTGGGGAGGGAAGCAGGTCTCACTTACCTGTTGAACTGTATGAACACCAGGTTCCAGATCTCCAGGACATTGGGGTCATCCTGATTGACCAGGTGGGAAGCATCTCTGTCCCCAATACGGTCATAGTGGATCTCGCTGCAAGGGCCACAGGGGCCTGTGTCTCCCATTTCCCAGAAGTTATCCTTCATATTGCCAGGCAGAATCCTGCCCTCAGCCAGCCTGTAACCAGAAACTCTTATTGAACAACACAGACTAACAGCAAGGCAAGAATTCCCTAAACCAAGGGCTACACTAGAGACACCTCAGCAGACTGATTCCCTGGATGAGCAGACGAATTGTCGGACTCTTGAGACAGACCAATCTGAGAGCCTAGCTCTCAGGATACTTGCTGAGGAGGATCAAGTGAACACTGGCGCCTGGCACTTGTCCCAGGTGGACGCAGAGGTCTGTACAACACCTCAGCAAAGCCACCAGCGAGAACACAGGTGGATCTCCAACATGCGAGATCGGCCTCACAGTGTAGAGGTGTGCCATGGGGTCAGTGGCAGGTTTCAGAGGAGACTACAGCCACAAGACCAAAGACATCATTTCACTGCTACATCAAGCTTTGTCCCACGGCTTGAGCGCTGAGTGCCGTTCTGACTTACTTCCTCATCTCAAGAGGGGTGAGGCAAAAGTAGCAAATGTATAGAGGAGGGCAACTAAAATACCTAGGGGTGGAATAGCTGCCTTAGGCAGAGAGTAGGACTCCTCAGTTTCGAGGGGACGAGGCAGGGTGGGAGACTACAATGGAGACTTAGAAAAGTCCAACAGGTTCAAACCAGAATCAGACATACTCTGAAGGAGCAGGGCCCCAAGCAGAGGCAAAGGGGAATAGATGGATCACCCTCTAACAAACTAATCCAGTGACTGTGGGTGTTCGGAGGGGAGGAGGAAAACACAGTGCAGGCCGCAGTCCGGCGTGCCTGCTTTCCCTGAACAGCATCTTCTCAACTGCTGTCAGACCATTGATCTGACCCAGTGGGGCCCTTATGTTCTTAAGCTTACATCAGAGATTTTAAAGTGAAAGCTTTCTAATACGAGTGCTCCCCTTTGGCTTTGCAGCTCCGCCACCCTGCAAACATTATTTGTGACACTTCAATTCTGTTAAAGCCTCTTGCTACATGTGCTCTGCCACGTAACACATGCCATCTTTCTCTAAATGACCATTGCTCATCAAAACATGCACCTTCTTCGGTTAAAGGCCTTACCCCAAATTCAACCATATCTGCTTGCACTCCATGTCTGGCTGCAGTCCTGCAGCTTCGTTTCCACCAAAGTAAGTGACGTAGAGTCTTTCAGCAGGGATGCCGAACTCCTGGGTGAGAAGTTCCAGTGCCAGCTTACAAGCAAGTTCCTGCAGAAGGAAAGATGAGGTCAGCAAGTCAATGCAAAGAGAGTTTCTCTTCACCATGCAGAGTACTGGCTACTGTAGGCATCAGCAGCTAAAGAGCCAAAAACTTTCAGACTTTTGACAGTAGAAAGAGGCAAATTAATATATGCAGTGAACAGGGCAAAAGGAACATCTCATATGGCTTTCTAGATGCAGCCAAGTTAACTCCTAGCATGTTCACTGCCCCCAAAAAACTTTTTAATTCTGCTGTTATTCTGTATTCTTAACATTCTCTTTCTGAGTTTAAACACTACACTATCAACAAGCTTGGGAAAGGAGATCATTATTTTATAATCACTCCTGTTGGAGGTCCATCGTAGCTGCACAGCACATGCAACTTCTCACAGCTTGAGGACAGCCACTAAAACCTCTGCCTGAAGACTCCAAACTGGCAGAGTTCATATAATCAGCTTTGTAAACCTTAAGTAATTAATCTCAAAACATTCCACAGGGTCAGGGCAGCTTCCAAGCCCTTCCAAGCCACACGCACCTTAGGAACCACTCTGTACCAAGGTATTCTCCTTCCTCTTAGCAAATGCTCTGCTGAGTTCATAGAGACGGGTAACTTTGTGCAAGAGATTCAGAGCTGCACCTAGCCTATTTTACCTTGAAATAATCCCCAAAGGACCAGGACCCCAACATCTCGAAGAAAGTGTGGTGGTAGACATCTTTCCCAACATCATCCAGGTCGTTGTGCTTGCCCCCTGCTCGGATGCACTTCTGAGTGTTGGTGGCTCTGTTCAGTTTAGCGAGTGGGTGCGACGGGTCAATAGTATTGAGGAAGATGGGTTTGAACTGAGAGGAAAGAAAACAGGGCAATCAAGAAAAGCACTAAGAGTCTGTTTTCAAATGTTGCAAGCAACACCAAGGCAGTAAGCGTCATCCCTGTCATGATACCACTAGCCTGGACATACCTGAGGCACCTCTCCGAAACAAGCCTGCCCTCTCCTGCATGCGAGGAGGCTGCAGCACTGCCTATAACTTAGCTCACACGCGTGTTCCTGGAGCCCACCAAGCCCCAGGACTTCCAAAGGGACCGAAAGTAGCCAGATTCCCAGCTGACCAGAAAAAAAAAGGCAGTGAAAACTGCGTGCTGATCTCCAGCAGAGCCTCTTCAGCAGCCCCAACCAGTCTTTAAAGATGCCGCTGGTCACTTGTGCCAGGACTAGCTGTGGTCCAAAGGGTCAAGGAAGGGAGACTGGCAGTGCTCCCATCGCTGCACTGCCAGCCCAACAGACACAGGAACCTCTCCCAGTGCTCCTGCCAATTTTGTGAGAGCACAGAGGAGCGTGTCCAGCAGACACACCAACCACCTCTTTGTGACCAGAAGGAAGGTAGGAGAAAACAACAATAATTTTCCACACCAACAGCTCTGCAAATAACTTCACGCGTTTCAACTGCTACAGGATATGCCCATAAGGACCACAATGGGAATCCTACCTGGTTCATACCAGCATTGGCAAAGAGCAGCGTGGGGTCATCCAGGGGGATTGTAGAAGACGAGTGCACATAGGTATGCTTGTTTTTCTTGAAGAAGTCAATAAACCGTTGTCGGATCTGGCTAGCTGTTAGTGTATCTTCCATCTTGAAGCTGCAAGTCACAGCTGTCCAAAGCAAGCGAAAGGGAAAGCGGCAAGGCCTTGGTGCAGTCTGAAGAGACAACCAGAAACAAGGCTCTGACACGGTGTCAGCTGAAGCAATAACACCAGGATCATTGCCTCCATCTCCTGAAAGGATCTAGCCACACTGATAACTACTCTCACCGACTCCTCAGTTTAACCATCAGTCTGCCCCAAATGGTGCTGACTCAAACCCAAACTTCCTCTCCCCAAACTCCCCAGTTTCTAGATCAAGTTTCCTGTTCTTTGAAAACAAGCCCACCTGGATCCTGAACTTTGTAAGAGGTTGCATCTACCTTGCCAGGGACACAGGGAAGGGGCAGGATTGCTAACGCCTAAAATCATTCAGGGTGATTAAACCACAGGATGGCTGTGTTTGGAAATGACCTCTGAATATCACTTCAGCCACCCTCCCTGCTCAAAGCAGGGTAAACTCCAGGGGTGCCTGGAAACCTGCCCTGTGACACGGGTGATGGTTTGGAGGCGAGCACCTCCGCTATATCCTAACGGGTACATAGCTGTCCTCTGCCGGTGGAGCGCAATGCGGTTCTCCAGAGGGCCAAGCTCCCAGCAGCCTGCCCTGGCTGAGCGCGACAATAATTACGCATATGAATAAGGCCAATGGGTTGGTTTAGGAGCGCAGGAAGGAGCCGAGGGCAGGAGGGAGCCCAGGAGGGAGCCCAGGAGGGCAGGACTCGGCGCAGCAGCCGCTCCCGGGGAGAGCAGGGCCTCTGCCCAGACACCACCCGGTCGCAAGTGCCCAAGGAGATGCGAGGGCACAGCGGGTGCCCAGCAGCCCTGCGGAGAGCCACCGTAGGGCCTAGAGACAGGTCACCCCGCCGCAGCCCCACCTGAGGAGACCCGGTCACCGCCACCCTCCCGCCCCTCACCGCCGTCCGCCTCGGCCCCCTGCCCCGCCAGGCCCTCTCCCCCCGGCCCGGCGCGGGCAAAGGAGGCGGCTGGCCCGCTGAGGCCCCCCCCGCGAAACCCGGCGACCCCGCGGCCCCCGCCGTGGCCCCGCAGGCCCTACCTCCGGGCTGCCGCCCCTCGTCCCGCACCGCACCGCACCGCACCGCACGCCCCGGCGCCGCCGCAGCGCCCGCCCCGCCCCTCCCCGCCACCGCCCCCCACGCCGGCTTCCGATTGGTCGCCGGGGCCGTCGCTCTGGGTCAGCCCCGCCCCTTCCTCTCGCCCGGCCTTGGGGGCGGGCCGCCCGCCGGCTGATGCAATGAGGGGGCACGGCGGCCACGTGACGCGGGCGGGATGAAGCCGGGCAGGGAGCCGCCATTTTAGGAGTTACCAGTATGGCGGGGTTGGGGGTCTGATGTGGGGCGGGGGACACTGAGGAGGATGGGACCGTCAGGGCCCTCCAGCCCCTCCTCGCTGCAGCACCATGAGACCTTGGCCACAGCAGCGGGCTGCAAAAGGCTCAAGGCCGAGAAGGGGATGTGGGGAAGAGGGAGATGGCAAGGGACGGTTGGCAAAGCAGCTGCTGGGGTGGTGACCAAAGCCCCTGCGGGCTTCCCTGATGGTGGGCATAATAACTACAAGGCCCTTGCATGGGTCTCAGGGGACAAGCTGAGAGAGTTGACAGGCTGAGAGAGCTGGGGTTGTTCAGCCTGGAGAAGAGAAGGCTCCAAGGAGACCTTAGAGCGACCTTCCAGTCCTCGAAGGGGGCCTACAGGAGAGCTGGGGAGGGGCTGTCTGCAAGGGCATGTAGCCATAGGACGAGGGGCAATGGTTTAAACTAGAGCAGGGCGGGTTTAGATGAGACATTAGGAAGAAGTTCTTTACACTGAGGGTGGTGAGACACTGGCCCAGGTTGCCCAGAGAGGTGGTGGAGGCCCCATCCCTGGAGACATCCAAGGCCAGGCTGGATGAGGCTCTGAGCAACCTGATCTAGTTGAAGATGTCCCTGCTCACTGCAGGGGGGTTGGATGGGATGGCCTTTAGAGGTCCCTTCCAACCCAACACATTCTGTGATTCTATGACAAGGGTACGGCTAAGAGATGGGGCGGGTGTTTCACTACACAGCAGACGTGCTCCAGTCATGCAGTCGGGGAGTTGACAGGGTGGGGGGGATGTCTAAAGAACAAAATTAAAAGTTTATCAAGAAGTTTGGGTCGGGGCATGGTTGGGGTATCACAGAAGGCACCTGGCCTTGACTAGGATGTAAAACAAAACCATGTGTCTTAACATGTTCTTTTGCAGTTGCTGACGTAGGGGGGTTGGACTAGGTGACCCTTAAAGGTCCCTTTGAACCCAACACATTCTATGATTCTATGATAAGATAGCAAAAAATATAACTTCTGGACCAAATTTGAGCCAAGAGTGTATCCTAAACTAACCTTGGGTAATTATAATGCTAAAATACACCTCCCTTAATGAGCATGCCAATCACGTAACCTCCCCAGATGTTTTAAATGTGAGCTTAGATGCATATGTACAGTTAGGAGTGGTGAACAAATCCTTATTGAGCAATCATCGGTATTTTATTGTTATAAATATTGGGCAGTTTGAAACATGAGGTGGGCATTGTCAAATGCCCAGCACCTGATTCTGCAGAATTGGCATAAAAACAAATCTCTTCGCTCAGTGTGTCCATTGGCTCTCGCACTCCAGGTGAAGAGCTCTCATTTAGGAACAAGGGGGGCACACGCTCCAAGGCCAAGAGGGATGGCGCTGTGCCGTGGTGACAAAAAATTCACTGTGATGAATGTCAAGCACTGAAACGGAGGCCCAGGGGGACTGCGGGGGTCCCTGGAGGTTTTTGGGGTCTGGTTCAAGCCCTGGGCAACCTGATCTGAAGTCAGTGCTGACCCTGCTCCTAACAGGGCTTGGGCTAAAGCCCTCCCAGGTCTTCTCCAACCTGAATCATAGAATGGTTTGGGTTGGAAGGGACCTTAAAGCCCACCCAGTGCCACCCCCTGCCCTGGGCAGGGACACCTCCCACCAGACCACGTTGCTCCAAGCCCCGTCCAGCCTGGCCTTGAACCCCTCCAGGGATGGGGCAGCCACAGCTTCTCTGGGCAACCTGGGCCAGGGGCTCACCACCCTCACAGCAAACAATTCCTGCCTCAGATCTCACCTAAATCTCTCCTCTTCCAGTTTAAACCCATCCCCCCTTGTCCCGTGGCTCCCCTCCCTGCTCCAGAGTCCCTCCCCAGCTTTCCTGGAGCCCCTTTAGGGCCTGGCAGGGGCTGGAAGGTCTCCCCGGAGCCTTCTCCAGGCTGAACCCCCCCCAGCTCTCTCAGCCTGTCCTCACAGCAGAGGGGCTCCAGCCCTCCCAGCATCTCCGGGGCCTCCTCTGGCCCCGTTCAAGTGTCTCCACACTTGTGGAACTTGTAGATGGGTCTCATCTCTTCCCCAGAGCACCCCTTCTGTCTCCTACTGCAGTCCTTCTGGCCCCACGCTGTGGTTCCTGAGCCATAAATGTGTCTGCACTGCTGTCCTGCTTGGCCTTGGTTGCCATCGCCTAGTTGTTTCCAAAGGTCACTTGCTGCTTGCCTTCCTCAGCTTGGCTGCTGCATTCCCACCATTCCTGGTCCTGCAGCCCTTTTCGCTTGTGTCTCTTCTCTCCTTCCCGAGGAGCCTGGAAGGAAAAGAGGAAACTCCAGTCTTGTTGGTTCCTAATGGGAATCCTGCTCCGGATGCTGCTTGCAGATAGCAGCAGGAGCGGGCAAGTCCGTGCAGTGCAATTGCTTGCGCAGGTGCTTACACCTTCCATAGTGCCACCTATAGCAGGTCAGAGCCTAACGCCATCCAAATCCACACCCAGCACCCTCGCCTCTCGTGGGGGCCATGGTCTACCTGCCAAGATGGAAGGAAACATCACTGCTGCCTTCTCTCCATGGTCTGCGTCACCTGAAACACGGCTTCCAAACTTGGAGTCGCTTCACCATTTCCCAGCTGCTGGCTCAAGCGTTTCTTTGGCGATTGCCAGACCTGGAACCACATGGGGAACAGTCAGCTCTGTCCCCTCCACCAGCCTGAGAGATGCGTCCCTTTGGGCACATCCAGGTGTGATGAACCCATCTCCACTACTTCCCTCTTCTTATCTCCTCCCCCACCTTAAATTCGGGCTGCCCCAATTCTCCCCCTTCAGCTGAGGCTTTTCACATGGCAGCTCTTTGTTTCTTTTAGCACCTTACTCGCTTCTGCCTACTGAAAATTCATGTCCCGAGGCCGGTCTGGGCTGCAGGAACTTTGGCTTTGCGGCCACCTCTTGGGCTGATAAGCATCCAGCATTGTCCTCTAGCAAGGAGAAGGGTGATGGCCATGAGCTTGCAGCCCCGGCAGCGGGTGGACAGGTCTGCAGGGAGGTGGAGGTTATCTCAGTTGGCTCCTGGGTGAAAGCGTTGGCATGAGTTGAGCTTGCAGTGTCAGACATGCCCTCCCTGCGCTTCGCAGGCTGGGCTTCAGGTCAGCATCCCTGGGTTCAACCGTCCCAAACTCACCCCCCAAACCGGAAGATTGCCGGCCACAGGAAGATTTGGACCTGTTTTCCTTTTCCTGGTGGCGTTTCCAAGTGCCCTTCCAAGCTCGTGGTGGGGGTGATCCTTCTCTATCAGTTATAGGAACTCTGGGGGCTGGGGCTTTGGAGGAGTCGAGTGGTGGGGAGCTGGGTAATGCAGAAGACACACGGTCCCATATGCCAGAGGAGCCCTCGGTCCACCCTGGGACCCTGGCTCTGCCCAGGGCAGGCGAGGGGCCAGGGCTGGTCCTGGCAGCGTCCCCGTCCCCGTGGGCGCCCAGAGCCACACCCTGGGCCGTGCCCAGCTCCTCTTCAACGCCGAGCAGACGGCAATTCTGCCGTGTGTCACCGCCCGGCGCGGAGATGGCTGCGCTGGCTCGGAGCGTCCTGGTGACGGGGTCCAACCGGGGCATTGGGCTAGAGCTCGTGAGGCAGCTGGCCGCCAGCCCCTGGCCCCCCCAGCACATCTTTGCCACCTGCCGTGACCCTGAGGGTCCGAGAGGGAAGGTCAGTGCGGATGCGGGGAATGGGGACAGTCCTGAGCCAGGCGGGCCAAGGGAATTGGTGGCCCCAGCAGCTTTGCTGGATCGGGGGGGTCTGGCAGTGGCTGACCCAGCTGGGTGGGATGAACGCTGGAGGGGCAGATGTGGTGCCCATGTCCTCGGTGCTCACTGCTGGCTGTGATGGCTGGTCAACTCCTTCTCCCAGGGGATCACCTGGGAGGTGGGATCACCCAGGACAGGGAGGCAGCGCCTGAGCAGAGTGGCAACCCTTCTCCTGCCAGCCGTGGGGATGTCACCATACCCCGTCTGTTGGGAACAGCCCCCCGTATGCCTTCCCCAGCAAAATCAAAGCCAGCCTGGCCTGGCTCCAGATGGGGTGACCTGGGAGCAGGGGTGGGAGACCTAGCCGTGCCGCTGGTGACTTCTAACCTCCTCCCTTGCTCCATCACTTTGTTTCCAGGCCCTGCGAGACTTAGCTGCCCAGCACCCCAGCATCAAACTGGTCCAGCTAGGTATGGAGCAATCTCCCTCCTTGTACCCGACATTACTTCCAGCCCTCCACTCGCGTCGGGGATGGGACCGGGGGTGGCTTTGCCGGGCAGCCTGCCTTCACGCTGCGCTTGCCAGGCAGCTCCAGGCCTGCCAGGCGGGGAGGGATGGGAGGGATGGGCACACATCTGGGCAGGATGGGCACACATCTGGGCAGGCTTCCCCCTCCACACGGAGCTGCCCTCTGGCTGGAAGCAGTCAAACCAGCTTTGGAGCCAGGTAGAGATGGGTCCGGACACTTTGGCTGAGCAAGTTTCCTGGGCATTATGGTTTGAGAAAACCCGTAACAATTTATTGTAGTTTAGACAATTATTCTCTCACCCGATGAGCCCTCCCCCCTCGGGAAGGGGAACTGGGGAAAACAAGGAAACAGGAGAGTTGAAATATAAATAGATTTAATAGGATAAGACTAAATAATTAACATTAATACTAAGGAACCGGTACTAATCCCAATACTAATATAAGATACGCAAGAATTACACTCAGCAGGAAGCCGTGCACTCCCCACAGGGACAGACAATGTGGGACCTTGCGAGTGCTGCGGCTTCAGGAGGAAGGGAAGGGCTCAGGGCTCCGGCACCGGGGCGAGGAGTGCTCAGGATGGCAGCCAGCAAGGGAGAGACAAAACTCCTCAGCAAACTTTTCTGATTTCTATGGAATGTGCCGTTCATGGTATGAAATACTCCTGGTGGCAGCTTGGGGCAAGTGCCCGAGTCTCGCTCCTCCTCGTCCCTGCACTATGGCAAGGCTCGAAAACACTGATATCTTGAATCCCACATCCCATAGCTAGCTATAAAGTAAATATTTTCCCAAATTCAGACACTAGAATCTGAAGTGGAGTTCTCCCAAGCATTAGAAGAGAAGTTAGTCCTATGTCGCTCAACCCAAGACAACGGGAAAGGAATGAGCTCTGTTCTCAAAGATGCTAAATAGGGCACCTGAGTTTTGGGGCTGGGACACGCAGGTTCACAAAGCGAAGCAAGGCAGGGCACAGCAAGCAAACTTACTGGATGGTTCCTACGTGGGAGGGTTGGTTTGGGGTCTGCTTGGAGGTGGCCGTGGTCGGCATTTCCTTTGCTGCTGGTGAAAAAGGGAGAAAAGAAATAGGTTAAAAGGATGCACACGCGAAATCTGACCTCGTGGTGGTGTTGGTGGCGGTATCCCAGGTTGATGCTCCGGTTTGGGATGTCCGCATCCTGGACTGGGGAGGTGACCTTTCCCTGCTCGCATGGAGGCAAACCAGAGTGGGTGGCCGTTGTCAGCAGCACTGGGGACCAGCAGGCGAAGGTGACAAACGGACCTGGACAGCACAGGGGTTTGGGGGAGAAAAGGGAGAGCAGCCAGGGCAGCCCCTGTTGTTGCCAAAGTTGGGATATTCACAGGCAGGAAGCTTTTTCCGGGGTGCTGGGCAGGGATGGAGACTTGCTGGAGAGGACAGCATTGGAGGGAAGCATGGGGAGATAAGGACCACCAGGCTGAGGATCATGGTTTCCTGCAGATGTGTCTTGGGGAGACAGGCGGCGGTGTCTGAGAGAGCAGGGCTGCTCACAGCCACTTTTTTTTTTTAAGAAGAGTCGGACAAAAAACCCCATCCAAACCCAAAAGAAGCATTTTAGGGAAGCGTTTGCACACGAATTGCCATCACTGTAATAAGTGAGGTGGGAAACAGCCAGAGCTTCTAAATACTTCTGAGTATTTCGTTAGAACCAATAATAAGAAAACTGAATCAAGGCAATGCAAAGACCGTAGCAGTCTCAACCTACCTATTTATTTGTTTAAAAACATCTGAAAAATTCAAGTCAATTTTAGCTTTTCTTAGCAAAGAAAGGATTCCTGAAGTCAGGCTTTTCTAAACAGAGGCATCAAATCTCTCTCTTATTATTAAACAGATTATCAAAGTATAACATGTTCTTTGTAATAAAAAATAGCATCTTTAAAATTACCTGTGAGCCCCAACCTCATGATGAGCGTGCTTACTTTGCTCACTAAAGCACGGCCACTACAAAAGGGACACCTCAAAGGGCTGACCACTGAATAAATAACCTTTACTAAAACACATGCACCCCAAAAACCAGATTTATTTCTTCCAAGGAGATGAGAGTTCGCTCCTTCACCCAGCACTAGGAACATACAATCATGGAATGTGTTGGGTTGGAAGGGACCTCTAAAGCCCATCTAGTCCAGCCCCCCTGCAGTGAGCGGGGACATCTTCAACTAGATCAGGTTGCTCAGAGCCTCATCCAGCCTGGCCTTGAATGTCTCCAGGGATGGGGCCTCCACCACCTCTCTGGCCAACCTGAGCCAGTGTCTCACCACCCTCAGTGTAAAGAACTTCTTCTTAATGT
Organism: Rissa tridactyla; assembly: GCF_028500815.1. Taxonomy (NCBI): domain Eukaryota; kingdom Metazoa; phylum Chordata; class Aves; order Charadriiformes; family Laridae; genus Rissa; species Rissa tridactyla. The sequence continues at coordinate 72,597,131 of NC_071469.1, read as the reverse complement.
CTCATCTAAACCTGCCCTGCTCTAGTTTAAACCATTGCCCCTCATCCTATGGCTACATGCCCTTGCAAACAGCCCCTCCCCAGCTTTCCTGGAGCCCCTTCAGGTACTGGAAGGCTGCTGTAAGGTCTCCTCAGAGGCTTCTCTTCTCCATGCTGAACCCCCCCAGCTCTCTCAGCCTGTCCTCACAGCAGAGGGGCTCCAGCCCTCGGATCATCTTCGTGGCCTCCTCTGGCCCCGCTCCAACATGTCCATGTCCTTCTTGTGCTGAGGGCTCCAGAGCTGGACACAGTACTCCAGGTGGGGTCTCACCAGAGCAGAGTAGAGGGACAGAAACACCTCTCTGGATCTGCTGGCCACGCTGTTTTTGATGCAGCCCAGGATGCAACTGGCCTTCTGGGCTGCAAGGGCACATGCTGGTCCCACATGCCCGGCCCCTTGGAGCAATGACTCAGGATGTCCAAACAGAGCAATTAATCATTCACCAAAGTGACTGAAAGATCCCTCACACGTGATGGGGTGACGGAGCCTTGAACTCCATTCAGTCTCTACCCAAAGAGAAGTCACTAAACAGCACCCTGTGATATGTCCTGCACCTGGCCGTGCGTGTCCTCTTGAATCTCCGGGCTCCATCCCCTCACGTACGGCAGACCCACGCCAGATTATCTCATCAAATTCCCCCAAAATGTTTTCGTGAGACCTCTACGAACTTCTGTGCTGCACAAGGCAAGGCGGTACAAGTCGTGGGCCACTCACATACTTGCTTACCGCCGTAAAGCCACCGGGCTAGTTAAAGATGCCAGGAAAATGGATTGTTCTGCTGCTCATCAGTGTACAAAATACTCCAAGAAGGGAAAGTTCAGCCTTGCAAACCTTTGCTAAGTCGATCTTGTCTTAAAAAATATGTCTTAAAAAAAAATAAATAAATGTGCGCGGAAATGCGCGCGGGGAGCAAAAGCACACATGCCCGTACCCTGAATATTCATGGTTCTTAAGGGCTTGGGAGCGTACTTGGGATATAAAAAGGTGATATATAAAGTTTAATGTTGGCCTAACTGGCCCATTCCAGATCCTGAAGGTGTTGAAATGACCCCTTTTAAATCAACAAAGGCCACTTCCCCGGTAGGGCATGCGCATCCTAACGAGCAAACCCAAAAGCTGACCTGTAAACTTCAAAAAATACTATGCCTGCTGCTTTAGCCCTAAAATCCTGCAATGAAAGCGTGGCAGATTTTCAAAGAGATACCAATATTTAAAGTGAAGGAAAAAGGCACTGGAAATGCTTACCTGTGTGAGCACGATCTCAGCGAGGTCGGTTGTTTCTGGTTCCTTGAGCCTGCAAACAAATCCTGCAAGTAATATCCCAAATCTTTTATTACTTGTACTCGCCTCGGCTCATCCGTCAGCTCCAAATCTTCCTCGGTAACAATGTGAAGCAAAAAAAAAAAAAACAAACTAAAGAAAAATAAAAGAAAAAAGGAAGGATTTCTGCATACAAACAGCTGCAAGGCTATGGCAAGCTGCGCTGTGGAACGATTTAAGCATGAATTGTTAAAAAAGGGGAAGATAGCTCTAAATGATCAGTCAGAACAGGTCTCAACCAAGATCTTCATGTAATTAAGAATAAAATGAAGGTGTGCCCCCCTAAATTCCCATCCCTTCTGGCTGCGGTGCAATACAGAAGGACTCGAAGAGTGTAGTTAGGTTGTTTCCCCAAAGATGGTGTCTCTTTAAAATGTGCCCAGCTGATTGCGTTGGCTCCCTCTAGAAATAAAACTGGGAGCCTCAGCGGGCAAGAACTGAGCATCCCTTGAGCAATCATGAAATCTTGAATGCAGAAAGGAAACAGCTAAGCACTTCTGAGCAGCAGCCTCCAAAGGACCAAGAAGGAGCTGAATGGAGGTTTAATTCAAGCAGCGAAACCAAGAGGTGAGGACAAACTGCTGCTCATTTCAATGTTCGTAACACCTTCACCTGCTAAACCTCGTCCTTTCTTTCTGAGTAACGCTGTGTTTAAAGAGAACCGTTCTGGCCGCAGCCCGCTTTCCAGCGGACGCTGCGCAACCTGCTGGAGCTCTCCTCCACTTTGCTTTTTGCCCCGGCAGACACAGTGGACCTGCCCAGCATCCGAGGGGCCGTGCGGGCTGTGGGGTCTCATGTGAAGGACCAGGGCTTGAACCTGCTCATCAACAACGCGGGCGTCAGCTCGCACGCCACGCTGCGCTCCCTGGATTCGCAGGAGATGCTCTCCGTGTTTGCCACCAACGTGGTTGGGCCACTGCAGGTTGCCAAGGTATGTGCGGGCCTTTTGGGTTCCTCCTGCTTGGGGAGATGTTCCCCGTGGAAGAGGTGCCACCTCATCTGGGTGGGTTCTGGCTCTCTCAAATGACACAGATTGATGGGGGAAGACCAGGACCGTGGGTCTCCTCTGCCCACCCAGAGGAGCCGGGAGGCCAGGAGGCAGCTCAGCTCAGCCCCAGCATCTCCCCTGCTTCGCTCCTCCCCAGCTGGAGTTCCTCCTCGCCCTGGGCTGGCCGTGCCAGCTCGCTCCTTCCCTGGGGAAGGGAAAGGCTGGTGCCTGGCCCATCCATGGGGCGTCCTCCCCATCCCCTGCCCTTCTGCTGGGGGTGTCTGTCCAGCTGCTCGTCTGTGGTCTGCCATGGAGACCTCCAGGGCGGTCCTCAAGCTCAGGGTTTGTCCTGTATTAACTGAGTGTCGGTGTCTTTGTGTCAGGAATTTCTGCCGCTGCTGGAGAAGGCAGCGAAGGGTGCGGGGAAGGAGGGGCTGAGCTGCAGCAGGGCCGCGGTCATCAACGTCTCCACCAAACTGGGCTCCATCGGGCTGTGCCTAGGGGTGCCGGAGGCCCCCATGTACCCGTACCGTGCCAGCAAGGTGAGGTGCCAGGGGAGGTGTCGGGGACGCTCTGCCGTGCACTGTGCACCAGCCACCCACCCCCTGCCTGGTCCTCCCAAGCGTAAGCGCCGAGACCGACACAGCAGCACCGGGACTGAGCCCTTCAGGCGGGTGGTGCCGATGCTTTACCCCAGGGAAAAGTCCCTTTTCCCACCTCCACAGCTATTTTCTGGCTGGGAAACGTCCCCCCTCCTGCCCACCCGTGCCCCCCGTGGTGCTGGCACGGCGGTGCCTCTTCCAGGCTGCCCAGAACATGGTGACGAGGTGCATGGCTGTGGAGCTCCAAGAGAAAGGAATCTTGTGCGTGGCCATCCATCCAGGCTGGGTGAAGACCGACATGGGGACGGAGAAGGTACTGGGCTGTGCAGGGAAGAATCGGCAGGACCCCTGCTGTACCCCCAACTCTAGGGGAGGGCATTGGTGTTTAGGGCAGGGGATGTTGTGTAATGCTGTGGGCTGCCAGGACCATCTCCTGGCGCGGAGCAGGCAGGGAGCTTCAACGTGCCAAGAGCACGGGGTAGCCAGCCCTGTCCCCCTTGCCCAGCACAGAGAGCAGGAGGGTGGCAGTAGGGAAAAATGCCCCCGTGAGCATCGTGGGTGCTGCTCCCCGGGCCCTGCACCCTCCAGTCTGCTCAAGCCTGGGCTCTCTGTGCCAGTGGCAGCCCCTGGCAGCGACGCTGCACCGTGTCCTCTTCTGCAGGCACCCCTGATGGTGGAGCACAGTGTGCAGGGCATTTTGAACGTGCTGGCCAGCCTCTCGCAGGACACCTCTGGCGCCTTCCTCGACTGGGAAGGGAACAGCCTGCCCTGGTGATGGACAGACGGATGGACAGATGACGGCGCTTCTTACCCACATCGCAGCCTCCCGCTCGCTGGTGCATCCCTCCGCATGGTCACCCTGCTTGTCCTCCGCCAGCCCTGGGGTGCCAGGGAGAGGGGAAGGGCATGGGGAGTACCTTCCCCACCCCACACACGACCCTGCAGCCCCCCTGTACCCCCTGCCTCTGTAAATGCCGGGAGCTGATGCCTCTCTGCTCCATCTCTGCACCCGCAGCCTCAAACCCCCCGGCTGAGCCTGGCACTCGCTGCCCATATTCTGCCTGAGTGCCGTGTGTCCGTCTGTCCAGCTGCCACCCAGCGTCCCCCGACTGAGGGGAGAGGGCAGCCGGTCCCTGAGAACCCCAGCCCCTCGGGCACCCCAGGCGGAGCACAGCCCCGGGGGTGCCCCGCTGCTGGGCAGGGTGAAAGCCAGCCCACGGGATGGTCGCCAGCCCTGTGGATGCTCGGGACATCTCTCTCCTGCCGGGAGAGGGGCTGTGCCCCGTCTGCGGTGCCTCCTGGAGGGGATGTCCCCAGAGGCTGGTCGCGCTGCCACCGCACCCACGGGCTGTCCCTCGCGGGGACCCAGCGACAGCCGTGGGGCGGGCGGGCGGCTGCGGGCACCGCCACAGCCCGGGGTAAGGAGCGTGGCCGCACAGCAGAGACGGTGGCTCTCGGGCAGGGCTTTATTGATGCCGGGGGCCGTCGGGAGCAGCAGCAGCGAGCCCCGCTGCCAGGAGGCCAGGCCGGCATCTCACCAGGGCACGACCTTCCCTTCCCAGTCTAGGAAGGTGCCGGTGTCCTTCTCGGAGAGGCAGGAGAGCACCTTCAGCATCCCTTGCACGCTGGCCTCCACTGTCAGGGGGGGCTGTGGGGAGAGGGGGAGAGGCAGCCCGTGCCCGAGGAGCAGCTGGGCCAGAGCCAGGAGCTGCCGCAGGGCGAGGGGAAAGGAGGCAGCCCCGGGCAGAGGGGCCGAGCAGGGAGCCGAGGGCATGGGGGCAGCCGGGGCAGGGGCAGCCGCCCGGGCAGGGATGGGAGGTCGTGGTTGGGGGCTGTGGGCAGCGGCTCCCTCCCGGGGGAAATCAGCAGAGGGGCTGTGAGGGACCCACCGCGGGGAAACTCCTACCGTGCGTCCGGCTGAGCTCCCCATGTCGGTTTGCACCCAGCCAGGGTGGAGAGCAACGCAGAGGATGCCGTGCTCGCGGTAGCCCAGGGACTGGCACTTGGTCAGCATGTTGAGAGCAGCCTGCAGGGAGAGAGGGCAGGGTGGCGGTGGGAGGGGCAGGGGGGCTGCGAGGGGACACGGCCAGAGCCCACGGCTGGGACAGGGCAGGGGACACAAACCTGTCCCCAGCACGTCATGGCTGTACCTTGCTGCAGCGGTACGAGACAACTTGCATCAGTTCCCAACCAGCAGGAGAAGCAATGGAGCCCCCGTTGCTTGACATGTTGACGATGGCTGCCTTGCTGCAGCTCAGCCCTGAGCCCGGGCTCCCCTGGGCAGCCTTTTTCAGCAAGGGCAGGAACGCCTGTGAGGAGAAAGAGGAGACAGGGGCACACATAGAAGTGGCACAGGGGAGAGGACCAGCTCCTGCCACAGCGGGTAACGTTGGCACCAGAACCGGAGCATCCTCCCTCTTCTTCCCACTGCCGCAGCCAGCCAGGCTCCAGCTCCTGAGCTCCAGCCCACGGCTCCATGAGCTTCTTGTCAGGCAAGAGCCCATCAGGCCCCAGAGCAGAGGCAGGACCCTCTACCACCGGTCTGTCATGTCCCCAGGGGCAGTGAAGCTCGGGTGAGGGTCTCACCTGGCCCAGCAGCAGGGGCCCAACCGTGTTGGTGGTGTAAACCTGCGTCATGTTCTCCAGCGTCTCGCTATCAAGCAAGCTCAACTTGGCGATTCCAGCATTGTTGATGAGGAGGTTCAGCCCCAAGCCCCCCAGCTGCTCCCCGACTCTGGCTGCAGCTGCCTTGATGCTGTCGGGGTCGGCGACTTCTGCAGAGCCGACACAGGGGATGTCAGCATCTCCATCGTGGATAGGGGTCCCCTGTGTCCCCCCAGGACCAGCAGCACCCAGTGTCCCCACAGGCAGTGGCCCGTGGGCACGGTTCCCTCCAGGCATGGGGCTCTCAGGGTGTGCGCAGCGCCCGGGCCACACGCCAGGGGAACCGGGGCGAGGGACCCCACCTCGGGGCACCTACCGAGCGGGACGATGACCAGGTTGGGGTGCTTGGAGGCCAAATTCTGTAACGCCTGCAAGAGAGGGACCATGTGGTCACGGCGGGGCAGGAGGGGCTGCGCAGAGGCTCAGCCTTTCCCAGGCAAAGCCCGTGGGGCTCCGGCTCCGTCCCTGCCCGGCCTCGCGCCCAGCACCCTGCTGCGGCTGCCCCGCTCCCCTCGCATGGGGCTCCGAGCCTCCCACGCACGCCATGTGCCACCATCCCCTCCGCGCACGCCAGGCGCAGCTGCTGCCACGGCCGTCCCGACCCGGCTCCCTGTGCCGCGGGTGCCCGGCTGCAGCTCCAGCCCTTGGCAAAGCCCCTCCCTGCTCCAACCTGCTGCCCCGGCACCCAGCGCTCCCGGCCCCAGGACAACCTGCCGCGGCCCAGCCCAGCCTCACCTGCGCTCGCTGGCCCTTGGGGTCCCGACAACCCGCAAACACCCACTGGGGTGGCTCTGGCAGCTCCAGCAAATGCTGGACAAGCCCCAGGCCGATTCCACGGTTGGCCCCTGTCACCAGAACAGAGCGGATGCGAAGCCCTGCCATGCTTCTCCATTTGCTGCTGCACTGCTCTCACCCTAATCCTGCAGGTGCCCTTTGCTACTCAGTTATCTCGCATTTTCCCGCGAGGGCTTGCATCAGCCCATGTCTCTAGGAAATTCTCCGTCTGTGCCCCAGTCTCTTGGCCGTGGTTCATACCCATGTTCCACCTTTCCCGACGGCTGAGGAATGATGCAAGGGCAGCCGGGTGTTCTGCCCAGGCAGGGAATGCCCTGGGCTCGATGTCTGGAGAGCTGCTCTTTGTACCTTCCCTCCTCCACCAAACCTGAGCCGCTTGGTTTTCCGGGCCAGCGTTACCCCTGTTGCTGCACCGAGATGTCCCCTCCCACCGCAACCCTCCCTCGTGGGACACAAGGCTCCGTCCCTGTCCTCATCCAAGGTCAGGCAGGCAAGGGTGGACTCACTGACCCTGCACAGCGCAGTTTGTTGCCTTTAATTGGTGTAATGCCAAAGCCAGGGTCAGGGATGGAGCATCCGGGACAGGCGAGTGTCCCTTGGCCACCACAACAGCCTGGAAAACCTAGAAACCCTCCATGACCACTTAGAAACCATCCAGAGCTTCCCAGAGGAATCCCTTCCTCAGGGTCTGCTCTAACAACAGCTACAGTATTTAAGTTGAAAGGGTGACAGAAGGATAACGTTGTATATATATAATTATCTAAGCGTATATGTAACTGGGTAGAGCTGTGGTGCGGCTGGGAATCAGGACTGTGCCCGGGCACACACACGGTACGCGACGGCCATCCAGTCCCGGAGTGGTCCAGGTACTGCCTGCTTCATTCCTGCAGCGGTGAGGCACCGGGACGACCCTCGTGGAGGAACTGCAAGGAAAACCTCTGACCGGTGGATACAGGAGCTTCGGGCGAGGCCTGAAGACCCCCCCAGGAGCTCCAGCTGTGCCTTAAATCAACGGAGAAGCACCACCTGCGTGTCTCCGTGAGCTGGTGCGGGGAGGATGTGGGCATCCCACGGCCTCCCCAGGGGGTTCCTGCTGCTGCGTCACCCAAGCGGCGCACTGAGAGTTGGGAATAGCAGAAGGTACACATAAGACAGCTGGGAGATGTTTTGTAGGTAGTTTCAGATAATTTATAACGTCAGATGAGGCAGGTGATCGTGCAGGACCGTGTGGGCGCAAGCCTGGGGACTCCCACCTGCTCCAGCTGGAGATGCTGCAACAAGGACTTTTCCAACTGGACGTTGGAAACCAGCCGTCCTGTTCAAGAGACTTGAGCCTCCGTGCGCGTGCTACCTAATGCAAAGATCCCAATAAATTAGCTTTTTTCTTTAAAAACAAACCCGGACGTCTATTCTTCTGTGTAGCACTAATCCGTCTTGTCATGGCATTTCACCGCACTCGCTCAAGCCCATGGATGCAGCCACAGCTCCCGGAGCCTGGGGATGGAAAGACGCTGACCGGACCGAGCCACGACTTCCATGGCCTAATTTCAGCCCTGACCTGGGCGAAAGGAAGCGTTTGCCCTCCCACCGGCATATGCCTGAACATTTTCCGGGTTTGCTTGCTGGATTTGAACAGGTAAGCAGCTTTAATATGCGGAGAAGCTTGGAAGGATGTGGAAGGATGCTGCTCCTCCCTGGGGGGAACCTGAGGCTGTATGGAGCTGTTGGAGCCAAAACCAGAAGAAATGATAGGAAAACAAGGTGGCATTTCCGTGGTGGTTTGTCACCACGTCTGACCCACGGAACAGGGAGAGGTAATAAAAAGTTGGCCAAACGAGGAGGAAAAGTGCGTGCGCATCTGGGAAAAGCCTGGAGGAGAGCGGAGAGCTTGGTGCGGGCTGGGGATGGGAAAGGGGATGCAGATGGGAAGGGAGTCGGGGCTCGGGATGCAAACGGGGACAGGGCTGGGGATGAAAATGGGGACGGAGCTGGGGCTAGGGGTGAGGATGCAGATGGAGCTGGAGATGTGGACGGGGACTCGGATGAGGACGGGGACAGAGACGGGTTTACCGATACAGCCGGGCCGGGGCGGGCTTTCCGGGCCGCTCCGCCCCGGATCCTGGGGAGCCCGACCCAGTTTCCTCTTCCTGGGTCGCGACCCCGTCTCGCTTGGCTGCCCCGGCCCATGGCGGCTGTGGCGAGCGCTTCTCCCGGCGGGGCGAACGTCGGGGAGCAGCGGGGCCGGCAGGAGCAGACGGCGGGCGCGGCGGGGCAGCGGCAGGCGCTAGGACCCAGGTGAGGCGGGGGGACCGGGGCGGCAGCACCGCCCGTCCCCAAAAACCCCTGCCCGTCCCCAGCCCCACTGCACAGCCCTTATGCAGCAAAGAGAGACCCCTTCCCCCTTTGGCAGTTAAGAGAGTGATGGTTAAGTCCCGGACGTAAGAAAATAATTAGTGGGGGATAATAAACAATATGGGAAGAGATGGAAAAAAATGTCCTGACCCGGGTGGGAGACTTGGAAAAGGCCTTGTCCCACCCCGCACGCAGCTCCGGAGCCCGCCGATGGTCGCGGCGCAACGGGGATGCTGCAGGAGCTGCCTGGCCCCAGCAGCGCATCTTCCTTGGCAGGGTTCCCTTGGGATGGGCGTCCCTGCGGAGAAGCAGGCAGATTGGGGCTGGCTTTGAGCCATTCCCTGGGCTTGGGGCTGCGTTTGGGGTATAAAACCGTTCCTGGGGTGTTGGAGCTTTGCTGCATCCCACTCTTACGGTTTGGTGCCTCGTCTCTTCTCCCATAGGTTTGCATATGAGCCCGAGAACATGTCTTCTCCGAAACTCTACATCCTACAGCCTTGGATCGCCAACCTCTTGGTGAATTATGAGCAGCTGGATGCCAGTGAGAATCTCCTGGCCGGGCAGGTCCTGCGGGTAGGTACGGAGGGGGGTTGTCCTAAAGTACTCCGACAGCATTTGAAATCCAAATTCCTGGAAGCGTTCGGCGGTTCCCAATTCAGTGGCTGTGGGTGGGCAGCCCTTCTTCCTCAAAGTTCCCTCCCCCCTTTTTTTTTTTTTTTTTTTTTTTTTTTTTGAGGTGCAGGAACTTTGTTTCGCCTGTTTCTGGTGGCCGTGGCTGACTTTTGCACCCCCGGTAGGCGTGCCCTGCTCTCGTCCAAAGGGTTTGCGGTCTCCAAAGCCATCTTCTCTCCTAGCCTCGCACGGGCAGGCCTTCATCCTCCTCCTCGCTGCGTTGTGTCCTTCCTTGTACCGTGTTGTTTGATGGGTGGTGCTGGCAGTGGGTAGCATGAGGCAGAAGCAGCATCTGCTGAGGTGCCTGGAGCCCTGTCCTGGCCAGTGGTGAGCCTTGGTGGGACCACAAGCTCGTCCTCCTATGGATGCTGGCTCCTCTGGGAGAGCCTCTGTTGTCGGGATTCAGGGCATGGGGCCCTGAGGTGCAAAACCTGCCCCCGCCTAGTTCCTGGAGAGCTTTTTTTGCAGCGCTGGTGACGTCTTTCATGTTTGATCTATCCTGCGTGGCAGGAGGGAGCTTTAGTCAGGGGACTCTTGCCTGTTTGAGGCCTGATGGGCAGCGGGAAGGGAGCAGGAGGAAAACAACGGAGCGGGGTCAGTGCTGCTGGTCATTAGCTGTGGACTTGGAGGGACTGGCTGAAGGTGCTGTGAGACCACCGGGTGCCCAAGCAGGCGTGAGACCTGCACGGGCAGGGCAAGCGGTTCCTACTCGGCGATGGGTTGTGGTCATGACCTGGATGCTGGTGAGACCCAGCTCCAGTGCTCCGGTTTGCTGTTCGCTCACAGCCTTGGGGTGCTTGTAGCAGCGTCCCACCATGGGCATCGTTAGCGATCTCCTAACGTCTTTTGTGGAGGGAGATGGTTGAGGCAAAGCGGGTATTTCCTTCCTAACAGGAGGAAGGAAGATGATGGATGTTGTGATTTAAATGGAAGGAGAGATGAGATGGGGAGAAAAAAAAAGCGACAGCGGGCGAGAGAAGACCCTGTGGTCCTGTTCCCCATCCTGTCTCAAGATGTGGAGGTGGTGAAATCACTGGTTCCCTACTTCTTGTCTCAGTCCCCGCTGCCAGGCAGGAGCTCTGTTGCGCCTGGGCTGATGAAGACCCAGCAGTGAATGAGTGGATCCCCTCTAGGGCTTGAGAGATTAATGGGGAGAGGTGGCTCAGTGTGACCCGTCTCCAACCTACAACCCACCCCAGTCCTCCTTAGTGAAGGTTGGGAGGGTTTCTCCAGCTTGCTCTAGGCTCCAGCTCTGCCTTCCTCCTTCTCTAGCTCTTTCCAAACCTACCTCCTCTTTTTTTTTTTTTTTAAAATACTATTTTTTTTACCCAGTCTCCGTGAGCAGCCCTGCCTTCTTCTGGTACCGGTGCTCTCCTGCGGCATGCGCTAAGCCTCTCTGCCTCCGTTGGGAATGAAGAGCTGCCCATAGTGAGTGAGCACACGGTGGGACTGGCCACCTGCGCGCTGGGCTTCTCCCACTGGGGTGAGGGGACGCAGCCAGTGGAGACTGCCGGGTGGCTGAACTGGGATACCTACAGGAGCAGAATCCTGGCGGCATGGGCATCCTTGAACCCAGCAGCAAGCCTTGTTGGCTTGTGTGGGGAGTTTTGTGCAGTGGGAAGGGCAGCTCTTCTTGTCAGAAGGTGCCAGCTGACGACAGCCGGTCCCTTTAGCACGGTGGACACCTGTTCAAGGACATGGGTGCAGCCCTTGGCAGATGCAGGTGGTATTTGTGCGCAGTGGGACGTGCGATTTCACGTCCCCTCTTCTGCTCTCGTGTCCCAACGTCACCAGTCAGGTGAAGGACGTACATGATGTGTGTGACCGAACCGTAGGCGTGTAACGGGAGAAGCCCAGGGAGCAGGCAGGTGTGAGACTGGGAGGAGCAGCTTTAGTGCTTCCCTCGGGGGTTGTTTCGACCCAACGTGGACATGGCTTAGTAGAAGCTCAGGGTTGCTACACCAGGAACTTCATTCAGAACAAGGGCTGTAGCGGTCCTGCTGGTCACTGCTGCTCTCCATCTCCCTCTGCTTTGCAGAGGAGTGCATGTCCCAGGCCTGCCCAGACCCCTTTCGCCTGGATTCCTGCTGCTGGTTTGGGTGAAAAAATGCTTGGTTGTGGCTCCTCTCCTGCCTTGCCTTCGATTGCTTTCTCCCACAATGTGGTGTGTCCCTTATTCTCTCTTGGTGTGGAGCCTGCTTGGTCCAGCCAGGAGGCATGAGCACGTACCAGACCCCTTGGCCATGGGGTAAGCGTTACCATCTGGCTTCACAGTGAATGGTGACCTTCTCTTCTAAGAAGGCCTGGTGCCTGGTCCTTGTTTGTGGGGAAGTCTGTAAAGTGAGATTTCTTCTTCTCCCTCTCCCCCATCTCTTGATAGGTTTTGAGTGACTCAAGTGCTCCAGCCCAACCTGAGGTCCCCCAAGATGCCGTCCTACAGGTCTCAGATGGGTCCTACTACATCCGCGTGGTCATTACGCCCGAAGCTCTGCAGGCGGAGGAAAAGTGGGTTCCACCAGGACTCGGCTGTGGCTGGGACAGCGGTTCTCCACAGCTGCTAGTGGGGCTCCTGCCTGGTCTTGTTTCAGGTTGCGTTAAGCTTAAGCAATCGCAGGGTGGGAATTCTGCGTGAAAGAACTAAGAGAAGAAAGCTGGAATGCCATTGCTCTGGTCTCGGCTGGCTAGGAGTCCATGGCAGAACCTGCGATGCCATGTAGATGTGATTAGAAAGGACTTAAAGAGCCCCTGGGCTTTGTGAAAGGAACCAGAGCATTAACCATGGTAGCCTGGGCAGCTCCTTCAGTGCTTTCCTCAGTTTCCCTGTTTGGACACCCCCAGACTGGTGGAGTGCTGGTAGCAGAGCCAAGGATAAGCAGCAGGAATAAGTTACAGGAGCCCTCGGTCCCTGATGCTCCTGCTGAGACGCGTGCCAGCAGGCCCCCAGGGGGTTGACGTAGCGGTTGGGGGAGCCCCACTCTGTGTCTGGGTGGTCCAGCCCTGTTCTTCACCTGTCCAAGACGTCCCCGCTCTGCTCTTTTTCCAGCGCCCACACG